>NW_027395276.1:2587500-3787500 GCF_027580225.2 Misgurnus anguillicaudatus | reverse complement strand
ACGATTGCGAAAAGACAGTGTTTTCATTAACCGTAATTAAAAGTCATTCCAAAAACCACGGCGTCAGTAGAGTTGGATTACATTCTATGCAGCACAGACATCCATGCTGATGACATCAAAATACCACAAGAGCGACTCGAAAGCATATAACTCTGAATCGTTCTCGCCGTATTTTGATGTCATGCGCTTGACGGTTCTTTAGAAAATATTCCAGCCAAACATACTGCACCATATTTAAAGAATGATCATGTGACTTACGCACATCAGCTTTCCATTGCAGTTTTGCGCTATATTCATTTTTCGAATTGCCTGCAAAACCACCTCACCTGAGAGTATAAACCATTTTTGTGATACATGGGAGTTTATGCAAAATTACCATCTTTCCATTGGGTGCAATTTCAATTTGCGCAACTTGATGGGTAGTGGAAACGCAGCTTCTGAAATTCAGGTTAAAGTCTCATTTTCCAAATTTCACATTTCAATCTTTGACATGACCTTACTCAATCAACATTAAGATATCAACATATTTTCACAGAATATTATTTACATTATGTAGGATGAGTTTATGTAGAAAACAGTAAATCAGAAAACAAATGATTTTAGCTGGGTCTTCACAGGCAGGATCACATATTTGTAGTTAATCTGTGCATGTGTGTTACCTCTGATAATTTATGACACATCTGTTCCTCCCAGCCATCTTCAGGTGGCATTTCAGGTATAAGGACCCAGTCAGCACCACATGCAAGAGCACTGACTAATGCTAGATACCTACACACGTGCACAAACACACACATAAGTAGTGATTTGTAAAAACGTTTTTTTTTTTCAATTCTCTTTGTGTGGTATTAAAGCAGGGTCATACCCGCAGTGTCGACCCATCACCTCCAACACAAAGGTCCTCTGGTGGCTAAAAAACACAACATGGAGAAAATTCTTAAATTTCAGTTCAGGAGTTTAAAATATCATAGGTCATGTGATCCAATGAATTTGATATTAAAAATGTTTGCATTTTACTGTAGGGGAAGAGAGGGCGAGATGTGTGGAGTTAAAATCTGCTTAACTAAAGGAAACACTAATCACCATAATGGTGACCAAACAATTTTAATAAAACATTAACATCTAAATATCTATTAATTCTTAAAAAAGCAGACATTTCAGTTGCTATAAGTCAGAAGGTGTGTTCGAGATCATCCGGCGCTGTGCAGACCGATCGGCGAGGTTTGCCGCTTGCAGTTGAGGGAGGAACTGAAGACGGAGCCGTCAAGTCGGACACCTGCTGCTTGCCGTAGTGACGTGTGTGCCGTGTTTCCTTGTTTTTAATCGCAAATGAAGTGAATTAGATGCTGAATTTGATAAAAACAAACCTTTTAATAAAAAGTTGCAACCAGAAACATTTTATATTGAATATTTTTATTGCTGCTTATACTGTAGTATGCCCGACATTAACGGCAAACCTATATTATTAAAATACCTAGAGTTTGTTATTCTCATTTTTATTTTATTACACGACACAATAAAACATATTTAAGCATATAAAAGAGTTTTTACTGTTCAAAAACATGAATTTATAATGTTTATTAGTGGAACTAAAGGTTGGATTAAACTCGAAACGCACGTGATCGTTGTCATCAGTGAAGCGACCAATCACGTAAAGCTGTTACGTCATTACGTCATTCTCCGCTCTGGAGAAGCTGCACCGGCTGAGCTAGCCGGCTACTCTCGAAAATGCTCTTGCGGTACTTAAAAACCATATGAAGCCAGCTGAAGTCGGACAAAATTACTAACCGGAATGCACTGCTTCAAGTCAGCCGCCGATCGGTCTGCGCAGCACGGCATGAAGTCGAACACACCTAGTATCTTCAGTGATTCTGCCCATTATCATCAGGTGTTTTTAATAATTAAAAAAAATCATCACTTAAATGATCACTTAAGTATCTAATTAACTTTTAACAACCCTGCAGGTGGTTCCCATATAAAATCAATTAATTCAATTAACACTGCAGAAATTACTGTGATTACCTCATACTCAACTACAACACTGGTATTTGGTATAGGGTTGAAAAGGCTACTGCTTGCTATAAGAATAAGGTTATTGGTGTTTGCTATAAAATGATATTTGAATATACCTCTGTGCTGTGGTCATTATTGCATCCACCACCTCTATGATTCTGTGCAGTGCTGAGTCGGTGCCTATAGTCATATCTGTCCCACAGAAATCATTGTCTATAGAGCCCACCATTCCCACTATATGCAACACCGAATGAGTCTGAGCAGCTTCTTCGCTGATTTCTCCTGAGTAACAAAGACCAAGAAATACAGACAGGTGAAAAAACGAGACGGACAGAACGTGTTTATTACTCCTTCCACTACTCTGTTACCTGATTGGACGAGCTCATCCAGTAGTTCGCTCCACTCCTCCCTAAAGAGATTAGCCCCGGTTAAACTGCCGTCTCCACCAATCACACACAAGTTGGTGATGCCATGCAGCACCAGGTTGGAAGCAGCACGCAATCGTCCCTCCCGGGTACGAAAATCCTTGCAACGGGCGCTGCCTATCACAGTGCCACCCTACACAAACACAGTCACATCAAGAAAAATATTGTATGTCATGTTCAACATTTGATATTAGCTTAATAGTGACTGAATGCTGTGCAATACATTACTGTATACAGAAAACGCCTTAGGGAAGTCGCACCACTATAATGTTTGCAATGCCTCCCGGCAGTTATTTCAGTCATGCAAGACTAAAGTCTGTTCTACTTGAATGGGGAATGACGGAAATCTATAAAATCGTGTGCAGAAATCACAATTAAAGGGATAGCTCACCCAAAAATGTAAATAATGTCACTTGTTTCAAACTCGTAAGAGTAAATCTTCGGAACACAGTTTAAGACGTTTTATATTTAAACCGAGAGCTTGTTGACCCTTTATTGAAAATCTACGTACAGTATACTGTCCATGTCCAGAAAGGTAATAAAAACATCATCAAAGTAGTCCATGTGACATCAGTGGGTCAGTTAGAATGTGTTGAAGCAACGAAAACAAGACAGTCTGTTTTGTACCGTCTTTTCAGTTGATTTCAGTGACTGCAAGTCAGTTGTTGTTCTTATATTACTCTTTCTTCAGTGATTCTGCTCATTATCATCAGGTTAAATTTCACTTCAGGAGTTCAAAATATCATAGTCATGTGATCCAATGAATTTGATATTGAAAATATTTGCATTTTACTGTAGGGGAAAGGATGGAGTTATAATCTGCTTAACTAAAGGAAACACTGATCATCATAATGGCGACCAAGCAATTTCAATAACACATTAACATCTTACAGCACGCGTCTCCCTCAGACTGTAAACGAAGCCCGGGCGCAAAAAAAACAGCTGGGGGCACCAGATAACACGTCAGACGCGTCATCCAATCAAGTGCAGTATACAGGACAGTATGCCGTACGCAGATTTTCAATGAAGGGTCAACAAACTCGCAGATTAAATCTTAAACTGTGTTCCGAAAATGAACGGAGGTCTAACGAGTTTGAAATGACATGAGGGTGAGTTATTAATGACATTTTCATTTTTGGGTAAACTAATTTTTCTGACCAACAAATACACTGCACATAAACCGTAAGGTACCAATACTTTTGTTTCATAACTTTTGCAATTTTTACCCCAATGTTGATTTTAGCTACTAAGCATGCACACGAGTTCTCTGGTACTGTGACAGAGCTTCTCCCCCAGAAAAATCATCAGTCTTTATCCATTTATGATTGGTTCTTTTAACTGGAAAGCGGGACTTCTGTCCAGATTGAGCTTTGCATTGTCCATTATTCATAGTAATAGGAGTGCTCACAATTCACAATTTTATATGTTTGCACAATGAAATTTCTTAGAAATATGCTTGATATACTTTATGGCAGTGGTTCTTAAACTGGGGGCAAGGTGCCAGGGGGGCCCCAGTTTTATGACATTTTATAAAATACATGAATTTGTGTAATTAAACCTAACAAATAAATAAAAATAAGGCTACTAACCAACAGCACCAATTTGTATAACTTAATATGTTTGGTTTAAATAAAATGTTAAAGAGCCAGTAAGATGACAATTTTAAGCATCCTATCCTAATTTTCTCAAAATATAAATTTCAAATTACCCCATTTCTCAGAGATCCCCAAACGATTTGTTTGAAGCCGTTCAACGACTCAGTCTGCCTAAACCCCACCTTTCAGTAGCCTACTCTGCTCTGATTGGTCAACTGACACAGTGTCTTTGCACAGATCACAGATCAGTCTCACAGACCACAGATCGGTGGCACAGACCAACAACAGTGCAACATGTATTGACCTCGTGCTAACATGATTTACTGAGAAGACATTATCAACATCAATACACATCATTCATCATTAATCCAAGCAATAAAAACGACGATTGAAACTAACATTTTACACTCATTTATGCATTTATGTAAAATAACCGGGTCATAACAAAACCGTAAATGAGCATGGGTTAGCCGTTTGCTAACGTGACTCTCTGACAGTAAATTAACAGTTTAAACACAAAACATCATTCATCATTAATCCAAACAATACAAACGACGATTGAAACTTACAATTTTACACGTATTTAAGCATTTATGTAAACTAACCGGGTCATAACAAAACCGTAAATGAGCATGCGTTAGCCGTTTGCTAACGTGACTCTCTGACAGTAAATTAACAGTTTAAACACACAACATCATTCATCATTAATCCAAACAATACAAACGACGATTGAAGCTAACAATTTTACACTCATTTAAGCATTTATCTAAACTAACCAGGTCATAGCAAAAACGCTTGCTATCTTGACTCTGACAGTATATAAGTTAGAGTTTAAACAACGATATCATTCATCATTAATCCAAGCAATAAAAACGAATATAAACATTTTACGCTCTTTTAAGCAAGTATGTAGCTATAATCATACTTACAGGTTGTGGTTAGGAGACGCATGTTGTTCCAAATAAAGTGGGTACTGAACCATCTTGCATTGCCAAACGTCTAAATCCCTCTGTTAAAAATTAATTTTAAGCACTGATTCTTCACAGCCAGACACGTTTAGTATATCCCTCCTTGAAAAAGTCTCCTTTGGTAGTGAAAACAACAAAAGCTGAAAACACAGCGTGAGCTGATGCTTACACTCACACACAAACTAGCTGTGGGCGAGTCATAGTTTTTGTTTCTCCCGCAGGCAAGGCTGTAGGCGGAGATTAGTATCTCATGTGACGTGGATAAGTTCGTGTGACGTGGATAATATCAGGAAGAAGACTCACTACCTATAACGACTCGTTTCAGCGATTCAGAGTCGACTCTCTACTTTAGAAGCCAATAACTTTATTAATCGTGCACTTTTTGGTTCAACTACTTTACGTTTACGTTGATGGACAGCTACGTGACACACTGCAATAAAGGTTAGTTTCGATTTTGGATCTGTGTGGCTCTTTAAATTTTAAACGTTTTTTCTCATAAATTTTCTTTGGGGGGGCCGCGAAAGGAATGCACCAAAAAGGGGGGCCATACACGGAAAAAGTTTGAGAACCACTGCTTTATGGTGATTTGCTTACCACTTGCAACATACTGGAAACACTTTCCCATGATGCCTCTTTGATGTTGTCACCTCCATCCACCATGCCCTGATAGCCCTAAAAGATAACCAGCATCATAACAAAAGTCTGGCAACTTTGTAATCTGTCACAAACGTTCACATTGTGATCTTGTATTGATTTACACAGAACTTTAAAATATATACATGGATTCTAAAAATTGGGGGGGGGGGGGGAATCACCTCATGGATAAAATAAACTTTGGCTCCGACGTAGATTCCCATTCTGACGACTGCCCTCACGGCAGCATTCATACCTGCAGGGTGAAAAAAGACAGCACAGAAAGACTTTATAAAAAATATTTCTATAACATGTGTGGTATAAACAGGCAGTAATGTTAGGTGGGCAAATATAGAAGGAGGAGATCTGCTCGGTATGCTATAGTGCTGCGACCTGACAAGTTGAATCAAGCAACTATTCCCCTGAGGTTAGAGTCCGGTCTAAACCATACCAATGTGAGAGCTGCCTGGAGACGGTTGCTAGGGAGCACAGTGTCACCAGAGCTGAACATTAAGAGACAGAAGTGACTTGGAAAATTCTGGTCTTTTCAGCAGGATGATACTTGTAAACCGTGCTTTACAACCTGAGACTATTTAAACAATGTGAAAGAAGTGGCACGGTGTTTTCTTTATTGAATAATCTGAATGGACAGGGATCATCCACGCCTTTATGTCTTTACAGACAAAATCACCAGAGGGAACTCCCTAATATTTATATTCTGTGGTTGAGGAAATTGGCTGGGAACACAGAAATACCCAGGGGCATAGATTCTGGAGGAAACCAAAACTATGAATAACAACTCTTCACAATATTTACATACAATAATAAATGAAAACATATGTAGCGGAGAGCGGGGCACAAACTAAAGCTTTTTGGCTTTGGTTCTCATTAAAAAATATTTATGTTAGATGAATTATTTTTTACACAACCAAAAGACACATTTTGCTACAAATGAACACTTAAAAGTTTGTTTGTGTGATCTGCCGTTATCGTACAATTAAACAAAGTGACAGGAGTGAAAACGTTACCCCATCGGTGGGGTTCAAAAGTGGATATTGTTTCTATATCTGCCTATAATAGATAGATATCCACACATTCATACATCCATCATCCTTCATCTAACTAGGGCTGGGCAAAAAAAGAGATTTTGCGATTAATCGTTTTTTAAAACGTGGTCGATTAAAAATCAATTCTCAACAGTGGCGGATGCAGAACGTGACATATGGGTGGGCATGGATTAAGTCCGGGTGGGCCTGAATCTATGGGTGTCACTTTTAAATAAGAAACTATAACAAGTCTATAAAATTCGTCAAAACTTCAGAACACTAATTTAAACAGCATACACACACACCCGAACTGCACGTCACATTTTTGACATTATTGATACTTTAAATTGTAATGCAACGTGACATTTATTAAGATTTTTGGGTAAAAAACATATTGGACTCTCATAGCCTACAAAAAAGAACCTGCACACAGTGACAGGAAATATAAATGAACCCAAAAAAACCTTATACTTTTTTAAATAACCTATTAAAGTGTTTAAATAAATACGGCTACTAAATGCTTAAAATGAAGCTTCTAACATCATATTCTCTTCATGCAAATCACTAAAAATATATTTTCGTTTTCACATATTTAAGTTAACTTACTAAATAAAGAAAGAAAAAGGGAATTGCTAGAATAATGTTAGACTCTGGGGTTAAACGAAATGACAAATAAAGAAACATTTAATATACTTTTTGATGAGCACAAGAGCAAGCCTACTCGTGAAGAGCGGAGCCGAGGAGCGCGCATATCAGACGTGAACGAAAGGAATAATGGATTTAATGCTTTCACTTTATTTCCTGACAGTTTCACTTGTTAGTGAGGATAGTAATGGCTAACAAGTTACGCCGAATTACATACAACATAATTACCTAACTAAATCTGAGAGAATGCAAACACATTACAATATTTTTTCCTCCGCCCGACGGCCAAGGCGCATCATTTTTTTTAGCCCGACAGGAATTCGCCATAGCCGTAGGGACGTCGGGCAAGCGATTTTGGGAGGTTTGTTTTGTAGAAAGACTTTCTTTAAAGTGAATTTCGTTTTGTATAAATTAGATCTTAATATGAATCAATGTTTGATTAAACAATTGCCTCGATTTAATAAATAAGAAGCAAACCAAGAACGTCTGTGGTGTGGATTGAACTGAACCCACTATATTCAGCTTCCGCAGCCATACGTCTTTCTGCTTTAATGCATTTCTTAAATTAATGTCTCAATTACACAGTAGGCTTATAGGTTGTTATGATAGGCTATTTGTTGCTTAAAAGCAATAGGCTATATTGTATAAAGTGTAGCAATAAACGTGGCGTGACTTATAGTGCTGCTATATCGCTATATCAAACAACATCACTATGATCAGATGTTTTCTTTCTATTTTTTACCCCGCTGTCATATTTGTTGTGTGTTTATGTTATTGAGAGGAAAGCGCGCAGCACATATTTATAACGTGTTGTTATTCAAAATACGTTTTCTACTTGCTTGCAAAAAAAGTTCTCAAAGTGATCATGGCTGAAAGCTGCTCGGGAATATTTCATTATAACGCAACATTCAACTGCTTTAATAGTTTTTAAATAGTTATCAGGCTTACTTATAATTTTACTGTTTTTAACATAACATGCAATAGATAAATTACACCACATAAAGTAGTATACATGTCTAACTATACAGAGTAGTATTTTTTACATTTCTGATTGGGCGGGCCAGCTGTCAATCTGGGCGGGCCCAGGCCCACCCAGGCCCGCCCATAGCTCCGCGCCTGATTCTCAAAGAGCAGAATCGATTTTTTTCTTTAATATTTATTTCCACAAACATTGAACGTAAGATTAATGTTAATCTAATACTAGTCTTCTTCACTAGATGTTTTGCCTTGCGCGATGTTACCAATGAGCGAGAGGCGAGCCTGTCATTCATTCATTCATTCAGTGCTTAAAATGGTGATTTCATGTGCTTCATCAACGTTGATGCCACCTTCACATAAAAAGTCAGAGGTATGGAAGCATTTTAGATTTCGCAAGCAAGACGACGACGATAGTGTTGTGGCTTTTAATTTCTTTTTATTAATTACCCACTTGTAAACTGCTGTTCACTGTTCTTTTTTATTAATATAGTATTTGTATTAAATCTATATTCATTGAGTTGAATCGAGAATCAAGTATAAAAACTGACCCTAGAACCGTAATCGAGAATCGAATCGATTTGATAGCTTGTGAATCGAAATTGAATCGATCTGGAACATCTTAATCGATACCCAGCCCTACATCTAACCATCTTTGTATTGTGCAGCAATGAATATAAAGACATTAAATCATAATTGTGAGTTATTTCCCTGATATTTTGATACAGTTATCATTTTGATGAATAGTATTTACATTGTTTTCATTTCATTATCATTGTATACCTGATGCTTCATTGTAACACTGTGTGACAACTAACCCTGCTGTGTAAAAATGTTTTAATCCCAACTATCAGTTACTAGGAGTTGCTGACATGTTTGTTATGTTTTAGGTAACAAGACAGTGATTAAAATAATATAACGTTGGATTTGGTGACATACACACCCAACTCAAAAATCATAAAAAACAAAAGATAAAGAAATTTACTTCCATGCCTCCAAAACACTCTTTGTTCAATATCTTAACTAAAACACATCAAAACTTTAACAAAGTCACAGATCTTCTCCTGACAGTAAGAGAAAAAGATCAAATGCACAGATTGCTCAGCCCTGTAGAAGTAATGCAAACTAATTAACTCCATGTTAGTTTGTGCCCCGCTCGCCTCTACTCTTCAACGACCCCTACCAAAGTTCAGAACAAATCTACTCCCATCAGAATACCAAAATATTAAAACCATCTGAAATAACAAACTGCCACTGCCCAACCCACATAAAAATACTGTAGTCTACATTTAGACATTTACTATAGTACGGCTCAAAAACACTACAGGATAGGAACTGTACTATATACTTGAGTATACTACAGTACTTTTCATGTGGAAAGGGTGGGATGGCATTGCAGGTAGGGATATGCAAAATAAAATGCAAATGCAGACACACAATAACGAAATATAAATGAATGGTATGTAAATACTTTCATAATGGTCAATTGTTTGTATAAATACCTCAAGGGTGATCAAGAATAGTGTCTGCTCAGAGACACATCATCATCTTAAATTGTCATGCACACCATTACTCGTTTTGATTGTTCTAGGATTAAATCATAGTGGAGCTGCTGCCACGTAACTTTAATCATCAGCTCTTTAAGTGAGTCAATTATCTTCACAGTGACGCTCCAATGACCTTCATACACAAAGACATAAAAGCCAGGAGTAGAAATGCGCTTTTGAAAAGAGCAGCGTGCGTGGCTTTAAAAGGAGATCATCCTCCGGCTTTTGACCCGCACGTGATCAAGTTCGAGTTGTTTTCCCACGTGATCACGGCATCATGGGAGTCCGAGGCTGATCGTGATCCGGTACTTGCCTGCCATCACGTAGGCACGCGCTCAAATTCTTTATTATAATGACACTTGCGCATCACGGCACAGCGCGCATCACGACAGGTGCGCGGCGATACCCATAGCGTAGGCTACACATACAGTTCACGCATGATACGTATGACAGCGTCAATGCTGTTTGTCAATGTCGGTTTAATTATTTATACTTTATTCCCTGCGCTTTCAGGCGCACCCAGTTTATGCGTTGTCATGACGCTCGAGCGCATTGTCAAGGAGCGCGAGACAGACACTGCGCATTGCAGCGAGACAAGTTTTCTTTAATTCAGTTATATGTCAACATTTATGCATTTGGCTAACGCGTAACCCTTTCTCCAGATAACAGTAAAGCATCACACTGATAAATAGTTTTGCATTTTTAAGCCTGAAATATTTTAAGCTATTTCTAAAATGCAAGCCAGATATTATCATATTACCAGGACCCGTTTTTCAAGTTGACCTAAAGCATATTTGGGAATCCAGCCAAGAAAGTATTAATGAAGTTGTTTGGGTGTCTAAAGAACAGAACTGCGTATCTGTTGCTGCATCTTGCTCATGCTGTAAAGGCAAATACTCACATACAAGGCAATTCGGTCACTATGCGGTCAAACGAATCATGAAACGCGGCGCGTTAAAGGCGAAAATGAAATAGGCTACCTTGAGCATCCCCGCCGCTTGTCAACACGCCAATACTCATCCCTGTCCCGGAAAGGTTTTCCATGAATTTCTTATTGTCCGGCATGATTTCACGTAGGCTATATCTTCCCAAAACAGATGAAAAGATTCAATGTCAAGCCGAATTAACTATCCAAAGCAAGGTGGAGAGGATAAAAGGCTCTGCCGACGAACTTCTCCTCCGGTGTCCGTGCGCTTCGCAGCCTCTCACGGCCCGGTAGGCTAATAACTACCGCCCCGGTGTGGATTGACAGCGTAACGAAGCAATAAGACAACGAATCACGTCTCATCTAGACACATTCGGACCAATTGCTATCCAAGGTCAGTATTAATAAGGAGACAAGGAATTCCTGTTTGGCTTTGATCAAGTTTAGACTTCCAATTTTAAGTGCGCAAAAGCTCCAAGCGTTTTATGCCGATTTATATTTGTTGATGTACATAGAAAGCTTAATAAAGTGAAAAATTAAGTAAAACTTAGTTGTTACTAAAAAAAATAAACAAATACAAACAATTCGTAATTAAAAAGAAACTTTTATCTATAGAAATACTCAATTAAAATGCATTTCTTTAGTGCTTTTTAAAATTATGCACTGATGCAAACATTTTGCATACATTTTAAAACAAACACGTTTAGTAAAAACAAAACAAATCTGTATAGAATTAAGAAAAAATTAATAACAGAAAACAAGAAAAAGATGAAATGTAAATAATACATGCAAGGAACATCCACGGCAACAATAATCCAGTAAAGATAGGAATTCAGTTTAACGTGAATTCTGCCTAAAGGCCATTTAACAGCTCAAACTGTTTAATAAACAAACTTGATAGCCTTTGAACCTGACATTTAATATGTTCAATTGTGTGTGCATGCGAGTATGTGAGGAGAATAAACATCGGTTTCCCACAGGGATTAGGAGACAGGTTTGTGAAGTATTGGCACAATAAAAGGGCAGCACGTGAAACACAAACGTGAAGATGTTTTTGTGGATTCTGGTTTAGTCTCCCCTGTGGAGTCTTCCTGTCTATCTAAAACACAAGACAGGCCAGCATACAGAATACTAAGATAAAACGAGCATGAGTCAGAGAAACTCAAGCTGTGCCCTCATACGGATATCAGGCGTGTGTTGGGTTGTACAGATCCGTCCTTTGTGTTAACCTCCACTGAAATCTTGATTTAGTTGTGTTGAACTTACCTTACCCCTGCTGCGTGCTTAAATTTAAAAGAGAAACACATAAACATCACAGAAGCAAACATTCTCCTTGTAATGTAGGCCTACATGTAAATGAGATCCCTCCTGCGGTTGACGTCACGCAGCCTAAACTCCGCCCTTTTGGCGGCAATCGTACAGCGCTGTACGACTAGTGGGGTGATTGAAATATGTTACTATGTCGCCCTCTATCTGTCAGAAACTAAATCAGCAGGAGAGGCGGACGGCGGGTTGTTCTCCAAAAATGCAAATACTGTTTCCAAAATCATTGAATAATAAATACAGTCTAGTCAGTCGTGATTAAAAAAGAAAAACAAGGAAAATTATGGAAATGCATACTCAGTGTTTTTAAACTTGCTAGTTAATGTAACAAACTGAAATCCACTTTTGAATCAATTGCTAGTAACATAACTCTGAAGCTGGCTTTTAACAGAAAAATCGTATGTACTAACACTGACAATATTGCTTTGAATTTGTGCTTAAATATTAATTAAAGTTTTATTCATACTGTCAATATGCAGGACAAAAACCACGAAGATAATACAAAAGGCGTATGGCCAGTACGGGGATCGAACCCGCGACCTTGGCGTTATTAGCACCACGCTCTAACCAACTGAGCTAACCGGCCATGACGTATAGGCTTTTTTTACATGTTTACAACTGTTACAATACATGCTTTGCTTGTATGAAAAGATAAGCAAAATGTGACCGAAACTAAGCGACTGACCTCGTGGCGCAACGGTAGCGCGTCTGACTCCAGATCAGAAGGTTGCGTGTTCAAATCACGTCGGGGTCAATACATTTTGTTATGTTTATGTATATACATCTATTAATGTACTTACTTATTTGACAAAATGCTCATATTAAAACTGATGATAAATAAAACGACACAAATGATTACGGAAATAATGTTTACATGATCGTTTTAAATCACAAATGAGTAGGAAATAGAAATACCGAGAATATCTCAAGGAAAATAAATCATGTATCGTTTTATATAATCATCATATAATGTGGATGTGTTGTCCAACTGTAAAGAGTTTTTATGAGGCTGGAAACATGTTTGTAGGTTTAAAACCTTTAAATTACCAATAAGCTTTGAGAATTGTGCCTTTTATAAAACACAAATTTCCTCACATTTAAATGAATATGTAACAAGTGTGTAATTTTGAACATCAGTGTATGCAAATAAAATAAACCCCTTTACATGAATGAAATATTGGTTAACTTGTCAATATTGACTACTTTGGATTGGTGTGAACCAACACAGAGGGGCGCTGTAAGGACATACTGACGATGATGTTATTGCCGTCTGTTAATTGTGTTAAGGAGCGTCAACTTTAAATTTAAGTTGTACTTACGTTTTTTACTTATCTGACAAAGAATCTATAATTTAACTAAAACAAAAAAAGGAGGGCTCGTCCGGGATTTGAACCCGGGACCTCTCGCACCCTAAGCGAGAATCATACCCCTAGACCAACGAGCCGACAAATATGTTGTCGAAATTGGACTTTAAGTTGTCTGCAATGTTTAGACAAATTCCCAAGTAAATAATCTATTTTTAGATAATATTAACGATTTGAAAGTTACACTTTAGTTTATTTTTACACTTTCATATATAATATTTGTTTCGATCTCACATTCTTTCATGTCACCAATATTTGCCTAGATATAATAAAACATTTTAAATGACAAAGATTGTCAAAACATCACACTAAAATGATCAAAATAATTTGTTAAACTTAAAAAGCGAATGTTTGTTAGCTAACGGCGCCTTTGTCATGTGTAACGTTAGGTAGTAATGTCCGTCTTGTCTGGCCAACTACTAGCTACAAAAATCTAACAATTGGCACAGGGAGACCATAGTTAGCTGCTTTTGGGAAAACATACCCCAGTTTGGTTTGCTAACCACCGAGTATAACCCTTACGAAAATTAATCATGGTTTCACTACAGTAAAAAACAACAACACACAATTACTGTAGTAAAACCATGGTGACCACAAAATAACCATGGTTTTGACAACCATGGTTTTTAAAATCCATAGTTAAACCATGATAAGTGTAGTAAAACCATTTTGCTGATAGTCATCAATGCACCAAAAAACTATGGTTACTACACTTTTACCACAATAAAACCATGGTTAATTTTATTAAGATGTAAAAATAAAACTTTGGTGTCCCCAGAGTACATATGTGAAGTTTAAGCTCAAATTACCATATAGATAATTTATTCTAGCATATTAAAATTGACATTTTGTAGGTGTGAGCAAAAATGTGCCGTTTCTGGGTGTGTCCTTTAAAATGTAAATGAACTGATAATGCAAACACTGATCACCATAATGGCAGTTTGTTGAAATTAAAACTGAATTGTGCTGTCAACTGTTTTTTTTTCTCTCTCTCTCTCTTTCTCACGGCACTAAATGTCAGTGCTGTGGTTGGATAACGCAGATTAATGGGTGGTATTATTGTATTAGCCTTGCTACCTAAGTCACAAAACAGACAATCACAATCCTGAATGAACTAATTTTGCACATTTGCTTGCAGAGAATGGTTTAACAAAACTAAGTTACTGGGTTGATATTTTACACATTTTCTAGGTTGACAGAAGAACTGGGGACATAATTATAGCACTTAAACATGGAAAAAGGCAGTTTTTTAGCTTTATGCTAGCTTGCTAAAGACAAAATGGTGCATTACATTTTACAAATACATCAGTGCCCTTTGTTTTGCCTCAACATCAACACAAGTAATGTTTTTAGTAAGGCATTTTTGTTAAAACTAGTTATATTTCCTAAACTAAGGCCTAGTTCAAGGCCTTAGTTGTATCTTGTTCTACAAAACAAGATACAAGTTCTTCCATGTAAAACAACAAAATATTTTTAAGATGTAAAGTTAAATGTGTACATTAAAGGTTTTTAAAGAACTTGAGGGCAAACTTTTGAAACTGACTTGTAATAATATTTTAATTCATTATTTATATCAGTATGTAAAATGCTCAAATTTAAAAAAAGAATAATGCTGTACTGTAGGCCCTACTACACTATATCTGATAAAGTGTTAAGATGTGTTTTTTTTTTTTTTTTTGGTTATTCATTCATTTATTTATTTACTTTGTTCGTTATATTTGTATGTTACCTTGTGTTATGTACACTACAAGAATATACATTTTGTGTTTGTATTTGAGATGAGAATAAATGTTAGTATTTCTTTTAAACTCACAGTATAAATCGACAGCAAATAACAGGTTAATAATGTACCGTTTCATCACATTAAAAAATAAAGATCACGTAAATAACAAAGTACTCTCAGAGGAGGATTCAACATGGTCTTTTAATCTGCTCAGTGTGATTTAAACTCATAAGGGCAGTTTCCCAGACAGGAATTAGTTTCAGTCAGGACTAGGCCTTAGTTAAACCGGGATATTTAAGTAACTTTTTAAACATTTACTGCTGTGCATCTTGAGACAGTACTCGCACTGATATATTTTAAGATATGTCAGAGCATGTTGTTTTTGATCATTTAAGTTAGTCTGGGATTAAGCTTAAGCCCTGTCTGGGAAACCGCCCCATTCAGACACACAACTTCATCAGTTTATATAAAATCTCAGTTAAAATATGCTACTCACAAAAACTGCACATGCACGCACGCATACACACACACACACACACACACTCCCTAAAATGACTTGATTATTTTACACAAATCTGATAAAATTTTTTAAAACTTGGCATAGACTTGCAACAAAGTAAAAAATCACAGAAAAACTAGTTACAAGTGAAATAAATGAAAATATTGGTAAATAAATCAATTTTTTATAATCTTCAAGTCATTACAAAACAATCTGTTTTTAACAGTTTGACACGATCTCAAACCCAATTGATCATTTCTCACAAGATCAATTAATCGTATTAACCTTAGTCTGGTTTTCTTATTTCATGTCTTGAATGTTGAACGTGAAGAAAGCAGGTCTCAAAATAACAGCGAAGAGCAGCTGCAAGCAATTTCATGAGGGACCTGCCGTCAGTGAGACACTTAATGAAAACATAGCTCGGGGCATGCAGAAGAAACACAAGACAAGTAAATGAGATGGGAAAGAGATGGGATTGGGGGGAAAAGATGTCGTCCCTTCCTATGAGGCAGTGAACTTTCTAAGTGTGATAACAATGAGAGCAAGAAGAACAGAAGCTCCGAGGAACACAGCAATGACTATAGCCGTGATGGCACCTGGCCCCAGCACACCTGCAGACAGAAAAAAAATCACATTAAAGGTGACATAGAATGATTGAACAGAGTATTTATACTTGTTCTGTGATGTGACATGTAGACAATTGGGTCTGTAATGCCTTAGAAGCTTCCTAAAAACCTCTCTCAGATAGTTCTATTAGGGTGGGGGATTTTAAACAAGCGGTTTTGCACCTATTTGGCTCCCCCTACTGGCTGAACTTGCAATCTCATTACCGATTGGCTGACTTTGCTGCCACTCAAAAAATGTAGCCAATTATTTTAAAGTGGAGTGGCAGTTAGATGCCTGTGATGTCATAAGCATCAGTTTTTCAGATTGGGCTGTTTTCTGGCTGACATTTCTAAAAGAGGAATTTCTATGAGACTGAGATGTTTAGCATGTTTAGCACTTTTTGTATGTTTGTGAATGTGGGTAGACTACCATTATTCAACAAAGACAAGGCAAAATTTTTTTTTCATTCTCTGTCCCCTTTAACAATACTTCAGATGTATTTCATTTTAAATTACGTTTATGGAATTGGCAAACACTTTTATCCAAAATGACTTACAGTGCATTTAAGGTGCCAGAAGAACCATGTTTAGCTGCAAACAATTTGCTGTATGTAGTTGTTTGCCAGTAACTTACTGTAGATCTAAATGTATGTTATTTACTGCCAACAGTTGTTTACAGTTAAGTGAACATTAAACATTAATAATGTTGTTATATTAACATTAAACAATAACAAGCCTTAAGCAAAGCATTCTGGGAAATAAAAATTCTCAACCTTTTTCCTTCAGATTTTGGTTCCCAGAATGCGTTCATGAGGCTGTTGTTTTATAGTTTTATTCTATAAAGATAAATACTTGTTTAATGTTCATTTAACTGGGAACAAACTGTTGCCAGTAAATAACATACATTTTAATTTACAGTAAGTTACTGGCAACCAGCTGCCATTAACACTGTTATTTCTACAGAAATGCGATTCCAATAAAAAACCTTTAACATCCGAGAAACCTTTCTGTTTCAGGTTCTTTGTATTTAAAAATGAATTTTTTAATAGATATGAAAGAAATGGGTTTTAAAGTACTTTTGACTGAATGTTTTCTTGAAAAAACAACTTTATTTTACAGTACAGTACAGTAAAGAAGTTAAAATGTGATGTCTTCTCTTAAAACAGGGGTCTTCAAACTGTGGATCGGGACCCACTTGTGGGTCAGATAATGGGATAAAGTGGGTTGCGCAGAGATACTTGGATACAATGATTTTGATGGTATAATATAAGTTATTTTGATACTGCAATTAAACTTACATTTCATTTATAAAATCACAAAGAAAATAAAAACTTCTCAATTATAAAAGAGAAAAATATGTGTTTTCTTCAAATTTACATTCAAAAATGTGTTGAAAAGTGAAAGTTGGATCTATTTAAAAATACTTCAAGTTGTACCGTTTAAAAAAATAGATTTACCTAAAATATAAGCTTTTTAATATAATTTTTTTACTTAATGAGAAAATTTAAAGGAATATTTCACTTATAGAACGAGAAAGACTTATAAAATCAAAAATAGAATGCCGATAATTTTCTCACCACCATGTCATTCAGGTTCTTGATGTCTTTATTTGTTTAGTCGAGAAGAAATTAAGTTTTTTGAGGAAAACATTCCAGGATTTTTCTCATTTTAATAGACTTTATTGGACCTCAACAGTTTACAGTTTCAATGTAGTTTCAAAGGACTCTAAACGATACCAAACAAGGCATAAGGGTCTTATCTAGCGAAACGATCATCATTTTCAACAAGAAAAATTAAAATATGCACTTTTAAACCACAACTTCCCATGTTGAACTTTCCGTGTGACGTGCCAGTGCGACCTTACGTCAAAGATTAAGAGTTACATCTGAGAAACGCACACTTGCAGACCATTTTTAACAATAAACTGACACGAAAACACTAATTATTATCATTCCACATATAACAACGTCTGAACGTTCCTCTATCTCCACACTTATAATCACTGGAGTGGTAGTTTCACAAACGTCATGTGTGACCTTTCAACGTGATTATCTAATACGTAAGGTAAGTTGTATATGGAGAAAAATCCTGAAATGTTTTCCTCAAAAAACTTAATTTGAACAAAGAAAGACATTAACATAAATTATCAGGATTTATTTTTATGAAAGTGGAATATTCGTTTAAGGAGAAAAAATTCCAATTTAAGTAATTTTTAAAGGTGGTAATAAAAACAATACAGTCTTTATACACCACTATGTAGATTATACTGCAGTTCTTTCAAGAGATCCTTCTAAAAGTTACACAATGAACCTTTAAGTTAATCTAACTTTCACTTTTTACAGTGTATGTGTGTAGAAAAACAAAAAGTTAGAGAATCTCTGTCTTTAAACACAACTACTTTCAAAACTAAAACTGTGTCAATGAACTGAGATTAGTGACCAAGCCGTTTCTTAAGCTAGTATTTTTTAAAGAATTGTCTGCACTATATAAGTAGACATATTATTTACAGTATGCACAATTTACCTTCTTCCTCATTCACTGTAACTGTGTTTGTAGAGTCCACATAATCAGGGGTGAATTTCAAGATGGGGTTTTCTGTCAGGTGGTGGACGGGATTTTTTGTAGTTATATCATAGTCTCCTGCACCAGACAGCGTGTCCTGGTTATCATTGTGCAGAGCCGGGGACAAATCCGCCACTGTTATTGATGGAAATAAAAGTTACAGTTTGAAATGCTATAGATATAGTTTAGATATAAACTACAGATATAAACTAGACTAAAAATACTGGGTTGTTTTTAACCCCTGGCTGTGTAAACACGGGACAGAACACACCAGTGTGTTAAAAAAACAACAACTGTTGAGTTGTTTTAATCCAGGGTTGGGCAATTTTTCACCCAACGGTCAATATTTCCCCATGCAGCCATGGGTTAAAAACAAGGTAGCATTTGAATAAACAGATAGAAATGTAACAGATATAATGTAAAAAACATGTTAAAGGTTCCAGCTAATTTCATAGCAGAATCTTTTGAACCTTTTGGTCGCCAGAAAGATCACTATAAAATGTTTATTTTTAACCTGCCGTTGGGTCAAAATGAGACAAACATGGCCTTTGAATTAAAACAACTTAACTCAGAAAATGTTCATATTTGACTCTACAATGGGTTAAAACAAATCAGCATGGGTTAAATTATAACCCAATGGGTTGGGCTTCTCTCTTTATGACCCAGCATTTTCTTTAAATGATGAAGCAGAATTTTCATGTTAAGTTATTTGCTGAACTTATGGGAGGCAAAGAAACATTTATTCATTTTGTTTACTTTTTTAAAGTTTGCTTAAAAATCAAACTATTTACCACTTTTTATAAAAATGGCCTAGTAGAGACTAACCAAAGTGAATTATTAGTCTGTCTGCCTGCCTGCCTACCTGTCTGTCTCTTTGCCTGCCTGTCTGTCTGTCTACCTAGCTGCCTGTCTCTCTCTCTACCTGCCTGTCTGTCTACCTACATGTCTGTTTGTCTATCTATCTAACTGCCTGCTTGTCACTCACTCTGTCTACCTGTCTGTTTGTCTGTTTGTCTGTCTGCCTGTCTCTTTACCTGTCTGTCTACCTACCTGCCTGTCTGTCTGTCTCTCTCTCTCCCTGCCTGTCTGTCTACCTAGCTGCCTGTCTGTCTGTCTCTCTCTCTACCTGCCTGTCTGTCTACCTACATGTCTGTCTGTCTATCTATCTAACTGCCTGTCTGTCACTCACTCTGTCTACCTGTCTGTTTGTCTGTCTGGCTGTCTCTTTACCTGTCTGTCTACCTACCTGCCTGTCTGTCTGTCTCTCTCTCTCCCTGCCTGTCTGTCTACCTACCTGCCTGTCTGTCTGTCTCTCTCTCTACCTGCCTGTCTGTCTACCTACATGTCTGTCTGTCTATCTATCTAACTGCCTGCCTGTCTGTCTGTCTCTCTCTCTCTGTCTGCCTACCTACCTGCTTGTCTGTCTTTCTGCCTTCCTGTCTGTCCATCTGTCTGTCTACCTTTCTGTCTGTCTGTCGATCTACCTAACTGCCTGTCTGTCTGTCACTCACTCTGTCTGCCTGTCTGTCTGTCTGTCTGTCTACCTACCTGCCTGTCTGTCTCTCTGTCTGTCTGTCTTACTGCCTTCCTGTCCGTCCGTCTGTCTGTCTACCTACCTGTCTGTCTGTCTGTCTGTCTGTCTATCTACCTAACTGCCTGTCTGTCACTCACTCTGTCTACCTTGTCTGTTTGTCTGTCTGCCTGTCTCTTTACCTGTCTGTCTACCTACCTGCCTGTCTGTCTCTCTCTCTCCCTCTCTTTCTCTGTCTGCCTGTCTGTCTACCTACTGCCTTTCAATCGATCGATCTGTCTGTCTGTCTGTCTACATGCCTGCCTGTCTGTCTGTCTCTCTCTCTCTCTCTGTCTGCCTACCTACCTGCCTGTCTGTCTTTCTGCCTTCCTGTCTGTCCGTCTGTCTGTCTACCTACCTGTCTGTCTGTCTGTCTATCTACCTAACTGCCTGTCTGTCACTCACTATGTCTGTCTGTCTGTCTGTCTGTCTGTCTGTCTGTCTGTCTGTCTGTCTGTCTGTCTGTCTGTCTGTCTTTCCACCATTTGCTAAAGGGAACGGATAGCACCAAATGTTGATTTCTATGTGATTCAATGGGCGTCTTTATAGAGAATTAGCATTTGCTTCTCACTACAGGTGTTGTCTCGGCTCTTTCCCTCCTCACGTCTGTGATTGACATTCCACAGCTCCCACGGGCATGAAACAGCCATGTGACTTTTCTCACCTACACCACACTCATGGAGTCTAAACCCAGTTTACTATGTTACAGCTTACCCACCTTTACCAGAGGTCACCATGTGGACAGAGGTTCTGACCCCAAAATAAAGAGACAAAGACGAACTTGGATGTTTTGACATGGGTGTCATAAGATCTACAGTGACCCCGCTCGAACAACACCGGTCAGGACAGGCCAGACAGGCAGATACAAATAACAAAGCACCTATTTGTCCATTCCATGCTTTTGAAAACAGAGGCTTCATGTTGACAAAACTGTGTATTTACTGTACACGCACTGGACACAGCATTTTTTTTGTACCTAAATAGTTTCTTCACTTTAAAAAGGCACATTAAATCTTAAAATAAAAGGTTAATATTTGAAGTAAGCCATTTTGGAAGGTCAGTGCACACATATTTTGATAAAGACATATTTACTCCAACACTTTTCAGACTTAAAGTAGGCTGTAGGTACAGCACACCGGGGCACGAGGCCAGCGATACATCAATGAGCCCTTCTCTCGAGGGTACAAAAGGGCGCTTGTGTGGTCAACTAACGGCCGAGGAACCAACCGACTAAACGCAGGCAGTATACTAAAAGTTAAACAAGTTTGTTTATGAAAGCAGACGGTGGAAAAGCACGCTCTTCACGGCAGCCTGATTTTAAAAATGCAGATGGTGTTTGTCACTTCATGGCCTGCTTAAATATTTATTAAGCACGACTGAAACTTTTGGCGATAACAAGCAGAAAACTACACTATGTGGGAGTGCGGTATTACGTTTTTTTCTTGTATATTCACACACAACAGTGAGATGACGACATGAGGACAGGTTTGTGTGAATGACACAATCCTCTGCCACTGTGGGTCTACACGTGCCAGGGCGTTGCCATGTCCTCATCTCACCTTACACCCGCCAGCTAAGGTGCAAGTGGGCATCTCTACAGTCTACAGACAGACAAAAAAGACATCTATTTATGAAACAAGATGCTCATGTTATAGGTGAAGATCAGTCAATACAACCCAAGGAAGCCTGGTGTTACAGTATTTGTGTTGTCTTCATTATCAAATCTAAAAAGCATGTGATACCCAGCATGCAATAGCTGCCATTTCCCTGTGGGTCTGGCTATGATTAATGCACTTATAGCCAAAATAAACTTGAATTTGGTTACATGATGTTTTTGCCAAATTATTTCATCATATAAGCAAAGTCAACAGCTTGTAAAAATGATGTCAAATAAATATACATTTTAATTAACAAATTAAGTTAAACAATTTTAACTAGATTTTATAAGTTATGTCAACATATATAGTCAAAACTTAAAATAGTAGGTTGAATTGACTTGAAAAAACATGTTTGTTTAACTTCATGCTGCAGTTTTTTTACAATTAATGATTACAAATTGTTTTACATTGCAAAAAAACATTTTGTTACTAAGTATTTTTGTCTTGTTTTCAGTAAAAATATCTCAAATTTCCTAAATCAAGATGTATTTTCTTGATGTGCAAAATGACCTTAAGAAAATAAGTCTAGTTTTTCGACAAAAAACATCAAATTTAAGAAAATGTCTGTTTAAAACAAGAAAAAACCCCCCTGCAAATGGGGTAGTTTTTCTTAATTTAAGATTTTTTCTTACCATATTGGCATATTATTATTATTATTATTATATTTTTTGCTTGTTTTAGACACAAATTCACTTAAATTTGATATTTTTTGTCTTATTTTCTTATATCATTTTGCTCATCAATAAAATATATCTTGATTTAAGAAATTTTAGATATTTGTACTGAAAACAAGATGACAAATACTTTCGTAAGAAAGTCATTTTTGCAGCGTATTTATTTAATTTAATTTATTTTTGGGCTAAGGTTAGACATCCATTTAATTTTCACCGACAGCTCAAATATTGCTTTGTTTTAGCCTAGATGTGTTTGAAACACAAAATTGTTTCCTGTTATAGCTAGTCCTTCATTTTAATTCACACATTTTGGTAATAATATTGTGAATAATGATGTACAGTATTTGTTAAATAAAGATCAAAATAATGCAATGCGTTATAATTTGGTGATTCATTACTAAAGACGTAAACACAAATGATTTGAAGGTATCAAGCAATCTTGGCCTTGAATGGAAAATGAAAAGCAGTTACATCATATTTACTAGCTGGAAAATCTCAGCTCATGCTAAATTTTCCTAAACTCAATCCTTACTTACAGTAAGTGGCATTCATGCAGTAAGCTAATAAAAATGTCTTTAGTGTTTGTCATATGCACTTTCTAAACTTTTGTGTAGTCTTTGTATAATGTTATTAATGTTTTTATTGAATCTATTATTATATTAATGCACACTTCAAACTCATTGTCTCTTTCTTGTGTTGTCTTATTTAGCACTATTGTCCTGTCTCTATTCATTGTTATATTCTAGCAAAATGACAATAAAGTTACTTAAAAACGAAGTCAATAATAAACAATTATGTTTGTACATATTTTTGGTGTAGGACTGTTTTTATTTTATTTTCACAGCCACAATGCCCTGTTTTTCCCAAACAAACTGAGGCTTTGTCCCTTTGAGACTAAATTAAGGCTCAACACCTGGATGTGAAATGGAGAAAATCTGAGTCATTTTAGTCAGCATGATGCTTCTCACACCCGGCATCAAAAGACCGATTCATTCAGAATGTTTGATATCCTCTGAAATGTGAGAATATGTGTATCAAAAGTTAAAGTAAAATAAAAGAGATGATTTTTATTCATTTAAACTCAGTAACATTCACCAACTAAAAGCTTTTCATAACAAACCCGGAAGGTCTATAAGGTGAAACTGATGTGTACAAAATTTAGACTGAAGAAATTTGTTAAACTTCGTCAAATGCTGTCCTAAATGACAACCAAGAAAACCACATATCGACTTAATAAGAGGCGACTCAGATAACCTAACAATAAAACCTCAGCTGAGAACCGATGTGAGATGTCCAGGGGAAGAAAGTTTGTTACCTGTCTGCACTAAAGCCATGCAGATGGCAAGAGCAGTGAAGAGGACGAGCCGGGACGAAGCGAAGTGAACGCAGCTGATGCTCATGGTTCCTGTGTTCGGTCAGACGCTTCTGATCCTCGACTGGCACCTTGATGAAGTAACAGACAGTCTGGGAAAGTGAGGTAGACAAAGTTGTAGTTGAGCTTGGGAGGGAGGGAGGGCTCTGGATGGACAGTGTAGACTTGTGTCAACTCATCTGGTAACTACCTACTTTCTTCAGACCCTCTCAGATGTGCAAAAACCGAGACGTCCAGCATTTTCTGTCTTATTTGGGGTTTTACATATACAGTATGAAATTTACTAAAGGGGAAATTTTTAATTTAATAAATGATGTGATGCATCTGTTAAACATTCATAAACATGAGTATTACACAAAGGTAATCAGAGGGATAACTTACAGGGCGGTTTCCCGGACAGGGATTAGACTAGTCCAGTAATTCTTAAAGTGTGGTCCAACCCCCCCAGTGGTCCGCCAAAAGATGACCTAAACTAGGCAAGTTACAACCATAGACTTCATATACCCACCACCTCAGTTTTAAACTAATGGCTCTTTGGAATGACATTAAGTGGGGCTGTTACAGTATGTTTAATTGCACTTTTTTTTACATGTGCAGTTTGTTGTTCATATTAAGCTGCAACTCATTTCACATTTACTTTTTCAAATGAAATAAAATTCATATAATAATAGTTTTTGACTTGAAACAGTTGCATATTAAATTTAAATTTAGCTTATCCTTCCTATTTTGTTGTTTTTTGGGGGCATGTTAGAGTGGGATTCTGTTAGGTGGTCCTCAGAAAAAAATTGGAAGATAAAGTGGTCCTTGGGCTGAAAAAGTTTGAGAAACACTGGACTAGTCCTAGACTAAAATAAATGTAAGAGCTGTCCAAACTCAAAACAACTTAAAATACATCAGTGCCCTTTGTTTTGCATCAAAATGCACACAAGTAATGTTATTAGTAAGGTATGTTTGGTAAAACTATTACAGTGCACAGCATAAATGAGTACACACCCTTTGGAAATTAAGATTTTTCTCCATTTTTCAGTAAATATGAGACCAATTTGCTTTCATTTTTACAAAATAGTTTTATTAAACATTTATTTTTATTAACAAAAGAGTGAAAGTCACTGACCATCTTTCGTATACAAAAAATAACTAATTTAAATCAAATGAGGGGATGCAACAATGAGTACACCACTCATGTAATGGTGACAGAATAGCACCACATGGTAAAGAAATGTCTCAAGACATGAGAAATAAAATAATTTCTTTGCACAAAATGGTCAAGGTTTCAAGATAATTAGTTAAGCATTGCTAATAAGTTTGAATACTGTCACAAAAGGGATCTAAAAATGTAAAAAGGATGGATTTGTGGGAAGCTCTCCAGGACGTCCACTGAAGTTAACACCTTATCAAGAGTGTTTTGTGATGAAAGATGTTGAAAAAAAATCATCATTCAACTTCTTTATTCAATGTCTAGAAGAATTAGTGCTGATTTAAAAAAAAAGAATGGAGCCCATACAAAATATTAGATAGGCTTTTTTAAAGAATCTGTGTAGGGTGTACTCATTTTTGCATCACCTCATTTGATTTAAATGTGTTATTTTTCGTATCCTTAAGATGGTCAGTGCCTTTAACTCTTATGTTAAGAAACATAAATGTTTAATAAAACTGGTGTGTAAAAATACAGCAAATTGGTCTCATATTTACTAACAAATGGAGAAAAATCTTAATTTTCAAAGGGGGTGTACTCATTTATGCTGTGCACTGTATATTCCCCAATTAAACTCAGGTCTAGTCCTGGCTTAAGATAATCCCTGTCCAGGAAACCACCCACAGTCTATTAAAATATGGACAAAACAATGAAACAGATTTTAAGATTTTTTAATTGCATTATTTAAATTCTGTCATCATTAGATTTTAAGGTAACACTTTACAATACGGTTCATTAGTTAACTACATTAGTTAACATGAACTAACAATAAACTGCACTTATACAGCATTTATTAATCTTTGTTAATTTTAATTTCAACAATTACCAATACTTTATTAAAATCTTGTATGCACTGTGAACTAACATGAACAAACAACTAAACACTTTATTTCTATTAACTAACATTAACAAAGATTGATAAATACTGTAACAAATGTATTGATCATGGTTTATTCATGTTAGGTAATACATTAACTAATGTTAACTAATGAACCTTATTGTAAAGTGTTACCGATTTTAACACTCCACCAAGCCTTTCTATTGAATTTGTGAAGGTGGAAGTGAATATATTAATAATTTTATGCTTCAGAAGACTTTTCCAAAACCTTCAGTTTCCGACAAAGGCCCATTTTCTGAAATACATTTTTACATTTGCATTTATGTATTTAATTATATTATTCATTACATTTAGAGCCCTAATATGTTCTGATTCATAACCAAAATTTTAAGATGGATGCATTTTAGGGGACACAACCAAGGCTGGAAATGAGTCCGGGGAATGAATTTCAAGGGGGAACGGAGTATTTCACTTAATTGCATTTAAGAATGAGTCCCCATTCAAGTTATTGCAACTATGATTTTATAACGCATTCTCACATGATCACGTTTGTCACATAACACTTCACAGTGGTGCTGTAAGACTCGGTTTCATTTCAGAATTTTCCTAATATTTAAAATATCCATTAACTAAATATCAAAATGTTCACATTCAACTAATTAACCTGAGGACAAATTTAACGTTAAAAGGTTGTGCGACTTAGGAGGAAACACAAAAAATTATGTTACAGTTATTTGTGAGCAGGGAATCCTGAGTTCACTTTAATATTTAGCATGTAAACTTTAATCTATCACGACAAACTATATATCATTGACAGCTCTAAGAGTGTATTTTTCATATTTCATTTTTTAGCAGTAATAATAATGCAGTGACAGTAATTTATTAATTTGTGACAAGAGTATGCAACATACCGTTGACACCTAGTGGCCATTGTTGGTAAAACCACTAAAAGTGTAAGACAAACATTATCTTTTGTGATTTTATGTATAAAATATATACTTTATTGCATTATTTTATTTATTACAATAAATGTAAACTGCTATAACTTTATTTATTTAATATTTTCACCTCCAGACACTTCCGTGAAAAACTTGTCTTCATTAAAACAAGACCAAGGCTTCTAGACAAAAAAATGCCAGTGTTACATTCAGTTGAAGGTGTACATCACCTTTTTAGCTCACCCCACTCAAAAAGGGCTGCGCCTGTTAAAAAAAACAATCTCAGACCAAAGTCGTCATCTAAAATTATGCCCTCCTTCAAAACGATTATTTCTGCCATTTCCAGTCCTGGATGCAACTAAACTAGGTTATATGTTAATCTTGGATCAAAATCTGTTTATCTTTATATATTTGTAAAAAGAAATTAAACTGCTTATTAACGTCGCCATGAAAATAAAATTAAAAACTAATTTAATTTGAATAATTGTGATATTTTAATACAAATGACTTATCTGTGAGCTTCATAATTTTTTTTATTCATGTGCCTTCATAATCTTTAATCATAAATGCAAAACACTAGGCTTGTTTGACTTCATGTGGCGCCACTAGAATTGACAGGCGGATGACATCAAAGTACCACGAGAGCGATTCGAAATTAGATTTCTCCATATGATTTCTTGAATTGTGCTCACGGTACTTTGACGTCATCCGCCTGTCGGTTCTTCTGCCGCTGCATGAATTAGGCAGTTTATACCCAAGTTTCATGGGGACTTTAAAAAAGCACACAAAGCAATGTTTCTCACTTAAACTCATATCAGTGACCTAGAAACAGTCGTTGTTTTCTGTTTTTCTACCATCAGATGATGTTGCCAATAGTTTTTGAAAATCTAACCCCTACTATCAGACACCTTTGATTGTAGATGAAATGATAAACGAACGTGTCAAAACTTGATGTGATGATGTTTGCACTCCAACAGGTGTCAGTATAAAGTTATTAGTGTTTCTGTCAGTGAAACACAACTATATTGTGCAATTTTAAAATGAGCTAAGCAGCAGCAGTAATAAGTTAATAACCAGTCAAACTGACATTGATTTGACCTTCATACAAGGTACAAATTCATTTCATTTTTTTATAGATGCACGTATTAAGATCAAAACTGTGTTAAAACAGCCCACACACGTGACTGTTTGCTTTATTTCTCATACTGCAATAAAAAAACGTACGACTCCACCGGTTCATCATTTCCATATATTATAATACAGATGCAGAATCCAAAGTTTATTCTTTAAACAGCCTAATATTTTACAAGAAACGAATAACTGGATTTTTCCAACATGCCCTTAAAACAGGACACTGATTATTACATGTCCTTGACTCCTAACGTTGTTATCAACGTCCGCCATCAAAACGGAAGAAATGTACTAAACAAATGGAGTGGGGGTCAATAAATAAAAGTAAAGAAAGTTGTAATGGGGATAATATTTTTGTCCTCTGCACTCCTTTTATTCACAATGAATGAAATATAATTAGTGAGACGATGATGTTGAGATAAAGGTCTCCTCTTTTACAGAAACAAGCCTCTGGCGTCCTGTATTTGGGCTGTTGCGTGTTGTTTTTGGTGCTCTTCGTGGCCGTCGGGGCAGCGCTGTTATTGCAACTGGAGTTTCTTCCAGATCAGGAGGAAAAACTTGCTGCCCAGATTTTACTCGAAAACAAAATCAAGTTAACATTAAAGAGGAAAAGTTGAAGGTGGTTTAATGCAGATGTTCAGAAGGGAAATTGTCAGCGATGAAGAGCTTGTCGATCGATCGGCAGGTCTCAAAAGTCTTCCACCGTCTCGATCTCACCCATGTTGAGTCTCTCAGACGAGGCGTTAACAGAAAAACCTGTCAAGACATTTTAAAATCCATTAAAGGATTAGGTTCAAAAACATCTTAAAAAAATAATAACAGCTTCTCCTTACCATCAGGTCATTTGTACGTTTTTTACAATTTTCATAATCACACATTTTTTTTGCTATATTTGAAGAGTTTCGTTGCAAAACGAGATAAATCCATTTTTTAACATTTTTCTCAAACATGTTTATTATTATGTTATCATGTTATTATTTTGTTTTATGGTGCTACTTAGCTGTATTTTTTAAGTTATGAAGGTTTAAATCAAAACAAACCAACTGCAGTTGCATTGAAATGAATTGGACTGCACAACCAAAAAACAAGATTTCTAAACAATTAAAAAAAAACGGCGGTTATCTCGTTTTGCAACGAAACTCTTGATTTGTTACCATTACAGTTTAGGTATAAACTACAAGCAGTCAAACAGATTAACATTGACCTCGTACACACTGGTTGTCACTTCAAGTTTTAGTGCTTTATGCTGTTTTTTTACACACATACTGCAAGAGTAAAAATGCTTTCTAATACAAAATTCAGTTTGGCAAAATGCATGTATTGACAACCGCATTTACACAAACGGCATAGGGTGTACATAACCTAGAAGGGGGAAAAAGTCTACTGCATGTGCTGTGCAGAAAATAACAGATGCACGAGTGTGTTGCCAGATCTTGCACACAAAAAATAGCGAACAAGAAAAATCCAACAATAAACCAAAACTATTCAATGGCTTTACCTCAAAGATCAAAATATTGGGACCGGCACCTTCCCAATTTAATAACACCAAAAACATAACCATAAACGGTTAAGCGGTATGCAGCCACACAAATGTGTCAAACACAACGCCAAGATGGTGGTTTATTGAAAAACATAATGCTGTAATAATATTTTGGTAAAAGCTGTGAATGATGACCACATGAGATGGCAGAAAGTTGCTATTACATTTTCAGAAGTGAGTTTTGTTTCGTACAGGATCAAATTTTTTTAACTCAACATTCATTTAACTCAAACCCTAACCCCTATCTTTTGGATTAGTTTATTGCAAAATTGAGACGAATGGGCAGTATCGCTTTATGGCAGTGCAGCAAGAGAATTTTAAATTAATTTAGTATTTTAATTCGAATAAAAATCAAGGGATTCCTCTTATTTATATTTTGTGCTTTATAGGGGGCTGGAACCACCCCAGACCCCCCCTCAATTCACACACTGCCACTATGTATAAAAACAATGCTATATAGGTTACAATAATTTAAGTGACTGATCATTATTACACAGAGTAATATTAATTCATGTAAATATTGTACTCGGTCACATGAATCGGGAAGAGAAAACCGATGTAATTTTTGTGGCTTGAACTCAAGCAATTTTTGTACAAAATCACACAACACAATATTCAGTGAATCTTAAACTATCAACAAATTTTTACAAATTGTTACAAATGCAAAGAAGCATTTATAAAGCATTGCAATATTAGTGCAAAAGGTTGTGGGTTTAATTCCCATGGAAAACATACTATTAAATGTATATCTCGCAATCTACTGTAATCTGACAAATACATACAAATTAGGATCGAAAAGCTTAGGAATTTTAGAAACATTCCAATTCGGAAACTAAAGGAATTAATGGAAATTATTTGTACATTTTGGCTAATCTATACAAAATGTATTACATAAAACATTAGCTTCCTCCCTCAGTATCTGACTCGTCTTCATCCAAGTGCACCAATAAGAATTCCTGGAATTTTGAACCTCTAATACAAAAACATGTCATGCTTCTTTATATTTAGATACGCAAATCTTTTTATAAGATTCACCCTAGACTAGACTGCATTAAACTAAGTGGTTAAAATCTGCTCATCTAATCTTAAGTCAAAACATTTTGAACGGAAATAATTTTGCTTTAAAGTAAACCCCAGTATAATCTCCATGAAGAATCTCACACCTAACTCTGAAAATGACACCATTGTCTGGTTATGAATATGACCGCAGACTAAAGATATTAACTCCTGGTGTAGGGACATTACTGTGAAAGGCCAAAAGTATAACGCTCAATATTCAATTCAATTCAATTTTATTTATATAGCGCTTTTCACAATTTGGTAATTGTGTCAAAGCAGCTTTACATTAATAGAAGCAGTGAAAAGCACAGAAAATCGACAGATAGCACAACATAATACACGATAGCACAAGCAGCTAAATTTGCTGTGGCTATAAATCAACATTAAAGCGAATGTATTACTAATGTAACGTATAGAAGTTAAGCCCAAGAAGGCTGCCTCCCCGGGTTGGAAAACCCCCTAGGAGAAAAAAAAGAAAAACCCGGAGTTTTTAGCCGGGGAAGTAAAAAAAGTCCTAGGAGGAAAAAACCCTTGGGAGATATCTATATATATATCTATATATATATATCTATATATATCTATATATATCTATATATATCTATATATATCTATATATATCTATATATATCTATATATATATATATATCTATATATATATATATATCTATCTATATATATATATATATCTATATATATATATATATATATCTATATATATATATATATATATCTATATATATCTATATATATATATATATATATCTATATATATCTATATATATATATCTATATATATCTATATATATATATCTATATATATCTATATATATCTATATATATATATATATATATATATATATATATATATATATATATATATATATATATATATATATATATATATATATATATAAACGGATAAGGAGATTAAGCGGGTTCTGCCGGTGGTCATTGGTCAGACAATATGACCGCTCTAGCACATGCACAGAATAAGCGGATGACTATTAAAAATCTGCTTATGATAGAAACCTGTTTTCATGCATTTACATGTAAACGCAGTTTTCTGCATAGCAGGTTTATTGATTTGCATGGAATTTGGAGATTTCTCAAATACGTCACCACCTATAGTGCATATAGTCGTTCAAAAAGCCGATGGTAAATAATTTATGTCTTAATTTATACTGTAGTATCTCTTCTCATGTCTGCAGAAGCCGTAAATTAAAGTTTTTTTCACAGTTTTTCTGCCAACTGCTTGAGTCGAGTGCATACTTTTATTGGTTACTTTGTGCTTGCGTCCATGTGTGACGTTTATCTTTCGCACACGGTGACATGCGCACATGGACAAAACTCCAATAAAGCCGGTTAAGGTGTTTACATGCAACGCAAAATCATGGTAATGAGCAAATAACTACCTGTGCCGATTGTTTTTGCCGTTTATGGGGTATCCCCGTTTATTGTTGTGAAATACTTGTCAACCTTTGCGCAAGCTGGAAAAAGTGTTTTGCAGTATCGCTTATAAAAAGTGATGCGAGGTTTTTGGTCGGAAATGTTGCATTGTGACCAAAATGATCTTAGAGATACTGATCTTCACCCGGTAAGGTAGATAGGACTCGGTTTCATGACTAAAATAGATGTCTGGAGGCGTTAGACATATAGCCATAGAGTATGATATTTCCTGTACTTTGATGCGACCCCACTCACCTAGAAGGCTCGGATCAGCTCGCACCATCTTCTGCTTCTTTTTCTTCTTGCCTGATGTGACGGTCTCGAACCGCTGCTGCTGCTGTTGTTGTTGATGATGATGATGATCCTGCTGTAACACTTGAGTCATTCCCCAAAGAGACTCCTAAGAGACAAACACGTGACATCAGCAAGACTGACATGATCACACACAGCGGTACACAAGTCTACAAAAACACACCTGTTGTTTCTGCTGCTGGCCTTGCTGAGGTATTTGCTGGTTAGCGTTCTGTTTGGCACGGCGCTCCAGAAACTGTTTGGCAAAGTCCTTGGCCTGAGGCGTGTCACCCAGGTAGGCTCGCACGTAGTCGTGGACCTCGTACGGAGAATCCACTTCCTTCAGGAACGACGCAAATGTCGGGACTGTGATCAGAGGAGATTCATTACAACGAAGGACTTGAACTTTTACATTCATGCATTTGGCAGATGTGTTTATGCAAAGAGACATACAATGCATGTGGGTGATTCTCACGAAACCATTGAAACACCACGGCACTAATGATTTTAGCTTTAAAATGTGTAATATAGTAACATTACAAAGCATCAGAATTAACACAATACTGTGTTCTACCTTGCACAATGTGTGATTTCAACATAAGAATTTATAATTGTAAATTTTATCTCATTTTCTGCTGAAATTCTCATTACCGCAATGTGTCCGGCTGTGTTTGAACATGCGTTATGTTGTAATTTAATCAAATTAACACAAAAATATTAAGAAAAAAAATAAATGGATGTTTTGCTACACTACTTTAGATGACAGAAAAAATATTTACTGAATATTCATGTATAATAATAATAATGAAGAAAAATTAGGAAAATGATGTGTCCATGCCTGATGTTCTCATCCTCCGCAACACTTTTTGAGAACAGTTTAAGCACACATACAGAATTTTAATAAAGTTTGATTTTGAGTGACCAAGCACATGGACCAGTTACTTCAAGATGGCTACCAGGTAAGATCATTTTTTTACAGTTAATTTGAAATATTGTCTTGTCAGAATGCTTACACGACATTTTGATTATCATTACCACAACAGATGCTTATTAAATGTTAATTTAATTAATAGAAGCATAATACTTTGATTTTAAATGCATGTGCAGAATCTCCAAATTATGTTCTTTCAGGTTTGTCATGTCATTTTGAAAACATGTCAGTGTTGATGTTTTCTGACTGTTGCTGTAATGAGATTTTTTAGGACTAATGTTTTAAATTATGTTACAAAAAGTGTTAAATGATAAGTAAAAGTTTTTAAATTAATGTTCCCATTTACTCCAGACTTTGTTTTTCAATGTCTATTGGGAAAAAAGTAAATTTAAGCAATTTTTACATTTTCATGCTTGACATGTTTAAAACCACGTTTTCGTGAGAATCACCCATGTAGGCTACACATTTTAACAGTATGCACTTCTTTCAGAATCAGACCCCATTACCTTAAACTTGCTAGCGCTATGCACTTTCAACTGAGCTACAGCAAGTTATATCTATAAAGTGCACCTATTATGCCCATTTTACAAGATGTAATGTCTCAGCTATGCCCATACAGATTATTTATGGGTGGGGCTTTATCAGTGTGACCTCACATTGATAAGAGAATAAAAATGGCATGTCTTAAGGGCCGTTCACATTATAACGATAACTATAGTTTTAAAAATCTTTTTTATTAAAGAGAATAGCGGAGTTAACGCCACAACTGTAACGATACAATAAACAATATCGTTGGTAGGGCTGTTGCGATTATGAAATTTGGCTGACGGTTAATTGTCGGATAAATTGTGACAATTAATTGCCTGTTTTAGGGCTTCGATGTTTAATTCTCATACATTTTTTGTTTGTTCATGAAATAATTTTCACACATTGTTGTGATTATTTTAATTAAATCTTTTGCAAGGTTTACCTTGCAGTAAATATTAATACACATAACACACATTTAAAAAGTCATTATTTAATGAATATATATTTTCAAAAACTGAAAAACAAATCTCTAAATTAGAAATTGCCGTTTTGAAAATGTATGTTTTACTTTGCAATTCATACTGCTTATCAAAGTTTTGCAGCATTTCTTTAAATGCATTTATTAAATGGTTTGCAATGTATCTTGTCAGTCAAGGAGTGCCATTAGATACTGTCTCATTTATACAGGCGCTGCAGCTCCCCCTTGTGTTTTTTAGAGAGAAATGCAATAATTGCGGTGATATGCCATCATCCCAATGAGGTCAAACAATTGCGGTGAGACGATTATTTAATTGTGACAGCCCTAATTGTTGAGATCACTTTCTGAGAGATTTTCCACACCTGATGAACGTTAAACCATTGACAGCCAATCAAATCTATTTGAATATTAAGTGCACGCGTGCTGAGGTCTATAACATAAAATGACCTCAGGTATCCAGCATTGATGCAGTTGCTGTGAAATTGACTACATAATGCTTTTTATTCTACTACATTAACTACACCAAAAGGCAAGAGATTACACAAACTATTAGATTCACTATATAGAGTTACGCAAAACTCAGTGCGTTGAGGACATCTGCTGGTTACACGCTGTGTAAATGCAACAAGAACAGCATATATACATATTCAGTGACATGTAAACAATTGCAAAAGTTTTTACAAGAAATATGCAATATTAAAGGCAAGTGATTTGCGCGCGTATTAGCATAAATGTATCATTATTGTTCGGTGATGTGGACGCTAATATACTTATCGTTATAGTTAACATTATAATATAAATGACCCTTAATAAGACTGCTTTAGTTTAATAGGGATTAAATTGCGTGTTTTTTTTCATTTTAGGGTGGGCGTGTTCACTTTTTCAAAAAGATTTCGTCATGTGACAAGGTATTAACTCTTAACCAGTTATAGACGAGGTATCTCGTCAATTAAGAGAAAACGCTTTCCTGCCAATGACGAGTTTTTACGGCAATCCGTATTTCCACTATTATCCACCAGGTGGCACTCTTACCCAACTTATAAAACCTGGAAGCATCCACTCGGGCCAAACAATAAAAACTCTGTGTATGTTTTCATCATCGCTCTAAATCTGATCTCTATCAAAAGTTCTTCACAAAAATGCAATTTTGCTCAAAATTTAGTATTTTTAAAGAAACCTACCCATATTTGAGAAGTGATAAAAAGAGAAAGCAGCGGGCCTGTTCTTTCATTTAATATATTGTATGCTTAAATATTTATAGAAGAATATTTTTCTCAAGGCCAATAAACTTTAGCAAAACTCATTAAAAATGAGCTGTCTGGCAACTTCCCCCCAGTGTTTTTTTTTTAAAGTTAAAATCAAAATATGCATTGCTGACAAGCAAATGCAGACAGACATGCTTTAAAAGCATGCAACTAAAATAATTTTTATTGGGTGCATAAGTGCAGGAATTTTTTTGAAAAACTTTAATTTCCCACGATACAACTCCTTTAGTCATTGCATATCGTAATATCTACTACCGCTTGTTGCAAAAAGAGTGAACACAACATCTTGATAAGGCAATGGCAAGGAGGGCAGAGGTTTGCAGAGGAAATTACACGAATATCTTTTGATCACTTTGAGATTGTTTGGTGTCATGACTTACCATCGAGATTATTGGCAGTGTTGAGCGTGTGTAAAGTCTGTTCACACCACTGCATGAAGCCGTCCTGATTCTTATTGGCTCCCTGGAACAGTTTCAGTAGCTTCTCCTCTTCCTCCACCTTCTTACTGGCTTTACCACTGCTGCTATTACTGAACCATGAGGGTGGAGAGGAAGACATTGTTACAAACACAAACTAGACACATCACAGAAAGAAGTTTGCTTACTACACAAAAAAAGTTCAGTGCACAGTGTTATGCTGACTGCTGATGTGCAGGTCGTCTCATAACCCACGAGATGAATAAAAATATTTGTACTTTATTTGCAGGCGGGTCATTAAAATCAAAATCTGTTTATGTTACTTGCAATTCCCTGTAGCCTTTATTTAATATTTTATTATGGTTCTTGATAAAAAGTTACAATACATAGGCCTACGTAACAACGTAACTTGCGTGTCCCCAAATCCTTGGCTCGCATCACAAAAACGCCAAGCAGCTCCCGCACGGGAGAAATTAAGGTCGGGAATTAACATCATTAAAAGAAAATAAGGCCAAGCTGCTAAATCTAATGTTTGGGAGCGGTTCTCAGAAATAGTTGCAACAAACGCTGCTTTGTAAATGTTAAAAAAATGTATCATTATCCTATCTTATTAATATGACCATGTTGGTTTCTATGGTTTATAAGCGCTGTTTCTAAGCACTTTAAGGCTGAAATAAAACCTGTTCCCATTTACATTACAAATGCCTATATAGAATGTCTATTTAATGATTGCAGGGTAGGAAGGGTTGTAAAAATAGATACAGTGGTGCAGATGGGCGGAGGACAGGCCAAATTATTTCATAAACGCAGTACCCAAGTGTTGGAAAAACCTCAACCCGCGCATCACTAATGCTGACTGGAGACAGAAATACATTTTTGTAAGAACTGTTTAAACCCCTGACTTCCTTTATCAGTAACACTTTTAATTTTGTGGGGACACTTTTTTACCCACGTAAGACACACATTGCTGCCAGTTTAAATAAATGCATGAACTAAACTTTTAGGTGCAGTTTCCCATAAAGGGCTCATCCTACTCACAGTCTAATGGTGCTTTTTCATTGCATAGTACCCCACGGTTTAGGTCAAGTCAGGTCATTACATTTTGGCTTGGTTAGCTTTTCCATTGAGTTTAATATCACTTCAGAGTGGGAGGGATTATAGGCAATGCCCCGCCCCCAGTTAATCAAGTACTTTTTTTCAGAACTATGGATTATTCGAAATGAAAATGACATACATGCACATCCCTACCTCTTAACATACATCAGTGCTGTTGTTTTGTCTTGAGATGAACACCTGTAATGCTTTGGTAAGGTTTGCTTGTAAAAACTACTTAGCGTAGCTAAGCTGCGTTTTTTTTCATAACTTGGCTGGTGCTGCGTCTTATAGTCACGTGCGCCTTGTAAGTCAGTATGAATTAATTTTGACATTTATAAGGCAAGAGACATCATTACCGTCTACAACCGCGAGAGTCCGCCATATGCTGCTTCTGTATTTATGTAATTCAATGGATTCTGTTGTGTGGAATGACGAGTATGCGAACTTCACGCTAGTTGGCTTGTTCGGTTAATTTAGCCTATTCAATCTTCTAGGTAAGTTCTGTATGCTATGGTTTATCATATAAATAACTGATAATATTACTTTAACGTACAGACATCTATTCAGCCTGCTGTTGAAAAACTTGTCTTTCCAGATTAAATGTCTGTTCTTCGGCTGGGATCATGTGAAATAATTTTCTAAATAAACGTGACATATAGTCCACTGCGACTTATATATGTTGTTTTGTCTTAATTATGCATTTTTGAATGATGCGGCTTATAGTCGGTAAGTACGGTAAATGTCCTAATATAACTAAAGGGCTCGTTATAGTCGTGCGTAGGTCCTACGGCGTAGCCGCGACGGCGTAGGTTCCGCATCGGTTTTCATTTACACTTTTGCGTCGTTGTCCGCTTGACATGCAAACGCACGCAGGCCGCTGGTAGGCAGTAACCACGCGTGTAACCACAGTAGCAGCGCGAACGCCAAAGAAGAAGAAGCTTTGCAAGTTAAGCCACAAACGAAGAAGAAACAGCAACTTGTTGTGTATAATTTGAGAAGACCAGCAATAATGGATGTAAATAAACAGCGACTTTTGTTGCAGTTTGAGTTAAATCACTCCTCAACTTGGCTCGTCTTTGTTTTTACCGTCGCAAACGGAAATACCTATGACGCAGTTTTTTAACCTGACGGGAGGGGTTCTGGTGGACCAATCACAGCGCTTGCGGTCCGCGTAGAACTGACGCGCTGTTAAAAAATTTGCGAGGTGCGCGTCAGGCTACGCAGAGCTACGCACAGGCTACGGATAGCCTACGCCGAACCTACGCACGACTATAAAACGCCCTTAAGGCCTAGACCTGGATTAATCTAAACCCTGTCTGAAAAACTGGCCCATACTCTATAAAATGTAATAATTATGGATGTTTCTTGTTGTACAATTGTACCCTAACACTGAATACACCACTTAACAAATGCACTGCCAAAAACATTAACTCGTTGACAGTGCTCTACTAACTACTATAAAATATTGTGATATATTTACTTGCACATTAGCAAAACATTCAACATTGAACGGCTGACAGCTATGAACTAAAAGTAAAACTAGACCAAGTTTCACAAAATGTTTTGTACTGTATGTTAATATGACATAAAACAGGAAATAAATGTTTCGACTTATATACAGATTTTGGTCACATTTTGGTTAACTTGGTAAGACTGCTGTGCATTGCGAGTAGTGGTGGTGGTTTACCTGATGTTAGCGTTGCTCTTGTTTTTCTGGTTGTGGCTCTTGCGTGTGGCCGGAGGTGGAGTTGTCTCCTTTACAGCCTCATCCCAAAAGCCAAAATTAGAGTTCTGAGTATCACCCCAGACACTGCTGTCAGTACTCCACTGTGACCCGATATTATTGATCGAACCCCACACTGACGAATTGAGGGTCTAGAAAGTTAAAAGAAAAAAAAACTATCAGTGTTGGGCGATATTTCCCTTTAGTGAGATCGTCCTATCTCGTCGTATGATCGTAGCAATGTCGTATGAGCCTTTAAACAACCTAAAAACTTAAATTAAAACGTTATGAACACTATGACTCACTGCTCGGTTCTGTGTTCGGTTTTGTTGCGTAACCGTCGTGTGTTGCTGCTGTGGCTGCGGCTGTTCTTTGCGTTGCTTCATCTGCTGCGCCTCTTCTCTCTGAATCTCCAGCAGAGATTTGGTAGCGGGCGGCTGCTTGGTCAGTCCCCCCCAACCTGAGAGCTTCGCCTGGGGCTGCATCTGTTGCTGCTGCTGCTGGCTCTTCTGCAGTTCCTGCTGCTGTCGTCTTTGCTGCAGACAAAATAATAAAAACAAGTCAGCAATTGTGACAAAAAAACAGATGACACAAAGTCAAACACTAGGGATGGGCATTTATGTCATTTTTTCATTTCAATTAATCCATAGGTCTAAAGAACGAGTACTCGATTAACTGGGGGTGGGGCAATCAAAGGGGCGGGGCTTATACGTCATGGTGAAAATGAAAATATTTCACGCATCTCCAGACCCAGTCTTTACTACCACCGGCGCTTGTAGCGCTAACCAGACATCCATATGCCGCCATAACCACAATACATAAATAAATAAATAAACCCACATGATCATCGTTTTCGTGATCGATCATCGATGCCACGTTCGAGCACTCGTGCCCATCCCTATCAAACACTCTAAAAATTTCTTTACTATTAATCTAGGGGTGACCCCGAAAGTCGAAGATTCGATGCATCGATAGGAGAAGCCTGATTCGACTACCAATCTCACAGTCGAATCGTCGCAGATGTGTTATGAAATGAGGATCCTTTAATTTTGGCCGTATATGGGTGCACTGTGCACAAATCTGATTTCACATATAACAACTTTCTCCCAATATATTAATATACAGCATATTATTATAATTCTGCAAATAATATGTGAAGTATCAGCTTTCAATAAATATTTTTAAAATGCGTTAATAAATCCAGCAACCCCTGTGACCGGGCTACACGTCCATAAGAGGTTCCTATGTTAATAAACCATTGCCTCTTTGTTTCTACATTTAAAAGAAAAAGCTGGCAATTCTGGCTATACTTTCATTCTTTTAATAATTCTTTATTTCTTTATTTTATTTTATTTTATTTATAAATCATTCTGGGTTTAGGGCTGGGCGATAAAACGATAACGATATGTATCACGATAGACACGTGATCGATAGCAATAAAAAATGTGTTCGATAAAACGTTCGATAATTTTTTTTTTCGTCAGAAGAAAACGGAGGTTGCAAAGCAAGTTTCGTTGCATTAACAAAGGCACTCGCTCTCTGGTAACCTAGCAACGTAGGGAGTGACACGCTAACAGCCAATCATGTAACAGTATCAAGTTTGGTTGCGTTGTCTCGTGCTCGATTCCTCTTCAGTAACCGGCAGAAAACTGAGAAGCAGAAAATGAGTGCTGCAGAGAGCGAGGAAATTGTAAATAAAAGAGGAAAATTCAGCTCGCCAGTATGGCAGTTTTTTGGATATTATAAGTCTGACCGTAGTCAGACCAATGCCGTCTGCAAATTATGCAAGACCGTCGTCCCAGCTAAGTCTGGTAATACCACGAACCTGATGTACCACCTTAGCCGCGCTCACCCTTTGGAGCACAGCCGTATTCAACCAACAACATCTGTAGCTGCAACACTGCACAAGCAGCAGACGACCATGGAGAGGTACTCTGCATCAGTGCCTTATGACAAAGAAACAAAACGGTACAAAGATATAACGGAGGCAGTGGCATATCATATAGCCAAAGACATGCTTCCGTTTAGCACCGTTGAGAAGTCTGGTTATAAAAAGCTTATACACGTGCTTGACCCACGCTACGTTCTTCCTGGCCGAAAGTACTTTTCTAAGACTGCCATTCCTAAGCTGTATGTAATGTGCAAAGAATCTGTACAGCAAGAAATATTGTCAGCAAAGTACTTTGCAACAACCTCTGACCTGTGGTCAAGCCGTACTTCTGAGCCATATATTAGCTTGACCATTCACTTCATCGACAATGAATGGGGTTTGAAAACCAGATGCCTTGAGACTGCATATTTCCCCGAAGACCACACAGGAGAAGTGATAGCAGAAGGCTTGAAGGAGGCACTGTTGTCCTGGGGTCTGATTGAAGACAAAATGGTGTGCATTACCACAGACAGCGGGGCAAATGTAGTGAAGGCGACTTCACTGAACAACTGGACACGGCTGCAGTGTTTTGGCCATCGTTTGCACTCTGCTATTGGTGAGTAGCTTTGTCATTTTAATGGTCGTCATCAATATTGGTTCCTATTGTGATTTTATTAGCCAGTAATTGAGATAATATATTATAATTATTATGATCTATGTCTGTGTGTTTCTGCGTGCGTGTGTGTGTTTCTGTGTGTGTGTGTCTGTGTGCGCGTGCGTGCATCTTTGTGTGTGCGTGCGTGCGTGTGTCTGTGTGCGTGCATGTGTGTGTCTGTGTGCTTGCGTGTGTGTGTATGTTTCTGTGTGTGTGTTTTTGTGTATGATCTATTGGTAACACTTTATTATAATGTTCATTAATTAACATTAGTTAACTACATTAGTTAACATGAACTAATGATGAACTGCACTTGTGCAGCATTTATTAATCTTTATTAATGTTAATTTCAACAATTACTAATACTTTATTAAAATGTGGTTAACGTTAGTTAATGCACCGTGAACTAACATGAACAAACAATGAACAGCTTTATTTCTATTAACTAACATTAACAAAGATGAATAAATACTGTAACAAATGTATTGCTCATGGTTTGTTCATGTTAGTTAATACATTAACTAATGTTAAATCATGAACATTATAATAAAGTGTTACCGATCTATTATCAGTTATTAATGCTAGCATTGTTTTTCTGCAGGTGCTGCAGGGAAAGATAAAAGAGTGGAGAGGGCTGTAGGTGTGTGCAAGAAAGTGGTATCTAGCTTTTCTTACTCGTGGAAGAAAAAGAGTGCGCTCTCTAAAGCACAGGAACGTCTCAATCTTCCCAAACACCAGCTGGTCACAGAGTCACTAACCAGGTGGGGCTCAAGACAAAAGATGGTGGCAAGGGTCCTAGAGCAACAAAAGGCCATCACTGAAGTTCTCTCTTCTGACAAAAACAACAGGCACCTGATCCCAACGTGGCAGGATATTGACGTCCTGGAGTCAATGCATGCGGCCTTAACTCCTCTCCTGGAGTTCACAGACTCCCTTTCTGGGGAGTCATATGTGACGGTCTCATACGTGAAGCCTGTGCTCCACCTTTTCCGCTCTAGTTTGCTGAAAGTTAATGATGGGGACACTCAGCTCACAAAAGAGCTGAAGACAAAAATAATGACCTATCTTGACGAGAAATATGCTGACCCTGACACAGATGATCTCCTTGACATGGCTACCTTTGTGGACCCTAGGTTTAAAGGCCGATACATCAGACCAGAGAAGGTAGGGGCCATTCAAATGAGAGCTGTGTCTGAGATCATGGATGAAGACCAGGGCCAATCACAGGCAGGGCCTTCTGAGGGAGCAGCAGACCAAGGTGCAGAAGGAGGAGCTGTCAGTGGACCACCTATGCCACTGGGCGTGAAGAAGCAACGCAAGTCATTGGGGAGCTTTTTCAAAAAACAGTGCCAAGATGATGATGCTTTGCCTCTCACTGAAAAACAAAAAGTGGAGAGTGAGCTGGAAAGGTACCTGATGTGCCCCGATGCAGACAGTGAGTCTAACCCTCTGGACTGGTGGAGGCTACATGAACACAACTTCCCCAGATTGTCTCAGCTGGCGAAAAAGTACTTGTGTATCCCAGCCACCAGCACCCCCTCAGAAAGAATTTTTAGTACTGGGGGTAATATTGTTACATGCACCAGGGCAGCTTTAGACCCAGAGAAGGTCAACCAGCTGGTGTTCCTAGCACAAAACCTGGACTGAAAATATACTTGAATAGTTCAGCTTCAAGTATGATTACACTTACAGTAAGAATAACTTGAAGAGTTACCTTTTATATTTCTGCTTTTTTTTTTAAACAATGTTACTGGTACTGTATCAGGTTTGTTTTTTATATTATAGATGTACCTCAGTCAGTCTACCTCAGTTTTATTTATGTTTACAAAACACTGCAGGTTACTTTTTTATTTCTGCAGGTTTTATATTTCAAACAATGTTGCTGGTACTGTATCAGGTTTGTTTTTTATATTATAGATGTAGGCTACCTAAGTCTACCTCAGTTTTATTTATGTTTACAAAACACTGCACATATTTTAAAACACTTTATTCACCAGAAGGTGAACGGCTAGTGAACTTCCTAGCACTAAACTTGCACTAAATTCTCAGGTTTCTATGTTTATATCTAACACTTTGCACTATTTTATTATTTTACTTTATTAAGAATTTCTTACATTTTCTCTTATTGTGCACCTTAAATGTTAGATAAGATAATTGTTAAGTGTTCATTGTAAATTTATACTCATGTTTAAATGTATTTATTTAAGTTTTCTATGGTTGTTGACATTTCTGTCTTAATACCTGAAGGGATTATGATCAGAGGAAGGTTAAGTTTAAAATAAAAATGTTTAAATGTAATATATTTTTCTCCTGGTCCTTATTTTAAATGGGTCATAAAAATATCAATAATTATCGCTATCGAATGATATAACATGCTATATCGATGATAAACATTTTAGCTCTATCGCCCAGCCCTATCTGGGTTATCTGATGTATCTATTTGGCTTGTGTTTTGTTTTCGTGCACTTGAGGCATTTTGCACTTTGTTACTTCTGACCTTATTTTATAAAAAAAATGTATTTATTATAAACGTAAATTCTGATCTAATTTAAGTCTGTACATTTTCGATTGCTTTTCGTTGTATCGATGTTGCACTATTGCGTGCTGGCCATGCTTGCGCATGCAATTTAGCCGAATGTGCTAGGTGCGCTTCATCTCATATTTAGAAGTTCATCAAACTAAACATTAAAAAACGGATGTTTTCGACGGGTATAAGTTTTTAAAATGTATTTAGAACATTGTGGGTATCTTGTCAAAAGTTAAACTACAAAACAGGTAAGCCGTTTCTTTAAATTTCGGTGATGAAATGTAAAATATCTGCACCGAACCTATATTTATTCCTGACACGACTGTCTTTCTTGTGATTTAATATTATGGTTGGTGTTCACTTTCAAATGATAGAAAAGAGATTCCTGAAATAAATAATATCATCAGTTGTTTCTGTATCTAAATGGAGATGATCAAAGTGAAAGCAAGCAGGTATTTCTGTGCTGAATAATAACGCGTAGTGTCTATAAAATCATTAATTTCAGTGTTTTTATGAATTGTATATAAAGCTTAGTTTTTATAATTTGCAGTAACAATCACAAATTATTTGTCATTACTCATTTGTCGTTTTTTTTGGTCATGACTGCTTTGACGTGCTTAATCTCCAAATTAAATTAAAAAACTGAATTAGCACACACACATAGATGATTCGACTATCGGTCGACTATGAAAAGATTCGACAATTCTGATTCGAATATGTAAATCCTTAGTCGAGGACAGCCCTATATTAATCCGATCTTCTAGTCCTGCACAAAAAAAACCCTCTTCATTACTGTGTCTTAAGAAAACTTGCAACGATGCTCGCAACCAAAACAGCACTAATTTACTAACACAACTTATGTTAAGCAGAGGATGCGCGTGTGCTTGCTTGGTCAAGACTGATAGGAGCATGACAGAGACAAAGCGCTTCTGTCTTACAAAACGCTTTTGTTAACCCCTGAAGACCTGATTTTTCAAGTGTTTAACTAAATTAATTTTTTGCTATTTTCGGCCAAATAATTTTGGTTCCCAAACATTCGGTGCATCTTTAATATATTGTAAATAATATATTGTAATATAACGATTTAAATCTCATTATATGTAACATTGCTGGTCATGAATAAATACATAAGTCCTGAGCAGCTAAACTAAAACTCAGATAAGAGAATCGACATCTAGATAAAGTGAAGTCTGGAATTACTCTGATGAAAATAATCGACAAGGAAATACAATAGATTCCAACTATCGATGCAGATTAATCAGCAAAAAAGATGAATTGATATTTACCTCTATTTAGTAAAGAGCTATTTAAAGGTACAGAAGTAACTATTTCAGTGAGTCAGCATCTTTAAAAACGACAACTGTTTTCAGCACAACAAATAAAGCACCAACTAAAAAGTCAACATAAAGAATATAAATGTCACTTAAAGACAGAATATGACTCCTGTAAATAAACTGATAAATGGGAATCATTGGCGAAGATGATGCTTACTATGCATCTCAATGAATTGAAGTGAAATGCAGCTACTTTCAAATGCCGGAGGGCGCTCTCGTGGAGAAACTCAACATGCAACTTCAGGAAATGGCTTAAAGGCGGTGTGCATGATCTCTGAAAGCCAATGTTGACTTTTGAAATCACCTATACAAACATGCCCCTACCTCAATATCTGGATCTTCATTTGATAGACCCACCCCACACATATGCAACCCAGGCAACGATGTCAGTAAGTATACATGCCCCTACTGATTGACTACAAGTGTGTTTTGGTACTCGGAACAATTCTCTTTTCCAAAGCGTTTTTTTTAAATTATGCACCCCGACTTTAAGCATATATTTATATTGCTGTTCTTCAAACCTTTTCAGGTATTTTCATGATAATAAAGAATATTTATAATGATTGTGTGTTGCTTTTTCAAATGCATGTTATAAACAACTCAAGCTTACAGTGATTTCAGATCGATAAGGACTTGAAGATCAAAAGCCGTAGTAAATGAAATAGCTGTGCATAATATCGGCTTTGCGATTCAGAATTGTTTTCGCCCACGTATTATTAGTTTATATCGGCATTTGTCGTCCCATCCCTAATTGTCATCCTCACCTCCTCTAGTGCTTGCCGCTCTCTTTCCTCCTCCAGTTTCTGAATCTCGGCGAGCGATAGAGCGTTCTGAGATTGTGAGAGCGCGTGTGCTGTGGCTGACTGTTGACCCCACTTAGAAGATGAAGGGAGCTGAGGAAGATACAAAAAACATTAATGCAAAATAGAAATCACTCAAAATTTGAATCATACACTATGTTCATATATATGGTGTAAATAAATAATTTTGTGATTGATTCCTGGCTTTTCGTTCTGCATTATTAGCAAATATGTACACTTTAAATTTGAATTTTTAAAAGCTGACAAAGACTCCCAAGTTTATATATCCCTTTTACCACCTTAAAGGCGAGGTGCATGACAAAAGTCAAAGCAGCAGCTCATCTTCACATTTTTGCGCATAGCATGGTAAGTACATCGTAAGCAGAAGTTTAAATAAGGCTTAACTCCCATCAGAGAGTCAGTGTCTTTAATGATTGTTATACAATATCTAATCATCAGAAATAAGAAAAGCTTTAAACTCTGCCTTGTGTTTGAATCCTCAGGCCATTTTCATCTCACTCATTTTGAGCCAATATTAAAGGAATATTCCATTTTCTTAAAAGAAAAATCCAGATAATTTACTCACCACCATGTCATCCAAAATGTTGATGTCTTTCTTTGTTCAGTTGAGAAGAAATTATGTTTTTTGAGGAGAACATTGCAGGATTTTTCTCATTTTAATGGACTTTAATAGACACCAACAATTAATACTTAACTCAACACATAACAGTTTTTTTTAACAGAGTTTCAAATGACTATAAACAATCCCAAACGAGGCATAAGGGTCTTATCTAGCAAAACGATTGTCATTTTTGACAATAAAAATAACAAATATCCACTTTTAAAGCACAACTTCTCGTCTAGATCCGGTCGTGATGCGCTAGCATGACCTGATGCAATACGTCATGACGTCAAGAGGTCACAGAGGACGAACGCGAAACTCCCCCCCCCCAGTGTTTACAAGTGTGTTGAAAGAGGACCGTTCCAACGTTGTTGTATGTCGAATGATACTAATTAATGTCTTTGTGTCAGTTTATTGTTTAAAATGGTCCGCAAATGTGCGTTTTATATATGTAACACGTGACCTCCCTACGTCACTACGCATTTACGTTAGGTTGCGCTGGACCGGACCTAGACGAAAAGTTGTGGTTTAAAAGTGTATATTTGTTATTTTTATTGTGAAAAATGACAATCGTTTTGCTAGATAAGACCCTTATGCCTCGTTTGGGATTGTTTATAGTCCTTTGAAACTCCGTTGAAAAAAAACTGTTAAGTATTGAGTTAAGTGTTAATTGTTGGGGTCTATTAAAGTCCATTAAAATGAGAAAAATCCTGCAATGTTTTCCTCAAAAAACATAATTTCTTCTCGACTGAACAAAGAAAGACATCAACATTTTGGATGACATGGTGGTGACTAAATTATCTGGATTTTTCTTTTAAGAAAATGGAATATTCCTTTAATACACCATCAATAGAGTCAGATTCACATTAAGAATAATCCAGGATAATCTAAAATAATCTCATTCTAATCCAGTTTGGTAAACCTCTCGCTGTGCACCAAACCAAATCCACATAATCAATCAACTTCTTCCCACTGTTGCAACAATTCAAAGAAACTAAACTTCTGGATCTGTTGCATTAAATGCGGAGGGAAGTTTTACCTTCATTTGCGCGAGCTGCTGTTGCTGCTGCTGTTGTTGCAGTCTGCGCAGAGCCTCCTGCTGCTGTTGCCGCTGCCTCTGCAGCTCCTGCTGCTTCTGCACCTCCTGCTCCCTCCTCTTCTGCTCCTCCTGCTGCTGCCTCGCCAGCGCTGCAGCGGCCGCCGCAGCCGCTTCCTCCTCCTGACGCTTCTCCTCCTCAAGCCGCCGCAGAGCTTCCAGCTCTTCCTGTTTCCTGCGCTCCTCCTCCTGCTGCTTTTAAGGAACAAACAACAGATAAATAAAAATATTAATGACTGTTCTACAAAACCAGAAGTAAAACATTTCCTATAAAGGCAATACGAGATGGCCAAGACAGTTTGAAAGGTCAAGTACAGATGCAGGTAAACGTTCACACCTGTTTGCGGAGGAATTCTTCCCTTTGTCTTCTCTCTTCCTCTTCTCTCCTTCTTTCCTCCAGCCGGCGGAGCGCCTCCTCTTGAGCTAACCTTTCCTCCTCTTCTTTCTTCCGCCGGGCCGCCTCCTCCTGCTCCCGCTGTCTCTGGAGAGCCTCCTCCTACAAAAACACACATAGTGCATTAACAAAACAGAGAACATGAGTGCTTCTCAATTCTCGTTTCCTTTCCTCGCTTCCTTTTCTTGCATCTTAGCTACACCCTTCTAGGATGCAAGTGAGGAAAGACGCGAGAACGGATGAGACAAGCATTAAGTGAAATTGCATCATGCCTCACTCTCTTATTCTCTATTATCAAGTGCATTAAAACCCAAAATATTTAACAAGAAAAATAAAGTTAAATAAACACTTGAGTGAGAGTTCATAGTCTTACTACATTAAAATAAAGACATTCGGAAAAAGTGCTGTAAAATTAATAAATGCGTCTACTCTATATATGAATATTAAATATATATTGTCTAAAACAAGCCATTCATTTAATGATTAATACCAATATTTATGTGTTTAAAGACATGACGATGTAAAGGGGGAAGAAATGTATATGTGCGCCAAAAATTAATGTTGCCGGCCCACGCACATATATGCATACATACATACATACATAGAAAAGTTTAACATTTTAATGTTTTTTAAAGAAGCCATTTTCGGCTTCTGTTTTGCTTTTGGCCAAGTGAATCCTAAATTTCCCCGAACTTTAATTTCGGTGCATTACTAATTGGACGGCATGGAGTGATGTTTCTTCAGGCTCCGGCGTGAATATAAATGACAAGCACTTCAACCGCGTTTTCATCACTGCGTGTCAAAAAAGCCGATTTAAGTCCATATTTTGTCTCTTCTAAAGTTCCGTAAAAACACATAATGGGCTTAAAATCTTGTTTAAGAATCTGTTTTATAACGAGAATCTCTCTTTCATCTTCTCTTTCTTTGCTTTACAAGTTACTAATAAATTAATTTATTGCATTTAACTGAATTAACCAGCAGAATCACAAAGCTAAAAAACACTAATTACACAATAACGGATTTTTTTAAACTGCATTAAAAAGGAAATTTACTATTAAAAGGCTGTTTGTGGTTTGTTATGCATTGCGTTTCTCAATCCGAAGGCTGTAGCCTCCGAAGGGTCGCATTTCTAGGCTGCATACATCATAAAGACAATAAATATTAACTTTTAAATTAACTTTAAAATATTGATTATTATTCTTAGTTAATCATAAATTGTTGTAATATGCTTATGATTTGCGAATGTAATGCTCCGTTAACTTAAATAAACCAGGCTTGATGATGTATGAATCAGCCTGCCTATGCAACCTCCGGAGGCCACAGCCTTCGGATTGAGAAACGGCCTAAAGGGCTCTGATTCTACAGCTGTTCATTTAAGCGTAACTCCTGAAGCATTTGCGCTATCAAAAAAGTTTGAATTGTTCCTAAAAGAAGACAATTGCGCTTTTTGGAAATATATGGTTTATTACAGTACTTTCTTGCTTTCCGTCAGCCAATCGCTGCTGTTTGTTGAGAGCTGAAGGGGAATCACGTTTGGTTCGAGTGCATTGCAGCAGAGAGCAATATTAAAGTCTAAAATATAAAACTAAAGTTGACACGCTGTTGGTGGCTCGTGACTCGACGGCCCGACTTTTTAAGTTGATGTCCAATAAAGCAGTATTGATTTTTTTTCCCGCTTCTGGGTCCTCTATGTATCAGAACCTGGCAAATACTCAGGTAAGCCATGGGCTAACTTAGTTGGTTAAATTACCCCCCAAAAGATTTTTCCTTATACAAAACTAAATTTAAGAATCGTTTTTCGCCAAACCCGCAGCAAACAGTCAGTTCACAACACCTGAAATATAGCTTATGGCACAATTTGCGTGGAATATGACAAAGTGCGGGACGTTTCTTTTTAGAGACCCACCATCATACACTCTCTGCCTCCGCCACTGATTAGTTAGTTCTTCAGCGTTTTAAATTACCATTTTATTTTCTGCGGACAACGCTTTTCGAGAATAAACGGAGGTAAGACATTTTTTTTTACATTTTAAACTGTTTTTATTAAAATCACATTTATTTTCTTTAATTGTTATTTTAAATTCTCATGTATCTTTGTTTTTATTGTGATTTTATCGTGTGTCTCTTATTTTTACATTTTCTTTTTTCTCTTTTATATATATATTTTTTTCTCATTTCTATGTAAAGCACTTTGAATGACCTCTGTGTATGAAATGTGCTATACAAATAAACTTGCCTTGCCTTCATAACACCGGATAACATAATGAATGTTGTTAAAATAAAAACTGCATGTAAACAGAAGTCAAGAGGTTAACTTCAGTCATGCACACATCTTACTACTCTCGTTATTGGTAATAATCGCATTATTGGTATTCATGTTAACGTAGTCATTGTCTGAGATGGGGTTTTTCTTTTCTGCTGACCTGTTTTCGGCGTGCCAGCTCTTCTTCTTCTAAACGTTTCCGCTCCTCCTCCTGTCGGGCACGTAAAGCCTCTTCCAGTCGTTTCTTCTCCTCCTCTTCCCGTTTAGCTCGAAGCTCCGCCTCACGTCTTTCAATCTCCAGCTTAAAAGCAGAAAATGACTCAGATTAAACAATTTGCATGCTTACATTCCTAAAGAAACCAACGTTAGGAAAAACATAAAATGAGAGGTAAGATGACCTGTATTGTATACTGACTTCAAAGCAAATTAAATTCAGGTCACAACTTCTCAAGTTACGCAAGTAAACCCCCCAACCCCACATTGTTTGATTTACATAAGAAATGTCTAACATCTCGCTTACCTTCATAGCTTTGGCTTTCTCCATTTGTTGCATCTGTTCAATGGAAGACACCTGAGCCATGGAGTCCATTGGAAGGTCCCACACGCTACTCCCATCCCAAGCTAAAACACACAAACACTTTTACACGTCTGTACTGTGCTAGACACAAGAATGAAATCCTAAATATTCTTAAATATGAAAAATGTTAATATTTAATAAAACCTGGAAGCTTTTTCATGTGGCTCAAAAGGTAAGTACTTAATGCCAACAGTAAAACATTATTCAACACATATTCTTTAGAAAAGAGACTGATGATTTTAGGCTCCATATCTAGAACCAAAAATATCACAGACGTGAGGATATTTTATTTTTGTCTGCATGCTGAGCTGTTAAAAGTGAACAGAGCAAATGCGTGTCTTCTAGCTGTGCCTTGATAAGGCATCAGTTGAAAGTAAACGTAACACGGACGTCAGATGTTCTAGTTCTGCTTAAGTGACAATTATTCAGCTGAGTCAAACCCTTCACAGACGGGGTACACGCCACAAAAATCTGTGAGTCATATTCAAAACTCAACGATTGGTCTGTTACTGTAAGTGAGAGTAGGAAAGCAGCAAGCCAGACACGCACCAGACGACCAATGAGACCACAGTGCTTTCATCTTCATTTAAACGTGATTAGTCAGTTCTAGACATGAAACATTTCCAAAGTAAAGGGAAACGGTCACAAGGAAATTGAAAGTCTTAACATTTAAAGAGACAAGTGACATTATATACTCAATGTGCTCTGAAACTTGCAAAAACAGGTCCCAAGTAACGATCCCTACAAAATGTGTGGCAGTAAAAAGAGACAAGAATCCATCTTTCATTATTCTGGAAATGTGTTATTGGTGATGACGTACTGCTGGGAGCGGCCGGCTGCAGGTTTGGAGCACAGGAGGCCTGGGTCGAAGGGTTCTGTAATTCCCATACAGATCCTGAATCTGGAACCGACATGGAACGCGTGACCGGAGGTAAGAGGCTCTGTTGCGGCTCTGGAGTTCTGCAAACAAATCACAAATGTGAAATAACATCACAGCCGATACGCTACTCAAAACACACAACCACAAGCTACTGTGATAATATTATTCATTAATTTGTGAATCTCTCCACCAGTGTGGTTAAGAGTTATGTAAGAGTGATGTTGCACCTTATTTTGAGGGCTTGATGAAGGAGAAGGTTTAACTGCTGCTGTTGTTGTGTGGGAGGAGGAGGGGGCGCACTTAAAACCTTCTGCTGAGCCAAAGCCTGAGCGTACTGTTGCCTACAGAATAAAAGAGAGAGTGGAGTTAAAGAGCATCACAATTACACACAATTATGCTAATAAAAAGTGAGAAAAAAATTAAAGAAAGAGAGAGAGAGAGAGAGAGAGAGAGAGAGAGAGAGAGAGACAGAACAGAAAACAGAGACAGCTTGACAAAGAGTGAGACAGATTGACACAGACAAAGTGAGTAAAAGAGAGTGAGACAGAAAAACAGAGACAGCTTGACAGGGAATGAGACCGCATAAAAAGTGAGTCAGAGTGACAGCTTGACAGAGAGTGAGACAGCTTGACAGAGAGTGAGACAGCTTGACAGAGAGTGAGACAGCTTGACAGAGAGTGAGACAGCTTGACACAGCTTGACAGAGAGTGAGACGGCTTAAAAGAGTGAGACAGCGTGACAGCTTGACAGAGAGTGAGACAGAAAAACATACAGCCTGCCAGAGAGTGAGACAGCTTGACAGAGAGTTGGACAGCATAAAAAAGAGTGAGATAGAGTGACAAGAGACAAAGTGAGAGCGAAACAGCGTAAAAGAGTGAGACAGTGTGACACAGAAAAACAGCTTGACAGAGAGTGAGAAAACAGAGACAAAGTTTAAAAAGAGTGAGACCGTGACAAAGAAAACTGGGATCCCTTGACAGAGAGTGAGACAGCATAAAAAGAGTGAGACAGAGTGACACAGACAAAGTGACAGAGTGAGACAGCGTAAAAGAGTGATACAGAAAAACAGACAGCTTGACAGAGTGAGACAGTGTATAAGAATGAGACAGAAAAATAGACACAGCTTGACAGAGAGTGAGACAAAGTGACACAGACAAAGTGACAGAGTGAAACAGCATAAAAGAGAACAAGACAGCGTTAAAGAGAGTGAGACAGAAAAACAGAGACAGCTTCACAGAGAGTGAGACAGCATAAAAGAGAGTGAGACAGAGTGACACAGACAAAGTGACAGAGTGAGACAGCGTAAAAGTGAACAAGACAGCTTGATAGAGAGTGAGACAGCATAACTGACAAAGTGACACAGACAAAGTGACAGAGTGAGACAGCGTAAGGGAGAACAAGACAGCTTGACAGAGAGGGAGACAGCATAAAAGAGAGTGAGACAAAGTGACACAGGCAAAGTGACAGAGTGAGACAGCGTAAAAGTGAACAAGACAGCTTGATAGAGAGTGAGACAGCGTAAAAGAGAGTGAGACAGAAAAACAGAGACAGCTTGACAGAGAGTGAGACAGCATAAAAAAGAGTGAGACAGAGTGAGACAGACAAAGTGACAGAGTGAGACAGTGTAAGGGAGAACAAGACAGCTTGATAGAGAGTGAGACAGCTTGACAGAGAGTGAGACAGCATAAAAAAAACAAAGTAAAAAAAGTGAGACGTGACAAAGAAAACAGAGACCGCTTGACAGACAGAAAACTGAGACAATTTGAGTGTAGGGGTGGCCGATATGGATTCATTTTATATCATTGTAACGATATGCATCACGGTTGAAGTTTTTTATTTTTTAATAAGGTTTTTATGTTATTTAAATTTTTAATGAGATAGAATTTTCATAATCTTACAAAAAGTTTATACATGCTAAAACAAACTCAAGCACACTGAAGATCAACAGTCAGTGATGAAAAATTATAATAAATAATAATGCATATCTTATTAAATTTAGAAAAGTGATTTAGTTAAGAGCAGTGAGAGATTTTCTCTCAATGCTGTTTGATACACATGAGTGACAGACAGAAGTAAAATTAAATAACTTCCCCTTTAAGACCAAAGTCCAGATCTGTTACACATGCGTTTTCTTTTTCAACCGTTTACTTTCTCTTAAGACCTAAATGGTCATGTTTACGAGGATCGCTCCCGTAAAAGGGGACCTAGTAACATTGCTGTAACAAAGACAGAAACAATGCCGTAAGGAAGTTAATATTTATCCCTTTAAAACAGGGGATTTACATGCACATTAACATTCACGAGGAGAAATGTTTGCAAACTAAACTGACGCATAGATCAGGAAGTTCATCATTATCCACGCTTAAGCTGAGATCAATCACCAGCATGCGCAACTAGAACAGTGCGTCACCCGCTTATGATCTTATCATAAACAAAAATGCATGCACGGTTTGTCCTGAGAGAGAAATCACGGATAATAAGCAAACTTCAGAGGATGGAGAAAAAACTACCAAGTAGGGTGGGACGGTATGACAGTATATTCTGTAACCCTGAAGTAAAATGTCAGATGTAACAAATTTTTCTATTCTGTCTATACAATGAAATGTAAATAAGTGGGTGTGGCTAACTCTGCACTCCCACATGTCAGACTTGAGTGTGATAAAGAAATATGTAAAATAATCCACTCATAACAAATAAACAAGTTATTTGTGTAATTTCCTAATAAGTGCAAGTAAATCCACTGCAGCTCATACAGCAGCAGGTCTCTCGAGTCTCTAAAGGCGCACGCAAGGAGATACGTCGCCAAATAAAGAAAGCTCTTCTTGCACATAATACTAATAGTTGTAAAGTTTTCTGAACTTTAAGCAAGCTAAGAAAACACCCGCGTTTATTTCAGTGACACGTGCGCTGAGTGAGCAATGTAGTTTGACGCGCCTTTTGCCTACAGTACAAACATCTTTGAATAGAAAGACGAGAAAGAGACGCAAAGGTTAATAGAAAGAAAAGTGCATCAAGACCTTAAAACAGACTCAATGGCCATCGCCTCATAGCACCCATCATATTTATATCTATATCTAGAGATCCGTTTCTTTTTATCAAGACTTAATCTGTTGTTATATTCTGGGCATTTTAACTTGCCCATATTTTAAAACTGTGAGCATTTAGTTAAAAGCTATAGTGGGTGGCAAATATTTTTGGTCAACCAAGCAGGACTTTAAACAAGTCATATGTCTTTACGGTATGTATTTGAATGCACACAGATTCCGGAAAGTCATTTGCAGTGTTTTTTTCTATAATGTGTGAAATAAGCTAGTGAGCGACAAAGACACTTCAGTTAATATTTCTTCTAGGCTTATTAACTGGCCAACATTTGTGTATGCCTAGCTGATTAACCTTTGTGTCAGTTCCAAAATCTAGTAACATCTACAAGACACACGTGAGTGGTTGTCGTACCTGAGTAAGTATTGATATTGCAGCTGTTGTAACTGAATCATATTTAGAGCGTTAATCTCATGTTGACGTTTCATCCTCTCTTGATCTGGATCTCCCTACAAGGGAAACACAGACATGAAACACTTGTGATGCTCTACACCACAGGCAGAAAACCTAGATGGTCATGTCATACAGAAAAACAAAAGTGTAATTACCACCATCGGAGGCAGTGGCGTGCCCGGGCTGAAGGGTACTCTCCCCCAAACCTTAATAATTTCACCAAGAGGCTGAAACGCCTCGTCGCAGCCTCGCTTCACCTGCAGGGTCATGGTGAAATAACCTGCCTGAAACCACTCGAACATCTCCTGGTTATTGAACGGCCCTGTGAAAAGACAGACCCCAGTCTCTATACATGGATGGCTTCACAATAAGCAGTTCAAACTGGCATTTGTTAATCATTTTTAAGATGTAAGTGGTTAATGCATGCTACAGCTTTAGTTTCTTCATTAAATACAAACAAAATATTGACGTTGAAAAGTTTTCGATGTACGACTGCATGTTTAAAAAAAGTGATTTGCCCACCTTGGATCTCTCCCTGTGGATCCTTGTAATACCATTTAAACGCAGCCTCGTGAGTAATAGGAAGAGCGGTGGGTTTGTGGCCAATCTTAGCAGCCAAACGCTCATCGTCCAGAACCCCGTCCTGCAGGTACGCCACCATTTTCTCAGCTTCCTGTTTAAATCGAAAGGAGAGGATATGCATTCAACATTTAATCCTTATTACACATCTACAATGAGACTGCAGGTATGACCTTTTTAGATAAACAAAAACTAAGCTGTGACAAACTATGCAAGCATGCTTCCCACAGGGTTCCAACACCTTAGTTAACTTCAAATTCAAGAACCTTTCAAGGACTTTCCAGGTCCAATACCCTCATATTCAATGACTAAATTTGGGGACACATTTCAAGTGAGAGCAAGGTTACATTGTGTTACCTTTAAAGATACATTGTTAAAGTTCCCTTTTGAGGGAACTCGCGCCTTCCCAAAGTGCGTCTGAATGTGTATATCAAATTCAACCAATGGTGAGGCTTAACGACAATTACAGGGTGACGCGGGAGCCATGAAGTATATCGCTATCTGAAATATTGCCAAAGACGGCGTTACAGGGACGCAGGAAGTATGGCGAGGGAGAAGCAGCGTCTCGTTCCCTTCTCAGGGAACAACAGTTACATACTTAACCCGAGACGTTTCCACACAACTATGCCAAAAATTAATTTGGTATGAATCAACATTCGCATACAGAAGATATAAGCATTTAAAGCGAACAGTTTAGCACGTGTGCTTATGAAGTCTAGAATTTATATGATATTATCCTACACTACACAAGGAATACGGATTGTTTTTTTTTCATAAAAAATCGTGCATAAAATGGATTCAAGCACTTTCAATGACCTGTATCTATGTATGTATATTTTAAAAAACTTTCCACGGCCTTGAATTTCCCCCCCAGATTCACAAACTATCAAGGATTTCAAGGATCTGTGGGAACCATGCTCCCAATTTATGCAATCTGTTCAGCAGCTGCCGTTTGCTCTCCTGTACAATAAACAACCAACCCAAACCTGCTCAAAGTGCTTGAGTCCCTCATCTTCATCCATGTCGGAGGGCAAGACAGAGGGCCGACCGATGGGACCCACAATGCCTGTGGAGTGGAGAAGTGAAGCCACCGGCACCTCCAGAGGTTTGACCTGCTGGGTCTGAATGGAAACTGGCTGAGCAGGAAGCACTGATGGTGACGGGACAGAAAGATCTGGAAGTAAGAACAGGATTTGCTCAGCATTCCCAAATAAAAACCCGTAGAGTCTTAAAAATTTGTATTTTGTAAGGTATACCAGAGATCGTGTTAGTGATATGTGGTATGGAAATGGCCTCCACGATGCTGTTGGGTAGGGTTGTGTGTAGTGGTGCTTTAGATGGTTCTGGTCTGAGTTCTGGTACTGTTACTCTCTCCGGTGCTCTCTCACTTTCTCTGGTTTGATCTGGGTGAACAGTAGGAGGAGGTGCAGGGGTTTTGGGTTGGGGAGGAGTAACCGCTGCTGACAACGGTACAGCCACTGGTGACGGCTCCTCTGATTTACTGCCTCCTGTCAAAAAGACAAATATTTGAAGTAAATGGGTTGTGAATGATGTCATCGTGATGTACGACTATAATTTATGCATTTTAAAGGGACAATCTGCATTCCAATCTGCAAAACTTGCATGCAAAGTCATGTAAAAGTAAAAAAAAACATTGATTCATTTTGTGTTATGCTGACAGCCACAGGCCCTCCAACAATGACTGTATGCGTGCCACATTCCTTTGATATGGTTGCATGCTTTGATATTTGTTTGCAACATTTTTTTGATATGTTTGCACGCAACATTTCTTCATGCAACTTTTTTTAGAACAATAAACTAGTCAATTTAATCATAAAATGTTGAAGATTAATTAATTTATTGGGTGGTATTTTTATTTTAAATATCAAAACTAAACAGAAAATGTTTAAGCTCAGGGTTCCCACACCTTAGTTAACTTCAAATTCAAGGACCTTTCAAGGACTTTCCAGGTCCGATACCCTTAAATTCAAGGACTAAATGTGGGGACACATTTCAAGTGAGAGCAAAGTTACATTGCGTTACCTTTAAGATAGACTGTTACAGTTCCCTTTCGAGGGAACTTGCACTGTGTCACTGCAGTGACACTATGGGGACGCCTCCACGGGTGCGTCTAAATGTGTATATCAAATTCAACCAATGGTGAGGCTTAATGACAAAAACAGGGTGACGTGGGAGCCAGGAAGTATATCTATATCTGAAATATTGCCAAAGACGGCGTTACAGGAAGTATGGCAAGAGAGACGCAGCATCTCGTTCCCTTCTCAGGGAACAACAGTTACATAAATAACCCGAGACGTTTTTATGTCTCAAACACAACTATGCAAAAAACGCATTATGGTATGAATCAACATTTGCATACAGAAGATATAAGCATTTAAAGTGAACAGTTTAGCAAGTGTGCTTAAAAAGTCTAGAATTTTTGATATTATCCTACACTACACAAGGAATAATATGGAATTTTTTCAGAAAACTTCTTGCATAAAATCGTTTCAAGCACTTTCAATGACCTGTATCGATGTATGTAACTTCCCAGGGCCTTGAATTTTTCCCCCAGATTCACAAACTTTCAAGGACCTGTGGGAACCCTGCTAGCTGTGGCCTAAAAAACTTTATTGGTCTAATCTTCTCACCTTCACTTCTTTCCGTCCCATGTCTAGTGTCTTTGTCAGCATCTTTGGTTTGTTCCGATTCGCCGTCATCTCTTTCCATATATTCTTCACTCTCCTCCAGCGGCCGGAAGTCCAGCTCCGCCTCTTCCAAAATTGGCTCCTTAGGAGCTTTCTAATTTGGTAGACAAGAAAACAAATTATGCTAAATTAAATTAACTTAATTTGACCAAAAACAGCCAAATATAACTACTTTCTACAGATTTACTATAACATTGCAATAATTCAAGATAGTAAGGTTTAAAACTCACTTCATATGTTCTCACCTTCAGTGAGAGGAAGGCCCCCGAGGAGTCAAACGTCCCCGTCTCCTCCTCAGCGTCTTCAAGACACCATTCTGGCAAACTGTCTCTCTCCTCTTCTAAGCTGCCACTACCCGACTGAGGTCTACGGTAACCGGCGCGTTCCTCGTCCCTCGAGTCGAACGGAAAGCGCCGCCGTTGGTCCGGGTGTTCCCGCCACCCTGCGGACCGTGGGCCATCTACAAATGAAGAATTATGTAAATTGAAAATAATAATAATAGCAGGTTGCACAGCGATTAACTTGACTAATTTAGATCTAACATATTGCACATGTGTTAGAAAAAATGAACAAATTATTAGAAGACTAGAAAATGTTGACATCGGCCTTCTGAGCTTCACATCTCCTTTTGTGTTCCAGGGGAAAGTGTCACGGCATGTGGGAGAGAAAGTCACAAAAGAGTTTCCATTTTCGGGTGAACTATTGCTTTAAAAAACACGGTTCCTTTTTTAAAGGTATGGAAAAAAGTGATGGGTAATAAATTGATTTGGATGACATATCAGTGTTTTTCCACACATTTACTTTACTTGGGCGGGCCTCCCAGTTATATTAACAACTGTCGAAATATATTTGGCATTTAATTTAGTCTATTTTGTTCTTCAGTGATATTGACACTCTTTGATAGTGACATTTTGCATTCAAGCACGTCATGTCTCTTCTGATGAGTTCGGTGTGCATTCACGTGCTCTCTGTTTCTCCACTGATCCATTGGTCGTATTTTCAATCTGCAATGTCATACTGCGCAATTTGGCGTGTAACGAAAACGCAGCTATTGTTGTGTAAGAGTCAGTCAGCGCTATTGCACTAAAGCACATGTGCAGTCTCAAGCTTGCCTCCGGTTTCTATGCCTTAACAACTGGCTCTTGCTTTGAAATTCACGACCACGTGCCGCACTTTCTATCTGTCATTTTTATAATAATATTATTAATGAATCGTCTTTTTATATCCAAAATGTTTGCTCAGAGAGCACAGAGATGGTAGCAAATAAGCAATGTTAATGTCAAGCCCATTGCACTGAACAAGCAATTATAGCTCAAGGGGCCAAATAACCTTATGTCAAGATATAAAAAACACAAAGTTGTAATGTAAAAACACCAATCACTGGGAAAGCAAGTAGACTTTTGAATCTAAAATAATAAGTGGATTAATCTGCAAAAGAGGAATAACAATAGAGAGGCACTTTTACTGCTACTGCTCCATCTAATAGAAAGCTAAATAACCCATCACATTTATAATATATAGACCTACATTGTCTGCATCCAAATACCCACACTTGTGGTCTTGGCCACTTGAGAACGCGTACATGCTACAGGAAGTAAGTGAGCAAGACTGTTACTTGCCTTAAAACTAGCAAAAGCCTTAACACCCACCAAACCCACATAATCTTGAATACTACTTGGGAGCAGTGCAATGGTTCAAATTACCCACGGTTTAGTGTATAAGTCACTGGTTTAGGGTAACGTTTCAGTACGTTTCGGTGTGTGCATGTTTATGGGGACAAAAAAGCTACTGTCAAATTCAAAGAAAAGCACCTAACACTTTGGTCACAACAGGCTTCTTTACAAAATAAAACCTAAACAGTTTTTAACCTCAGCCAAAATCAACATTTTCACTTAAGTGTTTCACTTGCATTATTATACTACCAACATATCGAGGGCGTGGAACCAGAGGGGCGTAAGTGACATTTGACAAACTTTACAGGAGAGACAAAACTTTGACCACACTTCAATCAACTGTATCTATTAACCTTCAACCACAACATTGCAACCACATTCAGTCAGGTCTCAATATTTTTCTCAGATAATTGACAATAACCAAAATAATCCCAGATGACAAAGCTTTCAAAGGAAACTGCTCTCCTAGTGTACCTAATGCTCATAAAAGTATCACTTCTGTCTCATCTGATGTTGTTTTTAATCACAAACTTTTCCGGCTCTTATTTTTCACATTTCTCCTCACTGGATGCTTATTCTCTTGATAGGGAAGTTTCAAAATTGAAAGCTACCACTTCTCCACTTGATCCCATACCTAGTGATTTGTTTAAATCATGTTTCACTTCCCTATGCCCGGTTGTCCAGAGTAAAGTAAATGATTCCTAGCAAATTGCAGCTGTAAAACCTATACCAATAAAGAACAATGCAGACTGGGACAACCTCAATAACTTTAGTCCCATTCCAAATTCCCCTTTTCTTGCCAAATTGCTTGGGCGGACTGTGGCCTCACAATTACACACCCATCTCACTGTCAATGATCTTTTTGAGCTCCTTCAAGCTGGTGTCCTTAAACTACATAGCACTGAAATGGCTTTAGTCGCCGCGGACTCTGGCTGTCTTGCAATTTTGATTCTCCTCGATCTAAGTGCAGCATTTGACACAGTGGATAATTTTTTTCTACTCAATCAATTGAAAAATGTTTTTGGGATTACTGATACTGTGTTATATTGGGTACTGTCTTTCCTATCAAATCGAACGCATATTGTGTCTCTGGGTGGATGCAGATCCAAAGTTGGAAGAGTGCAATTTGGAGTTCCCCAGGGATCCGTTTTAAGTCCCTTGCTTTTTAGTATGTAAATTTTTCCCTGGGCCAACTTCTTAGATCCTTGGGTCTTCATTTTCATTTTTATGCAGACGAGACACAAATTTATATTCATACAAAGCCTGCCGATAACACAGCTGTTGCCTTTTTTGAACACTGCATTTCTGAGATAAAAATATGTATGTCTTAAAATCTTCTCTGCCTCAACAGCGACAAGAGTGAGGTTATGCTAATTGGTTCACCCCAACAACTCTGCAAAGCTGATGTTGTAACCTTAACGGTGGATGGTTCTGCTTTGGAGTTTCAAACTAAATTAAAACATTTGAGGGTGATATTTAATGCAAATTTAACATTTGATCCCCATGTCCAGAATATGGTAAAAATGTCCTTTTTTCATCTTAGAAATATTGCATGATTGCGCCCCATGTTATCCTTCTCTGTGGCTGAAAAATTGATAAACTCATTTGTCTTTTCTCGCATCTACTACTGTAATGCTCTGCTTGCTGCGGTTTCTAAATCTACCCTAAACATATTACTATGTCCAAAACTCTGCAGCCAGAATCCTGACAAGAACCAGGCAATGTGAGCACATCACTCCTATTCTGAAGTCCTTGCACTGCTTCCCAGTTAGGTTTCGTGTTGATTTTAAAATCCTCATGCTCACCTACAAGGCCTTGAATGGTTTAGCGCCACATTATCTGTCTGAACTTTTAACTGCATATGCACCAAGATGCAATCTTTGATCCTCTGTCTCTGGCTTTTTAATGGTTCCTTCGACGTGTTTACGTTCTATGGGTGACCGGGCATTGTCTTCGTGTGCTCCCAGGCTCTGGAATACTCTTCCCATTGAGATTCGACAGGTGTATTTTTTAATCCTCACTTAAAACTTATTTTTTAGGCTAGCATATAAGTGATTTCTTTCCCTTTGTATGCATCTTTTTTTATATGTTCTTAAATTTGATGTATGTGTATTTTATAATGTACTTTTATATGTTTCTGTAAAACACTTTGAGATGAAACTTTAAAGGCGCTATATAAAATGAAGTTTATTATTATAATTATTACATACATACTTATATGAGTAAGTTCTTAAGTGAACATATTATGTTATAATAATTTTGCAAATTATTTATTATTTCTCTCTCCAGAAACCACTCATTTTTGTTTATGATAAGATTATAAAGGAGCGCGTGAACGCACAGTTCTGTGCTGGTGAATGATCTCAGCTTCAGAGTGGATATTTGACGAGCTCCCTGATTTCTGCTTTAAAGGGATAGTTCGGCCAAAAACGATATTAAACCCATGATTTACTCACCCCCAAGCTGTTCGAGTTGCATATGTCCATCGTTTTTCAGACAAACACATTTTCGGATATTTTAGAAAATATTTTAGATATTTCTGTTCATTAAATGTTATGTTACGGGGTCCAGCAATAGTCCACGACCTTCAAGTCCAAAAAAGTGCGTCCATCCTTCACAAATTAAATCCAAACGGCTCCAGGATGATAAACAAAGGTCTTCTGTGGGTAATCCGTGCGGTGTTTTTGTAGAAATATCCATATTTAAAATGTTATTAACTTTATAAACTAGCTTCCGGTAGCGCCGCCATCTTAGACTCAGGAGAGAGGATTAGCGTAGTGTACGCACTTTTCTTAGTGACGTATGACAAATTCGGAGGGCGGGGGCACCGAGCAGCAGCAGAGAAACTCTGTACGCTGCGTAAGCTCTCATCCTGAATGCGCATCACTCCAAAATGGCGGCGCTACCGGAAGCTAGTTTATAAAGTTAATAACATTTTAAATATGGATATTTCTACAAAAACACCGCACGGATTACCCACAGAAGACCTTTGTTTATCATCCTGGAGCCGTTTGGATTTAATTTGTGAAGGATGGACGCACTTTTTTGGACTTGAAGGTCGTGGACTATTGCTGGACCCCGTAACATAACATTTAATGAACAGAAATATCTAAAATATTTTCTAAAATATCCGAAAATGTGTTTGTCTGAAAAACGATGGACATATGCAACTCGGACAGCTTGGGGGTGAGTAAATCATGGGTTTAATATCGTTTTTGGCCGAACTATCCCTTTAATACAGTTTTCAGACATTTTTCATCGTGATTGTTTATATGCATTTAAAACCCGCATTTTGAGGAGCTGAACGATATATCTTGTTGGGATGACGCGCGGGTATTTTCGTTTATTATAGCTCAAATGAGCACGTGACGCAATATTCTTTTATGCTGCTGAATGATCTCCGTTTCAACGCAGTAAGTAACGAGCTAATTTACCTGATATCTGCTTCAGTCCAGTTTGCTGACATTTCTCATTGTGAATGTTGTAAATCCCTTATTTTAAAGAGTTGAACCAACTTCATTGCCATGACACGCGCGTCCTCACTACGGCACGTGCGTCATTGTTTATGCGTCTCATTTATCATTTCCTGATAACTGCTTCATTCTAGTTTGCAACGTTTCTCGTGGTGAATGTTTATATTAGGACTGTCAAAATAAACGCGTTAATAACGCGTTAACGCAAATTCATTTTAACGGCACTAATTTTATTAACGCAACACGCAATTTCTGTTTGACCCACAGCTGGATGAATTGAGACGCAGCAAGTGACCGATGCGCTGTCTATGAGTCGGAGCTTTTCATAAAAATAAGAACATTAAGCTCTCGTCTAGCGAATCCAATGCTCTAAATAGTCGTTAAACATCTAAAATGCACGTTTTCTGCACGTGCAGTTTTCTTTATCTGCACGTTTTCTATGAGGTGTCCCGTCCCAAATCCATATAAAGCAAAGATGCGTCTTCTTTCACTTTTTAGTTTCGTTTTTAAAGCATTCAGAAATTATAGAAAATAGACCGCAGGACTTTCTTGATGTTAAATAATTATTAAGAGAGATAAATTTCGGGATCTGATTGATGTTAAAAGAGTTATTAAGAGTGACAAGGCTCAAAAGCGATGTCTGACGCAGACGTCTGAAGCGCATGCACCCAAACGCGCGAGTGCGTGAAACTTCGTGCTATTTATACGCAGCTTCAGGAGACTGGGCTTGATATATACAGTATAGACATCTAACACAAAATTACAGGTTTAAAAATATCTGTTTTGACAAGAATTCACGCAGGTATGACCTATAATCTGTTATATCTGAAGTGAATGTTTGGTTAACTGTTAAGGAAAAGTATCTGTTGTGTCATTATATTAAACCCTTGCATTATCCTACAGTCTTAAAGAGGTCTGTCGCAATGTCAAAATTAAACAATAAAATAAAAACATATATGTACATTGATATTGTTTTTGCTCTGCATTAACAGGTATAGTTCTGTCATGCTTTGTTTTCAGATCCCAACAATTGTTCCAATTGTTTTGAAGTTTTTTAATAGAGAATGTTAAAATATAAATGACACATTTTCGAAAATTTGCTCATCCCAACTCAATTTGCCAGCACAGGTCACAAATGATGCAGCAGCAAACAGATATGGAGAAAGAACAAGGTCTTCTAAAGGCAAAAACATTTATAAAACTATGGCTGATGGTTCTGTTGAAAATGTAAACGGGCTGTTGTAGACATACATTTGCATATAGCATATATATTATCCAAATCCATGCTGATTAGATCATTAAAAACTTAAAAAGTGTTACATTTAGGTAAATTTAGAACAGATAAAAATGTGCGATTAATTTGCGATTAATCGCGAGTTAACTCATGAAATCATGCGATTAATTGCGATTAAATATTTTAATCTATTGACAGCCCTAGTTTATATGCATGTTATCTCTCGTTTTAAGGAGCTGAACCATAACTTTTGTTGTGATGATGCGCGTGTCCTCACTACGACACGCCCATTACGGCATTCTTTCGGCTTCTTGTTCACACAGAGGGTTATCCGTGTATCTGACTAGGTCCTCTTTCCGGCAACGATCCCAGAAGATTAACGGGACGAGTTTGTGTTCACACAGACGCTTGTCTGGCAATTTTACGGGTATTTTCTGGGACCAAAGGTCTGTGTGAATGGGGTTATACAGTGCACTTCAAAATGAACATAAAATAGCTTAGAATGAGGAACTGTGAGGTTGGCAACAGATTTGCATACTACAAGTTGATTGGACAGGTACTCTTACATAAACATATACAGAGTGTATTCAGAACCATTCATTAGTAGATTTATGCTTTGTGATTTTAAACCAAACTATAATAGAAATGCGTGGTCGCATCAAACACGGTGCACTGTGGTGCATGTGCATGCCGAACCGTGGCAGGACAACGGGAAGGAGCGATTCTTTACCGAGAACCGTTACACCCCTAGTATTCAAGGATAAAGCCGAAAGTATACTAGGGACGTCCGCGTATGCGCGCCGTCCGCATGACGTCATTTTCGTCATCAAGAGGGTCCGCGGCCGGCCGCGCGGACCGTCCGCGTGCAGCCCAAAATTTGAGACGCGGACAGTGCGCGTACAACAGCACATGCGCGTGAAAATATTTAGACAGGGCACTCCACTATAAACAATTATACAAAGGAAATAGACAGCATTTGCACACATACTATCGTTTTTCTTCTTTAACTTTTACTTCTTCCAAGAACAGAAAGCTGTGGAGCATGTTTGTTTGATTCCTGTTCTTTGTTGTCTTGTTGTTTGTTCTAAACTGTGTTTGCAATGGTGGATCAGTTACTTTTCTTCACCTATCCTAATGTTTTAATGTACTGTAAATGTCGCCAAATCAGTGCTGCCCTGACAGCCTGTTAGACTAATATTTTGAATAAGAAATCATTTGTATTGCATATAGTGTCGAACGCGGCCATCCGCGTGTAGTCGCGGGGAGTATACTCGAAAAGCTGCGCGGACGCGTGCGCGCGAGCCGGATGCGGAGTCGGAAAAAAGGTATACCCCAGCCTTAACACTGGTTTCACATCGCAATCATGAGCAGTGCGCGAGAAGAGCGTTTGCCACGCGTGGCCATTGTGCTTTGTACACCGGCTGCATTTGCAGTGCATACTGTGGAGTTTAAGAACAGTATAAAAAGTTCACATTACTTTATTTTACATGCATTAAGAGCAAAACTTTAAGACGCTTTTTGATGGTCAGTGTAATTTATATAACTGTGATTTGTTTAATCCACATTGTTTTCGTGCTGTTCTGGTCCGTGTAATAACAGATATAGAAACAATACACAATTATAGACATAAAAAGCCAATGACACATTATTAAATCTGTTTCTCTGAAGTTTTACGATAAAATTAAAAATTCACTTTGTGATTGACAGCACAAAGCAGTCGATCGTGTTTCCCTTCAACAGTTTAAGCATACGATTTAGATTTACAGATGCATCTATTCGTCTGCAGATTATTAAGATAGATGAGGACTCATTTAGTGCAGGGCAAAAGGAAGAGTTTTTAACAGGTGCAAAGTATTCTGCTTCTGAAAGTTTCACAAGTATATGAAAGTTTCACAAGTATAGATAATAATCTAAAAGTTCAGCAAATGTTTATTTCTGAGTGTTTATGTGTTCATTTTATTTTGAGAAAAACTTAATGTTAAACATAAATTGACATTTTTACACTTTTCTACATGCACGCTTTGGAACTTAGAACATTTGGGTCAAATACAGGAAAGTGCAAAGTGGTTAAGTGCAAAGACCGAGTGTGGGTATTTGGGTACATCCATAGCCTATCATTAATCTACTATAAATATTACTGTAGAGTGTTTGATAGTGTCTCTACACCTCGTAAATAAATCCCTTCAAAAGGGGTCATCTTCACAAGTACTGCTTCAAATATCAGTTCAAAACTGTAAAGTGCAGTCAGCTTTCTTCATGCCAAAAAGAAGGCAAAGAAAGTTTGAGGTTGATGGATTCATGAATTGATATAAATGTTTAATAATAAAAAAAAATGAGTTATGGTCACTAGGGGTGGAACGGTACACAGAAGTCCCGGTTCGGTTCGTACCTCGGTTCAGGCGCCACGGTTCGATTCAATTTCGGTACAATGGAGGGAAAAGCAAAACAAAAATGAAGAAGGCATTTTTTTTAGTACTTAAGCTAATCTTAAAAACATAGGTGTCCTTATCAGTGTTATTTTGAGATGTCATGAATATGAACTGAAATGCATTTAACATATCTCGTATTTCAAAAATGTATACCACTTTAAGTAATCTTGTACTCATCTTTCATACAAATATAGGTTCAAATGTATTACAAGTGTTACCTAAATACATTTTAAAATTACATTTTGGCCTTATTTCATATTAATGTACTAAAGAACCAAAAAATAGGCTTGTAGGATGAATTAATAGGTGTGTACGACTTCACGAGGGGCTGCAAGAAACGACAAGTGGATGACGTCAGAGTAACCCGAGAGCGATTTGAAATCAGCCTCCTCCGCAAGATTTCTCGCGGTACTCTGACGCTGATGGCGCTGCGTAAAGTTGAGCACAGCACACTTTAAAAAAGCAGCTGAACTCGACAGAACTGCCCTGCGTATGCCTGTTGTATATAGCAGGACATTTTATCTCCTACTTCTCAGCGTGAGAAATACAAAGTGTGGCGTTTGAACTGACTGAAATGCGTGTTTGTCAAGGTGAATGCGTGAGACTTGAGAGCCCTGATTAGATGTATTTCCACTCACATACCTAACAACTGCTGAACAACGCCGACGCAAAGTCCTCGTCTTTTCCACCAATCTCTCGCCTGTACTATTGTAACTGACTGGAAAACTGAAGTTTTGCCAAACTTGCGATCTTAAAGAGGCTGGCGGAGCGTCTAACTCTTGTGGAACACCACCACTTGCCATACTCGCTGTCGGCTGCTCATTCACTGACTGGACCGGCGTCGACGTGACAAAAAAATGCAGAGTGCCAGAGAATGTAGACGGGCTCTGATAGAGCGCATACATAGGCAGGGGTGATAGTAGAAAAAAATCCTGAGCCTGAACTTTTTTCCCTGGGAGGTAAGCGGGCCCCTAAGCCAAGACATATGCCCTGATCAACACAATTGTCAAGCGGGATCCAGGGGTGTGCTCCCCTGGGAGAATATTTTGATAAATAGTCAGACATGTTTATATATTTATATTCACAAAAGTCACCAGAATCTATAATTTAAGCCTAAAATGATAGATTATGGTGACTTTTGTGAATATAAATATATAAACATGTCTGAGACGAACAAACCCAATGCAAGCCAATAGCACCTTTTTGTAGAGCAGAGCTCCTGGGCCTGGTAGGCCTGTTCATAAAGGGATAGTTCACCCAAAAATGAAAATTCTGTTATCATCAACTCAATCTCATGTTGTTACAAACCACCATAAATTGCTTTATTCTGATGAACACAAACGAAGATATTTTGAGTAATGTTTGTAACCAAACTGTTCATGTACCCCATTGACTTCCACCATGGTAGGAAAAAAGAATACTAAGGAAGTGATTGGGGTCAATGAACGGTTTGGTTACAAATATTTCTCAAAATATCTTCGTGTTCATCAGAACAAAGCAATTTATGTGGGTTTGTAACAAAATGAGATTGAGTAAATGATGACAGAATTTTCATTTTTGGGTGAACTATCCCTTTAATCCATCCCTGCTTTTAACTAGTCACTTACCTGCATACTTATTGCTTGTATAGCATACCAAGAAAGGTCAGTGGGTGGGAATTATAATACTCCAAAGTAAACTAGGATTTGATTAGTAGCTTAACCATTCACTTAAGGGCACGAACAAGTAGATATTAATTTTTCTGCAAAATATGCACCTTTAATTTTAAATTTTTTACAGTGCAGTTACAGTGCAACAAACTGTATGTAATACAACACTCAATTTGTTTATTCAAAACAATTTGTTATAAGAGAACAAAAATTAGCAATAATTTAAAGTGCTTCAAGAACTGAAAAACAGTGAGAAATAAATAAAAATAAGCAAATACAGTTTACTACAGAAAACATTAGTGCTGAGGCATTTGCAAAATTAACCTTTTTGCTGGCAAGGTGCTGTGTTTTCACACTGCCTGCATCCTCATCATAAAATCGGACCAGTACATTTAAAATCTTATCCATGCTTTTGTCCGTTGCCTCATCAATGTTAAGTGAAAACATGGTATTCTTCAGCTTGTCGGACAAATTTCTTTTAAATTCTGGCGCGATGCCGTGTGTAATGAGATAACCCGCATGCTGCCTCGAGACAGACAGATGCGTCAGAGCGAGTTTATCCTCCGCTAATTTCTTACACAAAGTGACGAGTGGATGAGCGATTGTAAACGACAGATCAAACTCGGCAATGAAGGAGCACAAGCGAATTTTTAAATCAGCCACGCGATCGGTCATTGAGGGTCGGATATCTGCTGTGGCTGTTGCCCCCGGTAAACGTGACGTGTGTTTAATTGCTCTGGCAGCTGCTTGATGACTAGGGTCTAACTCGTGCCGTGGCAGCACCTTTTTCCCGCTAGTGCCATATAATATTTTCCTTGCGCACAAAGTGCAGAAACATGCTCCTGGTTGCCGGAGTTTTTGACACCAGCTTCCAAAGGGCTTTTCGTCTCTACCCACCTCCTCTATCCAAGACCAGCGCCATTTATTCTTTATACCCTTATCGACAAGTTTGGTGTCTTCTCCTGGCTTCATAAAGTTGCACTCCATGACTTTGGTTACGTTTCGCGTTGCCAGTGTGGGAAACACATTCGTAGTGTATGGGAAAACAAAACAAATTTGCACGTGGACTGGAGTGACTGCTGAATCAATCTGATTGGCCAAAACCCAAGACCAGCCCCTACCCTATTACCGATTGGCTGAAGTAGGCCTACTGGTGTGGTTTAAAGTGAAAGCACCTCTCAGATCACGCAAACTCGAACTTTTTTTTTGCAGACACGTCTTTACGCCGGAAATCCGGCGTGGCGCCGGAGCGCTATCAGGCATGCATAGGCGGAGCTCGGCTGCATCGGCGCCAATCAGAGCTGCAGAGCTAAAGCGGGGCAACAGATTAGCTGTCCATAAAGAACCCGCGGATCTAACAGTAGTTCCGCATTACATTAATTATTTTGCACGCAAGTTTTTTTATTTTCATACCGTGTATTCTCCGTTTAAATTCGTGCACCGAACCGTGCCCCCCGTACCGATTCGGTTCGAAACGAATACATGTATTGTTCCACCCCTAATGGTCACACATTACTAGTTGTTTGTCACACATATAGTAGACCATTTTTTGTTGGTGGGTAATGATGCCACCACAATTATATTTCAGATCTGTGGGAAACACTGCACATAGTAAAGTGCAAATATAAAGAAACTAAACAGAAGTTGATTCCTGTAATACAATCTGACATGATGCAATCTGCAACATCAGCCTTTCATGTGCACATGCGTGTTTAAACCAGTGTTAAGAGAGAAAATTAATAACCAGTATGATGAGACAGATTAACCCAGGTTGGATGTCAACTCACAACTTACTCTGTAACTCTAAAATTACATCGGATAAGTTTTGGTTCCCTGGTACTTCAGATTCAGTATAATGCACTTGTTATTTATTATATACACTTCAAAAAAGGCATGCAGCACACCTGGACTCGGGGGACACCATCGCTCGGGTTCTCTGCGAGATCCCGCAAGCCTCCAGCCCCCGTCATCATCCTCTCCGTTCTGCTCGTCTCGAGACGTACGCCAGTTTTCACGTATAAACTCAACCTTTCGAGTGTTCCCAGCTCCATCCTCATAGTTGGCCCGTACTTAAGAGAAGCAAGCAATGAGCATTTTAAAGGGGACAGAGAATGAAAAATCATTTTTACCTTGTCTTTGCTGAATAATGGTAGTCTACCCGCATTCACGAACATACAAAAAGTGCTAGACATGCTAAACATCTTAGTCTCATAGAAATTCCTCTTTTAGAAATGTCAGCCAGAAAACAGCCCAATCTGAAAAACTGATGCTTATGACATCACAGGCATCTAACTGCCCCTCCACTTAAAATAATTGGCTACATTTTTTGAGTGGCAGCAAAGTCAGCCAATCAGTAATGAGATTACAAGTTAAGCCAGTAGGGGGAGCCAAATAGGTGCAAAACCACTTGTTTAAAATCCCCCACCCTAATGGCGCTTTTCCATTGCATAGTACCCCACGGTTTAGTTTAGTTTGGGTCGGGTCAGCTCACCTCACTTTGGCGTGGTTAGCTTTTCCATTGAGTTTAGTATCACTTCGCAGTGGGAGGGATTATAGGCGTGTCGTTATATTTGCGCTGCATAAGCTGTGACATCATACAAGTGAGAGCGTCCTTGTACATTCCCATACATTTATTTATTTATCAGTCCACCACAAAATTAAAATTGGCCACCACAAATAGATGTTTGCACATCGCGTTTATCACTAACATTACCTCTGTCTCACATGACAGTTTCTGTTCAAACACCCGTGGCGTCAGTTGACGGCGCTCCGCTGAGCCTCAATGAAGTTGCATTAAAGCATAAATAATACTGAGGTGCACGTCGCGAATGTGCCGCCACAAACTGCAAGTCTGGAAAAACCTTTTATGTGTTCCTGATTCACAACCTGTGGATGTTTTTCATCGCTAAAAGGATGTTTGGAAACTTATAGCAGAGCACAGATGACAACATGTTTGCTCGAGACAGCGCAAGCTAGCAGTAAGCTAAAGCTAATATTTTACATAATAGGATGACGCCGATGACGATTCTCTCAGACCAATCAGTGATCTACAGTGTTTACGCGTCACATTTGGTATCAGCTCGGGTCGCTTGGAACCCCAACCGAGGTGGTACGAAAAAAAGTATCGGGTACTACAAAGTGATCCCAATGGAAAAGCTCCCAAAAGTAAGCTGACCCGACCCAAACTAAACCAAACCGTGGGGTACTATGCAATGGAAAAGCGCCATAATAGAGCTATCTGAGAGAGGTTTTTAGGAAGCTTCTAAGGCATTACAGACCCAAACAAAACAAATTTTGTCTACATCACAGAACAAGGATAAATACCCCGTTCAATCATTCTATGTCACCTTTAAAGGATTTAAGATCTTCCCATAGCTCAGAAATAACGTGACATCTATTTACTAGGTCTTTTAGTGAAAATGACTTACTATTATTGACTGGAAAATGAGCTGGTGCACCATCTGAAAACATAAAAAAAGATTCAGTGAGCTAAGTTGACATGCAAGGCAACACGTCAACTAACTACGCAAACAAGATGTTATACCTTGTCCCCAAACACAAGCATACTAACCTGGATCTTTTCGACCTGGCTTTTCAAACCTTCTGTCTCCCCTGGAAAAACCAAAAGGAGAAAAAGTGGTGTTATCAGGGTAACCTAAACCAACAATATACGTAATCTATTACGTTTTACTGACGTTTAGTAGGGATGCAAATTTTTTGGGTTACATGCTGGGGGATTCATTGTATTTTTTTTTACGTAGGGCATGTGAAGGTTTTACAAACCTCTCCTCCCAACTCTGAGAACGATGCATCTCTCGTCCTCCACGACCAAAACCTCCCTCCACATCATCGAAGCTTCTTTGGTAAAATCCTCCATCACCTCTACCCCTCCCTGTCGTTCAAACTCAAGATTTACTCAAGAACATGCAAGGCTTACAGAGTAACCTTTGCACATCGACTTAATGCAAATGAGAACTTCAGTGCACACATCTGTATAACCAGGCAGGAAGGATAATGTACTAAAAAAAAGTCAGCTGGGACACAACTCTGCACTATGCTCTGGATTAACCGAAAGTGCAGCATATCCGCTGTAATAAATTTATTTAGCATGCTGCGCTTCCTTTGAACAGGAAATGTAAAAAAATGAAAATCCTGTGGTTGAACTGCAGCTCACCTCGTCCCCGTGAGGTACTCCGTCCTCTGGGTGCCCCTGCCACTGTACCCCCTCCCCTTCCCATCAGACGGAGAACTGCCGCACTGTTTACAGACATGGAGAAATTTCTCTGTGGAGACAAACGGATAAACAGCATCAGATGGGCACGGCTGTGCACAGCCACTGGCTTGCGTGACAGCGAGGCCAAGTGTGGGAGTGCCTTCCTTAACTTTCGACCACAGCATGCGCCAAAACAAAAAACAAATAATCAGCAAAAATCAAAGGCCACTATTTGAATATGCAGGCACAGCTTTGTAATCCAAATATCAGCCAAACGCGCTTCGTACTGAAGAAAGAAAAGATTTGAGAAACCACCTTTCTGACTACTCATTTGTCTTATCTCGTAAATGTATTTATACAAATCTTACTGCTGTGTGAATATATAAACCACCTTTAAGCAGCACTCAATTATGTAACTTTTAAACAATGTTGTATAAACCTCTTAAGAAATAAGACATTCGACTTCTATCTATGATCTGGTTGGATACTAACCTGTTCCTCCTCTGTAAATGGAACTAACGCCAACGGCGGCAGGGGTTCCTCTTGTAAAATAGGTAGAAATTCCTTATCATGAAGATCTACAGGAACCTACAACAAAAAGTAAATATGAAACATCAAATCGCAATACCATTTGCATTAACAAACTAAACATACTCCTAAACCAAACTAAACAGAAAGGAAGCAGAGGGAATCAGTGTCCTCACCAGGTTATCCTTTACATAAAGTGCTAGCATCTCTTCTCTTCCATAACGATAGTCTGCGAGTTTATACTTTGGCATTGCGGGAGAGAGCGGAGGGGAGGCCACGCTACTGCTACCCACGCCTCCAGACAGGGCGCGAAGCCTGGGACACAGAGGAGAGAATGGGAAATACTGTAACATGCAACAAAAGCAGCATTTCACAAAGTTTCTTAGCTTACAGAAACAACTATGGCAACAGTGGTAAATCATGAACACAGTCTGTGATACTGTATTTATTTGTTTACAAGACTCATTCAATCAGCTTATAATAAAATGAGTCAAAGTAATGCCTGACAGTAGGGCTGTCACCGTTAATGAAATTTGGCTGACGGTTAATTCACATAGATTTTTTGTTCGTTCATGAAATTATTTTCACACATTGATTATTTAATTATTTAGCAAGGTTTACCTGGCAGTAAATATTAATACATAAATATATCTTTTCAAGAACTGAAATGTATTAAATGGCTTTGCAATGTATCGAGTTACACTGTCAATCAATGAGCGCCATTCAGGGCTCCAGACTAACTTTTTCACTAGGAGCACAGTGGCCCCCAACTGAAAATTTTAGGGGCGCAACCAGAAAATGTAGGGGCACAAACTGTTAATCAACATGCTAGCCAAATAATTACATTTCTACTAATTTCCACTGCATTACTAATAAATACTTTAATGATAGATACAGAAAGTACAATGTGCTGTTTTCAAATTCAGTGTCACATCACAAAAAAGGTCAAATTTACTGGTCGCACATGTGCAACTGGATGTAAAATTCAGTGGCACACTCTCAAATTTTGGTGGCAAAATGCCCCCATTTGGGGGCAGTCTGGAGCCCTGCCATTAGATATGGTCTCGTTTATACAGTCGTTGCAGCTCCCTCTTGTGTTTTTTAGAGAGATGTGCAATCATTGCGGTGATCTGAAATCATCACGATGAGGTCAAACAATCGTGAGGAGACGATTATTTAATCATTGTGACAGCCCTACCTGACAGTCAGTTCAACTCACACAGCAACCTTGAAAAATATTCAAGGTATGTCACAATGACAAATTTCTAAATATTTTCTATAAATTCTATAAAAGTTTCCAATTGGGAATATTTCCAAAATTCCCCAGATGGAAAGTTTCCAGAAATTTACCATAACTTTTCCACCCCTTTGCAACCCTAGCAATAATGCAAAAAAACCCTTTTTTTAAAGAATCATACAAAATTCAGTGATTTCGTAAGGGGTTGTTATTCCTACCACTAGATAGCATTCTTTGTATCTCTAAACTTCAACAGTGACAGGACGTACTAGCATAGGGGTTCCCATGTCATATATAGCATAGCAGTTTTTACTTTGAGTAGTGGACAGACAAGCACAACTGAAACTTGTATTTGTTAAAGGACTTTACCTTTGTACAATAACTACCTTTGTTATCTGAGAACTTGTTATAGGTGCTTGTCTGATCGCACAAATACCCCTAAAAGTGTAAAGCTTGAATGCACTGTATGTTTCTATAGATAAAGTCCTTTATTAAAGGCATATGCATATTAATGTAAGTGTAGACAATTATAAAAAACACAAATGTTTACAGTGATTTGTGTCATACAGTCATGAGAGCTAGTAATTGACAGGATTAAACCTGGAACATTCCTAAAGTTGCAGAAAGCAAAGCTTACATTTACATTTATGCATATAGCAGTTGCTTTTATTCAAAGCAACTTATGGTGTTTTTCCACTGCAGAGCACATCTCTCTGTAATAGGGTTTTCCACTGTTTACAATACCTAGTACTTTTTTTTTTTTAGTACCACATTGGTTGAGGTTCCAGGCGAGCCGTATCAATACTAAAACGTGATGTGTAACACTGCAGATCACTGATTGGTCAGAGATAATTGCCACTACCAGCATTAGTGCCATTGGTATGCTCCACTGCTCCTGTGTTGTACGTTTGTTTGTGGTGCATTTATGATAATATCACGGCAGTAGAGGTGGCGCAACTAAAGGTCAAAAATCCCACCCACTTTGAATCAGTACTAAACTGCAGTAAAAAAGCGAACAGAGTCGTAGCATGCAATGGAAAAGTGCATTGAAAATATAATTAATCAGCTTGTGAGCTCCTCAAGAATTGAAACTCACTGCTATGGCCACTCGCCACCAGTTGGGCTAGCAATGCTGAATAAGGCTGTGTACACACCATTAGCCAAAAGCATAACATTATAGCAGATAAAAATAAAACTCACCATTCTGGTCCAAAGTTGAGTGTCTGGGTTTCTGCCATTTTCCTTAAAAGTCTGAGGAAAATAAAGATTTCATAAACATTTAATTAAATGCAGCACAATAAAACTGCTCTCAAGGCTCCATAAATAAACCAAACAGCAAACATTTAAGTTACATGATTGAATTATGTGTAAATGCATACCAATGTGAAAGATTACACACATATCCATTGGGCTATTATACATACAATGGTGATCACCAAACTGCCATTCATTTGTGCACTTTCACGGTCTATGAATACCACTGAGAAACTAAAGGCACAACCCCTTTGTTGGAATTGCAAATACAGACAATCATAACAAACTCAAAGGCCAAAGGGATAAAAACACACAGAGAGCTCTCTTGACATTTCATTAGCTGGGTTTCCATCACCATGATTTTATGCACATTTTGAAGTATCACATAAGAAAGGAGTGATGGAAACACTGAATTTCTAATAAAAATGCCTTAATTGGCAAAAAGTTTTTACGCTCGCTTGAGGTGGTTTTTGACTTACGCGAAAGAGAGTAGATGTGAATAATAGGAGATTGAAATGCATTTGTTGAATAAATTAACCCCTCGTTTAGCTGCATCAGCTGATGTTGTCTTTACCAAATATACACGCTGCACTGCTACGCACTTAATTCGTATTTGTTGGTTTTTCTTTTTTGCAACCTTTGACAAGATTTGCTTTACGTTTCGATGGAAACCCAGCTATTGAGAGCCATCCTTCAACCAAATGAAGGATGTGGTTGTGCAAGATTTTATACAGTCACAGTTCTGTATGCGAATGGCTATGTAACGTGAAAAAAACATGTAGTGGGGTGGACAGTACCAAAAATCCATTTCACGTTATTTTATTTCACAGTAACGGCATATTTCACAATGCATTTAAAAACAGTGGAATTTAAAAATTGGCAGATATTTGCCACTCACTATAGCTTTTAACTAAATGCTCACCTGTATAGAGACGGATCTCTAAATATGGAGATTATAAATATGACAGGTGCTATGAAGTAGTGACGCTCTATACGACCTTAAAGTGCAACTTTAAGGTTACATTTTTTTGTGAGATGAATATATAACCTTGTATGAAAGTACCATATGAAAATTAAATGCGAAAGCAAAAAACATTTACAAAACTCTAAGCGCATAAATTTAGTAAAAAAGCTGAAATTTTCTAAGACCGCTCTCAAAATCCCTGTTTTTTTCAACAACGCGTCATATTACGTAGTCAGAGGCGCTCGTCTGATAGGCTCTACATTGGCAGTGCTGCGGTTGTATTCAGCAAAAGCAGTCGCAAATTGATGTGATTCTCCGTAGTTTCAATTTAGCATCGTCATGGTTAATAATTGTGTTAGTGGAGGTTTTTCAAACTCCAGCCTGTCAGGACAATGAGTCCACAGGTTTCTTTTGAAGAATAAAGACCGCGCTATCTTCCGTGTCTGGGTGTGTTTAACGCAGCACGAGGAAAGAGGCGAGAGACGCGACTTCAGTTCAGCATGTGCTTCAGAAAAACGCGGTGGTGTAACTTATAGCGTTCACGTTAGATCGGAGGATTATCATCCCGGCAATATGATGGAGTTAAACATTGGATGCCGAAGCAAGAACCACGTGAGGCCTGTGTTTTTGCCGCCGCGAGAAAACATGAATCGATCACGGTCCGTCTGACATGCAGCTCGAAGATAATGCACAGTAAGTCTTGTTTTTTAAACATTTGCTAGCTACTACCAAATCATTTAACATAATGATTTCATTCAAGTTTCTTATAAATATGGAAATCAACTAACTGATAAGCTTAGATTGCAAATAGTATAACCATCAAATCGAGTTACATCTTATTTACTTTGTTTGCATAGCTAATTCGTAATTCGTTTTTTGTCATGTGGTGTGTTCATGTATGTACCTAAGAAGTGACATGCTGTTATACAATTATATAAAGGTGAATCTGTTTTAATTCTAGTTGTCCAGCTACAGATGAAGATGCTTAGTATGATGAATCATCCTCTGTTGTCATGGACGAACCTGGCGATGTGTTATGGAGGAGGAAAAAACAAAAAAGACTCATCTGATGAGAAACCACTGCAAGAATCTCATCCTGTTCACACAAGTAAGACTTATTCATGTCTCTCAAAGTCAAAAGTAATGTTTTTCTTTTTATTCAGGGCTGTTGGCAAGTTCATTGTTTGCTAAAGCCAGCTGATGTCTGTTGTACCATAACCTGTATTTTTTGTTTTATATGCTATGGTATAGTAATTTTCTGCTTTTTATATACATCTCTTAGGTCTGTGCTGCATGCATGTATCAGCATTTTTGGTGACCAGTGACTTCTCTTCTGAGGGACGTGAATTCCAAATGTGTGTTTGTTGTGACGTGTGTGAACCATGTGCATCATGCCTCTTGTCACAATACGTGCCTGCTGCACACGCGTTGAAAAGGTTTATGATAAAAGAAGCACTCATGTTCACAAAATACTCGCAAGACACTAACTTGACACTAAACTGTAATTACACAGGAGATTAAGTGAGTATCAGGCAAACGTGAGCATATAATTTATCATAAACCCTTTACATGCGTGTGCAGCAGATTTTGACATCACGTGTGATGCACATAAGTTTACATGACGTGCTGAACACATATTTTGAAATGACGAGCCACACACATGACAAGCTCAATGCATGTGACCAGCTTCGCAACGTGCGCCCTCGAAAAAGAAGTCACCGGCCGACATTGACCCAGATCATCAAGATGTTAAAGCTGTTTGGGCTTCAGAGCATCTTGTCAGCACCTTCTTCCACCATGTACACAATTTCTACCATCGTGAAGGCGTGGCAGAATGAAAGATTTGCAGTAAGCGGTTGTTTTTTGTTAAAAGATTGTAAATGTTTGAACAATAGCATTGTATATCGCTTTCAAAAAATAATATAAAGCTGACTCATCACCAAAACCATCAAAACCACTTTGACTATACATTTTTTATCAGAACTGTATTACTTTGGTGTACACTGTTAACAGGGACAAATAAATGTAATCTATTTAAATATTCTGTTCTGGAATACTCCAGGTCACCACAGGCTCTACGAGAATGCAGCACTGTCCTGTCTTCCACTACACCTGCTCCCCTCTCCAGATCCATCCAGAGGATCAACAAGGCTGAAGCTGTTGGGATCTATTAATCACATCATTCACAATTTAACACACTTCAACACATTATTATAATACCCTGCACATATGATGGGAAAGATACTGAAAAATTGTTAAATGTTTTTAAATGGGTCAGATTGTATATCTTTTTTTCGGTGCTACATAAATAAAACTAAATCGAATTACAAATGCAGATCTACTTGGTATATATCTGATCTAAACTTCATAAACCAGTTTTTATACGGTAAGACAATTTGTGATTATTATTGTTTATTTATTGTCACAAAATGGGGGTATTCAAACCATTTATAAACTCCTCCTACCTCTGGAACCTGTTCTTGAATGGCTGACACATGTAGGTAAGGGCGCCTGCACAGAGTTCCTTAGACGCCCAGCGGATAACTTGCCTATGCTGTATTTAGTGGTATTGTCTGGAGATGGGAAAACTATTAATATTGTTAATTTGAATATTGACTAGTGCCAGCAAAAATTGTGACTTAGTCATGACCTATAGGCAACTTGTAATTAAAACAAATTCATTAAGATTGTTTAAAAACAAATTTATTAAGATTGTTTTAACATTCAAATCTTTAGTTTACTGTTCATTTATACATGGATATTAAATAAATTAGTAATAAATAATCTCTGCCATAAACATACTCATTTCTACTGGCCTGGCCTGTAGCACATATGGGTTCAGACAGCTCACCTCTCCTGCGGTGATGAGCAACATCTGTATCACCTAACGTAAGTGTGGATGGATATTAACATAACTTATAAGCATTAAAAAGACATAAAGTATCAATACTATCTTTGCTATTGCATGATATATGATAATAATCTGTAAAATCTTGTGATCTGAGCACAGTATTACATCTCGCCAGATCACTGATCTCACCCACACATCTGTCCTTTTCTCCTCACATAACACTTCAATTTGTCTCCTCTGACCGTTCTGTTTAATCCTGACCAGTCCCTGCACTCTTGGCTGCATAGCAAACTCATAATTGTATGGCTGTAGTTCGCCATACGAGTATGAATAAACATTTACTCGTTCCTCAGCGTCCGAAGAACTGTCATTGCGATCCAGCGTGCGCCTCTCGTGATGTCACTTCCGGTTTGGCGGTTTTTAGAGGCGGGTCTAAAATGTTCTTACAAAAATGACACCAGAAGCCTAATTAGTGCATTTAGAAAAAAATATATTTTTTAATCTATTTCCTACAGTATTTTTCTGTACTTTGAGTGAATGGGTGGTTTAACTTTCAAGTTGCTCTTTAACCGCTGTGTCTCTTCACGTCTTTCTGATCATTTACATTAGGGATGCACCAATAAATCGGCTGATGACGCTCTTGCTGTGTTTCTCAACTATTACAGTGAAATGCCGCTACATCCAAAAGCCAGAAGGCGCTCTCGTGTAGAAACTCAATATGGGCCGCAGAAGAAAAACATTTACACGTGCATCTCCATGAAATGGTTTAAGGATATATTTATATTGCTGTTCTTCAAACCTTTTCAGGTATTTTCATGATAATAAAGAATATGTATAATGATTATGTTTGACGAGTGTTGTTTTTTCAAATGCATGTTATAAACAACTCAATCTAACAGTGATTTTAGATCAATAACGTCTTTCTGATTTAAAAGCTGAAATAGCTGTGCATAATATCAGCTGTGGATTCAGAATAGTTATCGGCCAGGTATTATTGGTGTATATCGGCATTTATCGTCCTATCCATAATTGACCCAGGTTTTAAAGGCTAGGAACAGAATTTTGAATTTGATGCGAGCTGCTATTAGAGCTGCGCGATTAATCGTTAAAAGATAGTGATCTCGATTCGACCCCCCCCCCCCCAAGCGATCTTAATCCAGCATTTTGACGATTCAGGTAATTCTATTTTAAGGAGGAAAGATGCAGTCTCGTCAGTTCTCTCGACAACACACAATCCCAGCGGCCGCGATGACGTCTTGACTTCACATTAATTATTGCGCAAGCCAGATGTGCTCGTGTTCACTCCACTGGTACTAGGGATGTCCCGATCCCACTTTTTCATTTCCGATCCGATTCCGATACCAGAATTCCGTATATCAGCCGATACCGATATCTGCCCGATACTGTTGTAATTAAATGTGTAGTGCTTTTTGCTACATCTAGCATCATTTTAAATGTTAAAATCAATTATTTAAAATGATTTACAAGTTACAGGAAACATTAGTAAATATTAATCATTACAGTGTTTAGGTGAACATATAATAGACGTTTGATCAATTAAGTATGCTAAATAATTTTTCTTAATTGCATAAAACTGTCATAGTAAAAAAGCTTTAGTGTGCAGATGGTTATTTTGGGAATTATGCGCTTTACCGGACTTTTTATGCACATTTCGGGTGCAGAATTGATGCGCCTAAGTCATATACTGGGCTTTCTGGTTGCTTATGGGCTTTCTGGGTGCAGAAATGATGCCCTTGAAGCAACCTTTCATGGGAATCCTCGCACCGCAATGGAAAGTTTATAACTGTTAAAACACAAAGAGAATAGTTGCGTCGTGTGCTCAAGACAAAGTGAATTGCATCCATTCGGCGGCTTACTGAGACTTTATAAAATCAGGTCTTTAAAAAGCCTGCAGTTATCTTGTGTTTGCGTGTTTGAATGACGCGTTTCATCCGTCCGCTTTTCCAGTGGATTATTAACTCAGTTTGCGAGTAAGTTACAGTACAGTGTTTCTGTAAACTTAAAGATCTTTAAATGTGCGTTTGTCCCTTCACATGAAGCTATTGCGTGTATTTAAAAACTTTAAATATAGTGCATAAACGTTTATGGTGCTTTTATAATACGTTGTCCTTTTAATAGCTTGTCAGTAACAACCACGCTAACGCACATATCGGAGTTGGATCGGTCATGTTCTCGGTCCTCGATCCGATGTCCGATCCAGCCAAAAAGCCCGGATCGGACCCGATACCGATCCAGCATATCAGATCGGGACATCCCTAACTGGTACAGAGATGCTTTCGCCGCAATAGATAGAAAGAAACAGAATCTAAAGAGAATGAGTGAGGCAGAGCAATGCGCAGGTATGTCTGACAAGAACCCTGACGTCATATTAGTACCAAAAAGTTGTTTTTAGCACAGGGGGAAACATTGGCTGCGGAGCCTGCGTCCAAATAACCACACTTGCTGTCTTTGTACTTGACCGCTTGACTACTTACATTGCGTTTTCCTGTATGTGGCCCAAGTGTTCTAGTGGGCGTGAAGATTAAGCGTGCATGTAGGTTTATTCACCAGATGGACGTTCACGCCGCCAGCGAGAGCGTCAAAAAAACGCTCTGACGCTCAAATGCATTCTCTGGATTCCTCTCAAGTGAAGGTTTCCGCCTTACGATTGGTTGCCGCAGAACTTTTCCACCTTGCGATTGGTTGCCACCGACCCGCATCATAGCTCATTACCATAAAGTAATGTCAATCAATGTGGCAGCAATTTGAACCAAAACATATTCCTTTTTTTTATTTAGGCTACTTAAAATGTCTATTTTAATACATAATCACTTTACAATTAACATTAACTGAATTTAAAGATTATCTACACTTATCTGAAACTTTCAGAAGCATAATTCTTTGAACCTGTAAAAACTAATGTTAAACTAACATTCAGGGGTTGTAGGTCTTATTATTATTATTATCACTCTTGCTGCTGCATTCTGGATCATCTGTAGGAGTTTGATTGTGCGGGCTGAGAGTCCAGCCAACAACAGATCGCAATAGTCCAGTCTCAACAGGAAAAGTGCCTAGACTAGGAGCATGCTCAGATAGGAAAGGTCTAATTTTTCTAATGTTGTAGAGGATGGGACACGCCCAAAAATATTCAACAATAAAGAACCAAAACTAACACGAGAAGACCTGAGAACAAACACAATTTCAGCACGTGAGAAAAAGGTAAACAACACAGCATTCTAAATCGGACAGCCAATCTTATTCACAGCTATTTCATGTACTACGACTTTTGATCAGTAAGTTCTTATCGATCTGAAATCACTGTTAGTTTGAGTCGTTTATAACATGCATTTGAAAAAGCGACACTCGTCAAACATAATTATTAAACATATTCTTTATTATCATGAAAATACCTGAAAAGGTTTGAAGAAAAGCAATAAATATATCCTTAAGACATTTCCTGAAGATGCGTGTCATAATAGCTGCGTGTGTATTGTTCTTCGTCTACAGCGCATTTTGAGTTTCTGCACAAGAGCGCCCCCTGGCTTTTGGATGTAGCTGCATTTCACCGTAATTCATTCAGAAGCATAGCAAGCATTATCGGCCGATCGATTGGAGCATCCCTAGTAGTCGCTCCCGAAATTCGCTCAACATTTGCATGAAGTTAAACTTTTCTTAACTTTCTCGCATCGCTGGACACGCCCATACGGTCGCCAATGGTAACTTTTGCTTGTGCCGCCGGAAGTCACCAGGTTTCCATTGAAATGAATAAGATTGCGTCGCTTTGCTACTGATGGTCGCTGGCTGTCTGAATGGGGCGTTACGGGCTTCTGTAGACTTATGTTGATAAACTGCTTCTCCTGATCAAAGATGTTTGTACTATGAGCAAATGGCACGTCAAACTACGTCACGAGTCACTGATATGTAAACGTGAGTTTTGTTTTAGCTTGCTCAAAGTTTCGAAAACTTAACTGTTGGCATTACATGCGACGCAGCTTCTTTAAAAAGAAAGCGGGAGACCCACGGTGGATTCACTGGTGCTTATGAAATTACAGAAATTACGTTTCATTTTTAATGAGTGGATAATTTAACATGTTTCTCCGTCACACTCAGTCCAAAATGCGGGAGTGCAGAATTGGCCATGCCCACTTATTTACATTCCACGGAATAGAAAAATATGTTATGTCTGACGTTCATTTTCACGATAACTGAACATACCGTCATACCGCCCAGCCCTAACATGCAGTACAGTGCAGTAAATGGTTTTCACAAACTTCGACACACATAAAGCAATACGTTTCAACAAGCTTATTCTAGAAGTAACACCTGCCATACTGCACCTTGTATGTGTGTATACCCCCTTAATGTGACAAGAGCTATTTTAAGAACTCTCCAAAATAGGAAGGGCATTCTCAGATATCTGTACAACCTAGGGCTTCCCTTAATAAATATAATCCAACTAACTTTTTAATCCATCGGTTTCTGTGCGTCTAAACAGATCAAACTTGCATAGAAGTAAGTTACCAAATGAAATGGAAGTGTTATATTACAGTAGCACCACAACCTTGAGGTTTTCCTAAAAAAAAAAAATGTATTGTCTTGATTTTATCAATGAGTAAAGGTGTCATTCATTCCATTATATGGACCTCATTTGCAACAGCTATAGAAAATGTCTATGCAAATAAACAGGAGTGACTTACAGCAACTGGGATTTAAACCACGTGTTCGCGTAATGACTTAAATTGATCTGGATTACACGCGCTTTTAGCAACAAAACGCTTTTAAAATGTTAACCAAACTTGACATTTCTACAAGAAAACCCACCTAAAATTGCATTTGGTCAGTTTACGTGGTAGTTACCCACCAAATTTTGCAAATGCACGATTGCATGAGTCGCTGTTACCGTAATTTACATGAGGTGCCCAAACAGACGCGCATGAGTATTTGTTTAATACCAGTCTCTGAAAAGACTAAGCCAAACACAAAACACAAGTCAATACGCCTAGTTTGGGTTGCAAACAGACAGTAATGTCTCATTCCGATTCAGAAAACGCGTTTAGCTGTGAGACAAGTGAATAAAATACAGGAAAGCTTTAGATTTCACAAAATTAAAAGACTGGAAATTCAGACAACCACTGCAACGTATAAGCAATATATAACGTATTAAAGGCAGAAAAACGATATTGTATGAAGTTTATACTAAATCAGACGTGGACAGACAAGTCTGTTGAAAAGATTTTAAAAGTAACGTTAGATAAGTTATGAGTGACTGACCAACATCTGATCGACAAAATTTGAGAGAATTTTTGGAAAAACACCCATAAGGGAACCATATGTCGAATGGTCTCTTCATAAACCTTGTAATCGATACAGTACACAAACCAGATCACAATCACTAAATACTTTACCACACTTAAATCTACTGTTGTCAATTTATACTTCCGTTTTTAGATTTCCTATAAAGGTGTATTATGAACAGTTGAAGCATAATAAACGTAAGTTAGTGCAAGCTTTGGCTAACGCTGGACATTTCACTTTCTGACTTCCAACATCTGAAAACTTTGTTTTAATAAATCACATGCACTGGTAAGACTTAAACTAATTGCCATATATCAGAATAAATGTCAATAAAAAGCTCATAAGCGCAGCGCTTGGCCGATCCGAGGAAAGGGTGTTAGTGAGTTGACACACGAGTTTTAATCCGTGCGGCCTTTCCGACCGCACCGCGCTTTCCTACAGCTGTCATCGGGCTCTTCGTTGCCTACTCAACGGCGGGGCGGCCTAATCGAGCCCGGTGCTTCGAGACCTAACAGCCATGCGGGCTACAACAGCGTCGTTCTGCTACGTTTGGGTGAGTCTGTGTCACTGAGAATGGTCGTAGGAATAGTTCCGATTTATTTTAGTACCAAACCATTTATGTCAGAGCCGCTGTCTTACCTCTACTTTTACTGACAGCGCTGAGTTTGTGTGCGAGTGGCGTCTCTCGATTCGTATCCACAAGATGGCGGAAATCGGGTCACGTGACAACACGTTGGCTGAAAAGTGTCCGGATGAGAGCGAGCGAGCGAGCGAGCGCGTGCTGACAGCAGCAGTTCTCTCTCGTGCGCGCGCTCACGCACATGATAAATTTGGAGTGGCATGGTAAAAAGCAAGAAAGCATTTTGCAGTGTAAGTACAACGACAGTACAGCGAACACTTAAAGGGGATTTCATCAGCATTTTAAAGAACACACCCCAAAACGGTTTTTGCTCATACTTACATTTGTGGCAATTCTAACATGTTATAATAAATTATATGTGCTGTATTTTGAGCTAAAACTTTGCATACATACTCTGGGGACACCAAAGATTTATTTTACATCTTCAAAAAGTCTTGTGAGATGTCCCCTTTAATGTTTAAAAGGAAAAATATATACATTTCTATTTTTAATTAAAAAATATAATTGAATAAAGTAAAAAGAAGTAAAAAAATACAGTTTTTAAAAATAAATGTAAAACGTTTGACATTTAAATAACAAAATAAATATGTAATATAAATGTAAACAGAGGAAGACGTCAAGGCAGACCATTTGGTGTCTCATATTATATTGTGGCATATATCCTTCCTTACCTAACAATGAAAAATTAAGTTTATTGGAGCTGTCCTGTGAGCAGGACACCTAGTTTACTTCAATATACTGCATGGAAATTAAAAATCTATCACAACAAACTATATATCATTGGAAAGGTCTAATGGGACGTACACACCAACACAAATTCAACGATTTGCGTGAGTAGATTACATACAAAGTCAATGCAAAGACGCTAATAAACATAAACTTGCGCAGGTCAATGCGAATGACGCAAATTGGGCGTCGCGATTGCTACAAAAGTGCATCTTTAATATTTAAATCAAGCGAAAAATTCACATGACACAAATATAAATCACCTTTTGTTTGGTGTGTATGTAGCATAAGAATGTAGTTTTCATATTTAAAAACCTTTTAGCAGTAATAATAATGCAGTGACAGTAATTTATCAATTTGTGACAAGAGTATACAGCAAATTGTTGACACCTAGGGGCCGTTGTTGGTAAAACCACTAAAAGTGTAACACAAACCTAATTTTTTGTGATAATTCTATGTATAAAATTAATACTTTATTGCATTATTTTTATAATTGCAATAAATGTAAACTGCTGTAATATTTTTTATTTAATATTTTCACCTCCAGACACTTCCATGAAAAACTTTAAATTGTCTTCTTTAAAACAAGACCAAGATTAGGCTTCTAGCCAATAAAAAATGCCAGAGTTACAATAAATTGAATGTGTACATCACCTTTTCAACCCCCCAAAGGGCTGCGCCAGTTAAAGAGTTATATAGTTTTAAAAATAAACACTTTAATACTTTTGCTTGTCCATAATATTAATATTATACACTGCATTCATCATCATTTCTTATTTCTGAAACGCACGTCAATAGATAAGCCTGTTGTGTTACACAGTACTATATTTCTAAAAATGACAGTTGTCTGTTCACACATTAGATATTCAGCCTTTCAGCCTTTATCTGCAATATCTATGAAATCATTACTAGTTTTCCTAAGCAGAAATGAATAATTTCATGATCAGGAAGTTGCGTTTCCATCTGAAATGTTAATCTTGCCAGTGAGATGAGGCGAGTAGCCTACTTACAGGCTAACAGGAAGATATCAGTAAAATACCAAAGCCATGTTTCTGTTAGCAAGGATGTGGTCACAGACAAAACCTCTAAAAACAGAAGTACAAACAACAGTCTGTTAGACCGTATTTAAGAGAGCGCACCTCACTGGTAAGCACAGACACTCCATATTTAATTATAGAATGCAGTCAGTCAGGTCATAACCTCTTGTGAGGACTGACTTAGGTGTTTTTGTAAAAGTAATTATATTGATCAAGATATGAAATGCCATTTATGATATACAATTACATTAATTTAGGCACATGTGTCAGTAATATGTATGTACAAGTGTTGCAAAACCAGTTCGTACGCCCTTTTTCATTCACAGCAATACTGATTCCGTGCACCAGACGTAGTTTCGTGACAGATGTAGCCCACACATGTGAAAAAATGGGGAAGACTGTGGTTTACTGACATGCAGACTAGATCTGGTTTAGTGTTTTGACATTTTAAGGACTTTATGTGTGTGAAAGAGCAACTCAAGAATTATGGGACTGTATGTCATACGTGTAATGGAGGATAAAAGAGTAAACCAGTATGGGGTGCATATCTCAGGTACAACAGATTTTGTTCTTGTGGTTTTAATGGTGTGAGAAAGAGTTGTTAAAAGAGTTCACAAACGTTTTGTTGACCTTTGACAGTAAATGTACTAACACCGCTTATTTCGCATAGTCGCATACAGTGTGATGTAGGCAGGGTGATCGCATGTGCACGCGTGCTTGCTTTTGCAAGTTCCTAAAACTGGGGATATGTGCTAATTTATTACAACTTTACCATTTCCTATGCAGGGTCTTTCCAACGATTATTTTACTGTAAATCTCATTAAGGAATTACCACCAGTTTTACTCTCTGAAAATGATTCTGTAAAATTATCACATAAGGTAAGAGCATCTACCTTTAAATTTTCTTACTTGAAGATGTAAAACAATGAAATAAATTACACAAACTATGTTTATGGACAATAGAATTTGTATGATAGATTTACTGCATTTGTGAAGCAAATTAAAATGATTAATGCATAAAGCAAATATCATGAAAACAACAGTAGACAATTATTTTTCTTTATAAGATTTTAAATTAATATTTATTAATACTTTGCTTAACAATTAAAAATATAACATCTGAGATCATAGATTTATTAACTACATCAAGCATTTTTTTTTTCATTTTGTGGTGTAGACATGATCAAGAGGGGATTTTTTTAATACAATGAAAGTTCATTTACAGCGACACATAAACGGTTGCCAGTAAATTCAAAACTACCTAATATTTGTGCATATAAATGTAAACCATTAATGTAAACATGTACATGCAGCATGAAGTTTAAACAATTTAAATATGTATGACAATTCAACATACTTTTAAAGTTTTGACTTGTATTGACAAGTTTTGACATAACTTAGAAAAACAAGTTGAAATTGTTTAACTTTATTTGCAACATAAAAGTATATGTTGATATGATATAATTTTTTACAGTGTACAAATTAAAATAAAAACATTTGATGTGTCGAACGCTGCATAATAATTATGAAAGACATTTATTACTTTCAGGCAGTTTTTCAAGGCAGTTTCCTTTTTGGCTTTATCTAAAAGCACAGACATTGTTTTGCAAAAAGCAATAACTAAACTACCACCTTTCAAAAATATCAGACAGAAAAGCAGAACAACTTTTTGCGAGATGATTTTAAAAGATACCAAAAGCCCTCCAGATTTGACAAAATACAATGAAGGGTTTATTTTAGGTCTTCGCTTTCTAAAAACCTGTGGGTGCCGTGGAAAACCACTAACAAGCCGTTTGCTGGGGGGTTACTTAGTAGTTAAAGTTAATACCTACAGTAAATGTGCCTGAAAAGAGTTTAACCTGTTGTTTAAAAAATACGGCACCTCTTCTTTTAACCACCGCATGAATCAAGGTTGACTCATAGGCTGTAGAACGAATGTGTAGGATGTGTTACGCACAAATGTTTAATACTTTGGGGTTATGGGGTTTCAAAAAAATCTTTAACGCAAGCATCCCGAATGATACTACAACTTTTCAAAGAAACCCAAAAATCCTCTCTGAGTGATAATAGAAAATATGAGATTGAAATGATGCAACCCATGAATGACTATGAGTGGGCATTAAAGAGATATTTACGTTTCACTTCACAAATTTCAACATGCTCTTCTTTGTTTCTCTCTCCTGCCAGTTTCACTATGAATGACAGCTGCCAACTTGGCAGCGTGAACAACATAACAAAATATCTGGATTTGGCGATTTACGTGCCCATCTTTGTTTTTGGGTTGGCGCTGAACATCTTAGCTTTGGTGGTGTTTTGTGTACTCCTCAGAAAATGGACGGAGTCCTCCATTTACATGACCAACCTGGCATTGATGGATCTTTTGTTGCTGCTGCCACTGCCCTTCAAAATGCATGCGGCGCAAAACGAATGGGAGGCCGACAAAAGTGTCTTCTGTTCCTTCTTGGAGAGCCTTTACTTTGTGGGCATGTATGGAAGCATCTACACGATTGCCTGCATAGCCGCAGACCGATACATTGCCATAAAACACCCGTTTCGGGCTAAGCAGTTGCGTTCGAAGAAAATCGCCCTGATCGTTTGCTTCTTTATCTGGATTTTTGTCATGGGAGCGACATCGCCCATCTACACCTTTCGTGAAGGGCAAACGAAAAGTTTCCGGTGTTTTCATGGTTTCTCTAAGAGGGGTTGGACCACTGCTGTTATTGTCTGCTTGGAGGTTTTGGGTTTCCTGTTGCCCGCTACTGTCCTGGTGGTGTGTTCTGCACAAAGCATCCTCACGCTCAAAGCCTCGGAAAGCAGCGACCCTCAAAGAAAAGCTGGGGTGAAAATCATCTACAGCAACCTAGCGGCTTTCCTGATACCCTTTACCCCTTGTCACGTGGCCATATTCCTGCAGTACCTCGTCCGTAATAACTTCATCTCGGACTGCGATCAGCGCTGGAACATTGCATTGTTCATACAAGTGGCGATGAGTCTCGCAAACGTGACCATCTGCTTGGACGCGTTGTGTTACTATTTCATCGCAAATGAAGTCCGATCCACCAAACACACCGTTATCAGCAGAGTGAGATCTTTTAGCAGCTCAAACCAAGATGTTTGAGAATGAATTCAATGGCAATAAATTCAATAAGAATTAAATGACTCAGAATTTATAAGAATGTGCATTGATGGACTACAGAAAAATTCTCTTAGCAGATATCAATGGAAGAAATCACAGCAAAATCCCCAGAGTTAAATGAACACTGCTGTGTGTATATATTGTCCCAATCTTACAGAGTGTTAAAAAGTAACACTGAAGCAAAGTTAAAACTGTAACTATCACCATCTATGTTTAAAACCTAAAATTGCATTTTACATCTTACTTGTAGAGTCAATTTCTTAACTTAGGTTTAGATGTTGGCTGTTCCATTTAAATTCACCATTATGGTGATCAGTGTTTGTTTTAGTTGGGCTTGACTCTTATGCTGTGTTTAGACCAGCCGCGGTAGAGGCGTCAAGCGCAAGTGATTTCAATGTTAAGTCAATGTAAAGACGCGTTGACGCGCATCTGGAGGTCTCGCGACGCGAATAAGGCGATTAATGCAGCACAGTAGCACAATTTCGCCTCATTCGCGAGTCTAGTTTGCGCGAAAGGCGCAAATTAAGCGTTGCTGTGGCAAACGTGCGAGTTGAAAAATTTGAACTTTAGTGGAAAAATGCACCTTGTTAACCAATCAGGAGCTTGCTCTATGAGTGACGTGAATACAGGAAGCGAGTGGAGTCGCAAAGCCGTCAAACAGCAGCCAAAACTACAAAGAATATGAAGGCAATATATATGTAACCCTGGATCACAAAGGGTCAATTTTTAGAAAATTTGAAATTTATTAGCATCTGAAATCTGAATAAATAAGCTTTCCATTAATATGGTTTGTAATATTTGTCCGAGATACAATTATTTAAAAATCTGGAATCTGAGGATGCAAAAAATCTAAATATGTAGAAAATCACCTTTAAAGGCGGAGTCCACGATGTTTGAAAGCCAATGTTGATATTTGACATCACCCAAACAAACACGCCCCTACCCCAATAGAATCTGGACCTTCTGTTGATAGACCCGCCCCACACATACGCAACCCGGCATTTGATTTGATTTGATTGGCTATAAGTGTGTTTTGGTAGTCGGCCCGTCTCCTTTTCCAACGCGTTATTCAAACATCGTGGACTCCGCCTTTAAACTTGTCCAAATGAAGTCATTAGCACTGCATCGACTTTTTTTTTATGGTAGGACATTTACAAAATCTCTTCATGGAACATGATCCTTACCTAACGTGATAGTTCACCAAAAAATTATTAAAAAAAGGGATTATTTACTTCCCCCCAAGATGTTACAACCCTGTATCAATTTCTTTGTTTAGCTGAACACAAAGGAAGATATTTGTAATTGAACACCACTGACTTCCATAGTAGGAAAGAAAAATACTATGGAAGTCAATGGTGCTCAAAATGATTTGGTTACAAACATTGCTACAGGTTTGAAACAACATGAGGGTGAGTAAATTATGACAGAATATAATTTTTTTGGTGAACTATCCCTTTAATATCCTAATGGTTTTTGGCATAATAAGAAAAATCAATAATTTTTTGACCCATGCAATGTATTTTTGTCTTTTGCTACAAATACCATGCGACTTATGACTGTTTTTGTGGTCCAGGGTCACGTTTAGGAATGTAAAAAGGCTACAGTCAGCAGATATTTTTGAATTTACCATCTTGACTGCCCATTTTTTTTTTAAATATAGCTCAATACGGCATTTTGCCCGTATGCCAGTTATTATGAAGGTATGCATCTCTCGAAGCATTTCCTTCAGTCATACATTCTAAAAACAGATGTGTTAAAAATAACACATTCTGTGTTAGTTTAGGTGTTGTCCCTAACTAACACATACATCTCTGTGTTAATTTTGGAACAAAATCCCTTGTCCCTTTTATTTATTTTAAAACGAAATAACACATAAATGTGTTAAATGGCATGAAACAAACTATGTGTAAAAAATGTGCACATCATTGTTTGTTTATGTAAATATAGGTTGCTGTACGTGATTTCATTTTGCAAACATCTTCTTGCCACTAAATTTCATCCTCAGTTACCCTAACAATATTCAGATTACCTTTATCTCTTATTTTATTTCTTACTATCTCTTATTGTTGTCTAGTCACTTTAGCTACACTCTAAGAACGGATGTGTTAATTTAACACATTGTTTTGTGTTATTCTATTTAACACATTATGTGTTATTGTAACACATTATGTGTCATTTCCTGTTGATTTTGAGCTGAAATAAATAAAGGGACAACACAAGATGTGTTAAAACAACACAAAGTGTGTAGATGTGTTGTCCTTAACTAGACACAAGATGTGTTATGTAAACACATCCGTTTTAAGAGTGTATCTGTCCAAAACATGAGAACGCAACAAACAGCATTTCAGGAATCGTCAGAAAGTGAGTTTGTGATTGGCTAAGGCAGTGGTTTTCAAACTAGGGGCCGCGAGATGGTGCCAGGGGGGCCCCAGTTTTATGACATTTTATGAAATACATTAATTTATCATAAATTCTGTGTAATTAAACCTAAATAAAATAATGCCACTAACCAAAAGCACAACTTTTTTGTATAATTTAATGTTTTTTATTAAAATGTTGTGTTTTAGAACAGTTTTTTGTCACAAATTTTTGGGGGGCCGCGAAGGAATGCACCGTACACAAGGGGGGCCGCACGCTGAAAAAGTTTGGGAACCACTGGGCTAAGGCACTGGTTCTCAAAATTTTAGGCATTCAGCCACTCTGAATTAAGGCATGTAGGGTGCATCCCTTGCCCCCCCCCAAAAAAAAAAGAAAATTCATGACAAAAGATTTTAATCAAATTAACTTAGAATTAAATTAAACAAAACATATTAAATTATTTTTAGAGGATTGTTTAGACAGAATTTATGATAATTTTTTTTATAAAATGACATAAAACTGGAACCATCTCACACCCGCCCCCCAGTTTGGGAACTACTGGGCTAAGGTTTGTTAGTTGGTTAAACCAGAGCTGACCACCCCTCCTACATTCTAAAAACAAATGGGGCTAAATAGCACTACAAGTGGTTCACTGGCTTGTAATCATAGGGGAACCATTTTAAGTGCCATATAGCACCTAAGTAGTACCTGTTAGGAACCATATTGTGCTATATTGAACCATATCTGGTGGTATAGTGGTGCTATATCACCCCCGGATGGTTCGATGCTATATAGCACTGAAATGTTTCCTCTACGTATACGAGCTTTTAGTGTTATTTAGCACTCATTTTTTTAGAGTGTACATACAGTATAGGTTTGGTATACACACACACGCCATCAGAAAACATATTCTGGTCCGTTTAGCACATACTTCTTCTGATGTGTTAAAAAAAACCATCAATGACATCAACTCTTTGTAGACATTTCTTCAGCATTATTCTGTCATGTGAAAGATGCTATATTTGTCTGTATCTTCACACTGTCAACACAAGAAACTTGAGGTGTTCGAGCTTACACGCGATGATGGTCTGACAAACCAACCTGAAACCTTCATAATGACTCATAAACATGGTGCAACGAGGTTATGGGATGAACTATTGAGCAGTTTATTATCCAGTGTCTATCTCACTTCTAAGTATTCTGCATCATTTTTTTTTTTTTTGAAAAGTTTGCATAACCTGTCTGAAAGAAACTAAACCTATTTTTAATTTACATGAAAGTGTAAAATGTAAAACAGATTCCCATGTGGGAGTGGGATGATTGATTCAAGGGTTGCGCGTGTCGTGTGTGGGTACACAGCCATGTGCCACTGGTTTCAATTTAGTCATACGGCAACTGAGATGCTATCTATCTGTGATTCCATTGTGTTTATGTGATTGTTTTAAGCTCATCAGCTGAAAAATTTTTTGTATGTCTGTATTTCAGTTACATCATTTGAGTATGTTAAACAAGATGACATTTTTAGAGATGCATGTTTTACTACACTGCCCATATTTTGGGGTCTGGGGATTGCTCCAATTATGTAAAATTCTGAAAACAAGCCTTGCGTGTGCTGATAACCACAAAGATATCTGATGGATCTTTACTGATGAATTCTCCAGTCCACACACCTTAGTGAAACTGGAAACCAAAATGTGTGGCACGTAAAATGTTGTGCAGTTATTCAGCTCTAATGTTATAAAGATTTATAATGTAAAGATGATAGGTTGACCAAGTTACTTTCACTATCCTGTGTGTGATAGTAAATGCTTAAAGGGTACATTTCACAAGACTTTGTTAAGATGTAAAATAAATCTTTGGTGTCCCCAGTAATGTAAAGTTTTCGCTCAAAATATCATATAAATAATTTATTATAAAAATTGCCACTTTGTAGGTTTGAGCAAAAATGTGCCGTTTTGGGGTGTGTCCTTTTAAATGCAAATGAGCGGATGAAATGCAAACACTGATCGCCATAATGGTGGTTTGTTGAAATTGAAACTCATTTGTGCTGTTATTTAATTATTCATTATTTTCTCTCTCTTTCTCTTTTTCACTCTCTCTGCACTAAATGGCAGTGCCGTGATTGGATAGTGCAGCTTAAGGGGCAGTATTATTATAATAATATCCCCTTCTTCTTACATATCAATGGGACCCAAATTTACTGACTTGTTTTTTCACATGCTTGCAGAGAATAGTTTACCAAAACTAAGTTACTGGGTTGATCTTTTTCAAATTTTTATAGGTTGACACTTTAATTGGTAAAACCTAAAAAATGTACGTTTTTTCCAACTAAAATGCCACTTTAGTTTCACTTCAGAAAAAAAATTTGTTGAAACAACTTAGTTTCACTTTTTACACTGTACTGTATTGTTCATACTGCTGTTCTTTGAGGTTTTGCATTATTCATTTTTATTTTCATGTTTATTACTGTGAAGCTGCTTTGATACGATCTGTACTGTATAAAGCGGCATATCAGTGATTCTCAAACTGAGAGTCACAGTTTATGTAATGAAACATCAGAGAAAGTACCAACTAACAGAAATTATGTTTCAGATTTGTATAGTGTAAAGTTTTTGCTTTAATTAAAATTTTACATGTGACATTTTTGTGTTGTGTCATGTATTTACTTTTTGAGGGGGTGACCAATGAGATTACGGTATAGTGACATGAGTAATATAAACACATTTTGGGACACTTTTAAATGTTACCATGTGAAAGCAAATCTAACCGAAAGGGATCATAGCATGAAAATCTGACTTTTATCATGTTTAAGTGCTATAATTGGGTCCCAAGTGCTACTATCAACCTAGAAAATGTGAAAAAGATCAACCCCAGTAACTTAGTTTTGGTAAACCATTCTGTGCAAGCATGTGAAAAATTAGGTTATTCAAATTTCCCCTGTATTGTGACATAGGTAGAAAGCCCGAACAATAGATTTTTTTCTTTTGCGGGGGCATACAGATATCCGGGAGTAAAAAGACTGATAATCTTTATGTGTATTATAGTACAGTACACATATACTAAAATATATAATACTTCAGTACTGTACATAGGATACACTATACACATTGACACAATATACTTTATAAAAATTAATAAATTGTTTGCAATTATCACTTAAATGTGCTATTAAAATTTAAAATATTGACGTGACAAAGATATGTAATATAGGCAGGGTGTTTTATCAATTTATCAATAAACTTTATTATCCGAAATAATTCTCATAAATACACTATAATATTAGTGTGAGTCAGTTTAAACATATAATCGCAAGTGGACAAAAGAAACGGATTAAAAACAATAAGTTGAAACAGGAACGTGTCTCTCTCCTCCACTTATAATACGATTAACCAAAACTCGTTTTAATACCAGGTGTAAAAATGTTGTGAAAACACAGTTTGACTACTGAAGTGAAAGGGTTACGCTGGTGTCACTACAGCGGGTGACCTCGGTCGCCAGTAGAAAACAATGGAGCGCGCTCTGCTGGACAAACAAGTACTTACACCATTTACAAGCATCTGTATTTTGTAAAAAAAAGTTAATATCTGCACATACGGCAATACAAATATATCTGTGACAGGCTCATGTCGGCCACAAAACGTTAAATGGTTCAGCATCTGTTATAATAATACCGCCCCATAATCTGCACTATCCAACCACAGCACTGCCATTTAGCGCAGAGAGAAAGAGGGAGAAAAAATTGGCCGCACAATTGAGTTTCAATTTCAACAATCCACCATTATGGTGATCAGTGTTTGCATTTAATCAGTTCTTTTGCATTTTAAAAGACATACCCTAAAACGACACATTTTTGCTCACACCTACAAAGTGAAAATTTAAATATGCTGTTGTGTATTTTGAGCTAAAACTTCACATACGCACTCTGGGGACATCAAAGACTTATTTTAAATCTTAGAAAAAATCTCATAACATGACACCTTTAAGTCAAGTTATTTAAATTATACATGACAAATTGCTTCAAAGTATGCTTTACAACTGAACAAGTGATCCAGATTTTAAAGCACAGCAGTACATGATACAGAAAAGCAGTCCACTTTAAAAAAAACAACAACAACAACAACTCTTAGGACAACACCCAGGACAGGTGGCCAGTCCATACAAAACTCGTATTTTTTGGTATATGGACTGAAATTTGTAGTTTCTTCAATTAACAGCAGATGGCAGTGAAACATCGACAATGCCGACAGAAGGAATGGAAGCAAATGGGCTAAACAACTAAACGAGAACATGATTAAGATAAACAATATATAACTTACCTAAAACCGTACCGGCTCCTGACTATAAATATCCCTCAGCCTGAGGATGGCGATTACATGAAGATTGATAGATTAGCTTTTCAGAGAAGGGCTTTATCACATCCACCTCGATCTCTGCCTTTCAAAGAACTGAAAAGCGAGCATGGAAAAAAAAAACGTTTTCCCATTTAGCAGAATTAGCACAACCAGTCAAGCATAATCACTTAACACGAAATGATATAAAATTGTCTGGAGCTACGTTCAGGTAACGTAAAGACTAGAGAGGCAGGCCGTTTCTCAACCGGAAGGCTGCAGCCTGCGGAGACTGCATACGTCATCAAGCCTGGTTTATTTCAGTTAACTGAGCATTACATTCGCAAGTCATAGGCATATTACAACAATTTACGATTAACGATTAAGAATAATAATGAACTATATAATTGATAATATTCTGAAATAAACAATTTTGGTGACGTATGCAGCCTAGAAATGCGACCTTAGGAGGCTGCAACTAGGGTTGCCACCTTTGATTTGTGAAAAACCGGGACACTCCGATGAAATGTATTTTTGTTTTGTTTTTTGGAGGGGGGTTCAACTAATATTTGCAAATATACTATGTTAACAGTTGTAGGACTCTATTCCGTCTCTAACCTATATTTGTCCTGACGTAGATGCTTTCCCTGAAGTAGATGCACTCACTCTGGACTCCTTTCTACATTAAATACATTGAATATACATTTTTGTATAAACATTGTGTAAACATATACTGCATAATTATATTCTATTATAAAATATAATCATTTGTACAAATATAGGATATGTGCTTTAGCAATAAAACATGATTACATGTATTATAATAGATTATAAACAACTTTTTGTTTTTGTTAACTTAGTAAATTTGGGCAACCTAAAACTGACATTTCTCACCTCTTTTTCCATGTGTATTTCTCATCCCTTTTTGCTGCCTGCAGAAGTCTCGGCTGTCCCTCAATGAATGCTTTAAACTTCAAGCATGATCATTTAAAGTTTAATCTAACTTTAAGTTCAGCTTTGACCAACCCCACTGATCGTTTTAAAAGCTGACTAGCAACTTAACTCAAACTATTTCATCCAGGATGTGTGTGTGGAATCTGTGGATGCGACGCGTGCGACCAACCGACAGCATAGGTAGTTGCTAGGCGATAAGTTAAGCATCCAATCAAATAAAAGTTAACGCCTGGCCAATCCACTGTGTTACCTGTTCTATTTTACCCGGTTACAGACACAGGATTGGATGAACACAGAAACAGTGGAAGGAAACGCTTTAATTTGAAACCAGGAAATTCTGCTTTAAAAGTTAATTTTCACAAAAAACCGGGACAATTCGTGTCCCGGGAAAGAATATAAATTTTCCGGGACTGTGACTCAAAAAAGAGAACAATCCCGGGAAAACCAGGACGGGTGGCAACGCTAGCTGCAACCTTTGTATTGAGAAACTTCCGCAGATTGCCCATATGGCTCAGTTTTAGGGCTCGCTGCATTTCCATGGCTTAGTTTGATTTCTCCATACTGTTTTTGAATCTAGTAAAGTGAATGTGTTAAAACGCACGTTGAATAATGTAGACACCTTAATGAGTTAAAGGAACACTATGTAAGAAATGTATATCAATTAATCATAAAATGGCACTGATATGACACTACATTATAAATCATTTTCATTTCAAATACTTATATCACTGACAACAGTGGTCTGTCCAGGATATTGTCATTTAAAAAGTGGAGTTGCAGCCCTCAACTGATGTTTATGATGTTATTTTGTGTATTGGCCACCAGTTGTGTGATTGCAGTAGCCTACCAGTTTTACCCACAAGTTTTGTGATTGCAAAACCAGTTTTGGCCACAATCCTACATACTGTTCCTTTAAAAATTTATGTTTTTGTTTAGTTCTTCAAGTGGATTAATATTTTGATGGTGCTGGCTGGGGCATTGCCCCACCTGCCCATACAGAGGAGCCGCTGCCTAAAACATGATTTAAAGTTTTAAGGGTGTACAATACTTTAAATATTGTTTTGCATATTTCCCCTTATGGCTGTATAAGGAATTGTGTTGTTCCGTCATATGACCAAGAGATGGCGGCACAATAACACGTTTTTCAGTTTTTTTAATTTGTTGTTAGTCGAATCCAAAGTCTATGGTCAACCCCCCTTAATCTAAATGATGTACTTAAGATACTCCCTTGAGGCTTTAAGTAAATATTTCAATAATTTAATATCACATTTGTATGTTTGACTTCAAAAACATGTACCCGTTTTAAAGTTTTTATCTTTAGTACAGTACGGTACCCTAATGGACCCTTATCTGGTTATGACAAATACAGCCCAGTCACATGAAATTCCATACCTATTCACGTAATTTTTTGATTCCAGGCGACAATATTTTAAAATTTAGAAAATATAAAAAAATAAAAATAGTATAAACCAATATACCAAATCTAACGCTGAAACGGAGTGAAATGGTTTGAAAATAGGAAAAAGCTGTTGAGTAAAAACGTGACAATGACACATAAACAGAAATTTGTGATACGATCACGAAAAACCGCGGAAATTCGTGACAGTATCACGAAAAAGAATCAAAAAAATTATGTGAGGTACATAATTTTGTGAGACTGGGTAGCAGCAATAACAGCTGGTTACTTATAAACATTTATATTTTTGTATAAATATTTTAAGCTGATTTTAAAACTATTTCTTTACATTTTATGTTTTAAAGAAACAGTATGTAAGATATTTATATCAATGAATCATAAAATGGCCCTGATATGTCATAGACAATAAGAAATTATTTTCATTTCAAATACTTATATCACTGACAACAGTGGTCTGGCCAGGATATTGTCATTTAAAAAGTGGAGTTGCAGCCCTCAACTGATGTTTATGTTGTCATGTTGTGTATCGGCCACCAGTTGTGTGATTGCAGTACCAGTTTTAGCCACAAGTTTCGTGATTGTAATATCAGTTTTGCCACAATTCTACATACTGTTCCTGTAATTATAATAATTACATTTTTCCACCCTGCAATTCCTCCGTGAACCACCAGGGGCTCGCGAATGCCAGTTGGGAAATGCCACTATTTCATTGTTCATTATAAACAACGTGCACGCACCTACAACCGAATGTCACAAATTAATGACAGCACCCACAAGCCGTGAATTGCAAGAATGGCCGCGAATGCCTCGTAGTGCCCAAAGTGGTGGCAACTAGTTCCTGAGGCATCTCATAATGCCCGCACCTACACATGACTGACAGTCAGCGTTCAAACCCACAGACCGCGAAATTTAACAGCAAACACAACAAGCTGACGAGTAGGCCTACCAATACCTACAAACGATGACAGCAAGCCACAAACAGTGCAGCTGGTACAAATAGCCAAGCTAACAAGTGCCACCATTAGCTGCCACAAAAAGTGTCAGCTGCCTCGAACAATCACTGGCAGCTCAGGCTGTGACCAGAAGTGCCACGACGAGCTGCCACAAAAGGAGGCAGCTGCCAGAGGTGCCACCGCAAGCTGCCACTGCCCGAATTGGGCTTGGCCCTACTGGCAACGTGACAGTGTAATAGAACCAAGAAATTTAGGTAGGCTACTTTTCCTCATGCCATTCATGCATTCCTCTGAATTGCAGCAGATGAGAGGCCTCTGCATGAATCAGATATAGTTTGCATTGAGGGGTAGTCAAGGTAGTATACAAAATTAAAGCAACACTATGTAGTTTACATGTAAAAATGACTTACGGCTCCCCCATGTGGTTGAAAAGCGCAACAGTGCCTGGTATCAGACACTCTTCTGCAGGCAGGGGGAGGGGCGGGGTTGTGTTTCCTACCCTCCACCGCCACTTTCAGAGTGTGCTTGTAGCAGCTAGGAGGGTGCTCAGGTTGCAGCAACAGTACAATTTGTCCAGTTAAAAGTTGTTCTATCACTGAAATAATTTTAGAGACATTATTTAAAAGTAAAAAAACTACATAGTGTTGCTTTAACTAATTGATTAATAATTTGTCAAATTTTTATTATCTAAAAAAGGTGGAGGAGGAAAAGCACCAATGAAGCCGACGAAGACATTCAGAACTGCCCATTTTAGGCCAACTTATTTAGTTAGTAATTAACATTTATTGTTACTTGTAAACCAGTTGTTTACACCGTTTAAAATGGATAAGAAAATGTGTATGGCATGTCTTAGAACAAGAGAGGAATTCAGAATCACATTATTTGTTGCAAATAAAAAAATATTGATGACTTTATCCTTTTTTATGCCTTAATATGTCAATGTATCCTGGGAGATACAACAGTAACACTTTACTTGAAGAGGTGTTCATAAGACGTTCCTTATTTCAAAATGTGTGTTCTGCACGTTGAGTGTGTGTATGTGCATCACGTGTCTTGTCAAAACAAGTGCCTGCTGCAAATGCGTCTAAAGGGTTTATGATCAGCGTTTGCCAGATACTCGCATAATCTCATGCGTAATCACAGTTTACTGTAAAGGGAGTGTGTATTTTGTGTCTTTTATCATAAACGGTTTTGACGTGTGAACAGCAGGCACTTATTTTGACCAAACACGTGATGCACATGTTTCAACAAACACATATTTTGAAAACGCAAGCAACACACATGACACTGCGAACACTTATTTTGAATCTGCCCAGATTATACAAAAAATGACATGAAATGATTTTATTTTGCTCATTGTTTTCCACTCTTGCCTGTTTAAGGGTTAAAGGGATAGTTCACCCAAATTGAAAAGTTTTGTCATCATTTACTCACTTTCATGATGTTACAAACCTGTATAAATTTCTTTGTTCTGATATACACAAAAGAAGATATTTTAAGGAATGTTTGTAACCAAAGCGTTCATGAGCCCCATATGCAATGGAAGTGAACATTTCTTAAAATATCTTTCTTTGTGTTCATCAGAACAATGAAATTCATACAGGTTTTTAACAATATGAGAGTGAGTAAACGATGGCAGAATTTTCGTTTTTGGGTGAACTATCCCTTTAAGTGTGTATGATTAGGCTATTATTTAATTTATAAAATATAAGTCAACAATAACTATAATATTATAAATGATGATTCTCCTAACGTCATCACAGGATAAGTTTACATAAGTGTAATATGATGGTTTGATATTGATAGACAAACATTGCACTTTAGATGAAACCACACCAATCCTACACAAGTTTTAATGCTTGATAAATGGTATGGTTGCAACTAAGGGTAACCAAATGTGGTGTGCTATGTAAAATGTTCATCCTGTTTACTTTCATTGCCCTCCCACACACTAAAGTCCTATGTAGCTTTTGCAACTTTATTTGTTGACTGACCTTTACATATGGAAACTATACCATAAACATTTTGGGTAAAGAACTTACATAACCAAGAATGTAACTTTGCATTAAACACAATCAACATAAAAAAAACACAGAAACACTGCAGGTCTGTTTAAAATGAATTTGGTTTAAACACATTCATGGATGACCTTGCAAAAAAGAAGTGTAGTTGCTTTGTGTGCTGTTATGTTAAATACAAACCTGCAGTCACTTCCAAGCAATCATTGGTAGCAAGCAATCATTGAAACAATGTAAAAATGGTTGATTTCTCAATGTTAATCCCATTGATTCAATATCACGCCTGCACCCTCTATTAAAATATTTGTATTAAAATAATAAAATATGTATAAAAATATTGAGATTTCAACAAACCATGACTATGGTGATCAGTGTTTGCTTTAGTTGGGCCCCTGACTTTTGTGTTTTTTTAAGGTTAAGTTTTCTTTGGCTGTTGAAGCATGTTTTAAGATATATCTGCTATTGCAAAGAAAGCTTAGATCTAATGTGATTGTGTGTGTGTGTGGTGTTAATGATGTGTAAAAAAAAAAGGGTGATACTATAGTGCTAGTTGGAAGCAGTATCAGGTCTGTTATTTTCTGAATTATAAAAACATAGAATCAATCTCTGACATCATGAATCAGTCTATAAAACACATCAATGGTGCAATACGGTTTATGCTGCAATACATGCTGAGTATCAACCTAGTAGGTGTGTCCGAGTTCATGCGGCGCTACACAGGCCGATCGGTGAGGTTTGCCGCATGCAGTTGATGGAGGGGCTGAAGACAGAGCCATCAAGTCGGACACCTGCTGCTCGCCATAGTGACGTGTGCGCCATTTTTCCTTTTTTATTGAGAATGAAGTAAATTAGATGGTGAATTTGTTAAAAACAAATCTTTTTACAAAACGTTGCAACCAGAAACACTTGAATATTTTAATTGCTTCTTATACTGTATGCTGAAAACATTATTTTTTTACATGACAGATTATAACATATTCAGGTATATTAAGGAGTTCCACCTGCTATAAAAACATGAATTTATAAACTTTATTAGTGGATACATGAAACGCAAGTGATCGTTATCATCAGTGAACAGATCGTGTCATGACCGGCAGATCATTCCACAGAATGGAACAGATCCAGAACAGATTGCTGCTGCATTCTGAATCACCTGTAGTGGTTTGGTTGTGCAAGCTGGGAGTCCAGCCAGTAATGCATTGCAATAGTCCAGTCTGGACAGGACAAGAGCCTGGACTAGGATTTGCGTAGCATACTCATTTAGAAAAGGTCTAATTTTCCTAATATTGTAGGGGATGAATCTTCAAGGGTGGCGATGCTGGCAACATGCTCAGTATAACTAAGCTAATCATCAGTGACCACTCCCAGGTTTCTGGCTGTCCTGGAAGGCATAATGGTTGAAGAACCTAGCTGAATGGAAAGGTTGTAATAAATCTTAGGGTCAGACGCCATGACAAGCAGCTTTGTCTTTGCAAGGTTCAGCTGGAGATGGTGATCCTTCATCCAAAGTTAAATGTCCCTCATGCATGCTGAGATGCTAGCAGAAACCCAGTGATCTTTGGGGTGGGACGACAAGTGGAGTTGTGTGTCATCTGCATAGCAGTGGTAGGTAAAGCTGTTTCCGAATGACAGAACCCAGGGATGTCATGTATATCGAAAAAGAGCAGTGGTCCAAGCACTGAGCCTTAGGGTACCCCGGTATTAAAATGGGGTTGGAAGACGTCACCTCTCCAGGATACCCTAATGACCTACCTAAGACTTGAACCACAGTAGCCCTGTACTGGAGACACCCTTAGCCTTGAGGGTTGAAAGGTGGATGTGGTGATTAACAGTGTCAAAAGTGGCAGATAGATCCAGGAGGATTAGTACAGATGATTTGGAGGTTGCCCTTGCCTGCCTTAGGGCTTCAATGACTGAGAGCAGCACAGTCTCGTGGAGTGACCGCTTTTGAAGTCACATGCCTTCAGCACCAACTCAAGTCGGACAAAATTTCTGAAATACCAAATACCATAGTTTTAAGTGTATCAAAATAAAATACAGCAGCCACAACATGTATCAAAGCAAACTACTATATTTTTGAATTTTGAAAATACTAAAAGATTTTTACAAGGGAGCACGACATTTTTTTGCAAACATTCCATAATTTGGACTATTTGATCTATTGCTTCACCGTTACATTGACTCTGAGCCATGCAAAAATCTGACATATCTGACCGGTTTTAGCATTAGGGCCTACTTTGCATTAGCAACACTGACAAACAAGTTATTCATAAGAAGACAACTGATTGCACCTGTATTCATAGCAACTAGTTTTTAACTAATTAATCAAGGATTGTTATCATAAATATAATAATATATTGTGTGTCAGGCAGCCATTCATGCAATGGTATGCAAACCAAAATATTATGATCCTACTAAACACCGACTTCAACATATGAGTATGGTTTGAAACAGGCTTAACAATACACACGCGCTGCTGTGAGCAGCTCTGCTACGCTCTTTCATACGTGATCATATTCGTATCCGTGTCATAGAGTGGCTCACAGTAAAAGTTGCTGCTATATGTAAGTTTAGACCACTACACCAGTATTGTGGCATTAAAATCCCAGTTGTTGTTGCTCAACACTGAAATGCTTTGTTTTTTGTGCACAACCAACATATGCTGAAAGTAGCAAGCTAAACTATTTAGCCTAGGCTACTTAAACAAACACCAAAACTTAACATGAACTGTTAAAAATTATAGCAAATTATGAAAAAAAAAACAAATTATGAAAAGCTGGCAGTCTGCAAGTTTGACCGCCACCTTTCATATGGATCAATTTTCTGGTCTGGGGCTCTTTCAAATACAAATGACAAAATACTATTTTGTATTTAAAAATGTATTTAAAATACAGTGCGCAACACCCCATGAAGTCGAACACACCTAGTACTAATCTAATCCATGACTCCCAGCATGCATTGCAGTTGATCGTTTTACCTGAAATAGTTTGATGATTGTCACCATTTTTGAGATTTGTAGGATGAGTGATGATGTCTGAATGATTGAGTATTATTTCTGTTTACCTTGTCACAGTGCATTTACAAACCAGTTGTTTGCAAGGAACTGAAATGCACTAGTTACTATTACGATGCCAATCACCTCAGAGGATCTTTTAATCACAATTAACGTCCAGGACCCAAGGAATAAATGAAGAGCAAGAGACTTTGTTCAATGAACTGAATTTCTATTAAATAATCAAATAGAAATTGTAACAATAATTAAACACTCATAACAATGCAATTACTCAAATAAATATACAAATAAAGAACGTAGGCCTACATAAATAAATTGTTAAATACAGCAGTTGAAGTAGTGAAGGTAAATAATACAGATAATTGCAGTTGTGACGATGTATCAACACAGAATTAAATTCTTAAGTAAAGTTATTAACAGTCCCAAATGTCCGAATGTCTTATCTGATATAAGAGGTAGTGATCCGTTGTCGTTGGTTCGTTGATGTCTTCTCACGTGGCGATGAAGGATGACACACGTGTCCAGTTGATGTACACGTGCACCTATGTGAAGTTATGTATGTGTTTGTGTGTGTGTGTGTGGTTCTACAATAAAACAAATAAATACAATTACCATGATAATCTTCGCAAATGTTAGAAATGTGCATTCAGTGCTAACCGTTTAGCATAAATAATCGCTACATCATCACAGGTAGAAACGTAATGATGGCATTTACTTTGATAATCTACAAATATGCTTATATATTATATGACAACCAACTTAACATTTAGTTATTGTGATATACAGTGATTATCACTCATTTGAAACATATGACAATAAATATAAACACATTTCAACTTACGATCGTCAATGACGCACACTTATAACCATCACGGAGAAACATCAAACAAATGACTGGTCAATCACACCCATCCGCTGTCATTCGGTAGATCATCACAGACTCTGGCTCTTTATGGGACGATTAAACGTGTTGCATAGATTTCTGCAAGATTAATACGCTCCGTTTCTATAAAAGTTACGGAGACGGCAAACTTTGCGGTCTGCCATTGCAATATAAAGCCACTTCTCCTGCTGCTCTCGCGCAGTCTCAGTTTAAACCACACCCCGTGTCAATGCCAGACTGACCTCAGTACAGCCTTATCATTAAAGAAGGATATCTGAACAGAGTCTTTTTTACAGCCGCCCCCAAATTTGTGGTAACAAATTTGCCAGTATTAAGTTTATTGTGAGTCATCAGTGTCTGGAGGTAAGGCGGGTAGTCTTATTAATCGTGCAATAGGTCGGGTGTAAGTATGGTCTTTCACTTTAATTGAAGCACTTCTTACTCTACCATCAGAACCAGGAATGACAGATGTAACAGTGCCTACTCTCCAGAGGGCTCTTGGCATTTGTTCATCAGCAATGAGAACGACAGTTCCAACTGTAATATTTTCTTTGTCTTGGTTCCATTTCTGACGTGCTTGTAAAGTAGGCAGGAAATCATGAATAAAATGCTTCCAGAAGTGGTCACTTAGTATCTGACTGTGTCTCCATCTTTTTCGACTGAGAAGATCAGAATCAGGGTAAACTACCTGTGGCAGTGAAGAATCTGGCCGCCCCATGAGTAAAGAATTTGGGGTCACAGGATCTGGGTCACCTACATCACTGGAGACATAACCCAAAGGTCTTGAGTTTAAAATACTTTCAACCTCAAGCAAGATGGTTCTTAGGACTTCTTCTGTGACAACTTGAGCTCCAAGTGTTGTCCTTAGTGATGTTTTCACTGACCTTACTTCTCTTTCCCATGAGCCGCCAAAGTGTGGTGCGCTGGGTGGATTGAAGCGGAACCTGATCTGTTCTTTGGCTAGCTGGTCTTTGATAGTAGGCTGAATTTGGTGAAAAGTCTCTTCCAGCTCGGTATGTCCTCCTTTAAAATTTGTTCCCTGGTCTGAGAGAAGCTCATAAGGCTTCCCTCTACGGGCGATAAAACGCCTAAGAGACATCAAAAATGAGTCAGTGTCCATGTGATCGAGTAAGTCAAGGTGTACTGCTCGGGTCGTCAAACATTTATATATAATGCCCCATCTTTTCTCCGTACGGCGCCCTATTTTGATGACTAAGGGCCCGAAACAATCCACTCCTGTGGAATAGAAAGGGGGTCGAAACAATCTGAGACTTGATGGAGGGAGGTCTGCCATTCTAGGAACTGCTGCTTTCCCTCGCCACTTGTTACACTCAAAACATTCATGTTGGTACTTCTTAATCGCCTCTCTTCCGCGTAGGATCCAGAACTTTCGTCGTAATTCTGCATATACACGGCCAGCCCCTGGATGGTGCAATTTGTTGTCATAGTGCTTAATGAGGAGCTTTGAGACTGGGTGACTTGGAGACAGGACTATAGGATGCAAAAATTCATCGTTTAGACTGTCACATCTACGAAGCCTTCCTCCTACTCTAATCAATGCAGAGTTGTTGTCATATTCGGGAGTGAGTTTCATTAATCTGCTGCGATTAGGCACATTCTTCCCTTCCTTAAGCAAAGCATACTCTTCAGGGAAGTCTTGCATCTGACAGTGTCTCAAAACAGTTAATTCTGCCTCACTAAAGTCATCTGCATCAGGCGGTCCTTTATTGGCGGCCGCCCCATTCAGGGACTGCACTGTGGCTTCCAGAAGTTCTTGATAACTTTGAAATTGGAGGGCATCTGGTATTACAGTTCCTTTAGTCTCATTCACTACCCCACAAAATGCAGATTTCTTAAGCTCTTGAATGTCTTCAGTGTTTAGGCATTCTGGTGTCTTTGGCCAGTAAGAACTAGGATACAGCAAAAAGTCTGGACCTTTGTTCCAAGAAGTATTTCCAGCCAACTGATCCAATGTTAGACCTCTTGTTATGTCATCAGCAGGATTAGATGATGAGTTAACATAACGCCATGTTTTGGGGTCAGACAGCTCTTGAATTTCAGTAATTCGGACTCCCACAAATACTTTGTACCGGCAAGAGTCAGATTGGAGCCAGGCAAGAACTGTGGTTGAATCAGTCCAGAACACACAGTTGTGAATTTCCAAGGTCAGCTCTTTTTGCAACACCGAACCTAGCTGTGCTCCTGTCAATGCTGCACAGAGCTCCAATCGTGCTATGGAGAGCTGCTTCTTGGGTGCAACTCTGGATCTTGCAGCTAGGAAGGATACCTGAATATTGCTCTGATCATCTTCTGTTGTCAGATACGCCACTGAGCCATATGCCTTTTCAGAAGCATCACAGAATATGTGTAGGTTGCGACATTTAACAGTGGACTGAAGGCATGAACTATAGCATCTGGGCTGTGATATCTTGGCTAGTGCAGGCAGTTCACTTTCCCACTGACGCCATGCATCCAGTAAATGAGCAGGAAGGCAAGGGTCATCCCAACTTCGTTTTTTATCCCACAACATTTGGACAATGATCTTAGCCCTTGTGGTATAGGGTATAAGAAACCCAAGGGGATCATACTGTTTTGCCAGAGTACGGTAGATTGTCCGCATTGTGATTTCACCATCTTCACCTTGGTGGGGCTTATATGCTAACGTATCCAGTTTGCATTGCCATAGTAGGCCAAGGGTCCTTTCTTGAGGATTGTCTGTCCCTTGACTAAGCCAGATCTCACTGCTATCTGATCTTAGCTCAGCTGGAAGGTGTTGAATAACTGTAGGGACATTGCTTGCCCACTGCCTCAGCTCAAATCCACCCTTTGATAGATGATCCTGCAATCTGTGAACTAGTTTCTCAGCCTGTTCTTCAGTTGGCACACTTTGTAAACAGTTGTCTACATAGAATCCACGCTCCACTGTTTTTCTCACCTCATCTGTAGGCTCAAGGTAATTCTTTACGTGTGACTGAAGGGCAAATGTAGCACAGCAGGGGCTACAAGTGGTCCCAAACGGAAGAACCTCCCATTGATAGACTGTGGCAGGTTCCATTGTTTTTCCATTGCGCCACAAGAATCTGAGGTATGGTTTGTCTTCATCAAGGAGGCGGACTTGATGAAACATTCCGCGTATATCACTGCAGATCGCTACAGGGTGTTCCCTGAAGCGCAGTAGAACTCCCAACAAACTTGCTCCTAGAGTAGGCCCGGGCATGAGGTGCTCATTTAGAGACTGGCCTTGGAACTCAAAGGAACAATTAAACACAATGCGGTCTTTGCCGTTATGATTAACCATATGATGTGGTATGTACCACGAATGAAGACTCAGGTCACACTGGTTTGTAGTGAGCGGGGTAATATAGCCTGCCTGTATTAGCTTCTGAATCTCAGCGTTGTAACTTATTGCCCTCTGAGGCTCCCTCATTAGGCGTCTTTCTGTGCTGTGGAGGAGGGCTAACACAGCTTCCTTTGGTGCATTCAATGGTGGGAGAGATTCCTTCCATAGTAGTGGAGTAGCGTATCTTTGGACCCCTTCTATATCCATCCTGATTGTCTTCTCTTGCAAGATACGAATTGCTTCTGTGTCTTGTCGTGAACGAGTGACAACCTTCTCAGACTGATAAGGTACAATGTCCAGTTTCCAAAGCCTTTCAACTTGATTAAAAAGTTCAGTCTCTGGAGATGAGCAAGATACAAAAAGACATTCCTGTGGCTGCAACACAGACTGAAGGAATCTTGATGGACCCTGTAATGTCCACCCAAGACGTGTATGTACAGCTGCTGGCCCACCTGGCGGGCCTAATCTCACAGGTTCTACAGGTGTAATCAGATGAGGATAGTCCGAGCCAATGAGCACCAATGGTTGGGCTTGAGTGATATCAGGCAGAGGCAAATTTCTTAAGTGGTGGTACTTTTCTTGTAAGTAAGTGATGGAATATGTGTGTTGAACAAGACCCAGCTCTTTAGCAGTAAATGCTCCATGAATTTGAAATGCTCTGTCAGGTAATGAGACTGGCGATATAGAAAATGACACTGAATGTCCTTGTATGGTATGGACTTCCTGTCTGACAGTACGAAGGGCTAAGTCTTCAGGTTTTCCTTGCAGACCTAAACGTTGAGCAGCATCATGCAGCAGAATTGTCCGTTCGGAGCCGTCATCCAGCACTGCATAGGTCTCTAGTGATTTATCACCATTCCAAAGTACAACCCGACTTAATTTGAGCAATACCTGTCTACCACTTGTAGGCCGATCCAAGTATAAAGTCTGGGAAGTGGAAGTGAGTGGGATTGTGTTCCCTTCTGACTCTTTACTTCTGTCCTTCCATTTTGAATCAGAGCTGGCATTTACATCATGAAGAACCTCAAGATGTCTCCTTTCACACTTTTTGCATTTTGCTTTCAAAGTACACTTTGAGGAATGATGACCTCTGCCACATCTCCAGCATCTGTTACCAGTCTTGATCCAGTTCTCAATTTGCTCTTTTGTCAACAGCTTAAAGTTAGAACACTGATTCATATAGTGCTGAATAGAATCGCAGAATGGGCAGTACTTTTTAGGCTTTTCTGGTTTCTTATCTGTAGACACTGATGTCGTTTTCACATTTTCGATGGACAAACATGTCTGTTCTCCTCCATGCAGGACAGTGGTCTGTTTTCGTTGCATGAATCCAACCCTTTTGTCTTTGCGGAAAGCTTGCTTGTCAGGTTCATGGTATGTGCCATACTGCGTTCCTTCCACCTGCACACGGACCTCATATTCAAGCCAATCTGCCAAATCAATCAGAGTAGGAACGGGATTCTGAAGGGGATTAACAAATCTCTTGAAGTTGGCTCTTAGGTCATAAGGTAACTTAGCTAAGAGGCGAGATACATGTGAACCACACTTTAGCTCCGTCCAGCCTGGGCTTCCTAACTGATTCAACATCCCGACTAATGCTCTGACTCTGAGGGCGAAGGCTTTGAAAGCTTTGACATCACCACTTTTTATATTGGGTCCATCCATCAATTGGCTAATCCGTTGCAACGCTAACTGATGTGGCTGCCCATACATGTCAGTAAGTGCTCTCATAGTGTCACTAAAGGGATAACGACTATGACTGTAAGAATCAGCAACAAGTAGAGCATCCTCTAACTTAAGATGGTCCATTAAGATTTGAAACTTGAAAGATTCAGTAGCGTTATTAGGCAGTACATTGTCTAAAGCAATCTTAAGTCTGGTGAATTCACGCGGGTCATCATGAACAAAGTCAGGGATAGTAGGAGTGGGCCCACGGTACTGCACTGGTGAAAGGAACAAGCCACGATCAAGACCACGTTCTTCCAAAGGAGGAAATGATGCATCAGATAAGTGAAACCGTTCATTGTCACAATAGCTCTCATGTCTCCTATTATGCTGAAAGTAAGGTCTTGAATCGAATAATGAAGTCCTCTGCAAAGTGCGCCCTCTGTCGCCACTGTATGGATCATAAGTATCATTAGCAGATTGGAATTCTGAATATGGATGACCAACCTTAGCATTATTTAGAGAATGTTGAGAATCCCATGCAGGGTAGGATGATGGATTGGGCCGCTGCAACTTTGGATTATCAGACTGACACCAATGACGATCATATTGAGATTGTCTCGATTCGTGAACATTAGCAGCATGACTGGGTAAGTATTGCGACGAGTCATTATCACACTGAGGCGGTTCTGTATACTGAGGAGTTGACTGTCCTGAATGTGACTGACTACTGCTTAGTTTGCCCATTGTCTTTAAGCTGTGAGTAAGATCTGCTATGAGGTCTTGGTGGCCATCTCCACGTTTGTGTAAGGACTCATCTCTAGGGGGCAGCACTGGAGTATTTTCTGCTTGGCTTGGTTTTCGATCATCCTGTTGTGGAGCCAACATACTAGCAGCTATTGGTGTTGATGACACCCTATAGTCCATACCATGTGATGGAGATGAGACCTGCGGCGGAGCTAACCCAGGAGAAGTGGCAATTATGTCTGAAATGCGCTGAACATCTTGTCTGAGCTGCCTGCTTTCTTCTCTCATTTCACGAATACATGAGAGAACATCAGCATTTGTTACAACACTAACCTGCTCATCTGGAAATGTAAGGTGCCTTTGAGGATAGCTAACCTCATAATCCTGCAGATGCAAAGGCGGACGAATTACCCTGCGTGGCCTTACCACCTCTTGCTCTACTAACTTTTCCCTGGGTCTGGACGTCATAGCTGAAGCAGTTATAGCATCCGGCTCGAAGGACCATTTAATGTTTGCAAGGAACTGAAATGCACTAGTTACTATTACGATGCCAATCACCTCAGAGGATCTTTTAATCACAATTAACGTCCAGGACCCAAGGAATAAATGAAGAGCAAGAGACTTTGTTCAATGAACTGAATTTCTATTAAATAATCAAATAGAAATTGTAACAATAATTAAACACTCATAACAATGCAATTACTCAAATAAATATACAAATAAAGAACGTAGGCCTACATAAATAAATTGTTAAATACAGCAGTTGAAGTAGTGAAGGTAAATAATACAGATAATTGCAGTTGTGACGATGTATCAACACAGAATTAAATTCTTAAGTAAAGTTATTAACAGTCCCAAATGTCCGAATGTCTTATCTGATATAAGAGGTAGTGATCCGTTGTCGTTGGTTCGTTGATGTCTTCTCACGTGGCGATGAAGGATGACACACGTGTCCAGTTGATGTACACGTGCACCTATGTGAAGTTATGTATGTGTTTGTGTGTGTGTGTGTGGTTCTACAATAAAACAAATAAATACAATTACCATGATAATCTTCGCAAATGTTAGAAATGTGCATTCAGTGCTAACCGTTTAGCATAAATAATCGCTACATCATCACAGGTAGAAACGTAATGATGGCATTTACTTTGATAATCTACAAATATGCTTATATATTATATGACAACCAACTTAACATTTAGTTATTGTGATATACAGTGATTATCACTCATTTGAAACATATGACAATAAATATAAACACATTTCAACTTACGATCGTCAATGACGCACACTTATAACCATCACGGAGAAACATCAAACAAATGACTGGTCAATCACACCCATCCGCTGTCATTCGGTAGATCATCACAGACTCTGGCTCTTTATGGGACGATTAAACGTGTTGCATAGATTTCTGCAAGATTAATACGCTCCGTTTCTATAAAAGTTACGGAGACGGCAAACTTTGCGGTCTGCCATTGCAATATAAAGCCACTTCTCCTGCTGCTCTCGCGCAGTCTCAGTTTAAACCACACCCCGTGTCAATGCCAGACTGACCTCAGTACAGCCTTATCATTAAAGAAGGATATCTGAACAGAGTCTTTTTTACACCAGTACAAACCAAAACAATGGTCATTCACGAGTTCGCATTAACGTGTAATCGATAGAGAATGAGATAAAGCATATTTGGTGTACTGGCCGAGGAAAGGGCTCCGACCTCAGAATTTTAGCCCAAACCAGAGTACTCCCACCTCTTTAAGTGCAATAAATGTAGATGAGAGTGAGGTGATGGGGTGGAGGAGGGATGCTGCAAAAATCAGTCACGGGATAGAGGTGAGGGACTGCTTTTTTTTAGGCACCTCTTCGCGCTGATTGGTTGGATCACGTGACCATGCTCCTCCCGAATTTAGTTCAATAAACTTCATTAAAAGACTCAACTTAATCATGTAAAGCAGCTTAATTTAATACACATTGATGTCTTTTTAAAAAGCAACCAATATCAACTTAACTTTGAAACATCTTTCTTTTCCCATGCACATGTGTTACACTCTAAGAAAGGATGTGTTCATTTTAACACATTGGCTTGTTATCCTATTTAACACATTATGTGTTATTTTATCACATTATGTGTCATTTCGTGTTGATTTTGAGTTCAAATGAAAGGGACAACACAAGATTTGTTAAAACAACACAAAGTGCGTCGTTCCAAAAATAACAAGGACAACACATTAGATGTTATTTTAACACATTTGTTTCAAGAGTGTACATAAACACATACAAACACTGAGAAAATAAATATTTACCTTAGAGAAAGGGCTTAACTAAAGCAAACACTGATCACCATAATGGTGGTTTATTGAAATTTCTATATTTTTTCAATAATAATGGGGGGTTCAAGCCTGATATTGATTCAAATGGATGATCATTGACAAATCAACCATTTTAACATTGTTCTAATGGTTGCTTGCTATCTGGGTTAGAATATACCGGAAAAATAACAGCATTTTTGTCAAATCAACATATATTTTAATGTCACTTTAACTGTTATTAAACAATTTCAACTTGTTTTTATAAGTTATGTTAACTTATCAGAGGTTCAAATCTAAAATAGTAGGTTGAATTGACTTCCACAACCAAGTTGTTTTAACTTCATGTATAATTTTTTTTACACTGCAGTATTGCGAAAAGACATTGTATGAAACAAAAATTGCAGCAATACCATGAAATAGCAGTTATTACTAAATATTTTCATAATGTCTCTCTTAAATGTTTACAGTAAAGCTGCTTTGCAACAATAAAAAATTGTAAAATGCATGATAAAAAATACTTTTAAAATACGTATCTTTAATAGTCCATCAATATTTGTGAAAAAATACTTGATTTAAAAAATAATGCAAATTTTGTTCTTGTTACACACAAAAACATTGGTGAATTGTGTAACTGTAAGTCTTGAAAAGAACAGCAACATTTATACGGTCTGGTCTGGTGGTAAGACCTCATTTCAATTGGTTGCAGCGGAATATAATGTCAAAGCATCTTAACCAAAGTTTGCTTGGTAAACTTTTGCATTTACAGTCTAAAAGCTAAGACCTCCCACTGTTTCCTGTTACCAACAAGTGGAACATGTGAAAACACCGCCACCCATACAGAACCACTGCACATTTCACCTCTGCACTTCTCTCATGTCTACATTAGTCTCTTTGAAAAATGCAGCACAACAGTACAGAAAACTGTAGCTTGTCACACTTCAGATATCCACTTTTTACTTCCACCTACAGCGTGATACTTCTCTTCGGCCTGCCTTTAAATTTTATCTCTCTTTGGATTTTGGTGTGTCGAAATGGCTTGAGAAAATCCGTTCCTGTGATCTACATGGCCAACCTGGCATTATCAGACCTTCTTTTCATCCTTTCCCTGCCCTTTCGGATTATCTACTTCGCCACGGGCCGATGGACTCTGGGAAATAAGCTGTGCATGATTTCTGGGACTCTCTTTGCTGTCAACCTGTACTCCAGCTCTTTGTTCATCACCCTCATCAGTGTGGACCGGATGTTGGCCGTGGTGTACCCGCTGAGATCCCGCCCTCTCCGGACAGCACCTGTAGCGTGGGGGCTTTGTGCGACCGTTTGGGTGATGATCGCTGCATTATCAGTGCCGACAGCTATAAATCACCCTGAAAATGTGGATAAAACCTGTAACGTCACACGTTGTTTCGAGAAATACACAGACAGCGAGTGGAAAAAGGGATTTTACATCCTCTGCTTTGTCACCGTTTTTGGGATTTTGATACCGTTTAGTATCATTCTGGGTTGCACGATTGCAGTCGTGCGGCAGCTTTGTGGCTACAGCATGCCAACTTCATCCAGTAACCCCGAGATGAGCAAAAACAAGGTAGTGAAGCTCTTTCTGTCCAACCTGTTCATCTACACCGTGTGCTTTATTCCCTTTCACGTAGCTTTCATCCTCTTCGCCCTAAACAAAGTTAAATATCTAGGAGGAGATACTGAGAAATACTTCAGTTTGCAAACCGTTACAATGTGTATGGCCAGCACAAACAGCTGTCTGGATCCCTTGATCTACTATTTCAGTTTAAAGAAACTTCAAGATCGAACTAGGTGCAATTCGGCGACAAAAAACATTGGTATCTGCCTCGTCCAGAGCTCGAGTTGGAATGGCCAGTAAAAGGCCGAAGACCGCATGTCCAAACCCAAAGACTTTGTGAGCATTTCTTGTATTGTAAATAAGCTCTTTGTTGAAAAGTGGTTGATGTACTCAGGGCAACATTTCTGTATGTTGACCCTGAGACAACATTTTAATCAACCAATCAGATTTCAGAAATAACTTTTTGTTTCAAGTTTAAGCTTACAACCAGGATAAGGTGCTTCTTGGCCATTGTTTTTCACATGTCCCTCTGACTTTAGGGGTTAGTTATTGTTAGGGTTGGGGGTGGGTTATGGTTGGGGTTTGGGGTGGGTTTAGGTTTTATTTACAAAAATATTGTCCTTGGGTCAACACAATATTTGCGCTCAACTTGGCAAAAACAAGTTGAGCGCAAAAAGCTAAGCTGTGTAGACTGCAACAAAAAATACTTTCTTAGTATTTTTTTCTTATTTTCACAACAAATATCTGAAAATTCTTAAATTAAGATGCATTTTCTTGATGAGCAAAATTATCTAAGAAAACAATTCTAGTTTTTAGACAAAAACATAACATTAAATTGAATTTGTGCTTCTGTGAATCTGGCAATATTTTGCTTGTTTTTAACATAAATTCACTTAAATATAAAAAAATGTTGCTTATCAAGAAAATACATCTACATTTCTATCTAAAGAATTTTTAGATTTTTGTACTGAAAACAAGACAAAAATACCAAGAAAGGCATTTTTTTAACGTGAAAAAGTGGATACCCTAAAATTTTAACTTTGGATATCGTTGATGTCCTGACTGTGATCTGTGAAGAGGGACGTTGAGCTGAACATGTGTTAATATTTATCATCTCCCATCCCATCAAGGTAAATCTTGTACTGAGAAACATGAACTCTCACTACTTGTAATCGTTGCAAATGTTTGCATCATCAAATCTGCTCGCTTTTGTTATTCTTCCGGCATTACAATTCACATTAAGCAATTCAACCCTTTTTGTAATCGTGTTTCAGTAAGTCTTTTAGATTTATACTTGAACTTTTGCATCTCAGGCCACGTGTCATTTACTTAAGATTGCAAATAGGTTTTGCAGAACGCATAGCTTTATTTATTGTATTATTCTGGTAAAAATAAATTTTGCCAGTAAAATGTTATCCCTGATAAATGACATGTGGTTACTTTGCCTGACCCTGAGCTGTTTTAAAAGAAAATGGGTCACAATGTGTGAAAAACATTATCTGATAAAACTCTTAACTTCACTGCAAATCACACATGAGGGTGTCAAGCGGAAATGAAACTTCAGTTTTGAGTCAACAGTATTGAAGGACACGCCCCTGCTGTTGTTTCACAAAGGACAATATGCAGTATTGCGGTATTAAGGGTTTGTGAGGGCATATGCAAAGAAATTTCTCTTACGTAATACTATGTACTGTATACATTTGTTTATAAACCAACAAGACAATAATGACAAATACAACAAGAGTCGAGTTAAGCAGTTTATTGATGAGTTTTACACGTAAACATTATTTACAAAAAGCTAGAGCAGCATCATCATATAGTGCATTCAATAAACACCTCATGACTCCAGACTAAACCAGTTCTTGCTACACCGGTGTGTGGAAGAGGAACAAATGCAAATAAACGGTACAATTAGAAAAATGTGCAAGCAATGACATAAATCCACCTCGATTCAAAGGAAGATAATGCATAAAAGAATAAAAACAGCAATGAAGGATTTCTACAAATCTGCTTCCGAAATTCCTCAGTACACAAAGTTTCATCTTAATATGTGGGCTTTATTAATTGAAAAGAAACCCATCAGCCCATTCTGATCACCATCGACGTATCGCCTTTACAAAAACATCTGGTGGCTAGATTTTCTGTTTTATTCTACAAACTTTATTCATATGTATAAAGAATAACACACATAATATGACACACTAAACAAACAAGTCTAGAAATCCAAGATAAGAAAACTTATATTGCTTAGATCACGTTCAGAAATCACATACATGACTTTAATAAGTCATACATTGCTAAAATATGAGGTATACATCATTTGGCATTGAAGACAATTTTCAAATTTCGGATTTCTCACCTAAAACATGTAAAAACACCAACACGGATGACAAAAACCAAAAGAAAGGAGTCAACCTCACAGTTATATTCGAGGACACACCCTCAACGAATAACCCGAGTGTAAAATAAACTCAAGCATGTGCGTCATACTACGCAACTTGAAAATCTTCAAGAGACGACAGGATGAAAAAGAAACTCTTGACAAACAAACAAAATGACGAATACACAAAGATGAGTTATTAACATTATGTACAGATTTATCATGACGATAAAGTGCTGCTGTAAAGCTGGACAGGTGGGGAGGTGGTGTGGGGTCACTTTTAGGTTTTGCTCAGTAGATTTGGGGAAGACGGGCAGGGGGAGGAAATTAAAAGTGGAGTCGGTCACAAATCATCGTCTCTACGACAAACGTGTTCTCAAAGTGTCGGATGCTGTGGCAGTTTCGGGTCTCCCTCTTTTCAATGCCTGAGGAGCGAAAGGGAAAGATTCGGGTTAAACATGCGCTCAATGCAAAAGTTGCGTGCCACCTAGATAGCATCCTAAAAGCCAGTCTATCACAAACGAATCATCATTTCCTGTGGCTTCTCAAAGCACAGATGGCATCTAGAGAGTATGAGGAAGTCTGAATGGTGCCAATCTACAGTTCCCACACTAACGCTTCCCACACCTCAGCCACGAGAGAGATGCCCTCGCCGCCCAAACGACAACTCCCACAATGCATCAGAGTGCCTGACGTGCATCACATCCCCCTCAAAGTGGTTTCCTAACTGGAGACGTTCTGCGTACTCAACGATACTGAGTCACAGTTGCAAAACCCACACAGAATAAAGATAAGCGTCAGTGTGGCACACGTACATGAGGCTTAATGTATGCTATTCGATGAACGTGCCAAGTAATTTATGCTTAAAAAAAAAAGGAAGAGGATGTTCTGCATTGCAATATAGCAGAAACATGTAACACCCTCAGATTTACGCAAGATAACTGTCAGACAGAATGAAAACAGGAACTCGATGTGCTGTGAACAGATAACGGCAAAAACTGCCTCTGCGTGCAGGTGTCTCCGATTAACAGAAAGTAAGATATAAACTCACGTTTCTGTCCGCTCCTGCGTCTCAGTCTGTACACGTCTTTTCCGTAACACAGCCTGTGGATGAACGGTCCCAGTTGCCGCACGTTCCTAATTCGGCCCGACACCACCATCTCCTCCTGAACGATGTAGGTTTGTGGCAAGTATGTTCCTCGCTACAAAAACACAACGATCTATTAAAAACTAGTAGAAATTGGTGTGCCTTTCAGTGATGAATTCTGTTAAGGATGTTGAAATGTGTGACTCACTTAATCTCAATGAGACATTTTATTCATGAAATCGGTGCGATTGGTTACCTTGACATTGACTAGCAGCTCCCACAGGTTCCTGGGTGGCATGACGATAGTGGTGTTGAGCTCGATGACGTAGCATTTATCCAACGCAATGTCATAGTATGCTGTGAGCCCCTGCGTTAATAAAAAGACGACACCTTAGTCAATAGCCACTCCAAAAATAGCTTAGGTGGGTGGTTGGCTTTGTGGTTGCTGAGGTGTTTTTTAATCTAACCACTTGTTAAAGTGATAAGATACTGCTAACATTGATTTACCTGTATTGATTTTTGTACTGCTGAACATAAATGAAGATATTTTGAAAAATGTTTGTAACCAAGCAGATCTGGGGCACCATTAATTCTGGGGCGCCATTGACTTTCATTCCAAGATAATACTATGGAAGTGAATGGTGCCCCAGATCTGTTTGGTTACAAATATCTTCATTTGTGTTCAGCAGAACAAAAAAACGTCACACGCCACAACTTCCGGGTCCACGCGCCCCATCAACTACAGAAAAATCTCTATATCCCAGTGCTTCTCAATTATTTTCTGTCATGCCCCCCTAGGAAGAGGTAAACATTTCGCGCCCCCCCCAACTCTCCGCCGCGACTGTAAATAGTATAATTTGTCTATAAAAATAACACATCTGCAAAACATTGTATCCTTATTAACATTGAGAAAACACAAAAAGAAAACACAAAAAAAGAAATATCGATCAACTTACAACAAAGAATAACTTTATTAACATTGTTTTTTAGTCTGTAACAGAAAAGACTTAAAATGCATCAATTTGCCTGAAATAAAAAAATCAATCCTTATTTAAAGTATAATATTTTTTGACCATTTGATACTGAAAAATTAAATATAATCAATAAATAATAATAAAAAACACAAGCGGCTTATCAGCGTGATTGGGGTGTAATGTCTTTAAAAATCACTTCCTGAAAAAGTATTTTCCCTGGGGTCTCGCGCGCCCCCCCTGGTGTCGCTTCGAGCCCCCCCTGGGGGTCCCGCCCCACTATTTGAGAAGCACTGCTATATCCTAACTTTCCTCACCATACCGAAATCCCTGATGACCAGAAAGTAATTCATCTTTTATGAATCATTAAAGTATCAATGTCTGGGACGTCGTGAGCTTGAAGAATGTACACTGCAAGTCTGTAAAAATACAGCTTAAATGTGTGCGCTCATGAAAACAAGTGGAGGCTTGGACCTGAAAATGGGATTCTTTACTCCACAATTTAATAAGTGGATTAAACTTTAATTCAATTTGAGTAAATATTAGATTTAATAAAAACAGTAAGGTTGTAATTGTTAACTGAAGTAAATGCATTAACTAACATTTAACAATATAGTTTATTGGCATTTATTAATCTTTGTTAATGCCAATACAATTGTTTATGTTAGTTCATTGTGCAACTTTTGATTTAAAAAATGTTTTCATACATGTTGAAATGAACAATGCATTGCTGTTGAATTATTAGTATTAGTTCATGTATGCAAATGCATAAACTAATGTTAAAAAAATACAACCTTATTGTGTTTCCAGTATAAAAAGATGATGCTTGGCGTTTAAATATTCAGACTTTGTGTCTTAGTTTATCTAGACATTCACCAGCCTGATATTCTTATGGGCTTATAGCCGACCAAATCATTTTGCATGCACTTCACTTTGCGCTGCATATTAAACAATGTCTTCTTCAAACAAAAGCCTTTCATAGCACTGTTCACAGTCCATCTGGGGGAGCCGTGATGACTAACAGCATTTATTGTACCGCCAGAGAACTGAAACAAACTGTGCCACAGCTAAACGGGTTGAACTTTTTCTTCACACGTTTCAAGGACAGATCCTCACCCTGTGAAAGTCGTGGATGATGTCGGCTGGGTCGCTGCTCGCGAAATCGGGAACGGGCACGCTGATGTGTTCGTAGTTATCTTCCAGATAGATACCGACGTTCTCCTCCATCTCCTGTCGCCCGAGCAACGGAGCGTACAGGGGGTCGTCGTACATCACCCGGCAGTGGAACAAACTGTCCTCTGGGACCTGGATAGAGAGGAAGCGGAGAGCTTTATGTTACTGGAAGGACGAATGTGTAATAAATCAACCATGTAAAGGACAATGGCCAGGATGAGCTTAGCTTACTCGTGACTATTTGAGGATTAACAAATCTAATAAAGTTGAATGTCACACCTGAGGGCTGTAGTAGTAGTATCGGTAAAGGCAAACAGATGCGATGATTAATCCTGACATAAAGATCACCAGGGCAAGTACGATACACCAAAGGCCGCCTTTGGGAGACTTCTTAGACCATACAGGTAGAACCAACTCATCCTGTCGGAGAAATAAACAAACAACTCGGTTAGTTTGCACAATGTATCTGACTTTAACTAGGACATAAGAAATAAAATATAATTAGATTTTTATTCTCAAACAGCTTCAGCTTTTTCTCTATTTTGGAGCATGTCTATAGGGATCTGCTCCCATTCAGACATGATAGCATCTTTGAGGTCAGGCAGTGATCTTGAGTAATGGGGCTTGTGCATACTGAACATACGATTACATTACTCTACCTTACATTTATGCATTCGGCAGACACTTTTATCCAAAGACTTGGAATACATTTTCATCAGTATTTGTGTTCCCTAGGAATCGAACCCACAACGATTGAAAAATGTGTTCAGGAGCATGTTTTTTTAACACCACATCTAGAGTTAAATGTTGAGAAAGTGTGCCATGACATGACCCTGGTTCAGCAGCACGACGCAGTGGTGCCAACTTTGCGACTTTGTCACTAGATTAAGTGACTTTCAAGACCCCTTCTGCGACTTTTTTTTTTTCAAAAAGAAACTAGCGATATTTCCTGGCATTGTTGGAGACTTTTAGAGACTCAATGATAATCAATATCACGTTTGCACTCTCCATTAACATTGAAAAAACACTTCAACAAAACAACATTATGGTGATCAGTGTGCGCTTTAGTTGCCTTTCACAAAGTTAAGTCTTTTATTCTCTTTTTTTGATGTTTGTATGTGTTTAAGTAGAAACAAATATGCATTGGAAAAAAGATGTTTCAATGTGAAGTTGAAATTGGTTTCTTTTTATAAAGACGTCAAGATGAGAAGAAATTAAGCTGTTTTACACAATGAAGTTGATTCTAATCGTTCTGGTTTGTAAATGCACTGTGATAAGGTAAGCAGAAAATATTCATGACACATTCAGACATCATCACTCATAATCATCAAACTAATTCAGATAAAACGATTGAGTGCAATGCATGCTGAGATTCATTGATTAGTTTAGTACTGTGCTGATACCAGCATGCATTGCAGCATGAAGCTTTCTTTTGTTGGGCTAGTTACATTTTAACTCGAAATAAGTGTTAAAATTAAACTCCAAGAACAGAGTAATTTAACCAGCAGGGAGTTTATTCCAAAGACCAGAATTTGCTGCATAGGATCAGGCTGTATGCTTGATTTTACGCGCCTGTTACTATTAGGAAGTTAATTAGAGGTACATTTTTATGTAAAGACCTAAAAATAGTTATTTTATTATATGATTACACTACAGACACAACTAGAGAGAATCTATATTCTTACAGCACTGGACTCTGCCAAGAAATGAGTCAAGGCAGGCTCTCAAGACGTCAGGTGGCGTGAGCAATCCATCCGCCTCCAGTCTCTCAACGATGCTTGTGCCGAGGACACCAGCTCGGATCAACCCACGCAGGCTCTTCGTGAATCAAACGACACTGCCAAGAGAGCTACTATCTCCGCCTGGCTGTGTGATATTTTAGGCACATACTGTACTTCCACGCTCCTTATTTGTACAGGAGTTCCTTTCTACGTAGGAAAGGCACACGGGTAGGAGACAGTGTGTGGGTAACAGGCTGAAAATAACAGCACTACTATCAGACGAGGTGGATCGACGTCAATTTCACTCATACGCTCATTTACAGGGATGAAGACGGGCACATGGGGACACGCTGATAGCGTGACACAATGACGCACCCACAAACATGCTGGAAATGCTTTCCCTTCCTATTTCGTAATAGATTTAGACATTACACTGACTCTAATCTTTGACCTGAATTCTGCCAAATCATTTGTGAAATTGCATGTTAGATATAAACCAAACCATCAGATGCTTGTATAAACTAAACAAAACACTCACTTATATATGTGCAACTCAACGAAAGCACGGATGTCAGGCAATCAATTTGTAAAGACAATGATACTTTAACAAACCAGCTGGCAGGGATCGAGTTCATGTGGGTTGCATTGAGTACTGGACACTAAAACAAAAAGGCTGTAGACATTTGAACTACTGTAATACAAGTCAAATGCTAATAAGTGTTTTCTAATATAGTAACTACACACAAATTAAACCCAAGCTGGTTTACTCAACACTAATCTGCAGGGAAAGCTACACACCAAGGGATGATGTAATCACTACACTGGCTCACATACATCAACTTTAGTTACACACCCTAACCCTAAATCCAATGCAGAGCTGTAATATAAAGACTACTTCACCATTTTAGCATATCATTATGCAATAGAAGTACGTGTTTATATTAATAATTGTAGCAATACTACATATTATTCTTATTATTTTTGACCAAACTCGTTATTATTATTACTCACAATAACAGCATATAACAATTATTATTAATTATTGTGAATAATGATGATGACGATGATAATAATTGTGCTATTTAAAATGCATATTATTTACTATTGCTCACTGTACACATCGTTTTGTCTAATTAATGCAGCATTTTAATAAATTAACTTTTATTCCAGCTTTGTTTAATAAAATTTATTTTTTTAAGCCCAAGTAAATGAACAAAAGTTAAAATAAAAAGGAAATTCACGTGCATTTGTGGTTTTTAACTGCTGGGTCATAACAAAGGATGCTTTAACAGCAGACAGGCAACCAAACAAAGACACTTATTTGTGCATTTAAATATAAAGCGACTCACGTGAGTGCACGGCACATGAATTTCCTCTTTGTTTCCGTCGTTCTCCTTTTCTGCCTTCCGTGCCGAAACTTGTTGAAACGATATCTTCACCATTTTGACGTTTGCTTCCTAGTTTTGTGGTTAGGATGTCCAGTGGTGACTCTTTTGCCGAGGATGCTTCTCGCTCGAACTGTGATCGAAGCGCTCGGTAGAGGGCGAACTTAAAGAGGATTCCCTCGCTTCCGGTACACTTCAAAGTTGAAGTCCACCAATCGGAGCGCATCATCTAAAATTAGTATCCCTCACATTTTTCACAGTGGGATAAAACTGGATAGATGTGTTAACCTGCTTCCATCTGGAAAATTAACGTGAAATTGTTCAAGCATTTTTCTACATGGTACCATCAGACAGCGCCGTTTATTTAGGTCAAAATAAAATGCATTATGTATAGTTATTATAGATGTAGGAAAAGTGGGAAATAAATATTTAAAAAATAGAAATATAAGCTACGTTAATTATATAGTGTAAATGGCACGTCAAAATTAAAGAATCAAAACATGTCTAAAACAGTTTAAGTGGCAAAGATGTTAAAACAATTAAGTGCGTAGGCTACTTCTAATATGGCAATTACAATTTAAGGGTTGTTTTATTGAACTGATAAAATGAACTTTGGAACACTGAATAACGACCACAACGCATAAGATAATATAAAATGAAAAAATGACATTCATTCATTTAGCAGATGCTTTTATCTAAAGATGGATCATTCAATATTTGGTCTTAGGGGGCAAAGATATAACAAGTTTGTTTGGCTCAGCTGGTGGAGGATGACAGTAAAATGGATTTGTGCCACAGGTCACGCACAAACGGATCAGATGCATAGCCTGAATGCACTATTGATTTAGACAAAACCATCTGTTAAATGTAAATAAATATACCCCTTAACGTAATACAAAGTGTTTATAACGCAACGACATTCATTTTTAAATAATATTTTATTAACACTTTTTTTCTTGTGATAATAAAAAGCTATATTTCTTCACCAACCAGCCATATCCGACTAGTGGCGTCCGGGACTTTTACTATGTAATGTGCCACAAATGGATGTATCTTCCGGTTCTATTTTAGCCGTTTACGGTGATCTACTACGCGCTGTGATTTACATCAGACTGCCGGAAGTTAATAAATAACCTGGCACAGTTTAAGGCTTTTAATGGCCCTGATGCAGGTTATAATCTATAAATTATAATTTAATCAACCATATTGACTGATGTGAATGTATTTGTAACTGTTTTGAATGTTTGTAGGCTACATGTGTAAATATGCATATTTAGTATATGTATTTACTCCTTACTTTCTAATTTTCTTATTATATGCCCTGTTTGTGTATATGATAAATACAATACCAAGGATAAAATCTTCAGTGAGGCCTCAAAATAATAAATAAAATAATAATAATAATAATGATAATAAAAAATAATAATATGGATAACAGCCCATACTGCATGGCCCTACTAAAATTCCAGCTAAGACCAGCATAAGCTGGTGAGCTGATTTTAGCTGGTTTTGCTGGTGTAGCAAGCAGGTCTAGCTGTGCTTTGGTCACTTTTTAAGCTGGTCTAGCTGGACTTAGCTGGTCAGGCTGGACCCTTACGAATATTAACCACTACAGTTAAAACCATGGCAACTGTAGCCTTGATTTTGACAATTGTTTTAATTTTCATAAGGGGAAGACCAGCTGACCCACTGGCTTTGCCAGGCTGGGAGGACCAGCTTAAATAAGATAAAACAAGGTACCAGCTTATGCTGGTCTAAGTTGGATTTTTCAATAGGGATTGGGAAACGATGTTGTGAGAGTGAATTGGATTCCAGTAGGTGGCGAATAAAGTTGTGATTCCGTAAACTTGAAACGCACTTAAAGGAAGATTCAGGGTATAGCCTAAAATAATCAGTCCATGCCTTATGATAATTTAAAGGACGTCCTTGTCTATGAAAGCTGCTTACCTATTTTCTATGGGTCTATACAGACAGTTTTAAGTATTGACAATCTAAAGCAGTGGTCTCCAACATGGTGCCTACGGGCACCAGGTTGCCCGCACAGTCTGTGAGTTGCCCGCCAAAACACATTCTACTAATAGCCTAAATTTTAATATTTATTTATATAAGCTCTTATTAACATTTTAAACAATGATTAAACATATCAGTACAAGTTAATACAAAAAAAGTTTTAAATAGACTATCAAAAAAGGGTCACACTTTATTTTACGGTATCACTTTTACAGTGTAATTATACATTTAAGTACTAAGTAATAATCATTAACAACAAGTGCTTACTAGGGTTGGGGTTAGGATTAGGGTTAGTTGCATGTAATTATGCATAATTAATAATCATTACTATAATAATTACATGTAGCATGTGTAACAGACACCGTAAAATAAAGTGTTACCCAAAACGTTTTTTCCATTGTGGTAGCCCTTGCTAAAAAAAAGAAGGTTGGAGACCCCTGGTATTTATGCACAAATAAAACTATAGTGAAAGATAAAATGTCTGAAAATTTTGTTTATGAAATACAAAATGTATGTCATTTTTTTAACATTCTAAATGTTTTCTAAGGAGATTATTTTAATACACTGCATTTTATATTATATTATATAAAGGTCAAAAATACAATAGCATAAAATATGCACAAGTTATTCTCATACACTATCTTTTACACTGAATAAAATTGCTGTATAAACTGTAATCATATGACATATGCAGGCAATACATATAAAATGTATATATAAAATATACAAAGAGCTATCTGACTAAATTGAATAAGGCTGATATATTAGTATAAACTGTCCTTTGCCTGCATCAGTATACAATATGCAACAAAGGAGTATCTTATATATTGAGTTACACACCAGTTTTATTCACTACATTCATCTGTTGCTCATCTCCAAGTTTATAATGTGGGGTTGGTTTACAGTGTAAAGACAAAAGCATGGCTGTTGATTGGCTGCGGGCCCCTCTATTCACATGTAAATGAGACCTCATAAATGTCCCCCTTCAATTGCCCACTTTGCACGATATATGTAGTGTGTAGTGTGCTTGTTAGCGCAGACTTTTGTCTCAAACTGAACTCGCCGACCATCTGCCCCCCATTCAGGCGTCTCAACGGCACTGCGTCCTCTCAGCGGTCTCCACTGCAGCAATATGGCCCCTGCGTCCCGCAACGGCAAACAGGACGAGGATTATTACGGCATTAAAGACAGAAAGGTATGTTTAACGCGCTTCTTTCACGCAGGGATACGCGTTTGAACGCGACCATGTTTGAAACGCTCTTCTCTTTCTTTAGACGAGGAAACCATTGGTGGAGAAAAAGAGACGCGCCCGCATCAATGAAAGTTTACAGGAACTGAGGCTGCTGCTCGCGGACTCGGACGTAAGTCATTTCATCACCACTTCTTCTTCTTCATCACCATAACCGCGAAACACTTCGCGTCTTAACGTCACACTTTGTGTCATTTTAGGCGCAGGCAAAAATGGAGAACGCCGAGGTGTTGGAAATGACCGTGAAACGCGTGGAAGATATCCTGCAAAACAAAGCCAAGGGTAAGCGTGTGTTTTTAGATGACGCGTGGGCCTCGAGCGCTCCCGTTTACAATAACGCTACGTTTTAAAGTCGATTCGCGTTTGTGACGTCACTGTCCCGTTTCCGCAGAGGTTGACAGCGCGAGCCGCGAGGCCAACGAGCGATTCGCCGCGGGCTACATCCAGTGCATGCACGAGGTGCACACCTTCGTGTCCAGCTGTCCGGGCATCGACGCGGCGATCGCCGCCGACCTGCTGAATCACCTTCTGGAATGCATGCCGCTGAACGACGAGCATCGCTTTCAGGATCTCCTGTCGGATTTGATGTCGGACTCGAATCACTGTAGCACTTGGCAGAGCGATGGGACGTACGCGATGTTGTCCCCCGGAGGCAAGAGCGCGGTGAGCGGTGGCTCCTCTGCCCTGTCCCCGTCTCCGTCCACCACCTCCAGCGACGACCTTTGCTCGGACCTGGACGACACAGACACGGAGCACAGTCACATCTCGGTGGAAGCGCCCAGCATGCCAACTGTGTTCCACTCCAAGTCCATGTGGAGACCCTGGTAGACAGACGGTCCTCGTCCTGGTGGAGATGGGCATCTCCAAAATCTCATGACTGTAATGATTTAGGTTAGAACTATGAGGTAGAGGTCCAAGATTTTGTGACCCGAAATGGACACAGCTGTAACTTTGTACGTAATTCAATGTTAGTTTACTGAGACACATTTCTTACTGAGAAATCACACTTTATGTGCGCAGCTGTTTTACAGTAACTTACTGTAGAATTTAATTGATGCTATTTACTTGCAACTGTTTGTTCAAAGTTAAAGGGGACTTTTTCCATGTTTAACCCCTTCAGACCCTTCGTCCAGTGGAATGGACATTACATTTTTTGTTTTGTGGTTAAACCAATCAAAATAAGACACATTGATTAAACACCTGAAATCAGGTCTGAAGGGGTTAAGTGCTATAATATCAACCTAGAAAATGTGAAAAAGATCAACACAGTGAAAAAATTAGGTCATTGAATTTTGGCTCCCCTTGTGATGTCAGAAGGGGATCTTATTATAATAACACCACCCCTTAATCTGCACTATCCAACCACTGCAAGTGAAATGAAGATTAAACATTAACAAGTCTTTGTCTTTACAGAATAAATCTATAAAATAACAGATTCATGCAAAACATTATCCTCATAAACTGTTTTCTGTTTTTTGGTTCCCAGAATGCTTTGCATGAGGCTGTTTTATTCTGTAAATATAAAGACTTGTTAATGTTTAATGTTCATTTAACTTTCAACAAACTGTTGCCAGTAAATAACATCAATTTTCATTTACAGTAAGTTACTGGCAAACAGCTGCCATTAATACTGTAATTTTTACAGAATTTTTTTACCTGTGGAAATCCTCCCCAATAAGCTCTTCATGTTGCCACGATGCATTTCGGTCCAATATCAGCTGTACAATTTCTATGTTAACGTTTTCTTTTATTTAATTGTTTTGTATAAGCTAAGTTAAAACAACACTGTAAGGATAAATAATATTAGGGAGCATCTTCCCATGTCTAATTATTAGTGATTAGAATGTAAATATTTGAATGTGATTGTAGATATAGAGACATGTGATCGTTGTATAACGTGAATAAAGGAATTTAAAATAAATGTAAAAGTCTGATTTAAATCTGTAATGTGTTTATGTGTGGTTGAGATTACGATAATAAACCTTATTCATTGGTTCATGAATAAAGCATATCTTCACTCGCCTTTGGCCTTCATTATTAGCAATGTCATGTTAAATTTTGTTTAGGTTCACGTAGTCATTTACAAGAATGAAACAAGGCTTTATTTCACATAACTGACACATAAGAGCAGATGTTATCTACGTTGAGGAAGTTGCATTGCTTTGATGGAGTCACTTTTTAATCACACCTCTATTTTTTGTCAAAGTGTAAATGCCCGCCTTGACGACTCCTGCACTTTAGACGTGTAAACTTTAACACCTATGACTGCAAAACCGTGCATGCTGTCGACCACGTCTACTGTTTTGGAAACCAAACATGGGAACTATATTGTCGTCTGTTCTGAATAGTCTCACACTTTCTTAACCTTTGGTTTTTTGTTGGAACCATTATTATTAGTGCATCCACAAGCACTGCAAAAATAATTAAACAAACTGCTAATTAATAAATTAAACCAAATGCGTATTTGATTGTTTGATAGCACAACCTCAGACCAATGCATTTATATTTATTATTAATGATTTAGGTGTAAAATAGTCAGAAAAGAGATCCACTCTAACTTTTACTAAAGTCACGCTTTTTTTCCACAACCAAAATAAAAGCGCGCAAGTTTATTAACTCTTTAAATCCACACATTAGGTTCGCAGACTGTTGACAGGCTGTAACATCAATGCTTTCATCGGATCAAGGGCGGATTCCCGGCGTCTGAAGGTTGTGGTCGTGGTAGGAGGCCGGACTGCGCCATTCGCACCTTGTACTCAAATTGGCGCAGGTGTGAAAGGAACCGACGCGCCTTTCATCTGCGGTGGCGCAAACCCCTGTCCCGTCGCACAGCCAGGGTCTGATCACATGAAGGGAAGTTGTACATCGGATGTGTGTGTTGTATAATAATAAAATAAAAACTCAAAGAGGAACTGTGTTGAACGAAACTGGGTCGTCTGACTGTGAACATATGGCACAAAAAAGGGCCCCTCTGTTAAAACGGTTTGCGTAGTGAAAAGGGAACATTGAAAAGTAAAGGTTATACCTAGCTCATATGTAAACATTATAATTCCTCATATTTAAGAAAGTAATACAATAAATGCTTATTTGGAAACAATAAATGAAATATGAGAATAACACTGTAAAATCCAAAACACAGAGACAAAAACGAGCAATCTTAGCATTTTCAAAGCCACAGCTCTAGGGCATTCCTTTAACCAGTACCCACATATGCAAAAAATGATTTACTTTTTTAATAAACTCAATTTATGTCAACTAACAAGATCAATAAATGTACTTTTCATCTGTTGGCATAAACTAATGTTAACGTTAACGTAAAGTTTTACCTGTATGGTAAACAAAGATTCATTCAGGATGCATTACTTAATTATAAAAAATAGGCTTTATTTAAAATTGACTTTAATAAACAAACAGGGCATCACAAAGTAACACAATGTTTCAAAAGTCACTTAATGCAAGCACACATTTATTTACAATGTGGTCTATACATTTGAAATACTTTCCATAATAATAGTACCTGTTTCTCACCATAAAGCCAAATCGGTTTCTCATGTAGTATTTGTTTTTAGATCTGTTATCTATCTGTGCACAATAAGGGCGTTTCTTGTGCTTTAGTAACATTGGTAATTGCGGTTAGGCAGTTTTTCACAGGTTTAGGTGGGAACACTTTAAAGATCAGGGTTATTAGACCTTCAAGTAAGATTCAACCTATCCCTGGGCTTATTAAAGAGGACACATTTAACACTGATGTGCTACAATGAAAGAGACCACCACACAGGTTCGCTCTGACACAAACAGGTCGGCCTAAATAAGAACAAAAGTTGCACTTAAATTCTTTAGCCCAACTCCATGAAATACTTTAGAGATAAATTAGCCTAATGCTACATTTCACATAAGCTTAACAAGCTGCAAGTGCTAAAGTCCTGCGACTAAGTCTCCTTTAGTCTGTCCTATTTAGATCGGTCCTATTTCAATAAATAATATTTTAGCTTATAAGCTAGCTATTAGATAGCTAACAATTAGCAAACAGCAGAATATGTGACCTAGTAAATATAACCTAGATATCTTTAATATTGTCTTGACGCTTCAAAGTACAACTATAAACAACATATAAAACATTTTGTTAGAAAAAGGAACTGTACAGGTGAAAATAAGTTATTCAGCAGTATATATATACACATTAACAGAAAAATCTTCCAATGAACACTGAACAGTTATGGTCACCGAACCAGTCCGATACTGTTGAAAAATATTCTCATTTCATCTCTAAACTACACAGAGTACTCGCTGTCCACTGTCCAATCAGACGAGGTCTGTTCATGTGGGTATTTTGAGTCTTAAGTGACAGGTCCCGGACAAGCATTTGTTGTTAGATCCTCATTGGTTTTGGTCTGGGATGCAGTGACATCACTGGCTTCAGTTTCTCCCATGTGCAGATCTGGTGGATCTTCTTCTGTCAGAGGTTCGCAGAGCTCCTCGCAGCCGACGCATGCCTGCAAGCAAACACATTTAAATGAGTACATTTATTGGAGAATGTACAGTATAAGTGACACATGTGGTTTTTTATAATGTGCACCAGTGTTTGAATGATGTCAAAGATTACGGGGATCCTCTAGCCAAGCCCCCATCATTATAGGATGGCCATGATTTCACAAAGTAAGATGTGATCCTGGATCAATGTTTTAAATAATGAAACTCCAAATTAATCTTAACACAAACCTTAACCATTTTCCCCCTCAAATTATTGTGAAATAATAATCAAAGAAGAATTTTTAAAAGCCCCTAACCCGATCCTAAATCTAAATATATGTCAATTCATTCAGAAAACAGTGTGAAGAGCATTTGAGCATTTACATTTATTTCAGACAGAAATCTTTTGGATTTGTTTACTGCGAAATTAGGACAAATAATGGACAGAATTTTAAATTCATGTAGTATTTTAAGTTGAATAAAAACCAGGGGATCCCCCTAATTTTTTTGTGTGCTTTTTAGGGGGTCCCTCAATGCTTATAGGTGGTCCGTGTCCACACTAGCCCCCCCAAATTCGAACACTGTGTGCACCTATAAGACCAGAAACATGTTTTATTTTACAATTTACATTACATCAAGGCATTTAGCAGACGTTTTAATCCAAAGCATCCTACAACATTAAGGAAAGGTAATTTTCTTATTAACCTAAATACAATTAATTTTATTATCTATTACGTACAGCATAGCAATTCTTTATTTTGTACACTGTAAACAATTATTTTCTGCTTTTTTTGGTCAATCAACTCAGATTTACAGGTAATTTCAACTTAATATTATTTATCTTGACTAGAGATACGTTGTTATAACTACAGATAAGTTGTTATAACTTATAAAATATACATAAATATTTTATAAGTTGTAGCAACTTATCTCTTGTCAAGAAAAATAACAGTAAGTTGACATGACTTGTAAATCTGAGTTGATTCAACAAAACATTTAAGGCAGCAAAGTTTTTTTTATAGTGTATGTAATGTATGGATATGTTGTATTTGCTATTCTTTCATACTGTTTTTAAAATTAACATAGTTCATGTAAATACAAACAAATATAAATACTCTATACAAATACAGTGATACCGTGATAAACCTATAACATGGATTGTAAGTGACCCGTCCCAGATATTACATCATTGTTACGAACGCTGTAAACTGAACCGCTTGTTTGTGCCGGTATCTATTAGACTGTTGAATATGGAGCAGTGATGCTTCCTTGTAATTTTGGGATGATGTATATGGACATGAATGCCTTTTGTATGCATAGTATTGTTAATATCTTTTATAATATTTTAGGTTTACCAGATGACGTAGTAATGTTGCTTTGAGTCTACTCCAAATTTCTCTACTAAGAACAATAAAGTCTATTTCATTTCATGCCATGGATTTCAACGTCTTTGGCTAACTGCCTGCTCACATAATAATATTTGTCAATCTGAGTCCCTCTAATTTCAAATGCACTTCACAAAACTGACTCCAATGTGTAAAAGATCAGTAACACAAACCTTGACATCAATAGCTTTGGGCAGACCGCCTCGTCTCATCCAGGGATGAACCTCTGCCAGTTCTCTCTTCTGGTCCTCTGTGAAGCGTGGCTGGTTCTTCTGCATCTGTCTCAACTTCTCTCTGTCCTCTCGCAAAACTTTCTGAATGTCACTGCAACACCAAAGAGAAACATACAAGCACACACCCGTTTAGTGGCCAAGCGACTGTGAATGGTTGGCAATAGATTGAAGTAACATTGCAGCGCCCCCTAAAGGACATCTTATAAAACTACAACGAAGACATTTTCAGCTAAAAAGACTGTCTGTAAAATCCAGGGCAGGCCAAAGTCTCATAATCTAATTATTTTTGTTTTGGAGCATCAAAGTTTGATTTCAATGTTTGACATAATCTTACTCAGTCAAAATAAAATATATTAAGGTTATATTTTCATATATTATATATATTATATTATATTTTTTAGTAAATGACTTCAGCTGGGTTTTCACAGACAGACTCACATTTATGCTTCACTTCACATCAGTATCAAATCAAAGAGTCTGTGAAAATGAAAGGACTATGATGCATCACACAATGCAAATGTGTTTCCTCTTGTTTTGCTCTCCAAAAGGGTGACAGAGTGCACTTTTGTACCTAAAAGGTATATATTGGTAACTCAAAATGTTACATATTAGGACTTTTATAAAATGTACCATTTCAGGAATTTTTTTATATTTTTACATTTGCATTTTCATGAGATGAAAATAAGCCATCTTCTTTATTGTAACACATCCTGATGTTTTAGTTTAGATTTTGTAAATCCCTTTATTTTCAAATTCTCTTTACTGTAATTTCATGAAAATACTAAAAACTTTCTTGCTTAGGATAAGGTTTAAAGAGGTTAAAAACAACAAGGTTCCATTTGTTAACATGAACAATGAAAAAAATTATTTGTTATGCTTTTTTTCCCAATATGTACTAATAGGTTTTTAAACAAAAAAAATGTGTACCAGACAACACTATTAAATGCACAATAAACTTACATAAACAATGAGCTAACATAATCAAAGATTAATACATGCTGAAACATACTGATAACCAGTGTTGGGAAAAGTTACTTTTAAAAGTCAGGGCTCCAGACTAACTAGGAGCACAGTGGCCCCCAACCGAAAGTTTTAGGGGAGCAACCAGACAATTTAGGAGCACACACCGTAAATCAACATGCCAACCAAATATTCACATTTCTGCTAATTTCCACTGTATTACTTATAAGTACTTTGATGATAGATGAACACATTTCGCTACTTAGTTACTTTTCATAGAAAGTAATGCTTACGTTACTTTTTAGTTATTTTTGCTTGATCTCTTTCAGGCCTTGCAGGTGTTTTTTATGTCTAAAAAGTTCTGCATTCAGATATTGCATATTTCATCACAAAAATGTTGAGCTCTGGCCTGTTATCTCAGTTTCTAACTTAAACTGTTCCGACTCAGGCGTGTACGCATAGAGTACATAATGTGACTACATTTAGTTTAATTCAGTACATATTTTTTTAAAAATCAAATTAATTAAACTAAAAAGGTAACTTGCATTACTTTTTAAAAAAATTTACTCAAATATTAATTTGTACATTTATAAAGTAATGCGTTACTTTACTCGTTACTTCAGAAAAGTAATATTATTACATAATGCACGTTACTTGTAACGCGTTACCCCCAACACTGCCGATCACAAATATTAATCAAAGAAATAGAAATGAATCTATTAAATAAACAATATGTATAAAAAAATTTCCCTCCAATTTTATTTTAAATGTGAAGTTATTTAGCATATATCAATTTGACCCCAAACATTAAAAGTGTTTCTAAAATTTGAACATAACAGGAGGGTTCAAACAATATCACAATGCAATATAGACCCCATCAGATCCGATGTATTGGATTTTAACTAACAAGAATGGAAGTGGGTTTAAAAACTAAAGGGGCAGGAAGAGGGTTGTTACTGGTCAGTGGGCATTAGTGGTAGAGGGATGGGAGGGGTGGGGCTATTTCTACTGTCTCCGCCCACTCACCGAGACGGCAGCTGGTATGACATCATAACAGATTCATCCACGTTAGCCATGAGCAGCCACAGTGGGTCCTGCAGTACATACTTGATCAGGTTCTCGCTGCCGTCCAGCGCCCCTGATCCCGAACCAGATCCTTGCCCCTTGGCATTATGGGATTTCTGCGAAGAATCCACGCTGCCAAAGTAGTTACTGCTGTTGTTGCTGCTTCCTAAAGAGGAATAAAAAAAGTTTTGATCAATCACAAGATGATCTCAAAGCACTTCTTATAACTAAACATAAAAGTAATTCTTCAGAGGATACTGGAGAAACATTTCTAGTACAGGATGCATATGTTGTGGCCTCAGATGTGAGATAGTTAGTTTAGTTTCCTTCACATTCGTGTAATCACTACAATCTGCACACTTCAGTTACACTTAACACTTTTTATCTGAAACCAGCAATAATCTTAATATCTCTTACTGTGCAAGTATACGTGAACTGCATTTGCAAAATGTTTTTATCCAAAGCAAACCACAGAACATTTAAAGTTTTTATTAAATTATTAAAAATTTCCCTTAATCCCACACCCTTTTCACTGTTAATGCAATGCTCTACCGTACTGACCGGTTCCACTGGCAGAGCCGCCACTAGCGGATGTTCTGCGGCCGTTAGAACCGGAACCCATGGAACCCGAGGTGGCAGAACCGGTGCCAGAGTGCGAGTCCTCTGGGAGAATGTCCAGGAGGTCACTTGAAGACGAAAAGGCATCGCTATGTTGACCGTCGACAGGCGAACCTTCATCCTAAAACACAGAAAAGATCATTTAAATGTATGCATGCATTTGGGAGACGCTTTGTCCAACGCAACCACGCTCTACCAACATGAACACATTAACAACACTCATTTTTCATTAGGTACCAAAGCATAAGTTTGGTTAGCTAATGTAACAAATATTTGTGACGTAATGCGCTCTGTATAATTTTGAGCTACAGGCAAAAGAAAGTATAAAATGTTGATTTTGGTCGAAATTGAGGTTTTTATAAAATAGTCTAAATAGTCATTAAAAAATGATCTTTATTTGTACGTTTTCTGAAACCATCAAAAGAGTCTGTACCATCCTAAATGCTTAATCTAATACAAAGATGCACGTCCATCCACATGCACATCTGACATTTTGGTTTCGGTTTAAAAAAATGCAGGAATTAGAAAGTAAACAGCATGACTTGCGTGATGTTAAAGGGGTCATATTCTGCAGCTAAAAGCACATTACTTTGTGTATTTGGTGTAATACAATGTGTTCGCGTGGTTTATGGTTTAAAAAACATTATTTTCCGCATACCGTACATTATTGTAGCTCCTCTAAGTCCCGCCTTTCTGTAATGCGTAATGCATTTTTACAAATCGCATCGTTCTAAGAACATTATATTAGATCCTTGCATTACAGTAAATCTTAAAGCTGTCTGGCTCAATGTCAATCAAAAAAGAAAGAAAAAATAAATATTTTTCCTATAGTAGTAGTAGTAATAATAATAATAATAATAATAATAATAATAATAATAATAATCTTTATTTTCTATAGCGCCTTTAAAAGTAGCATCTCAAAGTGCTTCAGTATTGTATTTTTATATTTTATATTGATATAATTCAGTATGTTTTATTACTGTTTTAACTTTGTGTGTGCTAAATTTATTACTTTTATCAGTGATTTTAAGGTATGGATGCAGTGATTTTGCTTTTGAACCTTACATTTCTCAAAACTGAATTTGCCGACTCTTATAATTTTTTCGTCAGATTTCAACAAATCATACATCATTTTAAAGTTTTTTTAAAATAGAAATGTCAAAATATAAATACCTAATTCTTTTTTAATTCGCTCATTCCAACTGATTTTACCAGCATGGGTCACATTTTTTCTTCTAATGTAAGACAAAGCTGTGCTAATAATGTTAATATTTAAAACTGGAACTCAAGTAGACATTATATCCAGTTGACCTTTTGGGTTCAGAAGTAATTGTGGATAATTTAACTCCCTTGTTTGAAAAACAACCACATGTTGGTGCACAAAAAGTTTGCTATCCAGGTCAAAGAGATAAAATAATAAGAGAAGAAAAGTATTTCTGTAGCTCAATTGTTTAGGTATTCCTCGACTTGACTCCCAGAAATCGGACAAATTCATAAAAATGTAGCTTAGGTAGCTTAACAAAAGTGTCTGCCAAATGCACAAATATAAGTATAAACATAAAAGAACACCATGGTACATCTTCAAAAATATGTGTTATTATCATGCTAAAGTATAAAAACCTCCCTACCTGTTGCACAACCTTGTCAATTTTAGCTTTTCCAGCTGCACTCAATGCTTTCTCAACAACACTGCTGTAGCTCTGTTGTGGTACAATAGAGGGCGCTGTGCTCTCCAGTCTCTCAGCACAGCGTTGAGTCTCCTCTAACTGCAGAAGGTTCAGCTGCAATGGCGAACTGCACCGTGATTGAAACAAAGGTGGGGAGGGTGGGCCGCCCCCGCCCACGGACTGAGGGGTTGGGCTCCGCGACTGCTCCTCCCTCAGGTCAGGTTCCGGGGGTTTCGGGGGCTCATCCGGACACGTGAAAGCGAACGGTTGTGGCTGAAATGCGGTCTGTGGGGTGAAAGGGTTCTGAGGGGTAAATTGAGTCTGTATAGTAAAAGTGGACTGAGGAGGAAACGGCGCCTGTGGAGCGAAAGTGGGCTGTGGAAAGGAAGGCTGGGCGGGGAAACTTCCCTGCTTCGGGTAGAAAGGCTGCCGCGGGGCACCGCCCATCTGTGGAAACATGTAGTTGGGCAGCACCAGGGCCACCATGGGTGTGACCAGAGGAGCGGAGTATGGCGTCTGGATGGGTTGCATTGGAATGCGTGGATCCTGGCTGCACTGACTGTCCCCAAAACCCGACATAGGAGCATCCACCCTGGGCGGCATGGCACCAGCACCCGGGTACACCTGTAGCGGGTATGCGGGCATCACAGCCGGATAGGCGATGGGGTACGTGGATTGTGACGTGTCTGATGGAGACCAGGAGGTCTGGTTGAGACCCTGCAGCTGAGGTCTGGGTGCCGGTCTACGACCAGATGGAGTGCTATCGGAGGACTCGTTTGGCTTGACGCGCTTGGATTTAGTCTTTTTGTTGCGACCTCTGCGAGTTCCAGTGGTTTCTGGTGCGCCTCCACTCGGCTTACACAAGCGTGCTGGAGCAGGAACAGCTAAAAAAAAGAGAGTGACAGAGTTAAGCTTCCTTTAAACTCAATGTCTAAACCGAATTCTGCCCCACCTCCGAATCAAGTGAACCGTACCCCAGACCACCTCTGCAAAGCGTACAGTACCTCTGGTACAGTACGGAGCGATCACATGAAGCGTACTTTGGGGTCAAACGTACTTGGGTACGGGACAGGTCACATAATGTGAGTTGGGGCAGTTGTTTTTTGTAAGTTATGTTTGTAAAAACTACTTAAATGTCCTAATGTAACTAAGGCCTAGTCCTGGCTTAACCTAAACCCTGTCTGGAAACCGACCCATAATGTCATCTTGGTGTTCCTGTGGCTCAATTTGTAAATATTTGTGTTATCAATGCAAAAGGTCATAGGACAATTTAAATTAGAGGTCATCTTGGGTCCAAAGAAATGTCCCCTACCCGAAATGACCTGAATCACTTTTTACCCAAACCCAACATGCATAAAGACCTCACCCGAGACAAACCTGAGAAAATTAGACCCGAACCAGTGGCAATTTTTTATCCCAAATATAAATGACACCGTCTTACCGTACTTTCTGGACTATAAGTCACACTTTTTTCATAGTTTGGCGGGTCCTGGAACTTCTAGTCAGGTATGACTTATACATCAAAATTATTTCATATGAACCAAGAGGAACCATTACCGCGAGAGTCCGCTATATGCTGCTCCTGTATTTACGTAATTCAATGGATTCAGGAGCTTGGTGAACTTGATTTGGCTCGTCGTGTTAATTTAGCCTATTCAGCCTCCCAGGTATGTTCTGTATGCTACTTTTTATCGTGTAAATAACTGATAATGTTACGTTAAGATGTACGGACACCTATTCAGCCTGCTGTTCTGTCTGCTATTGTTTAGTTGAATAACTTGCCTTTCCAGATTAAAAGTCTGTTCTTCGGCTTGGATTTTGTGAAATCAGCTTCTAAATAAACGCGACATATAGTCCAGTGTGACTTATATATGTTTTTGCCTCTTCAAAACGCATTTTTGACTGATGCGACATATACTCCGGAGCGACTTATAGTCCAGAAAATACAGTATGTTGGACAGAAAGAAACCCTGGTGGCCAATTATTTTCATTTGTTATCTGACAACGACACCAAGGTAAACAGGTCTGTTTCAATGAAAATTAACCTACGAGTTTTCTCGGGTCCGTTCGGCAAATACACATGCATTTTAAATTACCTGAGCCACTAATATTATACCCGACCCGTGTCCGAGGCACACGTGAAAATGTTAGAACCCGCTCGAGTCTCGGACCTCAGGTTTTCAGATCTAAGTGGACCCATGAAGACCTGGGGCAAATGCATAAATGTAAATGCTGTAATTGCTTTAATTATGTTAAAATCTTTTTAATAAATCAATCAATAATTACAGCAGGGGGGCCCAAATTCAGTCTTGCTAAGCATATTAGAAACCTCCAGGCAGGTGTGCTGAGGCAAGTTGGAGCTCTGCAGGACTCCAGCTCTCGAAGACCGAGTTGGGGCACCCTTGAATTACAGCAATTACTGGTTCACCTGGTCTGTGATTGATACTCCAATTACAGAAATACAAGTCCTTCACCTACACCCCTATTGTTTCATGTGACCCCCAAGCCAACTAAATCAAGTTGTGTAAATCTAACTAACATTGCATTCAATCTATACATTTCTTTTATTAGTATTCAACCATTGCTGACGCAATGCTCTGCCAATACAATGGAGATTTTTCATAAAGAAAGAGCTGCATTGTGAGCATTCAAACAAGTGAACAATGAATCCTTGCTTACCCTCGGATGCCACCTGTCCCTTTTGCCTTTCCAGGTAGAGGGAGCAGTCTGCTTTAAAAGCGTGCACGCCGCGCAGCTCTCTGAAGCGGCTGAGGAAAGCCTGCTCTTCTTTCTGGGTGTGTGCTGCCAGAACCTGCTTGGTTAGGCCCAGTTTCTTGTAAGCCTCTCTCCCTTGCGGTGAGACTGCGGCCGGTGGTACGGTAAGAACCTGAGCTTCAGTGCCTTCAGCGCTGGGGACGTCCTCTATGATCTCTGCCAAGAACAAGAACACACGGTTAACTTTAAAATCAACAAGAGCAAACACAGGTGGACCAACCATCACACGTTTACTGGTGCTTCAAAGCCCTGCACAAGAATATGCATCTATTCTTGGAAAAGGCTGACTGGCACAGTCAAATCAACTCAATCATCTTTTTGTCCCTATCATTGTGGGATGTTTTTACTAACTTTGTAAGGAAGAGAACTGTTGCTGTGAAGAGATGTTTCTTGTTGAGGATATGACTATAATGAAAAAAGTGTTTTGCTAAGGAACAGACAAAAGAAAAGCTTGAACACAAGTAAACTCAATGGCTCTGTTCTGAATGCTTGTCAGCTGCCAATGCAGACAGATTTTGAAAGCTTTTGCAGCAGGCAGCAACATTATGTTTTTTTCATTCACAGACATAAAGGTGCCAAAGAATGCATTGAAAAAATATGCTTAATTTAGGATAACCTTAGGATTTGCCCCCAGAACGAAATGGTATATTATTACCTTATTTGGAAGGGTCATGAATAATAATGTTGAGCTCTGCTCTGATTGGCTGTTTCTCAGAGCAGCTCCTTTAGTAGCTCTGTGTGTGTGTGTGTGTGTGTGTGTGTGTGTGTGTGTAAACAGATCTTATGTTTGAGTCTGTATCAGATGAAGATACAGAATTTATGGAATAAATGATTATTTGGAGATTGTTAAAGGGGTCATAGTGTGAACATTTGTTTTTTTCACGTTTAAGTGCTATAATTGGGTCCCCAGTGCTTTTATCAACCTAGAAAATGTATAAAAGATCAACGCATTAATTTAGTTTTGGTAAAAATTTTCTGTGAAAAATGTGGTTATTCAGATTTCGCCTGTTTTGTGATGTAGGTAGCAAGGCCAATTACAATAATACCGCCCCTAAATCTACACAATCCAACCACGGCACTGCCATTTAGTGCAGAGAGAAAGATAGAAAATAATTGACAGCACAATTGAGTTTCAATTGCAACAAACCACCATTATGGTGATCAGTGTTTGCATTAGCATTTTAAAGGACACACACATTTTTGCTCAGGCCTACAAAGTAGCAATTTTAACATGTTATAATAAATTATCTATGGAGTATTTTAAGCTAAAACTTCACATAAGCACTCTGGGGACACCACATACTTTTTTTTACATCTTTAAAGGCTGTTTCTGAGTTTGCGTTTTTCACAGACATCCCGTAAAGATGTGACATGCATTGTATTTGTAATCGTGCAATGTAGATCTGGTATACTCTACAGATTTAAAAATTGAGTACAAAAAATATTTGTAATGAAATCAACAGCGAGTCTTCCAGGTCGGTCACAAAGGCAATGCTATTTGGTTTGAAGCATAACATTGCTGCCTATGCAAAGCATTTTACAATAATAATTTATGAGGTTTCATGACTTTATGATGCTGCCTAAGAAAGTCAACCGCTCTTGTAGACAGCAAAGTTTTGAACAGAGCCATTATAAAATCTGACAGACGGACGGACAGAGAGAGAAAGAGAAATGAATAATTACCTTTTTTGTCTCCCACATGTACAATGGTGCTGCTGTAGCTGCACTGGCTGGTGATGGACAGCACGCTTTCAGGTTTACTGGGCAGTGGAAGTGGGGCGAGAGATGGGCTCACGACACCAGAGCCAGGGGTCTTCTTAGACACATCTAATGATGAGAGACCCACCTGACCCTTCAGATGACCTGATTCTATAGAGAGAGACAAAACAGAGAAAAGTAGATTAAACCAGAGCCCTGTTTACACCTGGTGTTAAGGTGCGGATCACAAGTGAATGACAGAGACGCATGTCCAGTGGTGATTTAGTCTCTTTTGTCCACTTTTGACTAATTACTTAGAGGGGGAGTCCTTAAAGCGCGAGCGAAAGAAATGGCAGCTTTTAAATTGACACAAACTAATATTACGTCAGAGTCCGCTGCTTATGTTGTAAGTAAACATGCTGCACAGTGTTTTGTACATGTATATGCAAGAGCTTTCTGATATTTTAGAGAAATTTATGAAATAAGCTTGCATGCTCTCAAAATGAAACAAAACTACTTTTTTTCCTGATGGGAGGGTTTCTAGTGGACAAATCACAGCGCTTGCGGTCCATGTAGAATAAAACGCGTTGACAATTTTTGGTGAGGTGCGTGTAAGAGCCCTTCTGTGTCATGTATAAAACACTAAGGATCATTATTAAAACTGGATTGTTTAATACCTTCAGCTACTTGAATAGAGTTCTCAGCGGCTCTCTGCTTGTCCTCGTCTGAAGATGTAGTGTTTGAAGACGACTGGCACTTTCTCTTTACTGTGATGGGTATGTTACAGCTCTCCAAATACCTAACAGAGAGATGAAGATAAGGAATGCAAATGAGTTTTATGAATGACTAGCTAGAACAAATTTAAAATAAAAGCGTCGTTTTTGGCGTCGTTTTGTCTTTATGACAGTGATTTGTATCATTCTGACCCAACATCAATGCTTATTACAGTTTTATTGTAAGCCATAACAGTAGAACTCCTATTACATTAACTTGAATCTCTTATGGCGCGTTCACACCAGAAGCGAATGAAACGCAAATGATTTACATGTTAAGTCAATGCAAAGAAACGATAAGATATCCTGCCCAGCGATTCACGTGGCAAAAATTGAGCATTTCGGCATTTGACGAGCATAACACGTGGCGGATATTCGCCCCACATTAACCAATCAGGAGCTTGCTTTAGTATTGATGTGATTACGATATATCGAGCGGAGTCAGAAATGCGAAACAACAATGGAGTACAAAATCATAGTTGTTGTATGTGGACACCTGTAGCTGTACCACACATTTTTGTACTTTTATAGAAATGGGAATAAAAAGGATCTTGCTTGGAAAAAAAGTGAGTGACGAAGTCGGACAATCTGGGCACATTTCACGCGCGAATGCGGCACATTTCACGCGCGAATGCGGCACATTTCACGCACGAATGTGGCACATTTCACGCGCGTATGACGCAAATTTCACGCGCGAATGACGCAAATTTTACGCGCGAATGGCGCAAATATCACTCGCGAATGGCGCAAGTATCACGCGCTACTAAAGCAAATATCACGCGCTAATAAAGCAAATATCACTCGCAAATGACGCAAATTTCACTCGCAAATTACGCAAATTTCACTCGCAAATAACGCAAATTTCACTCGCAAATGACGCAAATTTCACTCGCAAATGACGCAAATTAACTCATAATGTTCTAGCATCTAACTACTGTGCGAGTAGCGCGATTTATTCACTTCATTCGCGTCTGGTGTGAACGCACAGTTAGCAAACATCAGTGCAGACATAGGCAAGGAAAACATTTTTTAAATGCAAAGTCACTAATTTAAAACACAGCAACATCAACATCAGAGATGCAAACTGATAAAACCTCCCATAAGTAAAGGGTTTATGATGATGCACAGTTTCAAATTAAGCTTTTTAGGACAGTGTTCCTGATGTTAAAGAGATAATCAATAAACAAATGTCCACCTGACGCACGAAAAGAAGTTCTCAAGCGCTCTAACGAGCAGACAAAACACCTGTGAATCTTCTCTTCATGACAGACGATCAATAAATCGATTAAATTTAACAAACCAACAAACCTTTGCTAATCAGGTTGTGACTTTGTGCCTTTGTACCTTATTACGCTGTCCAGACAGCTAATCTGCTGATAGGAGTAGACGGTTTGATCTTTGAAGGCTAACTCCTCTTGCACCGCTCCTCGCTGGTCTTCAGGGGGATCTTTCCAGTTGACGGGGTACGCAGAGTCTTTGGGTCGAACCGCCAGACTTTTCTGAAGACTCTCTGCGGGAAAGGAGGTGAAGATTTAATTTACGAAATTAATTAATTTGATATTAAAATAGCAAACAAAAAGGTGCAGACATGTACACATACTTGTAGGGCTTTTCTTCGACTCCTGGCTCTTTTGCATGTGAATGCCTTTGCATATCTCCTGAAAGCTCCTCTGAATTAATGCACAAAAAAACAATAAATCAAACAGTGCTTAATGTATGAAAAATCAATCCCATTAGAAAATTATGATCATTAACAATCTCATTTGGTACATGCACTTAAAATATCATTAGAAGTGCTTCTCAATGTCATTTCTTTAAGCTGGAAGCAGCTGTTTCTCTGATATCACAATAATTTATAAATGCACAGAATTGTTTAAATGTCTCATCCATAATTTAAATATTTAAGAAACTGCATCAGGTCACACTTTAAACAGCAATGCATGTTTAATTGGGTCATGTCACTCACCGGTTTGACGTGGCTCCTGTCTTCTTCCTCTTGGCGTTGACGTGGTCCATTACTCTCGCTCGATGACGGCAGGCTCAGCAGGTGATCGTTACTGCCAAGACTTCCATAACCACTCGAGCCGTTGTTGTGCACCGGCTACACACAAAGACACACACATTTGTGTTTTTTGACTTGACTTTCAAAAGTTCTGTTTTGTGCTTTGTTAAACTTTAAACCAACTTGGTCAGCACGAGTAAATAAAAGCACCTGCAAGAGGAGTCGGTGAATTTGCTCTGTGATTTCCTGAATATCCGAATCCAGAGTTTTCCCCTCAGCCACGGCCGGAGCTGCAAACACATCTTCGTTCACCGGACCCCTGGAAGGATGAACACAAATCACATAAATCACAACTGGATAAAGGAGGAGAAATGGAGTAGCATCAACACATGCAACCAAAATGCAAGTGTCGCATGCAATAGCGATATTCGCAATAGCATGAAAACATGCATGCCAGAGTACATCAGGACCCCTCCAAAAATGTTACCCAGCTTGTGAACTTACATGCGAACTTTGTGCCGGCCGATGACAAAGGAAACTTTGCGGCTCCAGGGATTGACGAAGCTGGACCAGCTGGTATCAATGGTGATGTATTCTCCATTACGAGCGCAGAAGCGGATGGAGTGATCGAACGGTTGGCCGGCATACTGCAGGACTGATGAAGAAGGAGAGCTCGGTTAGGTGAATGAAATGAAAAATTGCATTCATAACTCATCAGCATTGTGCCGCCACCAGCTTTTTTGAACAAAAAGAGCCAAAGTATGTATAAGTGCAGAAGGTATTTTAAGTATAGAAAATAAAGACACACATAACCTTTGAGAAATTAAGTTAGGTCAAAGTTAATTTCATGTTTCTACTTGTATGTAATATTGTCTTTGAATAATAAAAAATAGTAACGGGAGGAGTCAAGTTTGACAGACAAATAAAGCAGCCCACCTGTCCAATTCAAAAACACTTACTTTTTCTGTGAATACCAAGCATGATTGGTCGATCACTAGGATGCAGGTGCAGTAGGACAGGTGTGCCAATCAAATCCTGCGGTAGGTATCCTAGCAACGGAACAGCCCTAACAAATAAACAACAAAGATTGGATCGTGAGAAATTATTCAAAGCAGGTGCGTTACATTACATTATAACATGCATTGCTGTGTGCACGCTAAAATAAAATAAAAAATTGGGTAAAATTTGGTCAAAACACAGTCGCTGGTTTAACTTAGAAAATGTCCAAATTTTACCTAACCATGGGCTGAAACAACAAAGTATAGGTTAATGTAAACTCAACGATTGAGTTTCTTTATATTTGGCCAAACAATAGCTTGAAACAACCAAACGCTTTTTAAATGTGTAATAAGCAATGTTCAAGTCCAGAGGACTTGATAAATTTGGACACTACTCAGGATTAGTGCTGTGAGCGCCATCTTGTGTCGAGACACAGGAGTTCCTTTGGCAGGCGATTTAAAGTAAAGGGGTAGCGGCTAACCGTTGCGATGCATTATGGGATTCAATAAGTGCACTGATAATGTCCACTATAATTTTGGACACAGCCAAAACTTTTTAAAATTCGTCATATTTTAGATCATGGTTTCCTAAACCCTGGTGGCTTTCAAGGGAACTGCAGGGGGTCCGTGAGTTGAAAAAAAGGATAAATTATAATGAAATCATAAACAGTAAATTATTTCAATAATTAAAATCTGAATAAAACGCTTACTAACAAAAAATATTTAATTTGTTGAATCTCAATGTCATGTGACCATTACTTGAGAACTTAAATGAAAATTACCAGATTTTTAATTTATCCTTTATTTTACCAGGAATAATCCTATTGAGATAAAAAAATCTATTCTACCAAGGAGTCCTGGCCAAAATGGCAGCACACAAAGTTTCACACACAAAAAAAGATGAAGGTCTAATAACAGTTAATAATAACAATAATGATGTAAAATACTGATAAACTTCAAGTAAATAATTTGGGTCAAGGGGGTTCGGCTAACAAAAAACTTTGAAAAACAAGGATTATCACTATTACTTCTCATCCACATCCTGAAACACACAGCTGGGTGTGTGTGTCGTGGTGAAAATCCGTTTGTCTGTCGGGATTCTAGGAGCTGGGGGGGAAACACGAAGAAAAAGGACACTTAAAATCTAAAGGCATCATAAATGTGCAATTCTGATGCTTTAGCTTCTCATTGAAAGATCCTCACTAACTAGCACTTCAGGATGCTACTTTAAAGTGCATATACATTTGCATTTCAAATATATCTGTGTATGTAAATATACCACATAACTGCCAGGGCCACAGGGTTATGACAAAAACTCTAACTGCTGAATGTTTCCTTTAAAGGGGTCGTATATGCGATTTTTTTAAAAAAATGTAAAATAAATCTTTGGTATCCCCAGAGTACATATGTGAAGTTTTAACCCCAAATACCCCACAGATCATTAATTATAGCATATTAAAATTGCCACTTTGATGAAATGCAAACACTGATCACCATAATGGTGGTTTGCTGAAATTGACTTGGTGACCTATTTTTCATTAAGTTACAAGGTTGTTATTTTTCACATTTTCTAGGTTGATGGAAGCACTGAGGACCCAATTATAGCACATGGAAAAGTCAGATTTTCACATTATGACCCCTTTAACATACATGCTTAGTTACTCCTCACCACATATATGTACAAGAATAAGCTAAGCTATACGTAATAATACAACTGTGATAATACAACCAGTGTAAGGACTGACCTTCATAGCCGGAGTGCACTCTCTCGGCCAGCAGGAGGCAGCAGAACTGATCTTCTGAGTGTTCAGTGTCCTGCACTTTCATCAGGTATGGAGTCATTCGAAACGGTAAATACTGAAGATCTCCCGCACACTCCTTCCCTCCGCTGAAGAAGATGAAGAGAGAAAATGAGTTTTATTGTCTTTCTGCCACAAGTAATAAAATGATGTGGCTCATAGATCCACAGTGCAAAACATTTAACACATCATTACACATGCTGGAAAAAAAAATACAATAAAATCATAAAATGTAAATAAATAATTTTAAAATTAAAAATCTGAATAAAACACTAACAAAAAATATATTTAATTGGTTTAATCTGAATGTCATGTGACCAAAATGTACCAACATATCATACACATAGTTAACCTGCTGAAAAAACCTTAAAGATAATCTAACTATACACTGAAAAAAAAACGATTCATTAAATTTACTCAATTTGTTTAAGGTAAGTGGTTGCAATCAATTTATTTAAGCTACATTTAAACAAATTTTTTTTATTTTATTTTCTGTACTAATTTTTTGTTTTGTTTAAATGTAGCTTAAATAAATTGATTGCAACCTCTTACCTTAAAAAAATTTAGTAAATTGAATGAAAAAAATTTTCAGTTTATGCATATACTTTTAAATAAATACTCTACAATTTCAATAAATACTTTACAATTTCTTTTAACCAAGGGTACAACTATATCTGAACTTTCAACAAAAAAAATTCAAATAATAAACATCGGCTCTGTTTCTAAACCTGAGAAGCGTGCTACGTAGACAACTTTGGGATGTTTTCAGCACATACGCAGTTACTGAAAGGTAATATGATATCTTATATAATTCAAGACATGTATCATTCACAGAAAACATAATCCCATAATGCACCGTTAGCAAGGGGGAACAATCATGCAAAAAACAACGTTAATATAAAATCATTTAATATTTTAATCTTTTTATTTAATAAAACAATACTAGACTACATAATACTACTGCTGAGATAGTCTCTCATTTGTAATTCACTTTGGATAAAACATCTGCTAGATAAATAAATGTGTGCCATCAATGGATTTTTACTTTCACAGCTGTAACTTAACAATTGCATGATTCGTTTGAAGAGCACAATTGGTATGACGCACAACCCAACGTTACAAATATTTCAAATACATCTGAGACTACAAAGTCAACACAACACGTCATCTCATGCAAGATGACTCACATGTGCACACACAACAATGTTTACTTGGTGATTTAAGTGAGCACAAATCTTAGCCTTACATGCAATGCTGTCTTAAAATTGGGCTTGCAGTGTGGTATTTTAAAAAGCACCATATGTTTCCTATGACGACAAAACCCCACTTTAAGTTGTTTACTGAATGTTTTCCATGATCAAACCAAGCACATTACTGAGATTTAAATCCTATTCAAATATACAGATGTTGAGCGTAATTGATTTCCTCCTGCTGATTTAAAATAGAAAGGTCCATGAATAAAATCATGTTGAACAGATGGTGTACGAGATGCAAGTCAGCATAAATTTACTCTTAACCCTTAAAACGGGCGCACACGCACTCACCTGATCCGACAGAAGAAAGATTTCTCCTGCATGCAATCTGACGGTGATGATTCTGAGAGCAAAAAAAACAAGATCGTAATGAGTTATGGGTTTTATTTAACAGTATGATGTCATTAACTAACACAGGCAGCTGTTTTTCGGTATATTCAATCAACACAGGAGTTAACCACCACAAAGCAGCCTTACTGTGTTCATCAATAAAAATAATGTCTTTAAAGCATTTCAGGTTGCATTTTTTGTCTACTGCTAGTTTCTAAAAAAATGTTTTATTCCCCCTTTTTTGATTCAGATCAGCTTTAACTAAAAGAATTAGGAAGTGGGGCAGACTAAATCTGACATTTGGTTTGGTGTGTCCTGGCACTTAACCACAAAAAATGATGCAAATGTATTCACAATGTGGAAAGATTAAGGGCAGGGCTTTCACACTACTAAAGCTTTTGACGTCAGAGCTTCATTCCAATAAAAGCTCAGCGGATCTGCCCAAAAACGGCCTTCATTCAGGCTGTAGTTTGCCGTTGGCTTAAAAAGAATATGAACAAATTAGGTGAACCTCTATTAAATGTGTGAAATACAATCTAAAGTGTCATAATGATGAAATTTGGAGCATCAAGGTAAAAATTGCACCTTACTCAGTCAATATTAAAGATATCAAGGTTATTTTTTCATGTTAAATTATATAGGATGATTTTATGTAAACTAGTCTTCCTCAAGTGAGTAACATAAAAAGGTACACTGGTCTAATTTGAATCTGAAAAGTAAGACTGATTTGCTAGTTGGTCAGACTAACATCTTAACAGCTATGTTTATGCAGCCAGCCAGAGCGTTAAATGAGTCTCCATCATGTTTGTGTTTGTGTGTTATACCTGCGCCGGTACACATGCTCCAGGACGGCAGTCTGTATGGTGTAGTAAAGCTGTAAAACACGCTAACATCCTGCGGCGTAAGAAACTCCACAAATTTAGCGTTCTTGAATGCATCCCGTTTACAATTCAAGATGGAGGCCGCCTGGTCTGAAATGTAGACGATCTTTCCGGTGATGAGAGATACAGCGACTGCGAAGATATCCTATACGACAAAGATGCCATGATCAAAAGATATCCAATGAAAATGTGCATTTATTAAAATAAATGTTTAAAGTAAGTGATCACAAGAATGCAAGTAAATCAATGGATGTTAGATTTAATTATCTGTCTAATCATTGATTGGATGCTCATATGACATGTAGAGAAAAACCAAACTAGACAAAGTAACAATATAAAGATAAACTTACTGTGTTTTTAAGGGTGTATTCAGAAGTAATGCTGTCTATCTCCTCTATGGTATATGAAGAAACGTCAAGGCCGGACGGTTGACTGTCATTAATCATAAGCAGCTGATAATATTCTTCATTTGCTAGAAACAGAAAAAAACTATAAATCAAGCAAATAATATAATGATAATTATAATGCCAAAGGACCAATATTATGCCCATTTTTACTAGATGTAATATAAATCTCAGATGTGTCCAGAATGAATCGGTGAAGTTTCAGCTCAAAATACCCCACAGATCATTTATTATATCATGTCCATGGTCAGTCAGGCTGTGGGCGGGGCTTTGTTTGTATGCCATCACACCAACAAGAGAATCAAAACATCATGTCTTATTAGACTGCTTTGGTTTAATGAGGATTAAAAAGGAGAAGTGGGTGATTTTTTTCATTGTAGGGTTGTTGTGTTAAGCAGTGTTGGGTGTAACGCGTTACAAAGTAACGCGTTACTGTAATAATATTACTTTTTTCAGTAACTAGTAGTGTAACGCATTACCCGTCTGAAAATGGTAATATTATTACAGTTTTCCCGAGCTAGTTACTTGCGTTACATTCGCCAGTAGCACCTTCATCACACAAAGGCACACAACACAGAGAACAAAAGGGAAGTGGAGGAGGGCGTGAATGGAACAGTGATTGGTCTAAGTTTGGCATGAGGTATCATTTACCATCACCGATTGGTCGACACCCAGCAGCCGGCAGCAGAGCGGCACACTCAAAGACAGATCGGGAAAATGGAAGCGTCAACAACGGCAAGCTTTTTTTCAGAGGAAGGTTCGCTAGTTTCGACGGGAGGAGATTCAGTCATTATTTTATTATGTTCAACGGAAGGAAAATAACTTGACGGTGAAGTGCACACTCTTTAATGTTTCTCCGAACGCTGTGCCCCACGTCCGGTAGCGGGTAAGGAAGCCAGCAGTAATTTTTATGTTGTATTAAAATGTGGTGTATTTACGGTGGGTTTTCTCGCCGTGGAGACCTTGATGAATGTAAGGTTATGCCACGGTCTCCCGGCGCTCATTTCATTGTTTGTTTGTATGTAAACAGGGGTTGCGTGCAGGTTGTTTATCCCATCAATTTTGTATATCAATTTTACTGTAATTGACGAAGGCTGTGTCTTTAGCTTGAGTGATTTTAATGATATTTATTGAATTGATTGTGTATTTATTACTTTGCGGTGTTAAATTGATATATTTATATGTTTGGGTGTTGGATGAATTTGCTGTGCATTGCTGTGTATAGTGGGTGGGTAAATAATGTGCACTAACATCATGGTATCCCCCTGCTAAGAATACAGAACTCTTGGAAGTCTTAATCAGGAAATAATTTATTGTGAACCGTCATTATTTTATCAGCTGTCCATTTAAAGGTGTCCATCTAAAAATAATTGCAACCTGTTGTCATCCCTGTATTTTGAATGAGTAAATTGTTATCAAATTTAATCTAATAAAATTGTAACTTTTTATTGATTTGGGAGTTTTGTGTTTGGATGTTTTCTTGGCCGTGGCTTGCCCAAATAAACATTCTTGCCCAGAAAAAAAATGTAACTAGTAATATAACTAGTAATATAACTAGTTACTTGCTCCAGGGAGTAATAAAGTAAAGTAAGGCATTACTATTTTTGAGAGTAATATGTAATAAGTAATATATTACTTTTTTGAGTAACTAACCCCAACACTGGTGTTAAGACACTGCCAACACACACTTATGTCCAAACACCTTGTAAAAGTGGATTTTGCATAATATGGGCCCTTAAAAAATAACCTAGGAACATGTTTTAACCAATCAACATATCTAGTATAAAGTATTACAAATGCACAAAACGGAACTTATAATAATAATAGATTTTTTCACAAAAAATGAATATAAGTTTGTCTTCATAAACATAACAAATGTGCTCTTATATTAACAGCTTCATGTAGGGATGCTCCGATCGATCGGCCGCCAATCGGTATCGGCCGATAATGGCATTAAATGACTCGATCGGTGCTCGCTAAATCTGCCGATCTCATAAACCAATCTTTCTGTTTACTTTTGTCATCAAAAGGATCCTGAATGCGGCTGCAATTAAAGACATTTTTTTACGTAGCGCGAGCATTTTTACAACCTGTTGCTCACGTGCAGCGTGCAGATTTGTATGTCTCTCTTTGCCTTTACAGAGATATGCGTATTTTCTATGAGGATCGCGCTCCGGTAAACAGCGCGAGGCGTCTTCACATCCCCATCAAACAGCGTATACAACACATATCTATCACGAACAATTGCATCCTCATGCCAAAAGTTTCTTATTTGCATGCGTCTTAAAGTTTTGAGCGTTTAAACTTTTATTTTCCTCACAGCTGCTTGTCTGCGTTCAGCCGCCGCCCACACACACAGCAGCCTGTCATCAGTGCACGTGAACAGAGCGATCTCTCCCTCACATCTTAAAGCTGCAGTAACCTAATTCATCTCTCAATAAAATCACTCTCTGCTCTTGACTAAAGAATTTTTATACTTCATATGAATGCGTGTATATTTAATTAATACAGTAAAGTCTGTGAAGTGTTTTATTTTCAGTACTTTTAGGAGACATAAGCCTTTTTAAAGCCATATTAAATTTCTCTTTGCAGAATAAATATTTGTTGTGCTTATTTATTTGAGTCTCTATTAAAACAATAATATACCTAATTACTGCAAGTAATATAACAAAGGCAACATCCGTGGTATTATTTTATTTAGAAAGATTGTAACAGTTACAGTCATCAAAGCGCTTGCATATCAGCTTTAAAAAATCGGTATCGGAATCGGTATCGGCCGATCACGAAGATTACAAATCGGTGATCGGTATCGGCTGCAAAAATCCTGATCGGAGCATCCCTAGCTTCATGCAAAATAAAAATGATTATTTCCTATAAATTTCAGGATGAACTTGAAAATGTTCATTGTTAGGATGAAACAAAGCTAAATTATATTAACTCTTTCTCCGCCAGCATTTGTAAAAAAGCAGCATTTTTTTTTTTTTGATTTTCACAAAAGTTTATTTGGCTTCCAGAAAATGTCCTTTTTAAAATATATACTACTTTCAAAAAAAAACTTTCATCCTACCTTCATTTGTTCTCTTTTTAGGACCTCTCAAATATGAGTAGGTTTCTTAAAAAATACCAAAAAGCTGAGATAATTGCGTTTTTGATAGAGATCAGATTCAGAGCGATGATCAAAACATAAACCGAGTTTTTACTGTTTGGCCTGAGTGGATGCTTCCAGGTTTTCTAAGTTGGGTAAGTGTGCCACCTGGAGGATAATAGCGGAAATACGGATTGCCGTAAAAACTCGTCATTGGCAATGAAGCGTTTTCTCCTAATTGACGAGATAACTCGTCAATGGCGGGGAAAGAGTTAAATGGGTGTGATAAAGTCTTGCTTACCCTCCACTTGTCTGACGCAGCGCAGGGCGTATTTTAGGGTGTTCAGTGTGGTGGACTTGCTGCCCTTGTTCCGCTTTTCTGGAGGCAAATGAAGCTTCAGTTCCTTCAGGGTTTTGATCAACTCTTTCTGCGTCTTGGCCTTGGCGGATTCTTCACTACTGCAGGTGTCAAAAACACACACACGCATATAAGTCAAAAACAAACTTTTCATAAAATATGCTAAACATGAGACACCTCCCTCTCACCAAATATGACCAAAAATAATTTGCAGTTTTTGTGTCTGGTGTATGTTTGCCGAACCTGCAGCCGCTGGTAGATGGGTTATCTTGCTCCGAGCTTGCACTCAGGAGACTGAATCCATTCGAGCTGCTGGGTGGCGAAGGACTGTGAGAGTTGGAGCTGTAAAATGAACAAACAACATCATGAGCCATAAACCACAGACAGTTATTAAATCATGTATACATTGGACAGTTTTGCCATAGTGGGTAGCTTTATTTTATTCACTTTATACATGAACCCAAAGTCACGCAAAGGTTGTGGGTTTGATCCCGAGAAACACACATGCTGATGAAAAACGGACAATGTAGGTCGCTTTGGATAAAAACCTTGACTTTATTTTGTAAATTTGCTTTTTTTTGCATGAGTAACATCTTACATGTAAGCTTTCCCTGCTTTTTTCTAAAATCGACCATTTTGTGTATTCTTTGGAATCGAACCCATGACCTTGCCTTCAGCGCCATACTCTACCAAATGAGCTACGGGAATACAAAGAGAAATGATTCATTCAGTAAACCATCTGGAACAAGTCATGCCACATAAAAGCAAAATAAATGGACAAAACCTCTTTATAACAAGACAGATTTCCAATCTTTTCGCACAAAGAGTGGAAAATAGGTCTTTCGCTCGTACATGGAGGTCACTCTGATGTTGCCCTCCATCTCTGTTACGCAATCTTTACCCGGCTTCACCGGTTCCTCAAAAACAGCATGTGTTATACCCAACAACGCCAGCATCAGCAGCTCTGAGAATAGCTGGCATTGCAGGCTTCTAGTACAGTAGATCACCAAGACTAATTGGTTTAAACCTCTTAACATAGCCTGCAGATTACTACAGAGTCCTACGTCCAGCCGCAGGTGACAGAATCTGGCGACGAAAATACCCAAGGAGTGATTATAAATAGCACCTAAGCAACTTGAATAGAAAGTGACTTTACACGTAACACCTATTAGCTGTAGATGAGTTAATTATATAAATCACATCTGTCTTAGTTTAGCAAGGTAACGTGTTTATGCTATCCATAGAGCGAGGGTAATTCAGGAGGCTAATCGGAGATTTGGGAAAATTATTTATATACACACATGGAGGGAAGTGTGGCAATTACTGCATGCAAATTGTATAGATGGGTAGACAGACCTAAATGCACTTTACAGGTAGGGGTTACGGAGACCAGGGGTCTCCAAAACGTGGTGCCCACTGGCACCAGGTAGCCTGCACAGACTGTGTGAGGTGCCTGCCAAAGCACATTCTATAAATAGTCTCAAATGTAATATTTATTTATTGCATATTTTTATATAAGCTTGGCTTGGTTTACGCATGTTAACATTTTAAACTATACTAAAACATATCAACAAGTAAAACAAAAAAGTTTTGAGTATACTATATCAAAAAGTAGCCTTCCAGATTGTTTTATCCATTGTGGTAGCCATTGCTCACTAAAAGGTTGGAGACCCCTGATGTAGACCAAAATCTGAACCAAAATAAATGCAACAAATAAAAAATAATGCAAAAAATAAAAATGGTATAAATAAATTGATGTTCATCTTTAATTTGTATTTAGCCTCGTACAAAAGTGAAAGTAAACTTTAAGGCTCACCTTTAATATGACTAAGGTGCACCTGATAAATGCTGTAATGCAGGGGTATCAAACTAATTAATTTCTTCAGTCACATTATTGACTTTCATATTTTTTATTATAATAATATTTTGGAAAATATTAATAAATGGCCTATAAGTGAAAGTGACTAGTAGGGGCTATTTAATGTTACATAAGTTGGACAGAAAAATTAATATTAAAGCTCTATTTGTAATTGCATAGCAAGCTACATAATGATATATACTAGCATACTACTTTATATACATATTATACTCATAACGAGACGAATGTTATAGCTGCGTACATACTTCTATCTTTTGCATGTTTCTCACCTGATGGCTTAAGCCTATTTTTCTCATCCGTAGTTCAAATTGTGTTGCATTGCATCTCCCGTTTTCCCTCCCTGTATAATGTCACCATTGGAAGCTGTGACTTGATGCAAACTAACCCCGCCCCTCCTTGTACTTCTGAGTGACAGCTCTTCTCTGGGCAAACACTCCAAAGTCCCAACCAGATTCATTGATCGCATGACGAAAATGATATGATTTGATGTGAGGTACAGATGAACGACGTCAGATTTCCTCGCCGTACCGGAGACCACAGCTCATGGTTGCTCAGCGACGAAAAAGACGGCACGGGAGCGCGCTTTGGAAGCCTTGACCCGCTTCCTGTGGCCATTCACATATGTAAATATCAGAAATGTGTTTAGACACCATATAACCGTTATTGGAAAAACATTATATATATATGGTTGGCCTGCAAAAACTCATTATTTCAGCAGCACTCTATGTTAATAATTATTAAATATATCATGACACACATACCAGTCGTTCAGCGATTTGAACATGATTTATGTAATTTGAATACAAAAGGGACTAAATCAACACAGACAGAACAACTGGATCAGAATTTCCTCTCTATTTTCTCCTGGTAAATGCAATGAGAGAAACAGAGATGTGGGGCACAGCTGGTGTCTCAGGGAAATCAGGAAGGGCACATGGCAACGTAAAAAGACAAGAGCCATTAACTGTGTGTGTGTGTAAGTGAATGAGAGAGAGAGAGAGAGAGAGAGAGAGAGAGAGAGAGAGAGAGAGAGAGAGAGAGAGAGAGAGAGAGAGAGAGAGAGAGAGAGAGAGAGAGAGAGAGAGAGAGAGAGAGAGAGAGAGAGAGAGAGAGAGAGAGAGAGAGAGAGAGAGAGAGAGAGAACTTTGTCTGATGTCTCATTCGGATGCACTTAAGTCATGGAGAGAATTACTCTAGGGTGATGCTGACGCTCCTAGACCAGTTTAGACTAGCTTCCTATCTCTTCCTACGCACTGTCTCGCAGGGTCTTTTATTGTTTCACTTATAAATGCATCTGTTAGTAGGCAGATGATGCCCAACTTGACTTTACATTTGCGGCACAGGCTCACAACCCCATGATGAGCACTCTGCCGTACTGTGTATTTTGTGGACGTCATGGAACCACTTGAGCTAAATTAAGATTGGGGTACTTATCAGAAACCATGCAAAGGAAACGTTTTATTTCATACTGTTTCACCTGACTTACCATAGAGCTCGAGAAAAACTGCACGTACAGTAGCAATTACATTACTTCTGCACTTAAATCTCTTCATGAGCTTAAAGTATCTGATTGGAGTGACGGATGGCCAATAGACATTACGTGTGCGATAGAGACATTGTCCTTATAGTGGGGTTTAGTAGTGGAGAGAAAGAAAAGGCAAAAAGAGAGAATAAAAGATAATTAAAGATAATACAAAGGTGCCTCATATAGAGATAAACCGTGGTGTGCAAACCGTCGATTTGGCCGCACCCGTCCTGTGTATACAAGTACAAATATTGGGTTGTCAATGGTAACCGTCATGGCCTGAAATACTGCTGACGCAATAACACTGCAGTGTTTTCCTAAACAAACACCATCATTAAACTTGATCATTCTTCTCAAAAATCATGTTTAGAAATACGAAAGGAAAAATTAAATGTAATGAAAAGTGAGGTCGTAATGAACTTTTATGAGTCAAGATAATGAAGTCCAGCGGTGACGTTGCTAGTCTGAAAGTTTCAAGATGTTTCATCCCTTTCAAACTTGATCTTGATAAAAGCACACACACACTTTGACTTACGCAATCACACACAGAAAGTTTGCACTGGGGCAATGTCATTTAAATTGTAGAGACGTATTACAAATAAATAATTTTAATTCAATAAAATTTACAATTGAGCTAACTTGGGTTATATAATAACTAACCAATGCAGTAATGACTAGTTAATTCACATAAAAATGAAAGGTACTTATATCTTAATTACTTTTTAATTTTTAATTTGTGACTTAATGCATGCCAAAACCAATATAAGATAACATTATGTAATATTACATATAAAAACATATTCTGACAGTATTGGCTGTATTTAAAAAAATTAACAAAAAAATCTAAATTGAAGTTCAGCGTTTAGTATGAGTGTAAGTTAGCCGTACATATGAATAATATATTGTGCTCGAAAACATCGTCAAAATCTGCATTTAAAAGACACCAGCAGTAGGGCTGTGCAAAAATATCGATACAGCTAACTATCGCGATATTTTTCCACAATAGTGTATCGGTATTTCAGTCTCTACTATCAATATTTTATAACCAATCAAATCCCTCTGTGTTCGTCAAACGACCTCCTCCACCGCCGCTGTAGTTGTCGCTGTACAGTTGTCGCAGTACAGTTGTCTGTCATATATAGCCATTCGGCCAATGTCTCCTAAGTTACCGTGAATGAGAAAATGGCAGAAAATTTTAAAACACCTGCAGCTTTCAAAGCAGACATGTTGAAGCACTCTGGCTTAAAAAAAAGTTTTAAAAAATTCAGCTCTATTTTTTTTTACATTTTTAATAAAAAAGGAAAGAGTATTGCAATGCATCGCAGCGTGCAACGTATCGTATTGTGCTACATTGGATCACGTTTCATGTATCGTGATGTGTATCGTATCGTGAGGCCCTTGCCAATACCCAGCCCTAACCAGCAGTCTCGCTCCCTTCTGCCAGTATAAAGCTCAAGAATTTTATGACATCATTCTGCACTTCTGCTGCTCATCAGATTTCCAGCTGAGGTAAACTTAACACTATTGACTATTTTAAAGAACTCCATATGTCACGCCCTAACTTCCTGTTTCAGTGGGAATTATGTGAACACATTGAACAAATCTGCACATTTCAGTGGACATTTAATTGTGTTGTAAAATAATCAATATATGCACACCTGTAAGGTCACGTCATTGCCACATTATAGGTAAAGTTTACCCCAAAATGAATGATACCCCTACTATGGAAGTCAATAAGTGCCGTCAACAGTGTGGCTACCATCATACAAGTTTAAGGGTGAGTAAAAGATGACAGAACTTTTATTTTTTGGGTAAACTATCCCTTTTATGTCTGCTTTGCAACCATAACCTACAAAGCTTGGTTTGGGAAAAAAGTCTCTATCAGATCTCCACCACTGGTCAAAGTAATAAATGAATACTTATCAATTTTGGCCCAATTTTAATCACTAGCTGAATGGAAACTTGGACTAAAGAGCCGAAATCTGACCTGTTACAGCCCTACAAAATACACATGCGGTAAAATAAACTAAAAGTGCGCCTTCTGTCACTGTTTCACATCAAGCTTTATACAGTATTTGCCAGTATGTGAAATGACTGCTATGGCAACCACAGTCATTGCGGTGCTATTTAAAGGCCTCTTAAAGTCTTCAGAGGAAAACATCCCATTAATGCAGGACTGAAGATGGAAAGAAATAGAGAAAAGCACCAACTGCTGCTGACAGATTTCGAATGAGTCAGCAATCAACATGCGGCACAACAGGTGACAGAGCATATATTTAATGCCACTGTCAGCATCCGGCTTCATCGGCCTGTTGTGCTGTATTAACTTTAAAAAGTAGCATTCATTACAAGCAAACAGTAAATAATCTAAATACCTTTTATTACTGCCCGATGACTCCATCAGCGCCGAGTCTTTGCTCCGGCCATTGGAACTCCCAGTAGACTCATTGCCGTGGGATTCGTTTCCATGAGAATCATTACCATGGGAATCATTACCATGAGATTCCGTTCCACTCCCGCTAGACCCGCTGCTCTTCATCTCCACGTCCTCGTGCAGGGAATGCCCCATCTTCCGGCCGTTGCGCGGCGAGGCAGGTGGATCCTGGCTGCTATCGCTGCCCTCCGATGCCAGGCCAAGCTCCGCCCCCTCTGCATAGCTGCCCATACGATGCAGCGCAGCCATGGAACTGCAGCCGGCTGCCTCGTCCTGCCCTCCGGCCAAAGAGGAGAACAGGTACGGTTTGGAATCAGAGTCCTCAGACATCATCACTCCTCAGACAGGTTTGAAGAAATAAAACAAAGACCAAGGAGCTCATCGTATCTTCAGAATGCAGATGCAGAAAAAAGCTACCTATGGGGGAAAAGATAGATTAAGTCAGTGAAACTTTAGACCTGACACCTGGTATATGATGGCATAAATCTGGATTATATATGGTTTGAGCAAATCTGCATGTCATCCCCAGCACTAGATATACCATCAAATCTAGGTATAACACACAATAACCCCATACTGTAAGTATCAGTAGGCCTACTAAAGTACAAATAGAATGGTTAAAGTTAGTAACGGCAGGTTATCATAAATGTCGGCGGTACATCAAAACATGTCTGATCTATCGCCAAGGTACAATCTATAAACCAGTCAAGCTCGGTCTGGAACCCAAAGGTGGTTGACCCTGACTGTCTCTTACGATGTCTGTGCACAGTCCTTTAGACAAACAGAGGTGGCATTTCAGCATGTGAACACTGTTTCCTTCAAACGCTCCCGTCGAGCCCACATAAAAGGCATCAGACACCTGTCTAGACCAACTACAAGACCAGACAGACTTTCAGCCCTTCATGTTCTGAAGGTCCTGTAGAAACGGCAAGGGATAAATACACTCTAATCCCTTTGCCCTAAAGAAATAAAGGCATTTAATGTCTGCCCTGAGCTAAAGGTTGATCCAGGGTTCCTGGTCAAAGCCTGAGATTGGCCATATTAAAGAAGGACAGTTTTAGCGTTTGGCTTATGACTCCTTCACCTGCAAGCTAAAAATATATCATTAGAGTAAATTACAGCTATAGTGGATTACCAAGAGTCAAGTCAAACTAAAACAAACACTGATCATCATAATGACTTTAAATGAAACAGCTAACATCTAATCCTAAATCAAGAACATAACTTTACAAGTAAGGGTTTAAACAGAGATGGTAGAAGAGAGGAAAAGTTACAGATTGTAGCTTTTAACTCTGCTTCAGTGTTACTTTTTAACATTCTGTAAGATTGGGACCCAGCAATGTTCATTTAACTCTGGGGATTTTGCTGTGTGTCAATTTTCTTTAATCTTATTCTCAAAAATAAAAAATATTCAAGAGTAAATGATCCTAAAGATCTGAATGGCAGTCTATGTATTAGGCCAGTGCTTCCCAATCCTGGTCCTTGAGGACCCCTCCCAGAAAGTTTTAGATGTCTCCTTATTTAACACACCTGATTTAACTCATCAGCTTGTTAGGGAGACATGTCTACCATTTTAGAAGGAAGGAGGGGGTGCTCGAGGACCAGGATTGGGAAGCACTGTATTAGGCATTTGGGTTATAGTTACCATAATCCTAAAATCAGTAATTGTATATCAATACATTGTCAGTCACAGTGTTGGGTTAAGGTCCATATAATCATGTGGCAATATATAATTTTGAATAAATAAGTCTATTAAAATTTTAAAAGCTTTAAAAAAGTTATTGTAGCCAATATGTACCTTTGTCCACATATCATCACCCATGATATACACCACCCAGTCCTACCTAGCTTACGTCAATTTCTTTTTGTCTGATTTTTTTAAAGCGCCTGGTGTTTCACCTCCAATTCACCTGTCAGACATGTATGAACAGCGGCAATGAAAGGTTTACCTACTGGCAGAGCGCCAAGTGTAACCTGGTAACCTACAGGGCAATACCACAGCTGCAGTAACCTTTGGATTACTAGACTCATTGTGACATTTTTAACACCGCCGTGTGTAACCATTAACAGAGATTCAGAATGATGATGAAGGAAGTAAATGAGTTTAGTATAGGACAGTGGAACTTATGTAAGTCTTTCTTTAAGAAAAAACTAAGCGCATCCACAATAAAATATAGGTAAAAATTCAGAAAAGCATGTCATTCCTCATACATCTAGAGATTTAAACAGACTAATGCATTAAACTGTGGTGCTTAACTCGTCTCAGGCTAACCCTAAAACCATTTTATAGACTAACACTTAAGGATGGACCAGGAATGGGTGTTTTTGATTTGGGCCAGTATACAACACCTAGCAACCATCCAGAACATCATAGCAACCACCAAGTAATGAGTAATGACCTTGCATTTCTTGCAAAATATAAATATGCATTTATAGATAATCTTTTTACCGTTGTGAAGAGAAACCGTTTTGCATTACATTTCTGGTTTTAGAGCTTCAAGTGGTAGATTATTATCCATTATTGTATCAGTAATGAAATTCTCTAGGCATTTTCTGTGATATTTGGCCTGGAGGGCCCATGCAGAAGAATACTGCATTTTAACATCATTATAGGTGACAGAGCAATATTAAATCCACTTTCTAATGCAATCAAAGGTGAAATATATGGCGGATGGAGAAGTGCATCTGATCAGATCTGCACTCTTTGCCAGTGTTATAGTCAAGACCACCTAAACCGAGACCAAGACAAGACCAAATAAGTCTTTGAATGCATAAAATCTGTTTATCCGTATGTATAACATTGGGATACAAATTCAACAACACAATTAAAAATAGTCAGGTAATAAAACGTAGTATTAGATTTTAATAGGGAATCTAACTTTAGGTGACAAGTTAAATTAGATCTAATAAACTAAACATAGCCAGTTAGGAATAGACATCTGCTGAGAGATTCAAGTCCACTGCCAGCAGTATTAAACTAAGTCCAAAGTCACAATCTCACTGCTGATTCAGCAAATTTATTTCAGGTCATTGAGCTAAAAGACCTGCATCTGCTCTATATTGGACAAATATATAGTGTTTGTTCAGATTAGTTGTGTTTGTTCAAGCAAAAAAAGCAAACGTCATCAGGAAATTCAAATGTGACAACATTTTTTATAAGATAATTGCAAAGAGTCTGCAGTAAAGAGAAATGTCTAGAAGTCTTTTATTGCATGCAGTTTATGCACTGCTTCTCAAACTGAAAACTGTATGCATGCTTATTGCTCAGCATAAAAGATACTCAGCATTAATCTGTTAAAATGACAACAAAGCCAACAATGATTGGACACACAAAACCTGTCCTAATGTTATAGAACATAAAGCACATCGAGCAAACCTTACACACAGTTTTATAACATAGTATCAAGTTAGACATTTATGTAATTGAATGTGTTTTGCAATGGCACATGGGCAGCAGTTAGCTTTTATATAAAGACTTACATAAGTGCCGAGATGCTATACAAATATAAGGAGCTACATTTTAAACATTATAAAACTTGTATAACTCATAGTTGGTGATGGCAAAAACACAAAATCCAAATGCAATGTTCAGCCTTATTTGAGAAACATTTAGCTTTTCACAACTTTAGATAGGGGAGTGACTGATGTTGGACTTGTTATCAAACAGTGGACAATGAAAACCCATCAGTGCTTAGTGGATGCTGTTGAAGTGATTCACCACCAGTGTGACTCACCAGCACCACCACAATGAAATACTTTGATGTAATAATTTAGTTGCTTGAGTGTCACCTGTAATTACATAATACTAAACTACCTCTCAAGTCCCTCTGGTAGTCGTATTTCAAAGTGCATTCGTAAGCAGCTGTTTGATAATCATTTATGGAACAGATAGCTATCAAAACTTTTCAAGATGACACGTGTTATTGCACTTACACAAAGATTAGATTCTGCTGAACCTAGTGCATTTTAGAGTACATTATCTAAATACTTTTATCCCTTACTTTACATGCATGAAAAATAGGGGTGCAACAATACATCGATATCGAGATGCATTGATTACATTTCTAACGATGCACATAAAATATCGATATGAGGTAACTTTATTTTGACACTTTCTGCATCTTCATTTCTTGATAATGTCCATCTACGCATTTCCTCCAAAGTGCACGTTTTCGTTTTTAGTCTCAATAAGTGAATGCAATTTCGGCTGTGCGATTCAGAAGAGAGATATCGACCACGTATTATTAGTGTATATCGGCATTTATCGGTGCACCCCTAACAAATAAATACTGTAAAACTACTTAGTGGGGTTAAAAGTTTAGGCTAATAAAAGACTTGGTAGAAAGTTGACATTGATTCATGCACTTTTTCTTCTCTTATTTAATGCCATGCCAGCTTCTATGGTTCATGACAAGAAGAGAAGTCAGAAAGAAATCAAAATGTTCTCCGGCTGAGACTGAAATCTCACCTTTTATTCTCTATGTTCCTCTCTCCAGAAGGCCTCTACATATCAATTTCTTTCTGTATTTCTCATCGACCTACCGCAGATTTGTGAACAATCATCAGAGATATAAAGTGTACAGTAAGGTCAGTAGGTCTTCCCTAAAGCACCCACGAGCAATCAAATATTTTTGTTACAGTATATTGTGTTATCTCTACGCTCTATACAGCCTCGCTGCCTGGTGGTGTGAAGAATAAACTTTCATTGAGGGCAGTGTGGGTGTGCAGATCATCTATTGCTGGAACATTAAGGGGGCTGCACTGCTCAAATAACGTACGAGAAAGAGAGAGGAAGTGATTTACTCCAATTCGGTTTTCTTCAAGCTGTATGCTTCCATAAAGAAGCGTTAACATGCACATAAACTTTCAGTTGGTTCTTTGCGCTTCTCCTATGGCAAATCTCCTATGGCAAATGGTCCTTTGGGGTTCTCCTATGTCAAACTTTTAGAGAACCCTTATAGGACTATGACTAGATTTTTCATTGCACATGAGTGTGCGATAGTAAAACCACTGATAAGGACAAAAATGATTGCGTGCACCAAACCAAGGCTCAAAGAATACAGATAGCACAAAAGTAATTCTGATAAATCTGCAGTTCCCAACATCACCCTCTGTAATCTAATCTCATGTCTGCTCTGTTTCCCAGCTTGCCTTTGAAGCATTCAGTGTGTAAAGTAGGGCTTGTTGGAGTGTTCATGTGGCTCGAAGCCAGAACTGTTCTCTAAATACATAAAAATTTCACCCGTGCGTCATCACTTCCTACCCTCCCACCGCCTACCCAAGTGCTCATCCCCGACAGCCAATCCCATCACAGGGGCCAACGCTTGTGACCTATCCTGATGAGTGAGATCCTGATTTCGGACACTTTAACGAAATTGCTCGCCCACGCACTTTCTCTTTAATGGCCACCCGGAGGGAAAAAGTTGATTAACCACCCATGTGACCCATGCATTTAAAACCACAGGGGCATAATGTTACCACCCACAATTTGAATCTCTAATAGTTGGTAGTTAATTATAAGTCGCTAAAATAAAAATCAGTATCTTAAACATATAGTCTGACATATAGATAGGATCTCCACCAATAGGAGCAAAGCATGGTCAGTTTCCATTTACGTCAGTACTGTGGCAATTATTCTAGCATCTCTGTCTAGCATCACCAAAATAGACACAACAACTGCATATCTCCAGGCTCTCATTTGGATCCAGCAACACCGGCCTCACGAATAAGATTACATACAATAAATAAAAGCAATAAATGAAGCATGAATATTTTTATATTCTTCCTGCTGATCTCATTGAACTTGAATGAGAAGAATATCACAAGATGACATTATTACAATTTATTAAGCAATAGGCTTCAACTGGAAAGGAACCTGAATGTTAAAGCATGCAAATAAAAATGCTAAAACACATGCAAATTGCCTCATATAGAGCATGAGCACATGCAGAGATCAGATTTGATTCAGTCTGAATAAAGAGAAAGTAATGCAGATCTAAGCAATATGGCATTTAAAGAGCACGTGTAATGTTTATGTGCTCAATACTGTACAGGCACAGTAAGGTATTTGGAACACCTCCTGTAAGACTAGGTCAGTTTAATCTAGTTCAACCACACAGCTAAAACCGCAACACTGATCCTTTTAAAAACAATTCATCAAACTTAATGCCTGTTTACTGACTAAATGAATGACCATATACTAATTCAGATCTTATGAATGAGACTATAGTGAACTAGCACATATAAAACATGCGAGCAATAATAGAATGTTACAAAGTGACCAATGACAAAATTATACAAAGTGACCAATGACAAAATGACACAAAGTGACCAATGACACAATGATACAAAGTAACCAATGACAAAATGACACAAATTGACCAATGACACAATGTTACAAAGTGACCAATGACAAAATTATACAAAGTGACCAATGACAAAATTATACAAAGTGACCAATGACAAAATGACACAAATTGACCAATGACACAATGATACAAAGTGATCAATGACATAATGTAACAAATAATATAAATTATACATGTGTGATCAATAATTCAGTGATACAAAGTGACCAATGACACAATGATACAAAGTGACCAATCACACACTGTTGAAACAAATAATACAAATGCTACAATGTGACCAATAATTATTCAGTGATACAAAGTGACCAATGACACAATGTAACCAATAGTGCAGGTGTCATTCTTAAATTCCTTTCGTTATCGGTGACATGGTTGTTAAAAGGCTTCATGCCTTTAACTCGTGACTGTTATATACCCTTATACAACCTTATAATCTTGAGTTTCATTCATTTTAGCTCTGGATAGTCAATCAAGTCTACCAAGCAAGTGCCCTAATAATACATCTTACATTTTACCAATCCCCTATCTCTCACTTTCTCAAAGATGTTATTGTTTCAGTAAAACACGTGCAACTCTACATTTATAATAAAAATATATCTTGTAAAATAATAACTTTCTAAACGAAATAAATAAAGGGGGGCAATGCAGAGATATATAGGGCTTTCCTGTAGAGCAGTGACCGAGGATGACCCACTCTCTGACACAGTTATGCAACGCACGGTTTAATGGCTTTAATATACACATATGTGTCATATAAAGACTGTTTATGAATGAAAATTCAATGTTTATGTGACACTGTATCTTATACATGCCGCATCAATAACACATTCGGTCCACTGCCTAAACTTTGGTTCTTGTGATTCGGTCACATTGCAGTCAATGGAAAGAGTTATACAACCCACCCGTCGTACCATAAATTCAAGATTAACGCCTCCTACCTGACAACCCGGACAAATGTTCCTGTCAAACAGCACAAATGTCTGTCCTGTCCGGCTAGATTGACAAAATATTCCTGTAATTTTCGTGTCAGTTTCTCACAGAACCACAGATTCGCATTGACACACTTCGACCACAGCGCCGCTGTCGCGAATGAGCTCGGTGCCCTGGATCGCTGTGTGACCTCAATTCAAACCCCGCCCCCGACTCCTCCCTCCGCGCGATTCTATTGGACGAGCGGCGAGGAATTCCATGAAAACAATGCGGAAATGCAGTGTTCGGGCTGTGATTGGATGAAAGGGCCGCCAGTCTTTTTACATAAGGGTGTCAAACGGCTCACGTGGACGCCCATGGCCGGTGACGTCGTGAGCTACGTATGGGCAAATCAGTAGTAAGGAGGGAAAGCAGCTGAATGGGACCGAGTGTGGTTGGTCCGAGTATGCCCGAGTTATACAAACTGTTATACAAGTGTGTGTACAGTCAATGTGGCTCTCTCTGTGCGCCAAACACGTAATTGCTTGTCATGTGATGTTTTTAAATGGATAGGGATCTGACTATTTTCTTGCAGTATTATATAAATGTGCATGGAAACATATAATACATAATCTAATAGAGAACTGTGAATCTCAAAGTTCATTCATGCATACAGAAATGAATCAGCATGAGTATGAAACACCATTGCTTTCTCCATTCTCTCATTTTTTTCTTTGTTTTAGACTTTTTCTATCTCCATCTGTTGTGAAGATGCTTCAGATATCTTGCTTGTTGCCATTGCCAATAGTATAGTTTTCTTTTTAATTAGGTATTTGCATATCTAGGACAGTGGTTCTCAAACTGGGGACCGTGGCCCCCTGGAGGGCCCTGAGATGGTGCCAGGGGGGGCCCAATTTAATGACATTTTAGAAAAAACATTAATTTATTTTCAATTCTGTGTAATTAAACCTCAAACAAATAAGGCGACTTACCAACACCACTACATTGTATTATTTAATATGTTTTGTTTAATTCAAATTTTAAGTTTTATGTCATACATTTTCTTTGGGGCGCCACAAAGGGATGCACCGTACACAGGGAGGCCGCCTGCCAAAAAAGTGAGAACCACTCATGTAGGTTAAACTTTGGCCCTTTGGTAAGATATGATCTTTCTGGTGATCCCTATGTGTAGGCTAATACTGAAATATTTTTTTTTCATTCAATGGATATAGGGCATAGCTCATTATGTTAGCAATTAGTACAGCATAAGTAAATAAACTCACCTAAAGGATTATTAGGAACACCTGTTCAATTTCTCATTAATGCAATTATCTAAACAACCAATCACATGGCAGTTGCATCAAAGCATTTAGGGGTGTGGTCCTGGTCAAGACAATCTCCTGAACTCCAAACTGAATGTCAGAATGGGAAAGAAAGGTGATTTAAGCAATTTTGAGCGTAGCATAGTTGTTGGTGCCAGACGGGCCGGTCTGAGTATTTCACAATCTGCTCAGTTACTTGGATTTTCACGCACAACCATTTCTAGGGTTTACAAAGAATGGTGTAAAAACATCCAGTATGCGTTAGTCCTGTGGGTGAAAATGTATTGTTGATGCTAGAGGTCAGAGGAGAATGAGCCGACTGATTCAAGCTGATAGAAGAGCAACTTTGACTGTTACAACCGAGGTATGCAGCAAAGCATTTGTGAAGCCACAACATGCACAACCTTGAGGAGGATGGGCTACAACAGCAGAAGACACCACCGGGTACCACTCATCTCCACTACAAAAAAGAAAAAGAGGCTACATTTTGCACAAGCTCACCAAAATTGGACAGTTGAAGACTGGAAAAATGTTGTCTGGTCTGATGAGACTCGATTTCTGTTGAGACATTCAGATGGTAGAGTCAGAATTTGGCATAAACAGAATGAGAACATGGATCCATCATGCCTTGTTACCACTGTGCAGGCTTCTGGTGGTGGTGTAATGGTGTGGGGGATGTTTTCTTGGCACACTTTAGGCCCCTTAGTGCCAATTGGGCATCGTTTAAATGCCACGGCCTACCTGAGCATTGTTTCTGACCATGTCCATCCCTTTATGACCACCATGAACTCATCCTCTGATGGCTACTTCCAGCAGGATAATGCACCATGTCACAAAGCTCAAATCATTTTAAATTGGTTTCTTGAACATGACAATGAGTTCACTGTACTAAAATGGCCCCCACAGTCACCAGATCTCAACCCAATAGAGCATCTTTGGGATGTGGGGGAACGGGAGCTTCGTGCTCTGGATGTGCATTCCACAAATCTCCATCAACTGCAAGATGCTATCCTATCAATATGGGCCAACATTTCTAAAGAATGCTGCCAGCACCTTGTTAAATCAATAAGGCAGTTCTGAAGGCGAAAGGGGGTCAAACACAGTATTAGTATGGTGTTCCTAATAATCCTTTAGGTGAGTGTACATACTTAAATCATTTAGGCAAATACTTTACAAGTTTCTGTTTATTACAGTCACATTTGTTATTTCATAACACCTCATATGCTAATATGACTTGCATAAATCTGCTTTATTTAAAAAGTGATTGCGGTACATTAAAGGGATAGTTCACCGAGCGCTGCCCCCGGAGGACAAATGAATACAAAGAAATTAATACAGGTTTATAACAACACGAGGGTGAGTAAATTATTACAGAATTTTCATTATTGGGTGAAATATTCCTTTAAAGGGGTCATATTATGAGATTTTATTCAAGTTGTCAATTAAATCTTTGGTGTCCCCAGAGTACGTATGTGAAGTTTTAGCTCAAAATACCCTATAGATAATTTATTATAGCATGTTAAAATTGCCACTTTGTAGGTGCGAGCAAAAATGTGCCGTTTTGGGTGTGTCCTTTAAAATGCAAATGAGCTGATGAAATGCATACACTGATCACCATAATGCTGGTTTATTAAAATCGAAACTCAACTGTGCTGTCAACTTTTTCTTTCTCTTTACACTAAATGGCAGTGCTGTGATTGGATAGTGCAAATTAAGGGGCAATATTATTATAACTGGCCTTGCTACCCACATCACAAAACAGGCAAATCTGAATGAGCTATCTTTACATACTTTCAGAGAATTGCTTACCAAAACTAAGTTACTGGTTGACAGAAGCACTAGACACACAATTATAGCACTTAAACATAAAAAAACTCAGATTTTTATGCTATGAACCCTTTAAGTGATCTTAAAATAAACTTTTGCCTTTGCACACAATGACAGTGACACACAGATGTTTAGAAAAGTGTTGGAAATCTTTAGACATCATCTGATAAACAACTTTGATGCGAGAGTTTATTTATGCACACAATAATGAATCACCATGACTATAAAAAACCATCGCTCTCTCTATTCATACTTTTTTCCTTGTGTTGGACTCTTTCCATCTCTCCATCTCCATCTGTTCGTAGATGCGTCAGAGGCGGCTTTCCTTGTGTCAACAGATTTTTCTCTTTAATTCATGTATTTGCATTCATACTGCAAAGGCATGCTTTTACAAAATATATACCGGTAGGCAACTTTAAAGACAGCATTGATCAGACCCTCATAAAAAGGTTTAGAAACAATTATTGCACATAAGCGAATTGTTAGTCAAGACAGTTATCTCTGCACTGTCAGAAAAAGGTACAAAACTGTTACTGGGACGGTGCCTTTTAAAAAGATCCTAATATGAACATTTAGGTATACAGATATGTACCTTTGAGGTGCCAATATGTATCTTTGAGATAGTAATATGCACCATTTAGGCACAAAGGTGTCCTTTTTGAAACAGTAAATGTTACTGTTAATGGCAATATGTCAAAGGTCATGCATGCACATAAATATACCCTGCTGAAAAAAACAGCATGCCAGCAATACCAGCATATGTTGTGTTTTGGTGATGGTTTGCTAGTGAACACCAGCTAAACCAGCACCAGCATTAGCACCAGCTAAACCAGCACCAAACCAGCATTAGCACCAGCATATGTTGTGTTTTGGTGCTGGTATGCTGGTAGGGTGGCCATTCGTGCCAGTTCCGCCGGACACGTCCCGAACATGTTTTTGGGTTCGTTCTCCGGAAGTCGCGTTGGTTGACCGCATACGTCATCAAGGTTTAATATTTCGGGTTTAATTTCAGAAAAGCAACCGTTACATTTCAAGGTAAGAATGAAACTACAATGATTGTATGTCTTAAAAGAAATAAATCTTAATTTTCTAATGTATTTTAAATGAAATGTGAGAACTTCAATGACGTATCCGGAGAAGAACCCGAAAACATGTTCGGGACGTGTCCGGCGGAACTGGCACGAAAGGCCACCCTATATGCTGGTGACCAACAGCTAAACCAGCATCAAACCAGCATTAGCATCAGCATCCCATGCTGGTCATACCAGCAAGACCAGCATATGTTGTGTTTTGGTGCTGGTTGGCTGGTGACCACCAGCTAAACCAGCATCAAACCAGCATAGACCAGCATAATTCCCATGTTGGTCCATGCTGGTTTTTTCAGCAGGGTAATCAGAAATCATAGAGACGAATGAATGTATTTTTGTTTCCTTTCACATTTTTAAAATGGTCATTCCAATAACACCAGATGGTGCAGATGACTGCTTTCTCCTCCAGTATGGATCCTCAAGGCATCAAATCACATCAGACTGTTTCTTATAACTCATTCACAAACACATTCCCTTCTGTCTGTCGCTCTCATTCTCTGTTTCTAGGCAAAAACACAAGCACTTAAATATGAATTTGTGTGATTCAGTTTCTCTTTACTCACCGCTGTGATGAATAAAAGGTTCTAGTTTGATCTCACACCTTGGTGCTTGTTACATGTTGAAAAAACAGATCAAATGATCATTTTATGGAGCGGCTTGACAAAATACAGGTTATGGGTTCATTAGCTGAAGCCCACTTTAAAGGTTTAATTGATCCAATAGGGACACGACAAGTGGGTGTTATGTTTACAGTCTAGGTGGAAGCGCTTTCCATCATGCCAGAAATGGGCATGAGTCAGTCTTTCGAGGGCGACCATCTTTAAACTGTGTCTATTTACTTGCTCATCAGAGGCAGGCTGTTTATGATTGTCATGTGTTGTGTTGTGTTTTGTTGTGTTGTTTTCTCTCTCCGGCTTTGTGAAGTGTGACGCATGTAGGCAAACGAAGGCCAAAACAATACCATAACCACGCTTGTGAAATACAGTGACGCATTTAGCAGCATTGCAGTATTTTATCAAAAAGTGCACTTTAAATTAAACTTGTTATATAGTACAGTATTATAGACTTGACATTTCAGTACCATACAGAAATATAGTGTCTTAGGGTCTTATTCACAAATGTTGTGGAACTGTCTATGTACTGTATAGTGTAAGGCAGGGGTCTCCAACCTTTTTGCGAGCAAGAGCTACTACAAGATCAAACAGTCTGGGGGGCTACTTTTTTAGTTTACTCAAAACTTTTTTTTTAAATTGCTGATTTTATTTTATTTTACTTGTTGATATGTTTAATCATTGTTTAAAATGTTAACATACATAAGCCAAGCTACTATAAAATATGTAATAAATAAATATTAAAATTGAGGCTATTAATAGATGTGCTTTGGTGGGCAACTCGCAGAGTCTGTGCGGGCAACCTGGTGCCAGCGGGCACCATGTTGGAGACCACTTGTAAGGCATCAGCAGCACACTAACACCAAGACTGACTAAGTGAGCGTATGTCAATGATCCAAGCTTAAGAATCTAGAACACACAATTCATGACTCTCTTTGTTTCATAACCGCTCTATTTAATGGTAATCTCATCTGTTTGGCCTAATTTGATCAATTTGAACATTTCTCTATGGTGCTTTCCATACACTGGAGTCACATGACTTTATTTGCTGTCTTTTTTCATGCCACAATGTGATTTAATATATTAATATTAAATTGTAAAAATGTATTTACTGCAAATTCTTGTTAAACTGTTCTTATATAATTGTTTTTCTTTTTTTAAGTACCATTTCTATGAAAGTGGGCATCATTTTACGCTGCCTAAAACCAGCCTTCCCATTTCAAACATAGATAGCTGTCTCTAAATTTCTTATTGTTTTGTCTCAAGGAAGCATTTTTGGTCAAATGAAGCCTTTAGGTTGAGACATCAGCTTTTCCTCCACTAAAATAAATGCACTTTGAAACATGTTTGGTTCTCCTTGTGTCAGGCCAAAAACATTCAAGTTAGGCAAATTGGAGATGCCAAATCTGGATTAACTTGTCTGAATAAAGTTGTGTATGGATTGACCGGTTCTTACCATGAATATAGCCCTAGATGCTGGAATGGCGTAAAGAAATAAAGAAAGAAAGAGGTTTATTTAAAAATAATGAGCCTGACTGTACATAAAAAAAGTTTAATTGCAGACTTTGTTAAATAGCACAAGCACATTCTTCACATTCTGTACTCTTTGAGTCATTTGTGTTGTCTGGCACTTTTACATGGTTTTTCCACTGCCCATTGGATCTAGGCCTATCTGAAATATTTAAAGAGGGGAAGCGTTGTTCAGCTCCCACCCTGTTCATTACATCACCCAACATATTTATAACCCGGCAGCAGGAACAAGAAGTTGGCGTAGAGCCCGGTGAAAGTGTGCTATCTGTCGGTCGACATGACCTTTTCCTCTTAAACGTCCACTTCCTCGTTTCTCCTTACAATGCAAATTTCCTGTAAGAGCAGACAGCTTTCGGTACACTTTAAATAGGTCCTAATATACCATTAGTTATGAGAAAGTATATATTTGATACCAATATGAACCTCTGAGGTACTAATATGAACTTTTTTGATGCAAGGGGGTACTTTTTTGAAGGGCACCTCCCCATTAACAAACTTTTATGCAACAGAATGCTTCTGCTCTTAAAGTTTCAGCCAAAAGTGGTTCATTGAGAAGAATATGTGTGCGTGTGTTCACAACTCACTGCATGGGTTAAATATAAAGGTCAAAGTTTTAAGTATCTGTACTTTACTACATTCTGAAGCATGCATACTTTTTACTCCACACTGTAAAATATTTCTGTAAAAAATTACAGTATTACTGGGTATTACTGGCAACTAGCTGCCAGTAACTTACTGTAGATTTTACATTGATGTTATTTACTGGCAACAGTTTGTTTAAAGTTAAATGAACATGAAACATTTTCAGTCTTTATCTTTTACAGTAAGTTACTGGCAACCAGCTGCATAATTACAGCAAATTTTTTTACAGTGAAATGGTTTGATATTTCATAAGTACGTGCAGCTTTCTTAAACACTTAAGTACATTAGAAATCTAGTACTTTCTTTCCTGTATTTAAGTTAGATTTTGACTAACTTACATTACTTTCACCGAGACAAAAGTAAGAAAGTATTTGCTATTTTACTGATTAAGCGTTAAATGAAAGAGGTAAAAAGTTATGCTTGAAATGTTTGTGAAGTAAAAGTTTGCAAACGAAAAACACTCTTAAAATGCACTGAGAAAGCTTAGTAAAAATACTTCAGCGTTCACCTCTGGTTAATATAAAGCCTGATGAAAGCATGCTACACTTGGCAATGACATCACTTCACTTTAGGAACTTCCAGCACTTATCAGCACCACTCCCTCTTCTTTTCCTCTTTTCCAGTGGATGTTTCCTCTGAGAGCAGACTGCGAGGCTGTCAGCATGTTTTACTTGAAGCCAATTGCATTTAATGAAAGATTAGGGTTGGGAGTAACGGATTACATGTAACGGGATTACTTAATTAGGAAACAAAAATCTAGTAACTGTAATCCGTTACAGTTACGTAAAAAAACACAGTAATCAGACTACAGTTACATTCTGTAAAAAATGGGAATACTTTCAGGATTTACACTGATATTCAAGCACTGCTTGACTCTACAGTATTGTGACCAGATTTTTCAAATAAACTGGGGACATGTCCAAGTTCAATAGTTAAAATATCAATGAAATCTTATTTGTTATCACCTACGAATAAAAAACCCAGAACAAAATCTTTTTGAATGCCTTTTTATTGTTGTTGGGTTACTAATTCAATTAATTTCTGTAAATCACTTTTTATCCTTTCAACAATGCAATGATATGACATTAAGTCATTTAAGTGTCATTAAAGTTACGTCTAAGTTACTACTTCAGTTAATTTCATAGCATTGTAAATGTGGACCAGAAGGAATAATGGAAACACCTTTACACAAAACAAAATGTTCAGTACCACGTTGTGATCAGTTCACTTCATTGGTTTATTACTTTAATTTAAAATGAGTAGTCTACTCACAATGTCCCTTCTCAATCTCTGTTGTTTTATAGGTAGGGGAATTACCACTGCCAACGTCCCCGGCCAAATTACGGCTTCAGTCAGCATTTTAAAATAAGTGTAGACTTTGTGTAGACTTTTTAAACCTACATGTTAAGAAATAAAAACAGAATATATGTGTGTGCACTGTAAAAAATACTTTGCTGCCTTAAAATTTTTTGTTAAATCAACTCAGATTTACAAGTCATGTCAACAGAGATGAGTTGTCACAACTTATAAAATATAGTTGAAAAAAGTCAACTTAATTTTATAAGTTATAACAACTCACCTATAGTTATAAAAACTCATCTCTTGTCAAGATAAATAATAGTAAGTTGAAATGACTTGTAAATCCGAGTTGATTCAACAAAAAATTTTAAGCCAGCAAAGTATTTTTTACAGTGTGTGTGTGTGTGTGTGTGTGTGTGTGTGTGTGACCTTGAAGGGATCCAAAAGTAATCAGATTACATTACTTTTATATTTTGGTGCCTGGAAGTTACTGAATGCTTTATTTAGGAAGTAATTTGTAACTGTAACAGAATACATTTAAAAAGTAACCCTCCCAGATCTGTGAAATACTAATGATTTTTTATTGACTATGAGGAACAATGTTACTGAAAACATTTCAATATTACGGTGCCCCTAAGGGGACATGGAGCAAAAATTAAATAAAGCGCGCACGTGAAACTTTCACGTGCGCATCGAAAAGTTCCGTTTTCACATGTGCACGCGATAGTTTTTTACTCCAACAGCAAAATTGCACTTCTCTCATTGAAATGATCATGACATAAACCCTTAAGGATAAAGGCATTGTTTTTTTATGGCTTATCAGTGGCGGTTGGTTGAGAGCCAAGGAGAAAGTGACAAAAACATTAAAGGAGTGGTTTCCCGTACAGGGATTAGTTTAAGCCAGGACTAGGTCTTAGTTTAATTAGGAAATTTAATTAGTTTAAATAAACATTCCTTACTAAAAACATTACTTATGCATTTTAAGGCAAATCAAAGGGCACTGATGTATTTTAAGTTATGTCAGTGCAAGTTGTGGTCAGTTTGGACAGCTCTTACATTTATTTTAGTCTTGGACTAGTCTAATCCCTGTCTGGAAAACCACCCGTAAAGCATTACTACATCTTGTTGTCACGACTACCAGTAGTTTAATGCTATACATTAAGGGCCCAGCTTGAATGATTTTATGAAGCAGTATGACGGTTTTCTTTTAAAACGTTTATGTTCGTACTAAGTCCAAAAACAGAGATGTTAACTCTACCACCCACATCTGAAGAACTGGTGGAAGTGAATCATTATTCACCCACTTCAAAACTGCACTCTCTCACCTCCCATACGCACACACACGCAATTATACACCGTCGCTGTAACACAAACCCACATCACTCGCATCCTCAATATCACCATGAACCAGCACAATTTTTGTAGCGTTTGCTTTAATCATCTATATAAATTCATTCATTTTCTACTTCCTGTTTTCCTCTCTGTGTCCTCCTGACATCTCTGTCCATTTATTATATTATGTTGCTTGTTTTTGTATCATAACTGTATGAAATAAATAATTGGTTAATCTTTCTTTTTTTCTTCCTCACACCATTCCAGCATCTATAGCTATATTCATGGTGAGAACTGGTTAATCCATACACAGGTTAGGGAAGGGACAATTTGGTATCACCAATTCACCTAACTTGCATGTTTTTGGCCTGTGGGAGAAAATCAGCAACAGTGCTACCCACTGAGCCGCCCTTTATTAATCAATATTTAACTAAATGTCACTGTTTAATTTAGATACATATATAATAATGTATATAATGAAATACATGTGTGTATTTCATAACAAACTCCTCAGTAGGTTACTGTGATATTTATGTTTTGGGGACACTGGGCTTAGCTGTTATCATCAGGACAGGTCTGCTTTTAAAGTCAATTTCTGTATGAAAAATATAAATCTTAAAATAAAAATACAAAATGAATGTCATTTACAACAGTTTTGTGAACTTTGTGCTTAAAACCAGCTGCAGAGAAAACAAGCATTTGTGTAATCGGACACAAAACTGTGTATAATCACTGAAAGCACTTCACTTAAAAGTTAATTGGATAAATAAGTTAAAGTAACAAGCAAACACAAATTAGACTTCATCATTATTGAATCTTATCTACCACGCTATCACGGAGGCGGCTTGTGCTTCAAATTCCCACACTGTAAAAACCCTTGGCAACCACACAGAGCAAAAGATGTGATCTGACGCAAATGGCCGCCAGTTTTTTTCCTCAGCATCCGGTGTTTGCAAAATGCGTCACAAGCACATATATTTCTGATCAGGCCTACAGATGATTTGTTCAGGACTTGGAATATGTATGGAAAGGCTTTCAGATGATATGCAATAGGAGATGATTCAATGTACACAATCTATGGGCATGGGGCATTCTTAAGTAAGGAATAATTGACGACGGGCCATTGAATTATAAGAAAATAATGCACACCAAGGTGGTAATGCGGCACGACGCGAAGCGGAGTGCCGTTACACCGCAGGTGTGCATTATTTTCAAATAATTCAAAGGACCGGAGTCAATTATTCCGCTTATACTACGGTTACCACAAACATTGCTCTGGTGCCTATTTTTAAGACATTTGAAAAGTTAGGTGTGCGGTTTACAGAAAAATAATCAACACCCATAGAACATTTCTCAGCCAATCAGAATGCAGCATTCAACAGACCCGTGGTATAAGTGCTAAATAATATGCCCGCTGTTATAGCTTTCTAGGTTGTAAAGTACAGCACATGATCCAGAAATGATCTAAAGGCAGGGGTCAAATGTAAACCTGCCTCGTGTCAATTGTTTAATCATTGTATAGGCACACATACTGTATAGATAGTATGTCTGATCTTTGATTTTGGCATTAGTTTTATAATGTTAAAGGCTTTTAGCTACAACCATCAGACATGATTTGCTATTTGCTACTGTTGGTTAGGAGGTGAAATTGTTATTTTAGTTAACATTTAACTGAACATAAATAATTTGATGTGCAAAAAGAGTCACGAGTTATATTCTTGTGAATAACACTGATCCCTGATACTTGGACAGTGCTGCCCTCAATTGGTAACATGGAGTGAAAATATGTAAGCTGGGATTAAATAAAAAAGCATCTTATACTTTATACTGTTTTCCATCATTTCTATCAGTCTCTGTTAAAGTGAGCACGGTAGGCTGTATAACTTTGCAAGAGTGTCCTGTCACCTTCACCAGGAACAGATCAGTGTTCAGAATCTGGACAGCAGCGCCCCCTGCAGGTTATATCGAAGAATACCGCAACATATCAAAAGGCGCTTATTTGTATTATAAATTAATAATAATGTATTGTGACAAGATGCAAGGTCATAAAAATAAGATAAAGGAATTTATATAAGCTTAAATGAAAACGTGATAGATTTCCAATCCAATATGTGATTTCAGATAAATGGGGGAATTCAGGTATTTTTTGCGAATCGCAGCTTTAGTTAATGGTGCGTTAAGCATTTTTAAATGTAGAATTTTCTCAACCCAGATTACTAAAATGCAATTTACTTATTTTTAAACTATATAAAGTATAAACTACCTTACAAACGCCACTGGAGTCTGTATGCTTTAATGCAGGGTTCGCGAGCCCTCTGGTGGTGCGCGGGGGAATTGCAGAGGTGTTCGAGAGTTAATGAGAAAAAAAATCTGTGAGTTGCAGTTAAATCATAAAATGTAAATAAACAAATTTAAAGTAAAAATAAATCTAATTGAATGACTTACTAACAAACATATTTTGTCAAATCTGAATGTCATGTGACCATTATACCACAATATAAAATAAAACTGAGAACTCATGCAAAATACACAGACCGTTTTTGTATTACAAATAAAAGAAATCATCCAGGTAAAGTTCATAACAGGTAATACTAACAATAACTATATAAAATACTACTGATATAAACTTTAAAACACATACAAATTTAATGTTTTAAAGTTGCACATGTGCTATTAAGTTATTGAAAAATTTACTGAAAATCTCAAGGGGTATACTTCAAATAAGTCAAGGAAGTTCGGCTAACAAACAAGTTTGAAAACATGATTTCTTAGTTAATTTACATTAAAAAGAGTTTTTAAAAGTTAATTACTCTAGACTGACCTCTTTATAAAGTAATAAAAGTCTTAAATCTATAGAGAATAACCTTAAACGTAGTGGTTCTAAATGTATTTTGCCATTATCAGTTTTTACTATTTAAGTTATCAATGGTAATATACCTAAATTTAATACATTTTGACTGTAAAACCTGTTCAATATTTTTAGAGTATATTCTATGTCATTTTGTTCATAAGTTATTTACAATAATCTATTCAAGAGGTATGTATTTATCAGAACCCATTTGGAAACCTTGCTGCCAGTGCAGTACTTCACAAGACCTGATGAGCAGCGACCTCTGTGGGTTAAAAAACAACATACATCCGATTCACATTTTTTCATTTCCTTTGGTGTGTAAGTGTGTATTAGTCAGTGTTGGGAAAGTTACTTCCAAAGTGTAATACATTATATATTACAAATTACTGTCATTTGAAAGTAATTAGTTACATTACAATATTACTGTCTCTGAACTGTAATGAGTTACACTACTTTTGCGTTACTTTTGAGTTACTTTTTTATCAAAAGAACAGAAGTATGACCAGGCATTATAAAATGTTAAAATGTAGTTTATTGATGCTTATAAATCTAGAAGTTATGTGTTGGCCCTCGAGCTTTGAATAGGCACAGTGAAGACTTACTGCAAAATACAATAACAGTCACTGTCAGAATCATAAACATAGACAAATGATCTAGTAAAAGTCTGGTAAATTATGGTACACATACCAAACACAATAGAGCTAGAGCCCACTATAATGCAACCTATAGCCTAATAACATGGAATACAGCTCATTTCAGTACAATATAAGGATTACATGTAGACAAACATATAAAACACAGACAAACAGAGGAACACTGCTTTTTGCCAAACAATGAATATAGGCTCCCATACAAAGGCTGGTAAAAACTTTAAACAGTGATGTTTAAATGTACTATTTAGATAACCATGTTTAAGTCTTCACTAATGTTATGTTGTAGTTTAGGTTGCTGTTTGTAATAAAACTGTAGATAGCATAGGAATAGCCTAGCAATCTATTATTATGTATATGGACTGTTATCATAGCAAAGCTTACCTTGTCATTGCTGGTGTGATATGGATTTTACTGGCAACATTTGTAAAAGTCTCTTTACTTCTGAGGTTCAAGCAGCATGGAAGACCGCTTTTACTTAATGCTCTTATTCGCAAAATTATGCGTGAGCGGGCTACCGGACCTGATTGCGACCACTTTAGTCAATGCTTATAAAGCCGCGGACTTCCCAGATTCGGCTCTTTAAGAAACATGTCTATATTTGACGCGCACCGCGTCCAAATCACATTTCAAATACAAAGTTAAAGTAAAAATTAACATGTTGCATACAGCACGTGGAAACAGACATACGCTACGTCCCAAACCGCCTACTTCCATACTATATAGTAGGCAAAGAGTACGAGAAGTAGTGCTTTTCGCCCACTATATAGTATAGAAGTATGCGGTTTGGGACGCAGCCATATACCTTTACACGCAGCTTTTTCATGTGTGGATGTTGGTCGCGCGCATTGGTAAAAAATAAAAAAACAAAAATAACACGGTCTAATTTTGAAATGCATTGTTGTAACGCGCTCGTTACTAAGACTGTAACGAGTAAAATATTACCAAAATTGTATTAGTAATGCGTTATATTACTGCGTTACAGCAAAAACTAATATATTACTGTAATATATTATATTTTGTAATGCGTTACTCCCAACACTGGTATTAGTACATGTTAATGATATTCAAAAGGTACAAACACCAAAGTAAACGATGGCGCGAGTTATCATCTCCAACGTAAATGTCTTTTCTTGGACTATACAACAAACACACGGGGCCTCATTTATAAAGCGTGCGTACGCACAGATTTGATCGTAAAGTGTGCGTAGGCAAAAATCCACGGCAAAGTCCATATTTATAAAAACTGTCTTTGACGTGGAAAAGTGCTTAGCGCCACGTCAGGGTCTGAGCAGACGTCCGCACTTTTGCTTGTCTGATTGCTGCAGGTTTTTCAAAGTTCTTGCTGTTTGAAATTGGGTTTAAACATTGACAAGCGCTCTTTTATATGTCTGACATTAATTATGCATCGTTTAAAGGCGGAGATCTGAAACTGCTCAGCTGCGCGGAAAAGTTCATTTACGATTTATAGATTTGAAAGGGGTACGCGCGTTTTCTGTGCGTACATTCGGTTTATGAATCACACGTACGCATTTTTGTTAAATGATCGTAAGATCAAATGTAGGATGGTTTTTACGCAGCATTTTATAAATGGATTGTAAGCAACAGTTTACTTCCTGGAATTGGTGATGTAGTAAAGACCGACATTATCATAATTTCTCCCGCTTGGTCTCACAGCCTGTAAGTTAACTCATGTCAGCATTGCATTAAGCTCGAATCTTTCAAACATGGTAAGGAGTGTCACATTTCCGGCTGATGTCAGAGGTATTCAGGCCAATCACACTGTACAGATTAGCTGGCCAATCAAGGACACAGAACTTTTCAAATTCTTGAGTTTCAGGAAGAGAGTAAAATCTGGAGCTAAAAAAATGTACGGTATGTGTAAAATAATGTGTTTTTTAACTATAAACCACACAAACACATTGTATTATACCAAATAACATTGATTTTTAGCAATGAAATAGGTGCACTTTAAAAGAGAGACAGCTTGAGCTGGAGACAAATAACCAAGCACACCCATTAGACATAGACAGTCGGGATAGTTTGCAAATAGATGTAAAAAAAGAAAGCAAACTTGTTCATTCAAATTAGGAAAACTGTCAACAGGTTCACATACAGTGTTTGCATCTGACACAATTGCATGTATGGTTTAAAATAACAAGTTTTTTTCAAAAAGATATCTGAAAACTGCAAATTCCAGAATGAAAACTTTAAGAATAAATATTACTCACAAAATCATTTCAGAAGCAGTTCAGAATATTTATTTAATAAATGTTTTACAAACAGTGCACAAGACTATATTTCTGACTATTCATTCAGTTTTTGCTTGAAAAACCTTAATCACTTACTACAGTAAATTTAAAAACATGTAGGTTATATAAGGAAGGACATTAGTTGCAATTGCACGACATTATATGCAGTGTGATTTTTTAGAAAAACTATTTGAAAAGCCAAGTTATGGGCAGGTTGCATTTGCTATCTTAATATCATTTCGATGGAAATCCTGCTTTGTGCTCCACACTGTTCTGATAACATTGCCAAACTTTTGCTCGTCAACTTTTTTCTTGATCTGAAAAAAAAAATAGAACAAACCCCGCATAGTATAATAGGCTTTAAATATGTGCCAAAACAGTCTTGAACAGCACATGTTTAACTTTAAAATTTTACCTCAGTTAAGATGTTTGCCTTCATTGCAGGATCTGTAAGAAACCGCTGTTTGTCAGATGCCACTTTGATTCGCAACAGCACCTTTCTGCCTTCATCTTAGCAGAGACACAAATATCAGTACACACATAATACAAAAAACACCAATGTTTAGATTTAGCCTATTTTAAAATTTGAGCCACTCACCTCTGCTACAGTAAAACGGATACGCATTGGTGCAACTCTTTTTACTCAGTTTCTTGGAAAACATGTTTATTGCCAAGCAGTAATAGTCTGTAATGTCTGTAACGTTTTCTGAATCATCAATCAAACTAAAGCCCCCTATCCACATGGGGAGACTATATGAGTATACGGTGGGTGTGATTTGGTTCAGCAGGTCAATGTCATCCTCACTATACACAAAAACTAGATCTGTATATGTTTCTTTGCAGTAGCTCTGTGCATTCGTCCAAGTCATTGTGTTGCCTACATAGTAGAATTGTCTGGGAAAAAGACTGGATGCCCTCGTCCAGAAACCTGTAGAGAGAAGGAACCAAAACACAGATGCACAGAAGACACATTTGAGTTGTCTTCAACTAATCAAACCAATTAAGGTTCATTACATACATAAGATTATTGTACATACATTTTATCACTTTTTTACCTGTAGTGACTAAAGATCTCTCTTACCTGAGAAATGAAACAGCAGCACGATTATTGTTTTCATGTCTGCAGTTTACTGAAGCTCACGTCGTCTTGCGTTTATAGTCAGATGGTAAATCTGTAAGTGTGTTGTTTATGTGATGTTTAAACATTTATTTGTTGCTTAAATTCTCAGCGATTGGTTGACACCAGTCAGCATGCTGTGTTGTTTTGAATAGGGCACAGTGACCTTCAAAGACTTGCAAAAACGAGACCTATTTGTGTTTTTCCGTAGATCATATGGCTGAGTGAATTGGCATGTTTTTGTACAGCAAAAACAAATGATCATGAAAAGAAAGTTTTCACACATTGGATATATGCTAGTGCACTGCAGCATGATATACTATAAAAACTCTGAAATAACATTGCACTCGTAAATCATTTTTGCGGTGAAATAAAAGGCATAATCACACCACTCACAACTGTTCTCTATATTAACTTTTTTGGTTTGTTATGTAAATGATAAAGAAACATTGCATTTTATTATTTTAAAACTCTTATAAAACATTATTTCAAAATGTTCTGTAGAAACATTGCTGTAGAAAACACAATCCACTTTTATATTAGGTTTAGTTGTTGATGTTTTGTTTCATTTAAAGTCACCATTATGGTGATCAGTGTTTGTTTTAGTTGAACCCTTCTGTTATGCTTGTTAGTTTTTTCCTGGTTGCATTGACTTACATTTGTTATAATAATGTAAATTAATAGTGCAATTCTGCGGTGTTTGATATGTAATGATAAAGATCATCATCTAATTAATTGATTGACTCACTCATCAAAAGTTTGGTTTCTAAATATGGAGTGAACATTATATTATGACATTGTCATTACGTTTTAAATAGTAGAATGTAACATTCCTCTAACATTTAGAAAACCAAAAACTTTCTTTAAAAGCTTAAAAAACTGAGCAGTTTTTATGTTTGGCAGAATGTTTTTGACGGTTAATTATTTAATACATTGTGACGATTATAACGATTAATTGCCTGTTTATTGCTTTGACATTTAATTCTCATACATTTTTTTGTTTATGAAATAATTTTCACATATTGTTGTGATTATTTAAATGAAATCTTTTGCAAGGTTTATCTGGCAGTAAATATGTTTACACATACCACATTTTTAAAGTAATCTGATACTGTCTCGTTTATACAGGCACTGCAGCTCCCCCTTATGTTTTTTAGAGAGATGTGCAATCATCGCGGTGATTGAGGTCAAACAATTGCGATGAGACGATTGTTTAAGCATTGTGACAGCCCTAATCTGGCTTCACAGAAATGGCTCAGTAAGTTCAATGATGACATTTAAGTAGCTTTTATAAATGTGCCTTAAAAAAACATTACTGGTAAGCCACTGAACACAAAACTGATATATTTTCAGATATGACAGTGCAAGCTTATTTAAGTTAAGCCAGCTCAAATATGCAGTTACTGTAAGTCTGGGACTGTAAATCCAAGGCAATGCAAATAAAATTTCCTTGTATAACCCTGAGCTTTTCAGACATCCAAATATTTTCCGAGGTTCTCCATGTAAATACTGAGCTTAAGCTACAAGTTAAAGGAGGTCACATGCCTGATAAATGTAACAATATTGGTATAGTTAATATATAGCTTATTCTAGTTACAGTTACTTCTTGTACTTGTTCAGACTGTAACGTGTCATTAGATATATATACTTGCTGCATGATGGAGATGTGATACATAGTGTAGCATTGAGAAAATGCAAATATGGAAATTGTTAGATAGCTGACCTGTGCCAGTTAACATCTTCTGAATATCAATGAATGGCCACCGGGTAACCAAAAGCTAATATGCCAATTTATATTAAGAAATACTTTAAAAATTAATGTCTTCAAAGAAAGTTAAGGGTTTCTGTGTTTACTTTTATTATGTGAGTACTTTACTGCGATCATGTTTTTGTTTAAATGTAATCACATTTTTTATTGACATTATGCCACAAATATTATTGATTGAGCTTTTGTATTGAACCCAGAATATTTTTATTTATGTAAATAATATAAATGTAAAATCTACAGTAAGTTACTGGCAGCTAGTTGCCAGTAAAACCCAGTAATTTCTACAGAAATGTTTTACAGTGCACCATATCTTCATTGTCATGATTAAAAGGATTTAATCCAGTGCTGCGGTTGGATAGTTTATATTAAAGGAGCTGTGAATCAAAAACTCAATTTTAACTTGATAATTTGTTATATAAGAGGTCATCATACTTAAATGAACATCCTGCAAGTTTCAGAACTGAAAACGTCCGTGCTACTGAAATATAACCGTTTTTGGCACCAAGCCAGCTAAACACTCCAGTGAGGAATTCGGAAATCTATGACGTCAAAGTAGAATTGAAACACCTCCCCATAACCAAAAGGACAAGTCTACTTTTGTAGCCCCGCCCACAGCTTCACGTGACACACGTGTGTCTCAGTAAGTAAACATGTCTTTAAAGATTGACAAATGTAACCAAAATGACTTTTAAATAAAATTTTTTCTGAGAGACTTTTATTTTGACGCGGTGATCTGTTATGATACCATGGAAACGCATTTTCAGTTGTGGAAGAACCACGTGGGAACAACACAGAAGCTAAATACTTCAATTCGGAGGCTTGGAACTTAACATTAGCAATATGCGTGGATAAAGTTTGCTTTTGAAGAAGTTCCAGCTCGTGTGGGGAGTGTTTGTTAACGTTGTGTACATGGATTCATTTGTAAAGAAGTCGATGCTGGATTTGCAGAGAGACTGTGATTGAAGCACCACTTATATTCGATCTGACAACAATGACACAGCAGTATAATAATACACAGTAAGACATTTTACTTTATTTAAGTTACTGCGTTTCACTATTGCTTAAGAGATCGCTTGATATGTCATGTTGTAACATCCGTGTCTAAACACGTTTGTTTGACTGTTTTAATTTACTAAAAACATTAAACGATTAATAAAGGTACAACACTTAACAATACGACTGTAATTTAAAGGTAGAAATATACAAAGTTAGTTATAAGGAAGGATTTCTCAGCCGCAGTTTAGATTCTGATGCCCGTTTACTGTGTTGTATACGGTAATTTAGGCGAGTTGTGTGTGAAAGGTCAAACACTCAACAAAGCTTATTTTTTATCATATGACTGTGGTATGTAACATTACGTGAATGTAAAAGCAACCTCACAAGCACAATAGAAATATACAAAGTTATTGATAAGGATTTATCAGCCGCAGTTTAGATTCTGATGCCCGTTTACTGTGTTGTATACGGTAATTTAGGCGAGTTGTGTGTGAAAGGTCAAACACTCAACAAAGCTTATTTTTTATCATATAACTGTGGTATGTAACATTACGTGAATGTAAAAGCAACCTCACAAGCACAATAGAAATATACAAAGTTATTGATAAGGATTTATCAGCCGCAGTTTAGATTCTGATGCCCGTTTACTGTGTTGTATACGGTAATTAAGGCAAGTTCCGTTTGAAAGGTCAAACACTCAACAAAACTTATTTTTTATCATATAACTGTGGTATGTAACATTACGTGAATGTAAAGCAACCTCACAAGCACAATAGAAATATACAAAGTTATTGATAAGGATTTATTAGCCGCAGTTTAGATTCGGATGCACGCTTACTGTGTTTTATACGGTAATTTAGTCACGTCGAGTTTTGTTTCTACTTTACTATACGTATTGTCATTTATGTGTATCATCTTTAGCACCCAGAATCTTTTGTGGCTCAAACATATTTGTGTTCGGCTGCTATTTTTATCACATTAATGTTTTTAAAACATTTCCCCACATGTAATTCCAATCATAGCAGTGGGTGTTTACGGTCGTTCAGGTCTTCAATGCGGCCCGCCCCTTCAAACGAACCATTTCTCAAAACAGCCACTAATACATGTTACAAAATAGCCTATTACTTATTGCTTTTGATGTTTTTGAATGTAAAAACCATGCGAACATCATAAGTAGACATCAGACAACAGTATAAAACAATAAAATCAACAAATTCACCGCCCTTTAAGAAGCAGTATTATTGTAATAGGACCTGCTAGCTACATCACAAAGTAGGCGAAATCTGAACAACCAATTCTTTTTCACATGCTTCATGTGTTAAAGGAGTCATATTATGAGATATGCAAATATGACCCCTTTAACACTTTTGTGAGTCCAAGAAACTCTAGCATTGTGTTAAATATTTAATTCTGTACTGTGTTAAACTAGTACTACCTAAATAGTTAACATTACTCTGAACAGTGTGGAATTTTTCTTAATCCCTTTTAGTATTATTTTAAAACTGTTGCAAGTTAAAGATGAAACTCTGGTCTAGTGTAAAAAATTGTGAAAGTGTTAATTTAACTCTGACGAGTTTGGAGCTATATAAACTGTGAAAAAGTGTTGAAATCAACTCTATGAGAGTTCATTTAAAACTGGACTTTTTGCTGTGTGAGCCCCATTCACTCTCATAGTATTCTTTTATCCTACTATGGAAGTCAATGGGGCCTCTGATCTGTTTGGTTACAGACATTCCTCAAAATATCTTCCTTCGTGTTCATCAGAACAAAGAAATGTATAAAGGTTAGTAACAACATGAGCGTGAGTAAATGATGATATAATTTTTATTTTTGCGTGAAGTATCCCTTTAAATATTGTTTTTTATTTTATTTTCCCAAATCCTATTTTTAACTTTTTAGTTTATCAGACTTTACAGAAGTGCAGAACCATTAAACATCAGCAAAACATCTTATGAATAATGCAAGGAGAAAGCAAAAAACTTAAACAAAACAGAATTTTACTTTTTCACTATTCAATACTCTGAACTAAAAAAGGGAACTTTAAACATTCAAATAAAGGAAAAGGAATTACAGAAAAATGACTGATTGTTTTGGAATGTCAGTATTTGTAGTTAAAGTGACACTAGTTTTAGACAGAATATAGTGACAAAAGTCCGTTAAGCACATTCTTAATAAATACACCTTTAAAAAAACATTTAATGTTGTATGCGTCCTTTAAAAGCCTTAAACATCTAAAGAAACTTTTGGTTTTAAAAATGTAGTTTGTCTTTTAAGAACGTTTGACAAACCTTTGAGAAACCTTTGGCATCAGTCTGAAAAAAAATTGTACCACCCCATTTTATCAGTCTGCATGTAAATTCTGTAAGTAGAAAGAAAACTCTTTGGGGCAGTTTTCCGGACAGGTTTATCTTAGTCCCAGACTAAAATGCAGGTTTGAGCTGCCTTAAGTTAAAAACATCTTCCAGTAACATATCTTAACATATATCAGTGCCATTTCTTTGTCTTAAGATGCACACCAGTATTGTTTTTTGTAAGGTATGTTTGTTAAAACTACTTAAATATCCTAATATAACTAATGTCTAGTCCTGGATTAATCTAAACCATGTCTGGGAAATTGCCCTTGTGTATGTCTATAATAGATGAGTTCATATCAGAAATATATGAGGAGCTCAGATGCAAAAGCAGCTAAATGCCACCTTTGTCAAACATTACATAAATGCTCTCTGTACGTAATAAATGTCCATCAAACACTTTCACTTCAAATCTGCTTAATCGCGGCCTAAGTCCATTCAGAAATTCCACGTTGTTGGTAAAATCCATTAAGAGTCTGATAAAAATGTAAAAGAAAACATGTGAGGAGCACTTGTATCTAAACTCTTCATATATTCCTTTACATTAAAGATTAGTTCCCATTACATTTAATGTTTGACGTCATTATGATTAATCTCTTCACTTTAATCCTTTATCCAGGCGATGTTTTTGTAGCTTTCCAGGCCCAAGCTGTTCAACTTTTCATTGATCTGGAAGACCAGGAAATAAAAACTTACACTTTTTGGCTACATATCCTTAGATTTTACCAACCACAATCAATAGATCATACACGCTTGTTATGATACTGCGGATCAAGGATCCAAATGTATATTTTTAAACATAAATTATACACATCTAGATTTAAATGTCTCACATACCTCATTCAGAATAGCTGTCTGCACTGCAGGATCATTCAAGCTGCATCTTTGATCACAGGATACGTTTGAACTGACCGTCTGCTTGTCATCTAAGGAAATAAAAGGGAACGTTTATCCTCAAAACAATATGTGCCTTAATGACTACATATTATAATCAGATCCATTAATGTTTTATTAGTATTGTATTTAATTAAACTATACTTTACGCTTCGTGTAAAGTCCAATATTAAATGTGTTCTCAGGTTATCACACCACAGAAAAATTTGTTATCAACCACCCAGACAAATTTGAATGACTAAAAATATCTTGGAAAAACAGGCAGGATTGTCTGTCCTCAAGCGCTGGCGGTGTATCCGTGGTCGGTTCTGGGACCACACCTATTCGCGGGACAGCAGGCATATCTTTTGCCTTTCAAATACCACTGCAACCTGAATGAATGCTCGCAGTTGTGCTTGGTGTCTCCAGTGTGTCATCGAGCCACCGATTAGCCCTGCCCAAATAATCCCAAACTCAGAAATGGTGAAAACTGTTTAACAGTGTAACTCCAAAATTCAATACTACATACTACACAGACTTTGTAACATGTTTCAGTCATACATTTCTTACATTTATAATGTGTTTACAAACAATTCTCTGAAATGGCTTTAAATTATAATCATTGCTCGTATGATATTTTGTGGATCACACTGCATTTTTTTTCTGTTAACTCACCTCCATAGCAGATAATGGGTAACTTCTGGTCACAGCTGTATTGAACCCATTTCCCAGAGTCAGTTGTTGTCATGGCAACACAGTCACCAGATCCCGAAGTCCGAGATGTGTATCCTGCTGCCCAGTTTCTATAGTAGCGGTCCCATTGGTCAGACCACTGCCACGAGTCCATGAACAGACCGATCCAGACCGATTCCAGTCCAACTAAAGCATTTATCTGGTTCTGCTCCTCAACATTGTGGATGGTGGCCAGATCAGTGTGATATTTTCTGCAGTAACTTTGTGCATCTGTCCAGTTATTAGGAGCGAAAAATCTGACATATCCAGTACTACTTTCTATTGACAGATAAAAACTCTGTTAACAGCTTTTATTCCTCAAAATTGCACATTTATACATGAAAAAGAATGAAAAACTCACCGTTGTAGCATACAATATATCGATTTCTATCACATGGCATATCATGCCAAAATCCGTTATAGCTATTATACACACAATATTCATTTCCATTTGGCTGTCCTGTGTACCAGCTACTGAACTGTGAGATTGTGTTTTCTCCATTAGACCAAACCCACCGATCCTGTATCCCCCTCTTCAGTCCAATCCACACTGATCCACCGTACCCATCATTCACTGTATTTAGCATCCTTTTCACATCATCTATCAAGTCTACAGTAGCCAGATCAGTGTATCTTACTTTGCAGTAACTCTGAGCTTCAGCCCATGTCATATTCTTATGTATATAGTGATACGGGCGATAAAGAGGTTTGGGCGCTGTGACAAAAAAAAGGAAATTAACTCATTGTAAAAAAATTATGAGAGTGAGCAGAACTCATTATTTGCTCTATTTAAATAAACTTTCCTGATGTAGAACACAGTGTAAATTCATTAAGTATCATCTAATGAAATATTTTTTTATAGAGGGTATACGTAACCCTCTATGGTACTGTGTTGCCTCCAATTTTACTTTTTAAAAACTGAGATGCCGAATTGATTAGTTAATCCCTGAAAGAAGGATTGACATCACGTCGTGGCCAACAAATTGGGAATTCGCTAATCTACTTTAAGAAGCTACTTAAGGCTTCATTGAAATTGGCATGCAGGTATTTGCATCTGCCGGCGTCACCTCTTGAGTATTTAACGAGAGTCAAGTGCAGTTACCAAATCAGCTATTTTCGCTTAGAAAGCTGAGTATGGTGCCCCGCCGGTATCAGCAGTGGAACAGTAAACTGTGGCGACGAGATGTGACTTCTCCATTCCCATCCTTTAGGGAACGTGGGTTACATACGTAACTGAGACCTTCCCTTTCAGTCGGTCACTACAACATCATGCTTTGCCACACTCCTGTGGACTCGGTCGTGAAGCCAACACTGACGTGGTCTCAAATGGAGCAGCCCGAACGATGTCATGTCTGCTGCTGCTGCCTTATGCCCCAGGAGCCTCTGAAATTGTTTCAGTGGGACCGCTGACTTGTCTTTGAGTGTATTAAAACCCCCCAGTATTGACTGTCCACGCGCTTCTTTTAGAAAAGCCGTCAGTCCGACCGAGGCCAGTTCCATACTAAGAAAAGAGATAATCTGCACAGGGCGAAGTTTGCTCTTTCCAGTTGACATGAAGACCCAAACGAGCGAAATGACAAAGCGTAAAATGACAAAGCGTTAAATGTGTTGGCAAAGCTTCTGCCAAGAGTAAGCTATTGTAAGCCAATCGTCGAGATAAGCTAGAATGCGAACACCGCTCTTTCTCAGGGGTTTTAAAGCCCCCTCCACTACTTTCGTGAAGACATGGGGAGAGAGAGACAACCCGAATGGTAAAATGAATGGGCGAATTGTGTAGCCAAAGCGAATCATGCGTAAAAGTCAAAGCTGTTTCCAGGTGCCCAGGGACAGAGGGTGACTACACAAACAAAGGCGCTTAATAACCTTCGTTTCCTCTTTAGTACAGTTGCGAAACTGACTAGAAACAAAGAACAAACAGAAACCGATATTAAACTCCAACACAATAGTAATGACTTCATAAACTTCTTCACTAACAAAATTATGTTTATTAGGGAAAACATCGAAGCTATGCAAGCGGCCACCATTTTACCCAATAGTACATTGGACACTAGATTACCACATGAACAACACGAATCATTTAATACAATAGAAGAGCTCTCAAAATTAATAAAATCATCTTATCCAATCCACTTTATTTATATAGCACAATTTAAACAAACATCAAGGCTACCAAAGTGCTGTACAGTTATAAGATTATAAAATAAAAACAAAACAAAACAATCAAATAAATAAAATAACACCAACAATGACAGCGACAACGAAGACCACAGCAGCTCTCATAGTGCATCAAAAGACAGGGAATAGAAATATGTTTTTAAACCAGATTTAAATCATCATTGTGTATATTAGACCCTTTTCCCACAAAATTACTAAAAGAGGTATTCTCTGTAGTGTCAGACCCAGTACTAATTATCTTTAACTCATCGCTAGAACTAGTATACGTTCCAACAGCTTTCAAACTGGCAGTTATTAGACCGCTCATAGATCATATCTAACCAACCGCTATCACTTTGTTTATGTAAATGAGGAAGAGTCATATCATGCCCCGGTTAAATATGGCGTACCACAGGGATAAGTTCTAGGTCCTATCCTGTTCTTGTTATGAAGGTAGAGTGAATTTCTCTCACTGAGCTGAGCTGACCTGTTTTAATATGCTAGCAGTGAAATGGTAAAATGTACTTCACAGGTAATTTCAGATTTTTTTCGATTATTTTCCCAGCTACACTATCAACTTTATCCTCAACATGAACAGATGCATCACTTCTCAGTGCTGATGTTTCCTCTATACAGTGGCGGATTTAGCAAATTGGGGGCCCAAGGAGAAGGTATGTATAGGGCCCCCCATCCGATCTTTAAAAGAGAGCAATAAGTAATTGCGTGTGTGTGTGTGTACCTAGTAATTATCACATAGACAGGAATACCAGTATTTTGTTGACCTTGTGGGAACATTTTGAGGTCCCCACGGGGAAACAAGCTTATAAATCAAACAGAATGATGTTTATTAAAAATCTGTAGTAGCAGAAAGTTTTCTGTGATGATTGGGGTTAGGGTTAGGGGAATAGAATATACAGTTTGTACAGTATAAAAACCATTTCATCTATGGAATGTCCCCACAAAACATGGAAACCAGAATGTGTGTGTGTGTGTGTGTGTGGGGGGGGGGGGGACCAATTGTCCAGTATTTTGTGACCTTGTGGGGACATTTTGATGTCCCCATGAGGAAACAAGCTTACAAATCAAACAAAATGATGTTTCTTGAAAATGTGAAGTAGCAGAAAGTTTTCTGTGATGGTTGGGGTTAGGGAATGGGGTAGGTAAGGGGAATAGAATATACAGTGTGTATGGTATAAAATGCATTATGTCTATGGAATGTCCCCACAAAACATAGAAACCAGAATGTGTGTGTGTGTATGTGTATGTCAGGGTTGGGCAACTTGGTCCTAAAAGGCTGTGCTGCAGAGTCCAGCTCTGACCACAATTAAACACACATCCATGTCATTTACTAGTTAGTCTCAGCCTCAGACGTCACGCCCACAAACTGTTGGCTGAACGTCTGATGTTTTTCGTACACTTTTCTGGAAACCCTGTGAGAATGTTAAAGTCGTCTTTGTTTGGTTGAAAAAAAAACGGATTTCCAGGAGACGCGAGTGTCGCGATTAGTTTCGGTCCCTGGAAAACAAAGCTCTGATGTTCCATTGAGGAAGAGAATCAGTCGGGTTCACGTGGATAATAATGAGCAGTTATCAGGATCAGCGAAACATTGGATTCTCAAAAATATGCAAAGTTCGCGGCATCGACTCTCTAAAAGACGTCCAAGAGTTTTGCTTAAGGCAGTTAGTGGAGTCAAAAAGTTTGGTTCTCCTGAATTGCTTGTATGTGTTAAAAAGTGGAGAGATATGCTTCAAACAGACGTTTAACGGGAGCGTCTCATTGGTGTGGCTGTTGATGAAGTGCACAACGTTGTCCTATGGTGAGTAATGTTGTTTATTTAGATGCTATTTGGTTGCGGCTGGTTATTTCAATAACTGACTTGTTGCCAGCCGGCTCGTTATTGTGGGGAGTCCGAAACGTGACGCTAGATGAAACAAACGGTGATTGGTTGTTTGACATGTCGGTCAAACAGCTCGTGGGCGGGCTTTGTCCAGAAAAAGCAGCGAAAAACACCAGACCTTCAGTATTGAAGGTCTGGCTACGCGAGACTATTTACTAGTAATCCTTAGATATCTAGTAAGATTTGGTTACACTTTATTTTGATAGTCCACTTTAGACATTCTACTAACTATAAATAACTTTGCAACTACATGTCAACTAACTGTCATTAGAGTATTAGTAGACTGTAAGGTTTAGGGTTAGGGAAGAGGTTTGGGTTAGTGGAATAAGTTGACATGCACCTGCAAAGATACTTATAGTCAGTTGAATGTCTGTTGAGATATCATCACAATAAAGTGTTAGTAGATATTAAGCAGACAGTCTACTAATTCTCTAAAGATTGGTAGTTGATAAGTAGTTGCAAAGTTACTTATAATTAGAAAATGTCTAAAGTGGACTATCGATATAAAGTGTTACAGCTGAAGTGTCGAGTATTTAGGGTAAACTCCCCTTTCAATTGAGCAATAGCAGGCAGCTGCACACTCTAAAAACAAACGGTGCTATATAGCACCAAAAGTGGTTCTTTGCTCATAATCATAGAAGAACCGTTTTTAGTGCCATATAGCACCGGTGAAGCACCAGTGAAGCACCTGTGTAGAACCAAATAGTGCTATGTAGAACCAAATGTGGTGCTATAGTGGTGCTATATGGCCCATATATGGTTCTACACAGGTGCTTCACTGGTGCTTCACCGGTGCTATATGGCACTAAAAACGGTTCTTCTATGGTTACGATTCAATTCAACAGTTTTGGTGCTATAGCACTGTTTGTTTTTTTAGAGTGGAGGATTCTCTTGAACCTAAATAAAATTAAATCCTAATTTCTAATTCTTCAGGACTTCAGTCTCCTCAAAAATGCTCAAGATGTATTTCGTGCTAAGAGAGGTCACACACACTAAATACTGACTGATGCCTGAAGAAGACATTTAATTCTGAAAATTGTTTTGTTTTTAATCTTGTGTACATATTTCCTGTATTTTCTGTTTGTATCTTAAAAAAATAGATTGAAAAATAAATATAGACGGACATTAAACTTCTAAAACAACAAAACTGGTGGTGGTGGCCACAGTACTGTATATATATATATCATAATGCGTACCATAGAGGGTTAAGAAATAAAAGTAAAAAAAGCCATTGATAAACAACAGAATTCTGACTAATGTTTTCATTTATTTTTCAAAGAAACTCACCTCCATGGCAGATAAAAGGACGCTGTAGATCACAACTGAACTGAACCCAATTCCCAGAGTCAGTTGTTGTCATGGCAACACAGTCACCAGATCCTGAAGTCCGAGATGTGTATCCTGCTGCCCAGTTTCTATAGTAGCGGTCCCATTGGTCAGACCACTGCCACGAGTCCATGAACAGACCGATCCAGACGAATACCCCAGATACACCAAGAGCATCAAGCTGGTTCTGCTCCTGAGAGCTGCGGATGGTGGCCAGATCAGTGTGATATTGTCTACAGTAACTCTGTGCATCTGTCCAGTTTTTAGAAGTCAACAATTTGACGTATCCTGTACTTTCTATTGACAGAGGAAAAACTTTGTTAAGAGTTTTTCTTGTTCAAAATTGCACATATAAAATACCGAAAAACTCACCATTGTAGCAAATATGATATAGAGCTCGGTCACATGGCACATCATGCCAAAACCCATTATAGCTAGACACACAATATTCGTTTACATTTGGCTGTCCTGTGTCCCAGTTACTGAACTGTGAGAATGTGTTTTCTCCATTAGACCAAACCCAACGATCCTGTGTCCCCCTCTTCAGTCCAATCCACACTGATCCACCGTACCTATCATTCACTGTATTTAGCATCCTGTTCACATCATTCATCGAGTCTACAGTAGCCAGATCAGTGTATCTCGCTTTGCAGTAACTCTGAGCTTCAGCCCATGTCATATTCTTATGTATATAGTGATACGGGCGATAAATAGGTTTGGGCGCTGTGACAAAAAAGGAAATGAACTTCATTATAAAAAAAGTGTAATGAGAGTAAGCAGAACTCATTATTTGCTCTATTTAAATAAACTTTCCTGATGTAGAAAACAGTGTGAACACATTAAATATCATCTCTATATTATTATATTAAGATTTAGTGGCAGCCGGTGATCTATTTTTCGAGGGCGCAGGATGCGAAGCTCATCAGAACATGTTTTAGCCCGTCATGTTTGTGGCTCATCATGTCAAAATATGTGTTCGGCGTGTCATGTGAACCTATGTGCATAATGCATCATGTCAAAAATACATGTCTGCTGCAGATACCTTGTAGGGGTTTATGATAAAAGAGATGCTCGTGTTTGCCAGATACTCACTTAATCTTAATGTGTAATCAGATTTTAGTGTTAAGTGACTGTCTAGCGATTATTTTGTGAAAGTGAGTCTCTTTTATTCTATTTTATTCATGCCCCTCACAAGAGAAGTCACCGGCCGCCACTGTTAAGATTACCAGGTATATTTAACCCTCTATGGTACTGTGTTGTGTAACATGGCTTATTTTTTTATTTTTTAAAAAACTGATATGGTCAATTGATTGGTCAATCCTATCTCAAGGAAGGAGAGTTCCAATACTATGCAATGAAAATGCAACAAAGTGGTCACAAGACCCACAGGCGGTCTATTTTGCTGCTTCTTTCAGCACATGTGCACATGGCGCCATATTTTCTCCAACTAAAAGGGCATTTTTGTAATAGTTTTCATCCAGATGATTGCCTACAAAAAATCTGTGTCACCTTCATTGGAAAATAAATATGTTTTTAAAACAAATTTATATTATATATCAACAAATATATTTTAGAAAATTACAAAAAAACATGTTGCCTTAAGCCAACATTGTACCATAAAGTAATCACATAAGATCATATCATGCTTAAAATTCTCAGTGTTAAATTAGCACTGCTCAGTGTTTATATAGGTCCTTGCATTTTACATCTTAAATCATACTTGTAGATTTTTTTATTACCTTAGATTAGATGTTAAATGCAATTTTAGGTTTCAAAATGAGATGGTGATAGAGAGAATAAAGTCACATATTGCAGTGGGGATTTTTCTGTGTAGGTTGGAATACAAGTATTTTATTTGTAAAGAAAATAGTATCTTAATGTATTTGCATTTTGCATGGTTATATCTGCACATATAATTTAATACAGGAGATTAATCAATACTTTTTCACTTCAAAAAGGTATAAAGCAGAGTTAGCACTGCCAGTTGACTTCAGGACTTCAGTCTCCTCAAAAAAGCTCAAGATGTGTTTCGTGCCAAGAAAGGTCAAAACTAAATACTGACCGATGCCTGAAGAACACATTTTGTTTAGAAAAAAACATTTTTTAGATTGTGTACATATTACCTGTATTTTCTGTTTAAAATAGATTGAAAAATAAATGGACATTAAAACTTCTAAAACAAGAGGGTTAAGAAATAAAAGTAAAAAAAGCCACTGATAAACAACAGAATTCTGACTAATGTTTTCATTTATTTTTCAAAGAAACTCACCTCCATGGCAAATAAAAGGACGCTGTAGATCACAACTGAACTGAACCCAATTCCCAGAGTCAGTTGTTGTCATGGCAACACAGTCACCAAATCCTGAAGTCCGAGATGTGTATCCTGCTGCCCAGTTTCTATAGTAGCGGTCCCGTTGGTCAGACCACTGCCACGAGTCCATGAAAAGACCAATCCAGACCGATTGCTCAGCTACACCAATAGCATTAAACTGATTCAGCTCCTGAGAGCTGCGGATGGTGGCCAGATCAGTGTGATATTGTCTGCAGTAACTTTGTGCATCTGTCCAGTTTTTAGGAGTGAATAATTTGACGTATCCAGTACTTTCTATTGACAGATGAAAAATGTGTTAACAGCTTTTCTTGTTTGAAATCTGCCCATTCACACATCTAAAAGAATGAAAAACTCACCATTGTAGCATACAAGATATAGAGTTCGGTCACATGGCATATCTTGCCAAAACCCATTATAGCTAAACACACAATATTCATTTCCATTTGGCTGTCCTGTGTCCCAGTTACTGTACTGTGAGAATGTGTTTTCTCCATTAGACCAAACCCACCGATCCTGTGTCCCCCTCTTCAGTCCAATCCACACTGATCCACCGTACCCCTCATTCACTGTATTCAGCATCCTTTTCACATCATCTATAGAGTCTACAGTAGCCAGATCAGTGTATCTCGCTTTGCAGTAACTCTGAGCTTCTGCCCATGTCATATTTATGTTTATGTACTGATACTCTCGCCAAAGACCAGAAGCGCTGCACAGAAGTCCTGTTAAAATGAACATGTTTAAATATATACAGCTGCACACATATACTTGTGAAAACTGATTTAAATTGTGACACCAACCTGACAGCAGAAGCAGCACAAACAAATTCATGTTCATAACTGCTGTCACAGCTCCTCTCTGATGTTTCAGCATCACCTCACGCTGCTCGCTTATAATGAAAGCAACAGGAAGATCAGCAAACAAATAATATACTGTACACAGGAAACCAATAAATCCTACCTCTCATACTTTCATTTGAACTCACTTGCTTCTCTTATCAAATCCACATTCATATCTTTAAGAGTGTCAAATAGGATAATAACAGCACTGACAAATCTTAAATGCCAATGTTAAGACTGAGTGTTATGGTGATATTTGAATCCATAAAGAGATCTCATGGAATCAAACAGGAGAATTTAAACTCAGACACTTAAAATTCTTGTTAAGGATAAACAAGGACCATGATTTGCAGTGGGCAATCACATATTCTGCGAACAAGCCAACTAAAACAAACACTGATCACCATACTGACGACTTTACATAAAACAAAGGCAACATCTATGGGCATGACGTCCGCGAACAAGCTAAAAATCAAGAGTCCGACTAAAATAAACACTGATCACCATAATGGTGACTTCACATAAAACAAAGGCAACATCTATGGACATGACGTCCGCGAACAAGCTAAAAATCAAGAGTCCAACTAAAATAAACACTCATCACCATAATGATGACTTTACATAAAACAAAGGCAACATCTATGGGCATGACGTCCGCGAACAAGCTAAAAATCAAGAGTCCAACTAAAACAAACACTGCTCACCATACTGGCGACTTTACATAAAACAAAGGCAACATCTATGGGCATGACGTCCGCGAATAAGCTAAAAATCAAGAGTCCGACTAAAATAAACACTGATCACCATAATTGTGACTTCACATAAAACAAAGCCAACATCTATGGACATGACGTCCGCGAACAAGCTAAAAATCAAGAGTCCAACTAAAACAAACACTGATCACCATACTGGCGACTTTACATAAAACAAAGGCAACATCTATGGGCATGACGTCCGCGAACAAGCTAAAAATCAAGAGTCCAGCTAATATAAACACTGATCACCACAATGATGACTTTACATAAAACAAAGGCAACATGTATGTTCATGACGTCCGCGAACAAGCTAAAAATCAAGAGTCCGACTAAAATAAACACTGATCACCATAATGATGACTTCACATAAAACAAGCCAACATCTATGGGCATGACGTCCGCGAACAAGCTAAAAATCAAGAGTCCAACTAAAATAAACACTCATCACCATAATGATGACTTTACATAAAACAAAGCTAAAAATTAATAAATAACTATAAATAAGATGTAAGATGTAAAATGCAATTTTAGGTTTCCAACAGAGATGTTGATAGAGAGGATAAAGTCATAGATTGCATTTTCAGTGTTACTTTTTAACTTGGACCTATATAAACACTAAGCAGTGCTAATTAAACACTGGGGGGGTTTCTGTGGCTCCCCCAAGAAATGTATTTAATTTTTTTTTAGTTTTTGCTGGTCTTTTCTCTTCTTGTTCATCTTTTCTTTAGTGATTTTGTTTATTTACAGCAGGTGTCTATCATTCATGGTCAATCATCACTTCATTCATCTCTTCATTATCTCATTAACTTCATCACTTCTTTAACCCAACCACATCCATACTTGGCTTTGGTTGAGTCCACATTAGCTTCAGTTTCTACATGAGGTTCACGTGGGCTAAGTCTGATGGGGCCAGCATGGAACCCGCGGACAAACCCACTTAGGGCCCATACTTCAAGAAAACCACCAAGAAGTGTTTGCTGGATAGGTCATTCTGCATTAATAAATGTTAACAATTACAACTTTTGATTTAAAAAATGTATTACTAAATGCTGAAATGAATATGAACTAATATTAATAAATGCTGTAGACGTTTTTTTCATTATTAGTTCATGTTAACTGATGCATTAACAAATGCAACTTTTTGTAAAGTGTAAGAGAGTGAGATTGTAAGATTTTTCCCTGGAAAAGCTGCCGGCACAAACACACAACATCTGCACAATGCACCTTTATTCTCTCAAAGAATAATCCACTGCTTTTGAAGAATGCTTTGCATTTTATGCAAATGCTTTATGTTTAAAACATATAAATATAAAATATTTACATGTGTATGGAAATCAGTTCTTGTTTATCATACAAAGTGCTTCTCATTTAAGGATGTATGCATTGTTTCCTTTTCCTGCATCCTATCTCCTAATAACATTGAAGATGCAAGGGATGTAAATGTGGATGAAGAGGTTTTGTAATATCATTTGTGAAAAAACCCATCAAGTGATGTTTGTGTGTAGGCTCAGCTGTATTGTTATTCTGTGCAACATTGAATATGTTGTGTTATTAAGGTAAGTTTATTAATAAGGACATCAGTCTTATACACTTTTAAAGTTCATTTGAAATGTATGGTTAATTTAACCACATGGGTACATTGTCAGAAAAAAAGTACAAAACTGTACCTTTTCTCTTACCCTAGGTTCAGTTTACAAGTATAAAAAAACACAATACAAAGTTGTACCTTATGATCAACAAGCTCGATCCCACGCACACACGCGCACACACACACACACACGCTTAAGCATCAACACGCCGATTACACACAGATGACAAATATAAAACTATGCTTTCCTTTGTCCCTTGCATAATCTATGTGTGGTAGAGTTCAGAGGAATTTGTCATAGCACTCATGCATGTAGCCGATGTACACAAATACTGTATATACAGTACATATGAATATTCAGTATTTTCACTATAATTAGAAATTCAAGGGAAGAATATTTCTTTTTCAGTGTATTATCAGTTTTTGACAGTGCTAAACAAAATATTGTAAGTACATCTGGAGGTAAAAAGCTTGTTACTGTAAAGAAAAAAATATTGTGCACCCTGTCTCTGTCTTGTGGTAAAATGAAAGTTAATATCAACATCTGAAAGGATTAAATACTGTTGCAGAGAAGACTTTTTGCTCTAAACAGGTAAGGCATTTGTTGACCAAACCCTCTAACACTATTATTATAATTCAAAAGAGATGGCAATAACCAAAACTACGGATTGCAGCTTTAAAACTCCAAAGCCCTTTTCAGACGGTAATTCTTTCTCCTGGGGACAGAAGGTATTTTCAACATTTAGAGAGAGAGAGATAGAAAAATATTGACAGCACAATTGAGTTGCAATTTCAACAAACCACCATCATTGTGACAATTTAAACATGTTATAATAAATGATCTATAGTATTTTGAGGTAAAACTTTACATACAAACTGGGGACACTTATTTTACATCTTTAAAAAGTCTTGTGAAATGTCCCCTCAAACAGCGGCCTTTATAACAGCCATCTGGGTGTGGATTATAAACGCTGGGGATTTTGCTTTGTATGTTTAAGAGATTTATTCATAAAAGAGTGAACAGTGTGAATCGAGGAGGGAATTTATTTGACCATTTAAGATAAAATCAGATCTTAGGTTAATACACAGTACACTGACTACTCACTATAATAACACAACGTATACCAAAAGTCATAGGACATGCGTCATTCACCAGCACCCAACCACTGTACTAGGAGTATTGTCTCCCAATGACCCTGTGTTGCCCTCTGCAGTCCAATACACACTGATTCATTGTACCCAACATTAGCTGTATTTACACTAGGCGAGAAGTCCAAAACATAACAATAAAATAAAAACACAAATGCAAATCTAAAAACAACAACCAACAAGTAAGAAAACACAACGGTCCGTGTACATTGCTTTCATAAATTTTTTTATTCACATTCAAAAAACAAAATACGAATTATGATGTTTTTATTTCTTTTTGGTTTCAACATTGAAAGCAAAAAAAATGCTAACTAAATGCAGAAACTTTGTAGGATTATGCACTGTTTCATTCGAAAATAATCATGAACATATTTACAGTTTAAGACAGTTTATCTTATTTTTGATTCAGTGTGAGTTGTCAATACAGTTTTATGGGTAGATGCTAAGAGACATTTATTTATATTTTACCTGTTTGCAAACTTTTTTCTTTGATGGCATATTTTTTGACCTTTTTGACATCAGCCATACACCCTGTAAAGCTCCCCACTTTAAAGCTTTACCCCCTGTATAGCTTCTCTAAATAAGATGGAAATGAGTCCTATTGTCACTCCCAGCAGCAGACAAATGTGAAAACGGCATAAACTTTTAGATGCCATTTTCTCCACTTTAAGGTTTTTGGAGTGCCTACCTTCAAATGGCCACAACTTCTCCAAATATGTGTTACACATTGTTGGAAAGCTTGGAGACTACACTTTCAGGATATGTGAATAACTCAAAATGCCCCAGATCCGACTTGTGTCCCTACTTTCTGTGATTTGTCACATTTTTGCTCAGGCCTACAAAGTGGCAAATTTAACATAGTATAATAAATTATCTATATGGTATTTGGAGCTAAAAATCTCATAATATTACCACTTTAAATATAGATAAGACACCACATATGCGAATCGATTTCTCTATATGTCTCTTACACAGAACAAAAAAATGTTCAACACCCAGAGAAACCTGAAACCATAGTGTTGAACTGTTGTGTAAAAAGACACACCTGTTTTGCACACGTCTCCTAAACAAATAACCAAGAAACAATTTCATTTTCTAGACAAAACGAAACAATATAGAGCTGTTGTATATCTGTGTACATGCATTAAAATGGCAGAAGCGACCCTTTCAGTGTCTGAGGATCAGTTCATCTGTTCAATCTGTCTGGATTTACTGAAGGATCCAGTGACCATTCCCTGTGGACACAGTTACTGTATGAGCTGTATTACAAACTGCTGGAATCAAGATGATCAGAAGAGAAACTACAGCTGCCCTCAATGCAGACAGACCTTCAATACAAGACCTGATTTATATAAAAACGTGGTGCTTGCTGAGACTTTGGAGAATCTAAAGACCACCAAGGTTTGTAGTGGATCTAAAGATGTGGAGTGTGACGTCTGTACTGGAAGAAAACGCAAAGCTATCAAGTCCTGTCTGGTGTGTCTTGAATCTTACTGTCAAACTCACTTTGAACAACATGAAGCTTTTCACCCCAGTAAGCGGCACAAATTAACTGATGCCACTAGAAGACTTGAGGAGATGATCTGCTCTCAACATGACAAACTCATCGAGGTTTATTGTCGCACTGATCAGAGATGTATTTGTTTGCTTTGTTTGGTGGATGAACATAAAAATCACGACACTGTATCAGCTGCAGCAGAGAGAACTGAGAAACAGGTATGAACAAATATATGAAATATAAATATAAAGTAGAAGTGAAGCGACTGATTAGTGCCGCGCGGCCACATGAGGGCGCACAAGAGCAGAAGAAATGACAGCTTGACTGTACAACAGAAATTAGTTTAGAAGATTACTCACTCAAACCTTACCTGACCAGTTGAGTTATCTGTTATGAATCTGTTAAACAGAGATTACTGGAGGACAAGCAGAGAAAACTCCATCAGAGAATCCAGGAGAAAGAGAAGAAGCTTCAGGATCTAAGAGAGTCTGTGAAGATTCACACGGTGAGTTTTGATGAATAGAGAAACATAAATACTGAAAGAAGTGTTTGAGATTGAGTTCAATGTTTCTCTCTGTGTGTGTTAACAGATCTCTGCACAGACAGCAGTGAACAACACTGAGAGGATCTTTACTCAACTGATCCGATCCATTGAGAGAAGACGATCTGAGGTGATACAACTGATCAGAGATCAGGAAAAGACTGCAGTGAGTCGAGCTGAAGATCTCTTGAAGAAACTGAAGCAGGAGATTGATGATCTGAGGAGGAGAAATGATGAGATGGAGAAACTTTCACAAACAAAAGATCACATCAGTTTCCTTCAGGTAACTCAACACTGTACACTACAACATACATACAATAAATACATCTTGACTTTAATCTGATAGGATTGAGTTTTATTCATGTCAATAGAGTAAAGATCACTGTGTCTAAATCAACACAAATCTGATTGTTGTGTATTGTAGGTTTGATGTTTTTGTGTTGTGTTCATGTAGAGTTTTCAGTCTCTCTCCTCATCTTCTGGATCTTCAGACAACATCACTGTCTCTTCTCTTCTCTCTTTTGATGATGTGATGAAATCGGTCACTAAACTGAAAGAAAAGATGGAGGATTTCTGTAAAGAAGAGATTGAAAAGATATCTGAGAAAGGTAAAGAAACATCTCAAACTAAGGGCGGTTTCACATTTGGTGCGATTGCCTGGTCCGAACCCGAGTTCGATTGCTCCCCCTCCCCATGCCCCCAATGGACTGTGTTCACATATTATTTTTGCATCCGAACCGCGTTACGTTTGCATCGGTACATTTGGATGATGTGAACGCTGTCTTCCGAACTCGGGTGCGCACCCGCGAAACGCACTCGAATCCGCTTAAAAAGGGTTGGTCTGGGGTCCGGTTCATGTAAACTCCAGATCGGTTCGCTGCTAATGTGAGCATAGTCGTACCAAATCGCGGAAGTGAACCACTGTTAATTACGTATTATGTAGAATATATTGGTTTGTTTTCAAAGAAATAATAAAAAAAAATAATACAAAAAACACACTTTCGTCTGTCTGCAAACATACTAAAGTCTTTCGATGACAACGATCTGTCCGTCGACGTCAATTTTTGCGGAGCCATTCAGAAATCATCTCTCTGCTTGCAGTTCGTCAATCTCGTCTTCTCGTTTTCAGCGGTTGCCAAACAACATGAGAACACGCCGGCTGCAGCTTGATGATGCAAGCGTACCGCGGTTCGGATGCAAAAATAATATGTGAACACAGTCCATGGGGGGGCATGGGGAGGCGGGAGCAATCGAAATCGGGTTCGGACCAGGCAATCGCACCAAATGTGGAACCGCCCTAAGCGGACTCGAGTACGTTTCGCGGGGCGCACCCGAGTTCGGAAGACAGCGTTCACATCATCCAAATGTACCGAAATCTAATGTCAATCGAACTCGGGTGCGCACCAAAAGTGCTAATGTGAAAACGCCCTAAGACTGTGATTTACTCTCAGAAATGAGTCCTACAGTAACATCAAATATAACAGAAGAAATACAGAGCAGATTAAAATGATGATGATTTTATATGAGATTTAATCTGATGATGTCACTTTATTTTCTTTAGTTTCATTCATTGTAGTTATTCCCACCAATGAACCCAAGATCAGAGAGGAGTTCCTACAGTGTAAGACACATTTTATTAGTATTATTTTCTCATTCATTACATTGAGATCATATAATACACTATAACACATTATCTGATAATATTCACTACAAATAGACTCTTCAAATGAAAAGTTTATGTGCCACCATATTGTCCACCATTATTGTAGTTCTTTATGTAAGGGTTGCTGTCATCAGGAAACATCAACACAGGTGTGTGATCTACATCAATCTTGAGGTCCGTGTTCAATTACATTACATTACATTAAGCAAACACCTTCATCCAAAGCCACTTATAAAAGTGAGGAACACAACAAACACAGATCCACATGAATGTCAGGACTCTCATTGGTCAGTGTAATGTTCACCGTCCTGATTTCATCTGACTTCACACGTACATCAATAAACCTTCATGATGACCCTGATGATGCTTCACTGCTTGTTCTTGTTTTGTCCGCTTCAAAGCACTGCATACCTGAAACAGCACACAAGTCTTGATGTTTTGTGATCCAGTCGTCTATCATCACTATTTTCCTCTTGTCAGAGTCGTTCAGATCTTTTCTTCTTCTAACAGATGAAACTGAAGAACTGACTGTTGACTTGTTGTCTAATATATCTGACTGTAATAATATAATCAATGTTATTCACTTCATCTCTTTAAATGATCAGTGTATGGATACTATCCTGACCTTTACACTCATATTAATAAATGAATGGTCATAAAAACATGATTTTATGCAAACAGATATTATAAAATAGTGTCAATTAAAATATGATGCATTTATCTTCCTCAGATTTCAGTTTCTTCTCTCTGGATCCAAACACAGCAAGTAGATATATCTGTTTGTCTGAGGAGAACAGAGCGGATACTTGCAGTTACACAGATCAGCAGTATCCTGATCATCCAGACAGATTTGATTATTGGCTTCAGGTGTTGTGTAGAGAGAGTTTATGTGGACGCTGTTACTGGGAGATTGAATGGGGTGGTTGTGTGTATATCTCAGTGTCATATAAAAACATCAGCAGGAAGGGAGAGGGTTATGAGTGTGCGTTTGGAGGTAATGATCAGTCCTGGAGTTTGTTCTGTTCTTCCTCTCAATGTTCATTCTGGCACAATAATATAAAGACAAAACTCCCTGTAGTGTCCAGTTCTTCTAGAATAGGAGTTTATGTGGATCACAGTTCAGGATCTCTGTCCTTCTACAGCGTCTCTGACACAATGACCCTCATCCACAGAGTCAACACCACATTCACTAAACCTCTCTATCCTGGGTTTATGTTAGGTAGAAGCTCAACATTGAAACTGTGTCATCTAACATTATAAATGATAAATGTTCAGTAATATATATTTATTTATTTATTTAAGAAATATCGCTCGAGTAGGAGTGTGATATAGCTCTATATCATCACGGCTGTGATTAGGTCAGAGGCACGAGGCCGCAGGTGATTGTATTTATTAGATTCTCATACAGACAAACATTACAGGAAATATTCATTATTAAATTAACTCAGAGAGCGATATAACTTTTATACAACACTTCTATACAACTAGAAAACAATAACAGGGTGATTTTAAAAGCCTCTTTGTTGGGAAACTACTTTCTTCTGCCACGGATTTGAAGGCCAGAATGACAGGTAACCCTTTCGGCTGTTTGTTTTGTATGTCGCAACTCAATAGACAAAATAGCAGTTTATTAATATTACCGTTTCTTGGTCACAAAGTGTAGTTTTGAGATTAATTCAGCTGAGAATATATATGTATAATATTCAAATCTGCAGTTGATTAGTAAAGATAGCGCCTATTTGAACATTTGCTTAGAAAGATTCGCACGCGGCCATCAGTGTTCGGCTTCCCAGCTGACCACCGTCTGATCTGGGCTAAATCCTTGGCTCTGATGTATCTGTGTTTGACAGTCAAAATGAGATTAAACCCGCAGTATTTGGTGTCATGAAACTTTTTATTAATATTTAGTGTATTTTTTGTTGTTATTGTTTTGCCATGAGGTAAAAATTAATAAAACTATATTAAGATACTATATATTCTTTTCCATTTAATCTTAACGTGATACGAGACTTGCTTTATTACTGGTTTTTGATCTTGTCAGTACATAACAGAATAATTAAGTGCTTTATATTGTAACCAGTTATTTTATAAGTCAGCTGCATGCTTCTTATAAATATCAGTGGTATTATCTCACAACGTTTTTTAATAGTCAGGTGAAAATAAATTATCAAGTGTCCCAATGTAAGAGCCTTACCTGCGGTTCCAAACTGTGTTTTTGCCTCCTTTTAATGGGAGGAGAGATGCGTAAAAGATTGCTCCAGAGAAAATGATTGTTTTTTATTACTTTATTTGTCAAGTGTATGTTAATCGTCCACATGACATTATTTTGGAAAGTTTACATCCAAGAGCTCTGATCTTCAACAGGCTTAGGGATAATCACTTCCGATTAAGATTCACAGACTGATTCACGATCTAGGGAACTTATTGAGACATACAGAAAGTGTTAAAATCAGCGTTTGAGTCTGTGGATGTATGTGTGACCATCCGCTCTGGTAGCAGCTTTTCCAATCAGAGATATGTCATGTGAGCGAATGGCTCACATGTTTAAAGAAGCCTCCCTCACAAATGGGATTCAGATCATCAGTTTGAGCTTCCTGATCTCAATTACATCCTTCATGTTGTTGCAGTACAAAATAAGATATCATTTAAAACTTTGAAGCAATATACTAAATGAAACATAAATAATTAATCATCAAAGATGATATTTATAACACATATAAACACAAATAACGGAAAATGAATTGACACAGCAATAGTTCTTGATCAAATCCATTTGTGTTTTATTAAGTTTAGTTTTACTGATAACAGTAAGAGTCGACTCTAACAAAAATAAATGTGCGTAAAACAAGAATTCTTAGGTGGATAAGCAAAGGTGAGGTGTAATGGAGGATGTTAAGCATCAAGCAGGTGCTTTCAGCAGGTAAGATCACCTGTGGTTTAACTGTAACACAACTGACAGCTTTAAGGCATTGAGTTTAGTTTTTGTGATGCTTTGGTTTCATTGTGCAGCAACCTGAAATGAGTGAAATGCTGACCTTAGTGCTGGAGGATTTGACAGGTACATTCATTTAGTTTTTTTAATCTGTGCTTTGTGTCTTTCCCTAATGAAGGCACAAAGCTCTCTCATGTGTGCTGTGAGTTATGTGGACATCTTAGTGCAGAATTATTATCCCCTTCTGACATCACAAAAGGAGTGAAATTTCAATGACCTATTTTTTTCACCTTCTCTTAACACCTCTTTTAAAAAAATATCTTTTTAACACATTCTCTTTCAAAACGAAGATCAAGAAGTGCAGTCAAATAATTTTGGTGAATGTGTGAATGTAAGGGTGAGTTTCAGTGCAAGTCTGACACCTAGTGGACATTTAGTGAACGACAAATAAATAATTTTGCTTTCGGTTCTAAAACACAGAAGCAGACATTTGAATTGATAGGAAACCGAAACTTAGTGTTTCTGAACCGTTGTAGCCTACGCGTGACTGTGCAGTCAATAAAATGGCGGAAGCGAGTATTTCATGTGCTCAGGATCAGTTCATCTGTTCAATCTGTCTGGATTTACTGAAGGATCCAGTGACCATTCCCTGTGGACACAGTTACTGTATGAGCTGTATTACAAACTGCTGGAATCAAGATGATCAGAAGAGAAACTACAGCTGCCCTCAATGCAGACAGACATTCAATACAAGACCTGATTTAGGGAAGAATGTGATGCTTGCTGAGATGTTGGGGAAACTGGAGAAGACAAAACTTCAGACTGATCGATCTGCTCTCAGTTCTGCTGGACCTGAAGATGTGAAGTGTGACGTCTGTACTGAGAGAAAATACAAAGCTGTCAAGTCCTGTCTGGTGTGTCTTGAATCTTACTGTCAAACTCACTTTGAACAACATGAAACTTTTCACAGAGAAAAGAAACACAAAGTGATTGATGTGACAGGAAGACTTCAGGAGATGATCTGCTCTCAACATGACAAACTCATCGAGGTTTACTGTCGCACTGATCAGAGATGTATTTGTTATCTGTGTGCGATGGATGAACATAAAAATCACGACACTGTATCAGCTGCAGCAGAGAGAACTGAGAAACAGGTATGAACAAATGAACAAATATATGAAATATAAATATAAGGCATAAGTGAAGCGACTGCTTAGGGTCACCTGGGGGCCTGGGGGCGCACAGCTTGACTGTAACAGAAAGTAGTTTAGAAGATTACTCACTCAAACCTTGCCTGACCAGTTGAGTTATCTGTTATGAATCTGTTGAACAGAGATTACTGGAGGACAAGCAGAGAAATCTCCATCAGAGAATCCAGGAGAAAGAGAAGAAGCTTGAGGATCTAAGAGAGGCTGTGAAGATTCACACGGTGAGTTTTGATGAATAGAGAAACATAAATACTGGAAGAAGTGTTCAGTCTGATTTTAAAGAGGATATATCATAAAAATCTGACTTTTCATGTTTAAGTGCTATAATTGGGTCCCCAGTGGTTCTATTAAACTAGAAAATGTCAAAAAGATCAACCCAGTAACTTAGTTTTGGTAAACCATTCTCTGCAAGAACATGAAAAAATCCCTGCAAGCGAGCCTACGATGGCCCTTTATGGGTATAACTTTAGGGTCCCCAGCAGGTTTTGCTCACTGGCAAAACGTTGGCCATTAGTGCTGGCCCTGCACTGGCAGCTCTCACTTAGCCCCCAGGAAGTCCTCACACAAAAAATCCCCAGAGTTAAATGAACTGCTGCGTGTATATATTGTCCCAATCTTACAGAGTGTTAAAAAGTAACACTGAAGCAGAATTAAAAGCTCTGTTATCCTCTCTTTCACCATCTCTGTTTAATACCCAAAATTGCATTTGACATCTTACTTGTAGAGTTATTTTCTTAACTTAGGTTTAAATGTTGGCTGTTTTGTTAAAACTCATCATTATGGTGATCAGAGTTTGTTTTAGTTCACCTTGACTCTTATGCTGGATTCACACCAAACACGGTAGAGACGGCAAAACACTATTCGCACGTAGTTAGACGCTTGAACATTTTGAGTTTACTCGCTTCATTCGCGCATGAAAGCTAGTATTTCGAGACATTACACAGAAATTCACGTCATGGGAGGGGCTTCTGTGACTCTGCTCGCTTCCTGTAATCACTACTAGAGAAACCTCCTGATTGGTTAACACAGAGCAATTTTTTGCCAAAGTTCAGATTTTTAAACTCATTCCTCCAGACCTCCAGACACGCATAAAAGCGTCTTTACATTGACTTAAAATGCCCATATTATGAAAAACCCACTTTTTGCTGGGTTTTGGGGTGTTATTTTGTGTCTCTGATGCTTCCACATGCATACAAATTTGGAAAAAAATCCATCCATGGTGTTTTGAGTGAGATACAAGTTTCTGAATGTCCTCTGCCTTGAGTCTCAGATTGCACGAGTTTAAACTCAGCGCCGTTGTGACGTAACTAGCCGTTTCGTCACATTCCGTTTGAATTTTCCCGCCCACTACCCCACTCGCAGGTCTCCACCCACCAGGTAGCTAGAGAGAGCACAGAGCAGTCACTTCGCTGATATCCTCTATACTGTTATCATGGCTTACGGAAATAACAGCGCTATTTGGATATTATGGATTATACTCCCGCATACTTTAAAAAACTAAGTTTAAACGTGTGTTTATTTAAACCTAAAATGTGATCTCATATACAGTGTGTTACGACGCAAATAGTCCTCAGATTGTAGGCGATAAGAAGCTCATGCTAAATCTGATGTAAACAACAGACTATATATCTATATTTCATGGATTATAAGCATTTGTGGACAAAAATGGTCATTGAATGTATTTTATTGGACTTTTTAATGGATCATTCACACATCTGAAACAGACTGGATTCGATTCGCGATTGCTATATCAAAACAAAAGGTAAGAAGTCACGTTATATTTTGCTTGTTGTCATCTTCTGTCACAAAATACTACATTTATGATGCTAGAGCATCTGTATCTCAAAACAGAGATCATACATTGATGCTAATCCCGTAAATTATACCTTTTAAATGTATAGTGATGTTAATATTGTTTGTAGACAGTAGGCTATATAACGTTAGATATTTTTTGCAGACTAGATAGTTTGCAGCGTGGTTTCGAAAGTTAAAAAAACATTTAACGGCTTTATTTTACAATTCTACAAGAACTAAGTAATAGTGCTTTGCCAAACTAAAAGTGTTTTGCCAAACTAACCGAGACCGGCTTTTCTGACGAGGCTAACGTACCCCCGAGTCTCTTATAACTTTACGGTCCGGACCTCCCGCTAGCTTCTAGCAATTAGCACGCGGTCCACAAGCAGTATACATCCCCCGCCGGGTCTTAATTTCTGTAATTTGCGAAAATAATGCGTTTGAAAATGTTTTATAACGGGAATATGTTAGCATTGTCCAGGGAAAACGAGTGTATTGTTGAGACTGCTACATCACAATTGACTCTGGAATCATTATGTGTCATGAGTTTCTTCTCCTGTAGTGTACTTATTAGTGATACTTTTCTGCTTGATTTGTCTGTTGGCAACATAAACCGTTAATAATAATATATAAAAATAATAACACAGTATGGTCTGTGCTGCTCATGATATCACTGAGCATGCGCACATGACGTTAGTAGTGGGGCGTGGCCAAAGGAGCAGCAGCTCATAAATATGTAAAGACCAGCTCAAAACGGCACAATCTGAAATGCACTGAAACAGAGGCTACTAGAGATGAGTAACAATCTTTTCCTACAAGCTATTTCGAGCAAACAACTTTTGAAACATGCTTTATGGAACTCATGCACCTATTTAACTTGTGGGAAAGCGGTCATAATATGGGCACTTTAACATTGAAATCACTCGCGCTTGACGCCTCTACCGCGGCTGGTGTGAGCGCCCTGGCTGACTTGCAGAGGTGGGCTAGAGCGTGGAATTTTAACATGCTATAATAAATTATCCAAATGAGATTTTGAGCTAAAACTTCACATATGTACTCTGGGGACACCAAAGATTTATTTGACATCTTAAAAAAAGTCTTGTGAAATATCCCCTTTGATGTTGCTCTCTGTGTGTGTTAACAGATCTCTGCACAGACAGCAATGGAGGACAGTGAGAGGATTTTTACTGAACTGATCCGATCCATTGAGAGAAGACGATCTGAGGTGATACAACTGATCAGAGATCAGGAAAAGACTGCAGTGAGTCGAGCTGAAGATCTCTTGAAGAAACTGAAGCAGGAGATTGATGATCTGAGGAGGAGAAATGATGAGATGGAGAAACTTTCACAAACAAAAGATCACATCAGTTTCCTTCAGGTAACTCAACACTGTACACTACAACATACATTACAATAAATACATATTGACTTTAATCTGATAGGATTGAGTTTTATTCATGTCTAAATCAACACAAATCTGATTGTTGTGTATTGTAGGTTTGATGTTTTTGTGTTGTGTTCATGTAGAGTTTTCAGTCTCTCTCTTCATCTTCTGGATCTTCAGACAACATCACTGTCTCTTCTCTTCTCTCATTTGATGATGTGATGAAATCTGTCACTAAACTGAAAGAAAAGATGGATGATTTCTATAAAGAAGAGATTAAAACGATATCAGACAAAGGTAGAGTAAAACTTCTATGTTTCAGACATGAGCTGTACAGTAGCATATAATATAACAGAAAAACATACAAATCAGATTAAAATATGTATGGCTCTACATGAAAATCAACTAATGATGTCACTTTATTTCCTTAGTTTCATTTATTGAAATTATTCCCAATGAACCCAAGACCAGAGCAGAGTTTATAAAATGTAAGACACATTTTCTCAATTACATATATTTATACCACGGGGCTGTTGAATGCTTTATTCTGATTGGTTGAGAAATTAATGAAAAATGAATGTGCTTTTTGGAGTGGGAAGCAGTGTCTGGCTAACTTTCTGGTTGGCCTACAAAAATACATCACCCATGCGCCACTCTATAAATGTCCTTATAGACCAGTGCTTCTCAATTATTTTCTGTCACGCCCCCCCTAGGAAGAAGTAAACATTTTGCGCGCCCCCAACTCTCCGCCGCGACTGTAAATAGTATAATTTGTCTATAAAATTACACATCTGCAAAACTTTGTATCCTTATTAACATTAAAGAAATATCGATCAACTTACAACAAAGAATAACTTTATTAACATTGTTTTTTAGTCTGTAACAGAAAAGACTTAAAATGCATCAATTTGCCTGAAATAAAAAAATCTATCCTTATTTAAAGTATAATATTTTTTGACCATTTGATACTGAAAAATTTAATATAATCAATAAATAATAATAAAAAACACAAGTGGCTTATCAGTGTGATTGGGGTGTAATGTCTTTAAGTGACAGTGCAAAAAAAATCACTTTCTGAAAAAGTATTTTCAAGGGGGTCTCGCTCGCCCCCCCTGGTGTCGCTTCGAGCCCCCCCTGGGGGTCCCGCCCCACTATTTGAGAAGCACTGTTATAGACAATGGCACACTTGATCACAATGCATGGGTAGGATCCCAGCTAACAGAGAAATGTTGCTGTAGAAAACTCAATTCACTTATTAGGTTTAGATGTTTTGTTTCATTTTAAGTCACCATTGTGGTGATCAGTGTTTGTTTTAGTTGGATACTGGACCCTTGACATTTTGATCACTAGTTTTTCCCTGCTTGAATTCACTCTGTCTGTTTCAAACATGTTTTTTATAGTAATGTAGTGCAATTTTATAGTTATGAGCTGCAATTCTGTGGTGGTGGTACATAATGGTAAAGATCATCATCCAATTAATTGATTTACTCATCAAAAGTTTATTTTCTGTCAATAATGTATGTGAGATCCAGCACTTTCACAGCAGTTTGTCATTAAGGATTTTTTAGAAACTATGGACAAAAATGAACCGCTATGTACTTAGTTGGGACACACAAAACACCAAGAATCGGAGTATAAATCTTAATAATGTTGACAAAAAACTATATGGCATTGCAGCATGAAGTTTTTAATTTATTTGTCCCCATTGTTAAAGGGGTCATATTATGAGAGGTTAAAAGTAGCACCGGGGACACAATTCTAGCACTTAAGCATGGAAAAAGTCTACGCTTTATCTATCTTTATCTATCACGCTATATCCTCTTTAAGATTCATACTCAGATTCTTAATGTTTATGTGACTAAATAACCCAGTAGTTCATTATTTTTTATGTGCATAGTATTTCAGAATCCCTAAGATTGACAAATTTTACTGTAGGCTACTGTAGCATCATATTATTGATGAAAACTGCTTTTGTTGAGTGAGTAAGCAATAAATTAGGGCTGTCCTTGACTAAGGATTTACATATTCGAATCAGAATTGTCGAATCTTTTCATAGTCGACCGATAGTCGAATCATCTATGTGTGTGCATGGGTTGGGAGGGGGTCAGACCAGGTACAAATTGATAACTTTTATTTTCTTTCACAAACAGCACACATAAACAACTTTCTGATAAAGTGACCAAAAACTGTCTTTCAAGTGATGAACGAAGACAAAACTGACGATGCATTTATATATTTTTAAGGTAAAATGTAATGCAACATTTGTTTAATTATTCCTCATAACATTTTAAAGCCACGATCTACAGAACATCACACAAAAAAACTTTTTGAAAACTAAACCTAAAAATATAACAAAGGTGATTCTGCCTTGAAAACCCCGGCTACAATTCAGTGTTTTTATTTAATTTGGAGATTAAGCGCGTCAAAGCAGTCATGACCAAAAAAAACGACAAATGAGAAATGACAAATAATTTGTGATTGTTACTGCAAATTATAAAAACTAAGCTTTATATACAATTCATAAAAACACTGAAATTAATGATTTTATAGACACTAAGCGTTATTATTTAGCACAGAAATACCTGCTTGCTTTCACTTTGATCATCTCCATTCACTTTAGATACAGAAACAACTGATGATATTATTTATTTCAGGAATCTCTTTTCTATCATTTGAAAGTGAACACCGACCATAATATTAAATCACAAAAAAGAAATATAGGTTCGGTGCAGATATTTTCCGTTTCATCACCGAAATTTAAAGAAACGGCTTACCTATTTTAGTTTAACTTTTGACAAGATAACCATATGTTTTAAATACATTTTAAAAACTTATACCCGTCGAAAACATCTGTTTTTTAATGTTTAGTTTGATGAACTTCTAAATATGAGACGCAGAGCAACTAGCACGTTCGGCTAAATTGCATGCGCAAGCATGGCCAGCACGCAATAGTGCAAAATCTATACAACGAAAAGCAATCCAAAATGTACAGACTTAAATTAGATCAGAATTTACGTTTATAATAAATCAATTTTTTTTTTTTACTAAAATAAGGTCAGAAGTAACAAAGTGCAGAACAAATGTGCAAAATGCCTCAAGTGCACGAAAACAAAACACAAGCCAAATAGATACATCAGATAACCCAGAGTGATTTATAAATAAAATAAAATAAAATAAAATAAAGAAATTATTAAAAGAATGAAAGTATAGCCAGAATTGCCAGCTTTTTCTTTTAAATGTAGAAACAAAGAGGCAATGGTTTATTAACATAGGAACCTCTTATGGACGTGTAGCCCGGTCACAGGGGTTGCTGGATTTATTTTAAAAATATTTATTGAAAGCTGATACTTCACATATTATTTGCAGAATTATAATAATATGCTGTTAATTAATATATTGGGAGAAAGCTGTTATATGTGAAATCAGATTTGTGCGCAGTGCACCCATATACGGCCAAAATTAAAGGATCCTCATTTCATAAAACATCTACGACGATTCGACTGTGAGATTGGTAGTCGAATCAGGCTTCTCCTATCGATGCATCGAATCTTCGACTATTCGGGGTCACCCCTACAATAAATTAATACCTCAAAACACCAAAGGGCCTATTTTAATGATCTAAGCACATTGTTTAAAGCACACAGTCTAAACGGGCATGTCCGAATCCACTTTTGCTCATTTATTGATGGGAAAAATGGTTTGTGCATCAAGCGCACAGTCTAAAAGGGTTGTTCCTATTCTAGTAATGGGTATGTTCTGGCCGTAGCGTGCAATAAACCAATGAGAGTCTTAGCTCTCATCCCCTTTAAAAGCCAGTTGCGCTGGCGCCATGCCGATTCCCTATTTAGATAGTGGAAACTGAAAACTAAGAAGAAAAAGACCACCAGTTGATTGATGTTAAAAAATGTTATTTTGTATCTCAAAGATTCATTTACAAAAATGCCAGACAAGTTTTGTACTGTAAAAATACTTTATTTGTAACAAACAGGAGATAAAAAATTTACAAACGTTTGGAAACGTTATCCACCCCTGGCCTTAAGCAAAGCCGAGTAAAATATGCAGTACTGTCATCTTGTCTACTTTAATTCATATTCATATTTAATTCACTATTTTGCCCTTGTCAGAGTCATTTAGCTCTTTTCACTTGACCACTTTTTCCTGCTCCAAACATATGAAACTAAAGAACTGACTGTTGACTTACACTAATAATATAATCAATGTTATTCACTTCATCTCTCAGTGCTTCATGAGCGTATGGATACTGTATATTAGTAACACTAATCTGACCTTTACAATCATATTAACAAATAAATGATTGTAGAAACTTGATTATATGCAATATTATTATATGTGATCCTGTGAAATCCAGGCCAAAGTCTCAAAATCTACATTTGAGATAATGAGCATCAACGTTTGATTTCAGACTAATTTCTCTATGATTTCAGTGACTGACATGACCTTACTCAATATTTACCATATTAAGATGGGTTTTCACAGACAATGTTACAAACTAATGTAAATTAAAATATTATGTATTTATCTTTTTCAGATTTCAGCCTGCTCTCTCTGGATCCAGACACATCAAGTCGATTTATTTGTCTGTCTGAGGAGAACAGAGTGGCTACTTACACTAACACAGATCAGAAGTATCCTAAACATCCAAGAAGATTTGATGTTTATTATCAGGTGTTGTGTAGAGAGAGTTTATGTGGACGCTGTTACTGGGAGGTTGAGTGGAGTGGAAATGATGGTGTGTTTATATCAGTGTCATATGAGAGCATCAGCAGGAAGAGAATAGGTATTCAACATTTATTTGGATTTAATGATCAGTCCTGGAGTTTGATCTGCTCTCGCTCTGAATGTTCATTCTGGCACAATAAGAAAAATACAAAACTCCCTGTAGTGTCCAGTTCTTCTAGAATAGGAGTTTATGTGGATCAAAGTGCAGGAATTTTGTCTTTCTACAGCGTCTCATCCACAATGACCCTCATCCACAAAGTCAACACCAAATTCGCTCAACCTCTCTATCCTGGGATTGGGTTATGTCAGGGGACAGCAGTGAAACTATGTAAACAATGTAATTGAATTGATACCTGCTTAGAACCGGGGCTGGTTCTTGCCAGCTATAGAAAAGTTGGCTGGCAGATATCCTGGGTGGGCAATTTTATATATACACAGCAAAAAAATCCAGTGCTCACAGAGTTGATTTCAACACCTTTTTAATATAGCTCCACACTTATTAGAGTTAAATAAACACTTTCAAGATAGTACAATTTTTAACACTTGGCCAGAGTTTCTATGACTCACAGCAGTGTAAAGGGGTCATATTATGAGTCTTTGATGTCCCCAGAGTGCATATGTGAACTTTTTGATAATTTAGCATAGCATGATAAAATCCCACTCACCAGTGTTAAATGTACACTGCTGGTGTTTATACAGTATGAGTAGCACCAGACCTGGTGATATGCATATATACACCAGTAGTGTACATTTAACACTGGTGATTTTGCTCTGTAGGTGCGAGCAAAAATGTGCAGTTTTTGTGTGTGCTATGCAAATGAGCTAATGAAATGCAAACAGTGATTGCAATGATGATGACTTTAAAGAAAACAGCCAAGAAACTCTACAAGATGTAAAATGCAATTTTAGGTTTCTAACAGAGATGGTGATAGAGATGAGAAAGTTACAGATGGCATTACAGGGGCATTAAAATTTTTGTAAAGCGGTCATATAATGAGATTTTTTTAAAATGTAAAATAAGTCTTCTTTGTCCCCAGAGTACATATGTGAAGTTTTAGCTCAAAATACCCTACAGATGTTAATTGACACTTTGTAGGCGTGAGCAAAAATGTGCCATTTCCGGGTGTGTCCTTTATAATGCAAATGAGCTGATGAAATGCAAACACTGATCACGTTAGGTGTGTTCGACTTCATGCGGCGCTGCGCAGACCGATCGGCGGCTGACTTGAAGCAGTGCATTCCGGTTAGTATTTTTGTCCGACTTCAGCTGGTGCTGCAGGCACGTGATTGTGTCATATGTTTTTTAAGTACCGCGAGAGCGGTTCGAGATCAGCCGCCTGAGTTAGCCAGCGCAGTTCGCGAAGAGGAGCTGCACGGGCTGTAATGACGACACAGCTTTTTCACGATTGGTCGGATTCACCACATGACAACACTCACGTGTATTTCGTGTTTATTTTCACACCCTCAGTTCCACAAATGCTCACAAATCTGTATTTTTATAACAGTTAAAGCTATTTTCATGTAGTCGCGATGTTATATTGTGTCATCTTCATCAAAATAAAATGGATAAAAAACGTAGACCCCACTACATTGGTATTTAAATAACATATGCTTATGTTGAACTTTATTCTTGTAAAATCAGATGCTGTAAGCCTCTTCAGTTCCACTCATGCTCATACACGGACATTCAAAACAGTATAATTCACTATTTATGTAGTTTACATCTTATAAATCATGTTTAATGCGATTAAGCAAGCAAACGGCACGTGATCAGCCATGCCTGACGTAAATGCAGCAAGCTACGGGAACCACAGCGCGTCCGACTTCACGTCTCCGTTTTCAGCTCCTCCCCGCCTGCACGCGGCTAATCTCGCCGATCGGTTACATCCAGTGTTGGGTGTAACGCGTTACAAAGTAACGCGTTACTGTAATAATATTACTTTTTTCAGTAACTAGTAGTGTAACGCATTACCCGTCTGAAAATGGTAATATTATTACAGTTTTCCCGAGCTAGTTACTTGCGTTACATTCGCCAGTAGCACCTTCATCACACAAAGGCACACAACACAGAGAACAAAAGGGAAGTGGAGGAGGGCGTGAATGGAACAGTGATTGGTCTAAGTTTGGCATGAGGTATCATTTACCATCACCGATTGGTCGACACCCGGCAGCCGGCAGCAGAGCGGCACACTCAAAGACAGATCGGGAAAATGGAAGCGTCAACAACGGCAAGCTTTTTTTCAGAGGAAGGTTCGCTAGTTTCGACGGGAGGAGATTCAGTCATTATTTTATTATGTTCAACGGAAGGAAAATAACTTGACGGTGAAGTGCACACTCTTTAATGTTTCTCCGAACGCTGTGCCCCACGTCCGGTAGCGGGTAAGGAAGCCAGCAGTAATTTTTATGTTGTATTAAAATGTGGTGTATTTACGGTGGGTTTTCTCGCCGTGGAGACCTTGATGAATGTGAGGTTATGCCACGGTCTCCTGGTGCTCATTTTATTGTTTGTTTGTATGTAAACAGGGGTTGCGTGCAGGTTGTTTATCCCATCAATTTTGTATATCAATTTTACCGTAATTGACGAAGGCTGTGTCTTTAGCTTGAGTGATTTTAATGATATTTATTGAATTGATTGTGTATTTATTACTTTGCGGTGTTAAATTGATATATTTATATGTTTGGGTGTTGGATGAATTTGCTGTGCATTGCTGTGTATAGTGGGTGGGTAAATAATGTGCACTAACATCATGGTATCCCCCTGCTAAGAATACAGAACTCTTGGAAGTCTTAATCAGGAAATAATTTATTGTGAACCGTCATTATTTTATCAGCTGTCCATTTAAAGGTGTCCATCTAAAAATAATTGCAACCTGTTGTCATCCCTGTATTTTGAATGAGTAAATTGTTATCAAATTTAATCTAATAAAATTGTAACTTTTTATTGATTTGGGAGTTTTGTGTTTGGATGTTTTCTTGGCCGTGGCTTGCCCAAATAAACATTCTTGCCCAGAAAAAAAATGTAACTAGTAATATAACTAGTAATATAACTAGTTACTTGCTCCAGGGAGTAATAAAGTAAAGTAAGGCATTACTATTTTTGAGAGTAATATGTAATAAGTAATATATTACTTTTTTGAGTAACTAACCCCAACACTGGTTACATCCAGCCACAGCCGATGTCGAAACACACCTAATGATGGTTTGTTGAAATTGAATTGTGCTGTCAATCTCTCTCTCTCTTCCTCTCGCCTCCTTTCATCAAATTGCAGTCCTGTGGTTGGATAGTGCAGATTAAGGGGCGGTATTAGTGCAGCAATCGGTCTTGCTACCTACCTCACAAAACAGGCAAAATATGAACAACCTAATTTTTCACATGCATGCAAAGAATGGCTTACCCAAACAAGGTTACTGGGATGTTTTTTTTTTCATGTTTTCTATGTTGATAGAGGCACTGGGGACCCAATTATAGCACGTAAACCTGGAAAAAGTCCGATTTTTTTATATGGCCCCTTTAAGAAAATAACTACCTTTAAGATGTAAATGCAGTTTTAGTTTTCAAACAGAGATGGTGATGGAGAAGTTACAAATTGCAGCTTTTAACTCTGCTTCAGTGTTACTTTTTAACATTCTGTAAGATTGGGACAATATATTACACCCAGCAGTGTTTATTTAACTCTGGGGATTTTGCTGTGTAGTTGTTGTGTTTCTGGTATTTTTCTCTCTTCTTGTTCATCTTTTTTTAGTGATTCTGTTTATTAACATCAGGTGTTTATCATTAAAGGTCAATAATCTCTTGATTCCTCTCTTCATTATCTCATTACCTTCATCACTTCTTCAACCCAACACCACCCATACTTGGCTTTGGTTTAGTCCACACTGGCTTCAGTTTCTACATAAGGTTCATGTGGGCTAAGGCTATGTCCACACGAAGCCGGTGCGTTCCCTATCCGATCATTTTTTTTCCTTGCTCTAAAAAAAATAATCCGTAAACACGAAACCACTGAAACCGACTGAAAGCGGTGTAGTATATATGCCGGACCAGTATGGGGCGCTGTAATTCTGCCACAGATATACACTATACACGGAGAAGAAGACTTTGAGCATGCGCATTACCAACGTATGGTAGCTTCTGTAGCACAAACACAATCACGTAGTCCGCCGTTATTGTTGTTGCTGTTACTTGTGACGCTTCCGACACGTGATGTGATGACGTTTTCGCTTCACAAAATATACGGATTGGCTGTACAGACGAAACCGCAAGGGTGTCGGTTTCAGATTTATCCACTTTAGGACCCGGTTTCAAAAAATAGCGGATTCAGTCTCCCAAAACGCCGGATCCGTATGGATGAAACGCCAATACGATATCAAATGTATACGTATACAGTGATACACATCTCCGTGTGGACAGCCCCTAAGTCATGATGATGGGGCCAACATGCAACACGACTTCAAACCCACTTAGGGCCCACATGGTGCCTACATTGGCCTTACCAAGAAATGTTTGCTGGGGAGTGTAAACACAAGACTTTATCTCTGAAGTCAATGCACTCATCCATTATAACAGCAAACCAAATACCCAAATCATGCAAAAATATTACAAATCCTCACAAGCTCATTAGGACAACAGACACGCAAAATTTGATAGGAAAATCTAAAATGCAAATCTCAGCAGACGGGAATGGCAGTCAGGCATTTTCAGATTTTTTAAAAAGGTTAAATAAGCAAAACAACAAAGACATTGAGGTTGCTCACTAACATCTCAGCTTCTAAAGACAAAACAAAGCTTCATAAACAAAATTTTAGCTTGAAACATAAAAACTTAGTAAATGACTGCTAGCTTTTATTTAATCTTAAAACTTTAATGGGGCAGTTGTGGCCTAATGGTTAGAGAGTCAAACTTGTAATCTGACAGTTCGATTCTCACGGTTAACATTAATGTGATAGCTGTCCACTGCTCCACGTGTGTGTGTTCACTGCTTGATAGGCTAAATACAATGATCACATAGATGACCGTACTTGACAATAACGTCACTTTCATTTCATTGTTGAGCTCACTTCATCTTTGTCCATTTTTACATTTGCATACATTATTACTGACTTTGAATTTTGCATGACCATAATGAGCATGTCTTAGGACCATGTTGACTGACCAGACCTTCACAGAAGAGATGAAGATTGTCGTGTTTGCTCTTTTTCTGTCAGCTCACTGTGAGCTGACTGTTGCTTTGCAAAGAAACCACTTCTTTATAAACGAAGCCAAGACATGGAGCGATGCTCAGAAATATTGTAGAGACAACTATGATGATCTGTCAAGTGTAGGCAGTCAGGAGGAATATACAAAGATAAACACCACACTGTACTCGTGGATTGGTCTGAAGAAAACAACTACAAACACATGGCAGTGGAGTGACGGAAGTGATAGCATTTTTTACATGTGGGCAAATGGTCAACCAAGCAATTCAGGCAATGACAACCTTTGTGCTGTTGTTCGAAATGGTGAGTTGTATGACTTTCACTGTTCTTTATCATACCCTTTCTTCTGCTACAAGTGGGAGCCTGAACTGATCCTGGTGCGAGAGAAGATGAGTTGGGAGGATGCGTTTGAACACTGCAGGACTCACTACACTGATCTGGCCAGTCTGCCTACATATTCACATCTCATCCAAGTCAACCAAAGCATCTCAAACACTGAAACCCCCAGCGTGTGGACCGGTCTGAGGTTTCTGGCAGGTTCTTGGTTCTGGTTGACCGGAGAGGATTTGGGAAACCTGGTTGATCTGCCAGCATGTCCTCTCAATTACTCTTACTGTGGATCTCTACACCTGGAAACTCAGCGATGGGAGAACAGAGGCTGTATGGAGAAACTTAACTTTGTGTGCTATTAGAGAGGAATGTAAGGATCAAAACATACAGTTATATGCTAGTATCTAGTTATGTTATCATATATTATCCTACTGTATCCTGTGCAATGTTTACTACTGTTTGCTTTACAATGATTACATAATATGCTCAACCTCCCATAATCTATTTCCCATAATAACTACTAACATCTTTTTTTGTTTGTTTGTTTGTTTCATAGGCTTTAAGATCAACAGAGAAAACATTTACAAAGAAGGAAATTATTATAATAAATTAATTTATGTCTAGATACCTATTGTAGTTTTCAACTTAAAATATGATAAATAAACAGAACATAATGTCTTCATTTTACACAGAAGTGCTTGTGCATAAATGATTTAAATATGTATTTAATGTACATTTCTGTTTATCTATTTAACACAAATGATAATAAAAATAAAAGGGGAAGATCACGCGGAAATTGAGTTTTTTTAGTGCCATTAGCAATTAATGAGCCAAAATTTAAAAACAATATGTCAGTTTAAATAGTAGTACAAAATGGTCTGGTGAAATTAAATCTTAATATGATTTTTTTAAAAAGTGCTCTGTAACGGAGTTACAGAAAATTACCATCACTTTCTTACCATTAAAGTCAACATCATCAAACATGCGGTTCTCAAAATATAACATTAAAACATAAGTGTTTCTACACTTGTTTCCTATAATATGACCAAAATGTTGCAACTGTGACTAGTTTTGATGTACTTCTAAGTTCGAAGACATATATATTTCATAAGTCATGGTAACAGAGTTACAAATGGTCCAATTTTTAAAACAAGATTTAATTCTATAAATTCTTATAAAAAATATATGAAATAATAAAAGTATCATCTATTCATTGGTAATAGTGTGTTTTGAAATGTTTTTGTTAGGAAATATTGTTATTGTTATTATTAATATTATTATTACTACTAATAATAATAATGACAGAAAAAAACCACAAATAATTTTTCATTATTTTTTATTAGTGCATTTTACTAATTAGCTCATCCACCTGACTGCAGAGTTTTGCTATTTTTTTTGTTATATGGTAATGGAGTTACACATTTTAACCTGAGAATAGCTCCCATATTTGAATGAAATTGTAAGGAGCCACCCATTGGCCCAACGACGGAATCCAATGGTGTGGTGAAGGGATCACATGTTCTTTCATCCGTAGTGCTTCTAGAATAATAATTTCATATCAGGATTAATTTAATTTCTTTGATCTCTGTGTTTAAATGATAATCTGTCTCCAATTTAATATAATAAGAATTTAGTGCATTATTCCAATTATCTGTTGATCATAATTTAGATATTTGATTATTTATAAATTCCCATAGTCTTAGTTATTCGTTCAGTAGGGACCCGATATCGCACAGGATATATGTTGGCCGTTATATCTCACGAACACAAATGTCAGTCTGATTGCCGGGTAAACTAATACTTTTATGTCAGGCCGCCCCATGCTTGCTCCAATCATAAAAATAGTTATTTTAGTCACGATCATGCAACTTGCTAAGGCAGGTGATAGAGATAAATCTGAGAGTCTTGATGAATGTGCCCCATGCTCCATTCAACATCAAAACACTAGTGTGATCATATCCTGATAGAATAATTTTGCAGGAAAACCAGACTCCTTCTAATCTACTGGAAATAATAATTTCTGAAAGAAATCAATAAATCAATAAAATTTTTGAAAAATTAAAATGAATCAACAATAACAATTTATTTTGCCAGGCAGGTTACAATTAGAGGTGCAGTGTGTAATTTTTAGAAGGATCTCTTGACAGAAATGCAAAATAATATACAAAACTATATTATCAGGGGTGTATAAAGACCTTTTATATATCTACATACACCGAGGGTCCCCTTACATGGAGGTCGCCATTTTGTGCTGCCATTTTTCTAAAGAAGCCCTTAAAGGACAATTTTTTTACTATGTTGTCTCCGACGATGAAATGTTGGTCCGGTGGGGGCTACCGTAGCTTCTCTATGTGTTTCAAAAGCGAGGGACCAAGGGAGGGTGAGCCGTGGACTAAGCCGCTTTTCTAAAACCTTGATCCATCTTATCTTAGACTTATAGAAATGAGACCCTTTTACTCATCGCACCATGACCTTTAAAATGAAAGCACACATGAATATAAAATTGCAATCTCAAAACAACATATATACATAATATCATATATATTTAGCAGAAACCCAATGATGTGAGCCTGAAGGCTAACAGTGCAAAAGCCTTTGTGACGAAGAGATTAGGAGCACCAAGAGTTTCATGTCTGTAACTAGTTCAACCTGAGGTTTCATTGTTTTACAGTGTCTCTTCATAAATAAACTTAAAGTTTATTATATACCAGCTGTACTACAAAATATTTCAAATAAAATATACTAAATGAAGTGTCCTACCATGGTGCTTTCTTTTGGGAATTATTTTTCGTTTTGGGCTTAATGCCATTCAGGGAGGGGAAAAAACTGCATTTTTTGGTAACAGAGTTACAGAACAGCACATTTTAAAAGTTTCCTATAACCCATTTAGATATATTTTCTTCATTTCTATGTCAAAACCATATCAAGGGAAATACAATGCCCTCCACAATTATTGGCTCCCTTGTTTAATATGTGGTTGTGGACCTCTAAAAATTCTCCTTTTTATTTAAAGAGAACCCAAATGCAAAAAAGACAAAAAATCCAACCTTTGATTTAAGTACATTACTTTGGTGGTAATGAATTTACACTTTTAGAAAAAAAAACTTGAAATCATGCGTTCCACAATTATTGGCACCCCTGATATTAATACTTTGTACAACCCCCTTTTGCCAACACGACAGCGCTTAATCTCCTCCTATAACATTTCACAAGATTGGAGAACACAGAGAGAGGGATCTTTGACCATTCTTCTTTGCACAATCTTTCTAGATCATCCAGTGTCCTGGGTCCTCTCTTCTTTAGCTCGCCCCACAGGTTTTCGATTGGGTTGAGGTAGGGTGACCATACGTGACATTCTTCCCAGACGCGTACTGGCCAGGATTTTGGTGCGTCTTCCGGAAGTCGTATTTGTTAACAGCAAGTCATGTAAAAATGACTTACAGCTCCCCCATGTGGTTGAAAAGCGCAACAGTGCCTGGTATCAGACACTCTTCTGCAGGCATGGGGAGGGGCGGGGCTGTGTGCTCTACCCTCCACCGCCACTTTCAGAGTGTGCTTGTAGCAACTAGGAGGCTGCTCAGGTTGCAGCAACAGTACAATTTGTCCAGTTAAAAGTTGTTCTATCACTGAAATAATTTTAGAAACATTATTTAAAGTAAAAAAACTACATGGTGTTGCTTTAACACACCTGAGGATCTATTCACAAGGCAGAAACACAAACAGCATGTTTAGGAAAATTCATGTCAGTGTAGATTTAGAGTTTTTATATAAAAATGTTCCGGCTTTCATCTATTAATTCATCTTCAAGGTAAAGAGGATGAAAGGAAGAGGATCAGCATCAATTCTCCTGGAAATCTGTGAAGACATCTGACAAACAATCTTCTGTATGTTATCTGAATTCACATAGTATTAGTTCAGTATCTTAACAAATCTATCTGATTTGAATATAATTGCATTATACTTAAGTGAAAGCACTGAAAATGAATTGTAAACAAACAAATGCTTAAGGTCAGTGCTTTAAGTGGCCCAAAAGAGGTGCCGGTACTCTATTTTTTTTTTTTTTTTTTTGCTGACTCGACTCCTATATTGAAGGGGTTTTATATTCAGTAGTCAACAGACGACCTTGTAAAAAATAATAAATCATTTTATAAGTTTGTGGATTTGCTTGAGCTCGAAATAGCTACTCAACATAAATAAAATGTGCAAAAGGATTTAAAAAAAAAAATACCATTAGAAAGAGCTACTGTAGAGCCTTTGAACATAAATAAAATGTGCAAAGGGTACATATGTGAGTAAAATTTTCAGCATGGTTAAATGCTAAAACTAGTTGTTCAGATAGAAAGAGCTTGAAAAAAAAAACTTTAAAATGACACCAAGACCATGTCTATGGGTTCAAGAATAACAAAATACTGGCCATTTGAAACTCAACAGTCATTTATTTTGTCCCATTGCAGTGGCGGTTCTAGATCATTTCTGGGTCCGGTTGTACTGTTAGAGGGGCCAGTTTCATTTAGACCTTATTCTTGTAATATAATTTTCTGCATTTATTTTTTACATTTGCATTACATTTTAATTCTATTTATTCTCTATATTCCCACTCTATATTCCTTCTTTGCTTGAAGTCTTCAACTATAATAGCGGCGCTAAAACTTCCACCAACTTCTGAGTAGTAAAAAATCCTCAAACGCATGTTCTATGATGCTGTTGTGTTCCGCTTTAAGCAGTCCCTCTAGAAAATATTCTGCGTTGTTTTCTGTTACGTTCCCACCTTCTAATAACGGATGTAAAAAAACAAAGATCGCAAAAAATTTTTAAAAATATTTTCACACCCCACATTTAGGGGGGCCACAAGGGGGTCCAAGCTTTGTTGTCACAGGGGCACTGGCCCCCGCTGGCCCCTCCCTAGAACCGCCAATGTCCCATTGTTTTCCATTTTGCGGGTTGTAAAACTACTGTGCACGTCATTCAAATTCATTGAAATTTTGTTCACTTGTAGTTTAGCAATTAAACTAAATGTATATTACAATTTTAAGAATGTTTTCTGCACATCGCCTGGGGAAATCCGAAGTTGCGTCGAGGGGAACCAAACTGACAGCCGCGACAGCGGAGATTATCACGAGGCTTGCGTCTGACCTGCAGCTATCATTCTGGCTTGGTGGGATGTCAGCCAGCGATTCCTCTTATTCTGACCTTGTTCTTTTACTACTCAGAGTCTAAAACAAGGAGGGCATATTAAGTGTTCATTGTATTTTCATTTTAACCGAGCAGCTATGGTTACGCGTTTCACACACAAACACACACCTCTCCAGTCCAGAGCACGTTGACACTGACTGACCGACACATGCGCTTTTAACTTGTAAACGCAAGGGTGTATGAATGAATGAATGAATGAATGAATGAATGAACGGATGTAGTCTCTGCTCCCGGTGGGACGAATTAGGAAGCGTACATTAAGGGCGCTCTGAAAAGCTGCAGCGCAGCCAAAGGATTAAATTAAACCTCTGATTTTTAAACAGATCCGGTAGGCTACGCTAGCACGTACATTTTATTTCTGTAACTGATTTATTGTTTTCCCTTGTATGTGACTCAATAAATAAATCTTCACCTTTGACTCTCTGATTCAATTATAAACTTTGGTTTAGCATGAAGGTAAGTGAGTTATTAGTATAAAACCTAGCTCTATATATATATTTTTTTAAATATCTCAACACCTCTTTCAATAATCTCTATTTAACCCAATCTCTTTCAAGACGGGCAAGTAGATGTGCAGTCAAATCATTTTAAGAGTGAACTCAGAGTTTCAGTGCAAGTCTGACATCTAGTGGACATTTAATGAACGACAAAAAAATAATTTTGCTTTCGGTTCTCAAACACAGAAGCATAAATTTGAAGTTCATAGGAAACAGAAACTTTAGTGTTTCTGAACCGTTATACGCATGACTGTGTTTGTGCAGTCAGTAAAATGGCGGAAGCGAGTGTTTCATGTGCTCAGGATCAGTTCATCTGTTCAATCTGTTTGGATTTACTGAAAGATCCAGTTACCATTCCCTGTGGACACAGTTACTGTATGAGCTGTATTACAAACTGCTGGAATCAAAATGATCAGAAGAGAAACTACAGCTGCCCTCAATGCAGACAGACCTTCAATACAAGACCTGATTTAGGGAAGAATGTGATGCTTGCTGAGATGTTAGGAAAACTGGAGAAGACAAAACTTCAGACCGATCGATTTCCTCTGAGTGATGCTAGACCTGAAGATGTGAAGTGTGACATCTGTACTGAGAGAAAATACAAAGCTATCAAGTCCTGTCTGGTGTGTCTTGAATCTTACTGTCAAACTCACTTTGAACAACATGAAGCTTTTCGGACAGGAAAGAGACACAAAGTGATTGATGTGACAGGAAGACTTCAGGAGATGATCTGCTCTCAACATGACAAACTCATCGAGGTTTACTGTCGCACTGATCAGAGATGTATTTGTTTGCTTTGTTTGGTGGATGAACATAAAAATCACGACACTGTATCAGCTGCAGCAGAGAGAACTGAGAAACAGGTATGAACAAATGAACAAATATATGAAATATAAATATAAAGCAGAAGTGAAGCGACTGAATAGTGCCGCGTGGCCACATGAGGGCGCACAAGAGCAGAAGAAATGACAGCTTGACTGTAAAACAGAAACTAGTTTAGAAGATTACTCACTCAACTTACCTGACCAGTTGAGTTATCTGTTATGAATCTGTTGAACAGAGATTACTGGAGGACAAGCAGAGAAAACTCCATCAGAGAATCCAGGAGAAAGAGAAGAAGCTTCAGGATCTAAGAGAGTCTGTGAAGATTCACACAGTGAGTTTTGATGAATAGAGAAACATAAATACTGAAAGAAGTGTTTGAGATTGAGTATCAGTCTGATTTAAAGGGGACATATCATGAAAATCTGACTTTTCCATGTTTAAGTGCTATAATTGTGTCCCCAGTGCTTCTATCAACCTAGAAAATGTGAAAAGGAACAACCCAGTAACTTAGTTTTGGTAAACCATTCTCTGCAAGAATGTGAAAAATCCCTGCAAGCAAGCCTACGATGGCCCTTTATGGCAAGCTCATTGATGGCCTGCTCATTGGCAAAACGTTGGCCCCTTAGTGCTCGCCCTGCACTGGCAGCTCTCACTTAGCCCCCAGGAAGTCCTCACACAAAAAATCCCCAGAGTTAAATGAACACTGCTGCGTGTATATTTGTCCCAATCTTACAGAGTGTTAAAAAGTAACACTGAAGCAGAATCAAAAGCTCTGTTATCCTCTCTCTCCCCATCTCTCTTTAATAGCCAACATTGCATTTTACATCTTACTTGTGGAGTTATTTTCTGTTTAGATGTTGTCTGTTTTGTTTAAAGGTCACGTTCTTCCTGATACCATTTTTTAAACCCTAGTTAGTCGGTAATGTTGCTAAAATAGCATAAATAAACTTGTAAAGTGATAAAGCTCAAAGTTTACTTCCAGGCGATATCTTTTTTTTTATTTAATAGAATTTCTCTTTCAAAGCCTACAGCGAACGGCCGGTTTGGACTACAACCCTCTATTTCCTGCTTTAATGACGTCAGTAAAACTGTTTTTGACTAAACTCCACCCACAGGAATTTAGCCCAAACGGCTCTGCTAAGCTAAGCTGCTATCGAAACACAACACACTAAACAAAATACACAATCAGAACTCAATACGTATTTCTGAAGGAAGGACTTCATAAAACAAGAAAAACATCAGCCCATTTTGAGGACACTGAAAACAGCGCTATACAGATAAGTAAATTGTGTGAAAAATACCGCGTTTTTTTACACGTGAAACATGAACACATGTTATATTGCAAGCTATAAACACAATCAAAGCTTCAAAAGCATAGAAAGAACAGGAGCTTTAAACGTATCATTATGGTGATCAGTGTTTGTTTTACTTGAACTGGACCCTTAGGGCACACTCATACTATTCAAACCAGCTGGGCGTGTTTGACTAGTGTGATTGCTCTGTATCGTGATAGTTAATCTCGCCCTGGCTGGCTTGCAGAGGTGGGCTAGAGAACGGTTCACTTGGGCTCAGGTGTGAAACGCGCAATGGGATCGGAAATCTTGCCAGAGAGACTTTGATTGCACAACTACTCTTCTTTTTCGTATAAACCTTCCGATGCACGCAGCTGAGTTACTTGAATGTCTGAGCTGCACACACGACAGATCAACTAAGCAATATGATGCAGTGTGTCTTCGCGCACCAAACGACTCAGAATAAAATAAGGACTTAACATTATGATGGGTTCCAGTGTTAAGAGATTGCTTTACTTCCTGCTTTGTTCAAAACAATCGTATCTTAATGACGAAAGCGTGCCCAGGCTCAGATCCCTCAAACAACAGTATGAGTGCAGGCTTCTGGGGGAGTAGAGAGGGGGGACATGTCTTAATGTTTAAGACATTTTTGTTATGGCAAAGAAAAGACAATAGTGCAACTCTTTGGTGATGGTTAGTACATAATGTCAAACACCATCATATAGAAAACTGATTTATTAATTTAGTGTTTGCTCACTCATCAAAGTATAATTTTCTGTTAATAATGAAATACTACAGTGCAAGGTCCAGAAATCTCACAGCAGTTTGTCCTTCTGAAGGATTTAGAAAAACTGTGCACATAAAAAACGATCTATTGTGTAAATTAGACACACAAACATCAAGAATCAGAGTATGAATCTTATCAATGGTGAGACTTCATGTACTAACCACCACCAAAGATTTGCACTGTTGTCTTTTTTTGCCATAACAAACATGTTTTAACCAGACAAAACTATAACAGTTAGAACAATTTAAGAATCAAGTCCAACTAAAACAAATGCTGATCACCATAATGGTCAGTAGGATTAAATTAGGGTTGGAAACAAATGATGCAGTACAGGTGCCCTCCAAGAAAAGGGCTGGAGACCCATGTTGTAGATTAATAATGCAGGCCCTGTGTAGGCCTAGTATGGGCTTCTTGGGGGCTAAGGGAGGGCTGCCCATGCAGGGCCAGTGCTAAGGGCCAACGTTTAGCCAGTGAGCAAAACCTGCTGGGGGCCCTAAGGCTAGCCCTAAGTGGGCCCATAAAGGGCCATCATATGCTTGCTTGCAGGAATAGGTAATTAAAATTTGGCTCCCCTTGTGATGTCAGAAGAGGATAATACTAGGGTGGTCCTTATGTTTCAACTTTTAAAAGTTCATGCTTTCACCCCGCCAATATGTTTGAATAAATAATAAAAAATTGGGTGATTTTTTTTCAATATTAATTCATATTTAGAGGTTGCTCAAGACCTTTGAAGTTTAACATTTGCATATTATGTGATACTTTGTGCTAGCATGTATAATTGGACTTTGCTTTTAATTGCATGCTCCATGCAATTTAAACTCATGTTTTATTTTTGAAATGTCTTTCAAAGCAAGAAAGCTTCATTGTGAATGAAGCACAATAGACAATTTACACTGAGATAATGGCAACACGAAGCAACACGAAGCAAGCCCGGTATATTGTTACTCGGATCAGAAGAGACTGAAATAAATAACTAGAACATTACCCTTCTAGAATGTTATGTGTGTTGTGCATTTTTAAATGGTACAGTTTTTGCAAAAAATATGTAATTTCAGAAATATTCAAAGGCTTTGAGCAACCTCTAGATATTGTAGGAACAATTCAAAATTCTGCACAGTGTGTTTTTATTGATATCCTAACACATTTAGGGGTGAGAGTTGAACATTTAAAAAAAAGACTCATTATGAGGACCACCCTTAATCTAACCACAGCACTGACATTTTGTGCAGAGATCAACTCATTTGCATTTAAAAGGACAGATCCAAAAACGGCACATTTTTGCTTACACCTACAACGTGGCAATTTTAACATGCTATATTAAATTAAATATATGTTATTTTGACCTAAAATTTCACAAATGGGGACTTCACACATTTGGTTCTGGGGACACCAAAGATTTATTTGACATCTTTAAAAAAAAGCAGGAGATTGATGATCTGAGGAGAAGAAATGATGAGATGGAGAAACTTTCACAAACAAAAGATCACATCAGTTTCCTTCAGGTAACTCAACACTGTACACGACAACATACATTACAATAAATACATCTTGACTTTAATCTGATAGGATTGAGTTTTATTCATGTCAATAGAGTAAAGATCACTGTGTCTAAATCAACACAAATCTGATTGTTGTGTATTGTAGGTTTGATGTTTTTGTGTTGTGTTCATGTAGAGTTTTCAGTCTTTCTCTTCATCTTCTGGATCTCCAGACAACATCACTGTCTCTTCACTTTTCTCTTTTGATGATGTGATGACATCTTTCACTAAACTGAAAGAAAAGATGGAGGATTTCTGTAAAGAAGAGATTGAAAAGATATCTGACAAAGGTAGAGTAAAGAAACATCTATGTCTCAGACATGAGCTGTACAGTAGCATACAATATAACAGGAAAAAACCATGCAGAACAGATTAAAATATGTATGGTTTTACATGAAAATCAAGTAATGATGTCACTTTATTTCCTTAGTTTCATTTATTGAAATTATTCCCAAAGAACCCAAGACCAGAGCGGAGTTTATACAATGTAAGACACATTTTCTCAATTGCATTTGTTTATCCCACAGGGCTGTTGAATGCTTTATTCTGATTGGTTGAGAAATTAATGAAAAATGAATGTGCTTTTTGGCATGGGAAGCAGTGTCTGGCTTACTTCCTGGTTGGCCTACAAAAATACATCATCCATGTGCTCTACTAATCTATCCACTCTATTAATGTCCTTATACACAATGGCACACTTGATGCACAATGCATGGGTAGGATCCCAGCTAACAGAGAAAAGTTCAACACTGTAAAAAGTAATACCTAAATCTAACTTATAAAAATTGAGGCAAGTGATTGCATTTGATGTTTTAAGTTGAGTCAACTTGTAGCCTTTTTTAAGTATAATAAACACTGTAATATTACTTAATACAAACGCAACAAAATTAAGTTGAGTTAACTATTAGTTGTAGTATTACTCAGTTTAATTTACTTTTCTTGGGACAGGTAACTTTTTATGGTTTGTTGTCGTTTCCATAAACATTGATTTAGACTTTATCTTTCTGTGAGATGAGGGCACCCATTGTTTATTCATTCAATGTACCCACCCAGTTAAGTTTTGGGCAGCAGTAAAGCGCGACATACTTCAGTATGCAGTCTATCCACAAGCACCAGTCTTCTGAACAATGGTAACTACAAAACTCAAAGATGAAACAAAAACTCTTCTAAATCTCGAAGATAAATGAACATTAAACACAATTTTTTTTCTTTTTAGTTAAAAACACATAAAATAGCTTTTAAATTTCAATGTCCAAATGCAGTCCCATGCAAAGCATGCTGGGAACTACAAGTCTACTGCCTAGTTAGCTATGTTATAAATCATTCATGTAGTTTCAACACAAGTTAATTTCCTTCTAACAAATTTAAGATGATTATACATGATAAAATGAAGCTGAATTTACTCAATAAAATGTTCATTTAGAATTACTCAAATGATTCATCTTTTTATGTTATTTGAACTAAAATTTTGATAAAAAAAAACAAGAATTAAATTTTTTTTAAACAGTTTACTCGTTTTAACTTTGTTAAATCTTCTAAGGCACAGAAACACTTGTTACAGTGTAAGATCGCTCCTTAAAAGTTTCCAACCCTCCCAAAAACATTCTGACAACATAAAAAGTGTCCAGGTTGTCTGAACATTATAGAGGAATGTTTCATTCTACCATTTTCAAATGTTATGACAATGTTGCTTTAATGTTCACACAATGTTTAAAACAACAATTTTCTATATTAACTTTTTTGCTTGTTATGTAAATAATAGAGAAACATTGCATTTTATTATTTTAAAAGTGTTATAAAACTTCTGAAAATAACAATTTCTGAATGTTTGGCAAAAATATTGCTGTAGAAAACACAATTTACTTATTAGGTTTACTTTTTAAAGCCATTATGGTGATCAGTGTTTGTTTTAGCTTGACATTTTGCATACTAGTTTTTTCCTGCTTGCATTGTGCTACACTGAGCCGACCCGCACCCGTCTGTTATTTTGAAAGCTGGACCCGAAACCGCCCCGGGCCTGTCTATTATTTAAAAGCTCACAAATGTTTTTTTTTTACATTTTGATAAAAAAAGGTATTGCAACATATTGTATTGTATCGTGATACACCGTACCCTGGACAATGTTTCAGGGAACCAGGAAGCTATAAAAAGAGCACCCGGCAAGCCGGCTTCAGCTAGATTGTGCCGAAGCAAGGCGAGACAGGGATGCAGGGAGTATGGCAGGGAGACGCAGCGTCTCGTTCCCTTCTCGGGGAACCATGGTTACATTTGTAACCCGAGACGTTCCCCTTCGAGGGAACTCGAGCTGCGTCGCCGAAGCTACGCTATGGGAACGATGTACCAAAACACCATACTACCAAGTGCTGGTCTGTGTGTAGAAACGCGCACAGTTTAAGACATAAGCACCTGGGCTCCAGGCGTACTACCAACATCTAACTCGTAGAACCGAACGAATGTGAGCGGAGAGGACCAGCCTGCCGCATCACAGACATCCTGCATTGAAGCCCCTAGCCACAAGGCCTTGGAGGCTGCCATACCCCAAGTAGAATGAGCCCTGACGGCGACAGATGAAGGCCGTCCAGTGGTCTCATAAGCCAGAGAGATAGCCTCAACTATCCACTTACTAAGTGTCTCCTTGGTCGCCGGAAGGCCTTTCTTGGGCGACCCAAAGCACACAAAGAGTTGTTCAGACCGCCTCCACAAAGAAGATCTGTGAACATAGGCATCCAGTGCTCGCACTGGACCAGGGCCGTGCACAGACCTTTTGAGGGGCATGTGCTGAAACTGAAAAAGGGCACCACCTCCAAATATCTATCACATAATAATGGTCTTAAAAGCTTTATATTTATTCCCTATTAATGATTGAAAAAAAAATCACTATTAATAAATGAAAAATTACATTTTATAATATCTTGGCATTATACAGTGCAAACAAAGGATAACTGAAGTTGGCTTTAACAATTTACATCCTGGGTGGTTGTCTGTATTAGGCCTATTTGTAGTCATGTGTTTGTGAACCGCTTTTGTGTACTCGCTCTTATTTAATTGTAGAATATATTAATTTTAATTTTTTCCTCTGCTTACATACATAAAGTTTAATAAAAATATGTTTGAAGAAAAAAAAGCTATTCTGTTTGGTTTTATAAGCTAATATTTATTATTTGGTTAACATGTTTATGTATGTCATTGAGAAGAGGGGAAAATAGGAGATTAAAGATCAAAATAGGAGATTATACTAGCCATACCATTAGCATTTCCAACATGTATCTGCCTACCTGGCAAAAACTATGCTGAGGAGCAGGAACCTTGGTCTTTAGAAGGTGCAAATAACTGCATAACTGAAAAATATACTAAATACTAAATAGACTTAACTCTATGCAGTTGATTTCACAATAAAAAGTTATGAACCAAATAATCATACAACTCCCTTGACTAATTCAAGGCATAAGATATACAATAAGTTATATCCAGATAGCACCTTGTAATGAGTGGCAGGGCAATATAATACTGTACATACTTGTATCCTTTACACGTTTCTCGTCTTATATCCAGTTTTCCTTAACTGGGCATCTAATTTCTAAGACCTTTCTAATCTGTAATGTTTTTGGTGTTAATGTAGGCTAGAGAAGTTCTCCTTATCTCTCATCTCTGCAATGTTTAAATTTGAAGAATCGAGCCACTCGCCAGAGAGAGGAGATCCCTCCTGATGGGTATTTCCCAAGGTACAGCTGAGCCTCGGCCACGGCTGAACCATGGCATCCAGTCCCAGCGGTGCTGGGTGTGTGAGAGAAAACCATAGCGGACAGTGTGTTGTCTCTCTGGACGCAAACAGATCAACTTCCGCCTGGTAAAATCTCGTCCAAATGTACTCCACCACCTGAGGGTGAAGCCTCCACTCCCCGGGCCTCAGCCCCTGTCTCGACAGGACGTCTGCTCCCTGATTCAGACACGCGGGAATGTACACTGCTCTGAGGGACAGCAACTTCCCCTGTGTCCACAGAAAGATATGACGCGCCAATTTGTACAAAGGGTGTGAACGCAAACCCCCCTGGTGGTTGATATACGCAATTACCAACGTGTTGTCTGTCCGGACTAACACGTGATGGCCCCGTAGGTGAGAGATGAAACACCTCAGGGCGTAAAACACCGCCATCATCTCTAGGCAATTTAGGTGCCAGCTGAGATGTTTGGCGCCCCATACTCCATGAGTCAAATGGCCCTCCATAGTTGCTCCCCAGCCTGTGAGGGAAGCATCTGTTGTCAGCGTAACGCGACAAAACTGAACCCCGAACATCAGTCCTTGGGAGAGAAACCGTGGTCTCTTCCACAGATCTAAGGCACAAAGACATCTGCGCGTGACCTTGATCAGACGGAACGGGTTGCCCCTCGGGGAAAACCATTTGGTTTTAAGCCACCACTGTAGCGGTCTCATGTGAAGCAGCCCAAGGGGTATCACATTGGATGCTGCTGCCACGAGCCCCAACAACCTCTGAAAATGTTTTACAGTGTGTGACTGGCCTAACTTCACTCTGCCTACAGCCAAAAAAATGGATTCCACCTGAGCAGGGGACAGATGTGCCTGCATCGTTGTTGAATCCCATATAACACCAAGAAAAACTGTCCTCTGTACTGGAGAGAGCATGCTTTACTTTGCATTAAGCCTTAACCCCAGTTCTCTCATGTGGGTCAGCACAGCATCTCGATGCTGCGCTGCCATACTCTCTGATTGGGCTAAAATTAACCAATCGTCTATGTAGTTTAAGACACGGACGCCCCGGAGTTGTAATGGAGCCAGCGCTGCATCCATGCACTAAATGTACGGGGTGACAGAGATAGGCCGAAAGGGAGAACCCAATATTGGTAAGCCACGCCCCCGAAGGCGAACCTCAGGAATCTCCTGTGTTGCGGGAGGATAGATATGTGAAAATACGCGTCTTTTAGATCTATCGTCACAAACCATTTCTCGGATCTGATTTGTGTGACGATCTGCTTTATAGTTAACATCTTGAACTTTAATTTTGCAACAGACCGGTTCAAATGACGTAGATCTAAAATAGGACGTTACCCCTTGTCTTTCTTTGGAACTATAAAATAGCGGCTGTAAAACCCTGACTCCCTGTCGTGAGGAGGAACATATTCTATTGCAATATGCTTCCTTGCACAAAAGAGTTTCTACTTCTTGTTCCATTATTAGAGCCTGCCCAGCACCCACTATGGTAAATAACACGTCGTTGAATTGGGGCGGCTGGTTGCAAAACTGAATTTTGTAGTCTTTTTCTATTATTTGCAGAACCCACTGAGACACGTTTGGCAGGAGTTTCCACGCTGCCAAGTTTTCTATAAGGGGGACCAGCCTCTTGAGATTGGCTTTTGGTGTACTGCTTAAACTTTTCCCGGTGCCCTGAACCAAACTGGCAGGGTTCAACCTGGGTGATATTAATGCCTCCCTCCTCGGAGAGAGGTGTTGCGTGCCCCGCGTACGAGGCACACAAGAATGGGGAGCCGCTGTGCCCCGAAACACACACTGCGGCGGGGTTAACACACTGGCATCCCGAGGGCATCGAGGAGAGATGGGCACCGTATGCTGAGGTGACTGCCGGCTCTCCCCGACTGGGGGCTGTCCGCGGAAATATGACACTACGTCCCTCAGGACTTCTTTTTTGCCGAAGCCTTCCTTGCAATAACAACAGCCCTCAGGTCTGTTTTCTGCTTAGATGATTGAGTGCAACCCCCAGAGCCCCAATTTTTTGGAGGGGGACCACGAGTGGCAACACTTTGCTTTTGCGATGCTCTATATGATGTAGATGGCTGCTCCCGCCCAGCAGCCCTAGAATCCAGAGCACGGCGGGGGAGATAGCGTTCGAATGCCGCCGACTGCTTACGAGCCTCCGCAAATCTCTCGACAACAGTATTAACGGCATCGCCGAAGAGACCAGAGGGCGCAACGGGCGCATCTAAGAGAAATGCTCTATCTGCGGATTAAGCCATAAATGACGTTCTGTGGCTACGAGAGCTCCCATTGATCGACCCACGGCTCTCGCAGTCTCTTTAATCGCACTGAGTGACACGTCAGTGACTCGACGAAGCTCTTTAAATATATCAGACGTAACCCCCGCCTCGCCATCTAAGTCTTTAAGCACTTCTGCTTGATACGCCTGCAGGACAGCTAAGGTATGCAGAGAAGCCCCAGCCTGCCCCGCAGACTTATAGGCTTTGCCCACTAAAGATGATGTTAACCGAACCGGTTTCGTGGGAAGCGAAGGCGACTTCAATGATGATGCCGCAGCGGGGGAGAGATAGCTCGCAAGCGTCTGCTCCACCCGGGGCATCGTTAAATATCCGTGTTCACCCATCCCCACAATGTTGGAATACATGGTGGCGTGAGGGGTATGAACACGGGCTGAATACGGAGCTTTCCATGATCTCGACAGCTCGCTGTGGAGATCAGGAAAGAAAGGCATGTTGCGCCGCGAAGGTTGTGGTTTCTGTTTTAAAAAGCGCTCCTCTAGCATGCTCTGAGGACGCGCGCTCTGTGTCTCCGCCGGCCAATCTAATTTTAAGCGAGCCACGGCATTAGTGACAACCTCCATTAAATCATCGAACGCGAGGGACGAATAAGAAGGCTCCTCAGCATCCACCACGTCCACAGACATAATATCGACTTCCTCGGACGACGATAAATGCAGATCTGGGCTCCCACCCTGGGCGGAAGAAACCGCAGCACGGGCTTCCCAATCCAGAGACGGGGCACTAGATCCCGCAGGTGAAGGCTGAGAAAGGGGAAGACCCGTCTCAAGCTCATCCGCGAGATCTAGTTGTGATCCCCGCGATCGCAGCTTCCGCTCTGCCTCGGCAGCAGCGGGGCCAGAACCGTGGGGAACACGCGGCTCACCATCCTCCTCGAAGAGTGCGAGCCGCGAGCGCCACGTACGGAGCGACATCCTTTCACAATGTGCACAACCACCCCTCTCAAGAGATGATCGTGCGCGTTGTGCCCCGAGGCACAAAACACAGAGACGATGCGAGTCCTCGCTTGTAATGAAACGAGGACACGGGGAAGCACACTCCTTAAAACTTTGCTTAGACTTGGACATGATAATGACACACACTCGCTTGCTGAGGCACAAAGAGCTGAAGCCGGCTTGCCGGGTGCTCTTTTTATAGCTTCCTGGTTCCCACGTCACCAGCCTATGACGTGTCACTTGACCATTGGATTGATTTGACATACGTGCTTCAGACGCAATCACGCAGAGGGCGTTCCCATAGCGTAGCTTCGGTGACGCAGCTCGAGTTCCCTAGAAGGGGAACTAAGCGGAGGAAGAAGACCACCAGTTTAAGATTGATGTTAAAAATTTTTTTCTTTTTTGTAAGTAGTTTTCTTTCAGTGATGGAAAAACAATTGGCAGGCTTTTAATTGCTGTAAATGTATGGATAGCCTACATGATCAGTGTAATCTCAAAGATTAATTTACAAAAATGCCAGACAAGTTTTGTACTTTAAAAACACTTTATTTGTAACAAACATGAGATAAAGATTTACAAACGCGTGAAGACGTTATCCACCCCTAGTCTAAATCCAGGCTAAAGTCTTAAAATCAAATTCTGAGATAATGAACATCAAAGTGTGATTTCAGATAATATCTCTATGATTTCAGTCACTGACATGGCCTTACTCTATGTTTACCATATCACGATTATATTTTCACATAATCTGGTTTACACCCCCCCCCCAAAAAAAAGAAGGTTTTTACAGGCAAGGTCACATACAATGTTACAAACTAATGTAAATTAAAATACTATGTATTTATCTTTTTCAGATTTTAGTCTGCTCTCTCTGGATCCAGACACATCAAGCAGATTTATTTGTCTGTCTGAGGAGAACAGAGTGGCTACTCACACTTACACAGATCAGAAGTATCCTAAACATCCAGACAGATTTGATGGTTGTCCTCAGGTGTTGTGTAGAGAGAGTTTGTGCGGACGCGGTTACTGGGAGATTGAGTGGAGTGGTGATGATGGTGTGTTTATATCAGTGTCATATGAGAGCATCAGCAGGAAGGGAGTAGGTGATGAGTGTGGATTTGGATATAATGATCAGTCCTGGAGTTTGATCTGCTCTCGCTCTGCATGTTCATTCTGGCACAATAAGATTAACACAAATCTGCCTGTAGTCTCCAGTTCTTGTAGAATAGGAGTTTATGTGAATCACAGTGCAGGAATTTTGTCTTTCTACAGCGTGTCTGACACAATGACCCTCATCCACAGAGTCAACACCACATTCACTAAACCTCTCTATCCTGGGTTTGGGTTACGTCAGAGGTCAACAGTGAAACTATGTCAACAATGTAATTGAATTGATACCTGCTTAGAACTGGGGCTGGTTCTTGCCAGCTATTGAAAGGTGGGCTAGCAGATATCCTGGGTGGGCAATTTTATATATATTATATATACAGCAAAAAAAATCCAGTGTTAAATGGACTCTCGCAGAGTTGATTTCAACACTTTTTCAGAGTTTATATAGCTCCACACCTATCAGAGTTAAATGAACACTTTCAAGATAAAAATGTTTAACACTTCGCCAGAGTTTCTTTGACTCATAAAAGTGTTAAAGGGGTCATATTATGGGTCTTTCATGTCCCCAGAGTGCATATGTGAACTTTTAGCTCAAAATACCCCAAAGATAATTTATCATAGCATGTTAAAATTCCACTCACTAGTGTTAAATGTACACTGCTGGTGTTTATACAGTATTGGTACCACCAGACCAGTGATACCCATATATACACCAGTAGTGTACATTTACCACTGGTGATTTTGCTCTGTAGGTGCAAGCAAAAATTTCCAGTTTTGTGTGTATAATTTAAAATGCAAGTGAGCTGATGAAATGGAAATATTGATCACAATGATGGTGACTTTAAATAAAACATCCAACAAACTCTACAAGTAAGATGTAAAATGCAATTTTAGGTTTCAAATAGAGATGGAGATTGCATTACAGGAGCATTACATTTTTTTAAAGGGGTCATATTATATAGTTTTTTAAAATATCAAATAAATCTTTGGTGTCGCCAGAGTACATTGGGTGGGCTTAGCCTGCCCATGCCTAGAGCCGGCCCTGGTTGTAAATAAATAATACATTTTATATTTTATTATCTGATGTGCAGTCACCCTTTGCCTAGAAATTGCAAAACTGTACTGGTGTAATTTTATCAAGAAGCTTCCTAAGGGTTTCACCTTTAGGTGAAATTTAAAGAATAAAGGAGTTCACATTAATTCTGCTCTCTTTGGCTGCTTCAATATTCAGTCCAAGTGATCGTTTTTTTTTTAAATAAAATTTGATTTTTCTAATAACAGAAATTAATCTGTTTTGCACAGCTTTATTTTTTTGTTTGTTTATGAAAGTAATTTTAAGCATTTATCATACACCTTTAGATTAAAAGATTTTTAAGATCATTGTTAACATTTCAGTCAAGTGTTTCAAAATTTTTGACCACTAGTGTGTATGCATATATTACACTGTAAAAAAAAATCCGTAAAAAAACGGTAAATCTCTGGCAGCAAAGTTGCCAGAGAAATTCCGTCAAATTACGGTAAATAAAATGTTTTTCAAAATTACATACAAAAACCGTAAAAATACAGAGAATCTTTTACAGTCCTAATTCATTAAATTACAGAATATTACTGTTTATAATTGTTATAAAACTGTAGAAAAACAGATAAATTATGTGAAAATACATGAAATACTGTAAGGTTTTGTCTTGTATTTTCTTGTATTTTGTGTATTTTTGTTATTTGTTCTTGTATTTTGATTCTCTGCTCTGTTTGGACTTTTATTTTGAAACTCATCATGCCATGTCACGCTTCACACTTCCTGTTTGTTTTGTATATTAGTCACTTCCTGTACACCTGTTCCCGGCTGTATATTACATCCGTATGCCCAGCCTGTTACCTGTATTTGTGATCTGTTACCTGTTTATCTGTTTCTGCTAACCTGTATCTGCCTGTTTTTGACCCACGCCTGTTTTATTGGATTTATCGCCTGTTTGCCGCCTGCCTTGATCTTTCGCCTGTTTGTTTGGATTTATGATTGTGTCTCTGCCTGGCTTGACCCCTCGCCTGTTATTTGGATTACGTGTATTGGATTTACCCTGTTTGGATTTGGTTGCTGGCCCTTTATTGGGATTTTACAATAAACACCTTTTGCACATGGATTCACTTCTCACTCGCATCATTTAGAGCATACGTTACAAATACTACTACTTTTCAGATCAATCCCTGTAAATATACGGCTTTTTTTAGTTATTTTATTAAATTGCTCTGTATTTATACAGTAATATTATTTTAAAATACAGTTTATCTTGGTAAAATAACACCTGTATAAAAACGTATTAAGTATGTGAAAATACATTCTGTCCTTATCTTATTTTATGTGTCAATTATGCCATTTATATCTATGACTTTACTTGTCTAACCTTTATAAATGTAATTTGATGTTCCATTCTAGAGCCATGATCTTAATAAACAATGTGTGCTTTAAATCCATATGAAGTTATTTTGCATTACAATAAAGTTCACATCTAGTGCACAAAACACTCAAGAAAGTGTAATTTATTTTACCTCCAACAAGTAAAATCTGGATTTTTGAATTAAGAAAATGGATACGAATTTGAGCTTCTATGGGGAAGACAACATCTAAAAATAAAGTCTCTTTGGATGGTGTCATTCTTTTAACAATATACAACGTTTATGATGAGGCAGTGTTTTTGATTTAAAGCTTGCCTCTTTTATAATTGAAGAGCTCAGATGCAAAACCATCTAAAGTGCATCTGACATGTTTTCTTTTAAATTAGCATTTTTTTCAGACTTTAGATAGATTCTGCCATCAAACCGGTATTTCTGAATGGCCCGAGGCCAGGAATAAGCGGATTAAAAGTAAAAGTATTTGATAAACGTAGAATATGTGGTGAGAGCATTTGGTGCACAGCAAAATCTCCAGAGTTAAATGAACACTGCTGGGTGTACAGTATATATGACTTCTTCTTACAGAGTGTTAAAAAGTAACACTGAAGCAATCTTTCACTTTTGTCTCTCTATGATCATCTCTGTTTGAAAACTAAAATTACAACTTGCTTGCAGACTTGCATGGATGGTAAGTTTAAAGGGGTCATAGCGTGAAAATCTGACTTTTTTCATGTTTAAGTTTTATAATTGTGTCCCCAGTGCTTCTATCAGCCTAGAAAATGTGAAAAAGATCAACCCAGTAACTTAGTTTTGGTAAACCGTTCTCTGCAAGCATGTGAAAAATTTGGTCGTTCAGATTTCTTTTTACTCTGGAGCATTGCCTGGGTGCCAGCCGATCTTAGCCCCGCCCACCACAATTTGAAAAACGGGAAGATCGGTCTGGGGATTCACCGTTGAGGAGCTACTATGCGAATACCAAAACCGGCCGACGAATCAAATTGTGAGGGCGGGCTTTATACGATGATGGACAGATGATCAACAGTAACGTATCAACCACGTCACCAAAGAGCGCGTGTGTTCAATCTGTTTACAATGAAATGGCTGCCGCTGGTGAATTCAGATGTGTGGATTCTGACATTGAGTCTGTTCTAAAAGATATCGACAGAGCATTGATTTAAAAAGAGGAGCAGAGAAACGCGATCAAGGCATTTGTTTATGTTTTCGCCGTCCTTCCTATGGAGGACAAAGTTAATTCGGCCAAAAACGATATTAAACCCATGATTTACAAACCCCCAAGCTGTCCGAGTTGCAGATGTCCATCGTTTTTCAGACAAACACATTTTCTGATATTTTAGAAAATATTTTAGATCTTTTAGTTGATTAAATGTAATATTACGGGGTCCAGCCATAGTCCACGACCTTCAAGTCCAAAAAAAGTGCGTCCATCCTTCACAAATTAAATCCAAACGGCTCCAGGATGATAAACAAAGGTCTTCTGAGGGTAATCCGTGCGGTGTTGTTGTAGAAATATCCATATTTAATATTGTATTAACGTAATTAACTACCTTCCGGTGGCGCCGCCATCTTAGACTCAGGAGAGAGTATTAGCATAGTGTACGCACTTTTCTTAGTGACGTATGACAAATTCGGAGGGCGGGGGGACAGAGCAGCAGCAGAGAAACCGCTGTAAGCTGCGTAAGCTCTCATCCTGAATGCGGATGTCACTAAGATGGCGGCACTACCGGAAGGTAGTTAATTAAGTTAATAAAATTTTAAATTCCTTGTGTTGTGTATTTATTGTCAGGATCCTGTTTTGTATTTATATCCAGTTATGATGGCAGAGTTCTGGCAGTCCCATGCTCTATGTGGAGGTTCATGGCCTTGTTTATTGGGTCATGTGCCTTCGGTGTCTTGTCTCTTGTCCCTGCCCCCTCGTTCTCCTGCTTATTAGTAATCATTGGTCTTTTCCCATCACCTGTTCCCCCTCGTTATCTTGTTTGTTTTTTTCTATATAATGTCCTTATGTCCGTAGTTCTGTGCAGGTTCGTTTTGTTTTGTTTTCGTGTTCATGTGGTTATCTAGCCAAGTTATCTAGTCAAGTTTAGTATTATCTATCTGCTTACGGTGTTTCATGTCGGGTACACCCTCGTGGGTTTTGTTATATGTTAGTAAGTAAAGTGTTTTCTGTTTTCCCCCACTTCGTCTGCGATTGGGTTCATCCGTCCTCTGATCCTGATGTCTATTGCAACAGTAATAAAGTGTATTTGTCTAAATATTTTGGGGTTCTTTCTCCCTTTTTAAAAAAATTAACATACAAACAGAATCTTTCAAAAGTTTTAGAGTACCACAATGAGTACGGCATTTTATATACTATACAGTATTCTACCTGAAGCATGTGGTACTGTTCAGTAATTAACTGAAATCACTGCTGCCAGTTATTAACTATAATTCCTAACCTACAGTATAAAACTGGCAACATTGTTGCCAGTAAGACACCGTAATGGTACAGAGACAGTAAATTACTGGCAACACTGTTGCCAGTTATTCACTGTATTGTCATAGACACAGTACTATACTGGCAACACTGTTGCCAGTAAGTCACCGTTACAGATGCTGTACAGCAACTAGCTGGCAACAGTGTTGTTAGTAATTTACTCCTAAAAAGCCTGGTAAGGTTTAACAGTGTACTTGGCTTTGGTTTAGTCCACATTGGCTTCAGTTTCTACATAAGGTTCATTAGTCTGATGGGGCCAACATGCAACATGCCTACAAACCCACTTACTGTAGGGCCCACATGGTGCCTACATTGGCCTTACCAAGAAATGTTTTCTGGGGAGTGTAAACACAAACGCTTTATCTCTGAAGTCAATGCACTCATCCATTATAACAGCAAACCAAATACTCAAATCATGCAAAAATATTACAAATCCTCACGGGCTCATTAGGACGACATGCAAAATTTGATAGGAAAATCTAAAATGCAAATCTCAGCAGTCAGGCATTTTCCGATTTTTTTAAAAGGTTAAATAAGCAAAACAACAAAGACGTTGAGGTTGCTCACTAACATCTCAGCTTCTAAAGACAAAACAAAGCTTCATAAACAAAATATTAGCTTAAAAACATAAAAACTTAGTAAATGACTGCTAGCTTTTATTTAATCTTAAAACTTTAATGGGGCAGTTGTGGCCTAATGGTTAGAGAGTCAAACTCGCCATCTGAAAGTTCAGTTCTCACGGTTAACATGAATGTGATAGCTGTCCACTGCTCCACGTGTGTGTGTTCACTGCTTGATAGGCTAAATACAATGATCACATAGATGACCATACTTGACAATAACGTCACTTTCATTTCATTGTTGAGCTCACTTCATCTTTGTCCATTTTTACATTTGCATACATTATTACTGACTTTCAAATTTGAATTTTGCATGACCATAATGAGCATGTCTTAGGACCATGTTGACTGACCAGACCTTCACAGAAGAGATGAAGATTGTCATGTTTGCTCTTTTTCTGTCAGCTCACTGTGAGCTGACTGTTGCTTTGCAAAGAAACCACTTCTTTATAAACGAAGCCAAGACATGGAGCGATGCTCAGAAATATTGTAGAGACAACTATGATGATCTGTCAAGTGTAGGCAGTCAGGAGGAATATACAAAGATTAACACCACACTGTACTCATGGATTGGTCTGAAGAAAACAACTACAAACACATGGCAGTGGAGTGATGGAAGTGATAACATTTTTTACATGTGGGCAAATGGTCAACCAAGCAATTCAGGCAATGACAACATCAACCTTTGTGCTGTAGTTCGAAATGGTGAGTTGTATGACTTTCACTGTTCTTTATCGTACCCTTTCTTCTGCTACAAGTGGGAGCCTGAACTGATCCTGGTGCGAGAGAAGATGAGTTGGGAGGATGCGTTTGAACACTGCAGGACTCACTACACTGATCTGGCCAGTCTGCCTACATATTCACATCTCATCCAAGTCAACCAAAGCATCTCAAGCACTGAAACCCCCAGCGTGTGGACCGGTCTGAGGTTTCTGGCAGGTTCTTGGTTCTGGTTGACCGGAGAGGATTTGGGAAACCTGGTTGATCTGCCAGCATGTCCTGTCAATTACTCTTACTGTGGATCTCTACACCTGGAAACTCAGCGATGGGAGAACAGAGGCTGTATGGAAAAACTTAACTTTGTGTGCTATTAGAGAGGAATGTAAGGATCAAAACATACACTTATATGCTAGTATCTAGTTATGTTATCATATTTTGTCCTACTGTATCCTGTGCAATGTTTACTACTGTTTGCTTTACAATGATTACATAATATGCTCAACCTCCCATAATCTATTTCCCATAATAACTACTAACATCTTTTTTTTTGTTTGTTTGTTTGTTTCATAGGCTTTAAGATCAACAGAGAAAACATTTACAAAGAAGGAAATTATTATAAATTAATTTATGTCTAGATACCTATTGTAGTTTTCAACTTAAAATATGATAAATAAGCAGAACATAATGTCTACAATTTACACAGAAGTAGTGCTTGTGCATAAATGATTTAAATATGTATTAATTGTAAATTTCTGTATATCACTTTAACACAAATGATAATAAAAATAATAGGGGAAGATCACGCGGAAATTGAGTTTTTTTTAGTGCCACTTAGCAATTAATGAGCCAAAATTCAGGAACAATATGTCAGTTTGTATGTGCCTTAAATAGTAGTACAAAAATGGTCTGGTGAAATTAAATCTTAATATGATTTTTAAAAAAGTGCTCTGTAACGGAGTTACAGAAAATTATCATCACCTTTTTACCATTAAAGTCAACATCATCAAACATGCGGTTCTCAAGATATAACATAAAAAACTCATATAGAAGTGTTTCTACACTTGTTTCCTATAATATGACCAAAACTTTTGTGACTGTGACTAGTTTTAAGTTCGAAGACATATATGTTTCATAAGTCATGGTAACGGAGTTAAAAATGGTCCTATTGTTAAAACAATATTTAATTCTATAAATTGTTACTAAAATATATGAAATAATACAAGTATCATCTATTCATTTGTAATAGTGTGTTTTTAAATGTTTTTGTTAGGAAATATTGTTATTATTATTATTACTACTACTACTACTACTAATAATAATGATAGAAAAAAACACAAATTATTTCCCATTATTTTTATTAGTGCATTTCACTAATTAGCTCATCCACGTGACTGCAGAGTTTTGCTATTTATAAAGCAATAAACCCCAAGAAGCAGTGGGTTACCAGTGCATTTTATAACAGCTAAGGGGCGTTGTTAGGCACGATGCGAAGCGGAGTGCCTAAACCCCCTTAGCTGTTATAAAATGCACTGGTAACCCAAAGCTTCGAGGGGTTTATTGCGTTTATAAAACGGTTACTTCATATTCATAACGTTAGCGGGATTTTATCAAATAAAACACAAATAAGTTGTAATTATATTAGTATAAATATTACTCTTCCGCCAAACAAAGTAGTTCCTCAGAATCAAGTGTGGCTGCAACAGAGCCCAGTTCACAAACAACAGAGACGCAGCAAAGGCACAATGAAAATATCTGATTAAAGACTGTGGTGTTTATTTTTATATATCAACATTCATCTAATTTATACATTAACATTTATATCGTGCAACTGTTGAAATGAAGCGTTTTTTTTAAGTTGCCACCCAGTTTTAGTTGAATGCCTTACAGAAAAATTCTCTTCTTTAAATAAACATAAAATATCAAATGAAAGAACAGTCCATCCGCTTTCCAACAACATCAAAAAACTTTCATCCTACCTTCATTTGTTGTCTTATCAGTTATCACCTCTCAAATTTTCAGCTAAATGCGGAGATAATTCCATTTTTGTGAAGAACTTTGTAAGAGATCAGATTCAGAGCCTGATCAAAACACACGTCACGCTAAATCCACCACAACGCTGTTGTGTCGAGTGAATGCCTCAGTGTTTAAGTTGGATAAGATTGCCATCTTGTGGATAATAGCGGAAATATCAATAAGACAAAAAAAACTTCAGAGAACGTTTTCTCTTTATTGACGAAATGTTTTATTTATTGACATTTATTTGGATATCGCCATAATTGTGCAAAGGTAGAAAAATTAAAAAATGATTAAAGACTGTGGTGTTTATTTTCATAAATCAGTACGCAGCAACAGTGGCGCAGTGATACTTGTGATGCGGTCTGAACCGTGGGTTTACCGGGGTATTTTATCACGGCTTAGAACGCGTTTCAACCAATCAGAATGAAGAACCAGAACGAGCCGTTTTATAAGAATCATTTTGGATTCAATCAACTAATAAAAGAGATGTACACTTGTACAAATAGATTTATTGAAGGCCCCTGATGGACAGAATTCCACAAAACCTGGCATGCACCCTGAGGATATCAGCATGACCATGTACATCAAATATGGTGCAGTTCAGAACATAATTTTGTAATTTGTCTAATACACAAAAACCTGAGAATAGCTCCCATTTTTGGATGAAATATTTCAAATAAAATATACTAAATGAAGTGTTCTACCATGGTGCTTTCTTTTGGGAATTATTTTTAGTTTTGGGCTTAATGCCATTAAGGGAGGGGAAAAAGACCAGGGCCCGGTTCCCCGATAACGTTCACTCTTAGCGTGCTAAGAAGACTCAAAAAGATATATCTTACCAAAGTTGTTTATGTTCCTACGTGTGTTCCCCGAAGTGTCTCTTAGGAAGCTTCTTAACATGCTGCCTCTAAGTTCGACGTAACAATGGCGTTATCCCAAGTGAAGGTGCTGAATTATTTGCAATCGATTTCTCAGCGATCGATTTTCCACTTCACGCGAAGGTGCATTACGGCGTTAAGAAAGACAACACGCTCTATACAAATGGAACATTACTCAAATGATTCCAGTAACATTTATTTTAACATAGTTTAATATTTTATCCGTAAAATATAGACTATTCATTAAATTATCAAATTGTCAGTAATACGGGTAGATGAACCTCGCTAATCATCCACCTTCCTTATCCCGTTGTTCCACTTGTGCTGCTTCTTGACATGGGTTAAAAAAATTAAATCAATAGAGAATATGGTCTGAGAAGATCCAGCAGCTCCATAATATTTTTTTTCTTCAAATTTGTAAGAAATCTGATGGTTCAGTATTTTACTTGATCACAGTCAGAATTTTCACTGACATCACAAAATTTTTTTTTTAAATACAAATAAAATAAGCCTATTCTATATTTGTTGTTTTTGACATGTGTAACCTTAATAAATATGACACCTAAGATTAATATAATAACATTATTAATGTCCCCACCAATGTAAAAATTAAAACTAAACAAAATGCCCTTGAGTGTGATTTATCTTTGGTCTCGTCGCAACTCACACTTACAGTATTTTAAGGCTTGTGCTTTTGTCTGGTGCTGTTATGGGCAAATATGATTACCTTTGACAAATTTGTCATGCATGTCAAATTGCTTGCAGGATATTTCAATATAGATTATTTAAAGCGTTGTGCTTTGTTGTGATATTTGAGCATGGTTGCTGCAGCAGCATGTAATTGCATGTAAGGGTCACGAATTAATGAAAATATAGCTTATCACATATCACATTGAAAAGGCATTTATTTGTAAATGAAGAAAATGTTTGAGAAGTGTAAATAAAGTGCCTAACAAGTGTTTATTTAGAATAAAGGCATATATTGTGTAGGTTAGGGTCGGTATAGGGAACTTTTATTTATTTATAAGTGAAGTAATAGATTAATAAAATATAGCTATATGTACAACTTTGCATTCATATCACCTGTTTGCTCGTTTTAGGTCGTTATATGAAGGTCTATCTGTCTGTCTGTCTGTCTGTCTGTCTGTCTGTCTGTCTGCCTGCCCGTCCGTCCATCCATCCATCCATCCATCCATCCATCCATCCATCTATCTATCTATCGCCTCCACAGTCCAGCAAGCCTAGTACTGGGCCTGTCCTTTGTCTACTGTGTGACGCTGTCAAACATCTAGACATGTCGACTGCATTAACAGATATTAATGAAATCAGATTGTAGGGAACATGCCCGGGCATGAGCCTATGGACCATGTGGGATCGAGAATCACTAAGTCTAAGATAAAACTTGATAAAACTTTTGTCAGAAGGGTCAGTATAACTTATAAACTTATTCAGAACACATCATGGTTGACATGTGTTCAAGTGATATCAAATATGAGGGCTGACCAGACACTCCTAAATGTCTGATTGTTTGACTTAAAGGGATAGTTCGGCCAAAAACGATATTAAACCCATTATTTACTCACCCCCAAGCTGTCCAAGTTGCATATGTCCATCGTTTTTCAGACAAACACATTTTCGGATATTTTAGAAAATATTTTAGATCTTTCTTTTGATTAAATGTAATGTTACGGGGTCCAGCAATAGTCCACGACCTTCAAGTCCAAAAAAAGTGCGTCCATCCTTCACAAATTAAATCCAAACGGCTCCAGGATGATAAACAAAGGTCTTCTGAGGGTAATCCGTGCGGTGTTGTTGTAGAAATATCCATATTTAAAATGTTATTAACGTAATTAACTACCTTCCGGTAGCGCCGCCATCTTAGAGTCATCCGCATTCAGGATGAGAGCTTACGCAGTGTACAGAGGTTTCTCTGCTGCTGCTCTGTCCCCCGCCCTCCGAATTTGTCATACGTCACTAAGAAAAGTGCGTACACTATGCTAATACTCTCTACTGAGTCTAAGATGGCGGCGCTACCGGAAGCTAGTTAATTACGTTAATAAAATTTTAAATATGGATATTTCTACAACAACACCGCACGGATTACCCTCAGAAGACCTTTGTTTATCATCCTGGAGCTGTTTGGATTTAATTTGTGAAGGATGGACGCACTTTTTTTGGACTTGAAGGTCGTGGACTATTGCTGGACCCCGTAACATTACATTTAATCAACAGAAAGATCTAAAATATTTTCTAAAATATCCGAAAATGTGTTTGTCTGAAAAACGATGGACATATGCAACTCGGACAGCTTGGGGGTGAGTAAATCATGGGTTTAATATCGCTTTTGGCCGAACTATCCCTTTAATAGAAACTTTTTATGTTACAAACAAAACTTTAGATGTGAGCATAAAATCTGCATGGGCGCTTCACCTCAAAACATGAGGACAGGTTCATAAGGCCTTAATTCTAAGATAACCCTTTACTTTTGTCAGAGTGGTTAGAATTACATTTATTTCACTATCACTATCCTTTAGAAACACCTTTATACAAGAACCCCTGCTGAGCTGTAAGGAATGTTGAGGCTGGTGTGGGGGGAGAGGACACAGAGACACAGACCATAAAAATGACAGGCCAAAAAAATAAATCTCTGCACAACTTTTAACTCAAACCTCCAAAAATACCAAACATTTGATTGACACATCATAAAAATGACAAACAAGTTTCCTGACAACTAACAGAGATAAAAAATAATGCAAACCCTGGTGAAAAACAAATATACTTTATTGTATTTAAAATATATTTAACTTTGCAATAGTACATTACAAATATACCTACAGTACAAATACATGTACTATCTTTAAATATATTGAAAGTATGCTTACAACATACTTGCACATATTTTTTACAAATCAATTTTTAACATACTTCAAAATAATTATAATGTAGTATATTCTCTAAAAGTATACTTTAGAAAAATATACTTAAAGTTAAAGTTTTGTGCAGTTTTTAAAGTAAACTAAATTTAAACTTATTTTAAAATATATTTTAGGTATAATCTGTATGCTTGAAATTATCATTATAATAATGCACTGACAGTATATTTCTTAAATACATTATTTAGTATTCTATAAGGTACACTTTAACTTCACTATAGTCAAGCATTGAATTAACCAATTAACTGTGTTTTACTACATAAAAAAAAACATGGTACTGTAGTAAAACCATGGTTACCACCAAATAACCATGGTTTTAAAAACAATGATATTTAAAGTTAAACCATGGTTTCTGTAGTAAAATGGTTACTAAACTTTCAATTGCAGTCAATTGCATACCACTTTCTGCTGTACATATTAATTAACCTAAACAGTTTTCGTAAATGCGTTTCAGAGAAAAGTGAATTCTGAGATTTAAATAATGCATCTGACGTGTGGGCTGACGTCATGACATGCATTTTGATTTTTACCAGTCGCCTTTGTCAGACGGATTCAGTCCCAAGGTACGTTACTGTAATGTGATGACATTCTAGTCAAGCTCTTGTTTAGGTAAAAATATACTATCTGCTCAGTTGCCATTGTTCTCTTTAGTTAGTAAACTATAAAATTAATACAGTTAGTCTTAAATAAATGTAACGTTTTACAGTTTTTCTCAGTTGCTTAAACACATTTCTTGAAACTATGCCTCATATTCTCAAAACAGTAAACACAATTGCATAATATCTCACCCAGTACCTCAAACATCATATTTTCAGGTCAAAATGAAGCTCTACACTCAAAACCGTTCAATCTTACTGAAAAACCAGACTATTCCCTCAAACAACACACACACAAGCTTTCAAACAGGCTCGGACTGATAATCTGTACAACCGGGCAAATGCCCGGTGGGCCGGTCGACATGTGGGCCGGTGGCCCCCGAGATTAATTTTTTTTAATGCCAAAATGTTAAAGCTATTTATTTTCGGCACGTCATGTATAAATGCAGTTGCATTTCATGACAGGTTCAGTGTGTGTTACGATCGCGCCCCCCTGCTCCACCCCTCAAGTGGATTTGTCCAAGCAGCCGTGAGGTTTATGGGGAAATATACAGTGATGATAGCGCATCATTTAGCCTTGCACTTAAGAATAATCATTATGGACAACAGAGGCTCCAAAAAGAAGAAAGGGGGAGCGGAGAAGATCCGCGAGAAAAAGTCGCCCAGGTATATTAATGAATGGAGTCATTAAGTAGTTTTATAGGTTTTACAGCTCTCTCTTCTGCAGAAGTATAGACAAAGGTACTTCTATAGCTCAACTGGTAGTGGATTGCATTAGCAGCACTAAAGGTAATTTCCCATGGGAACAATGTGAAGATTTATCTCCTAATTCCCTGTAAGTCACGTGCACGCAAAACTCATTGCCTCAAGACATAACGACTATTGCCACAAGAACATTTGCCAACTATTTATTCAAAATATGGGTTTCTGGGAACTAATCCCATGTGTTTTCACATAATTGTATGAGACAATGTTTTTTAAAAAACTGAAAAAATTAAGAAACTAATAATTTGGTATTTGTCATGGAAATCACAATCTAAAACATGTAATTTCTCTCTGAACATTCTGAAAATAATTTCAAGATCTAGGCATAAGTCACATACATGAGTAACTGTTTGTATCTGTCATTGTATATAAATAAAACTACCTCAGAATCACACATTGTATTTAGATATTTAAGTAAACTAAATAAATAACCAGACTTCATATGTTTAGTCATTTAGCAGACCCTTTTCAGCAACTTGCAAGTGAGGTAACAACAGGTAAGGCAAGTGTATTTGCATAGCAAAATTACATACACAGAGGTAATTCAAAGTGCTTTACATAGAGTTGAGAAAACAATCTAAGAGAAAAAAATCTGTAAAAACAAGAGACATAAATTCACAATAAAAAACAAAGATAAATGAAAATAAAAGTAATTTTAATTAAAAGAGTTTAAAATGTGTTTAGAATAAAACAGGAGTAAAAGTGACTTGAATGTAAAGTGCAACGGAGACGTCACGTTGTGACCGACGGATTGGGAACCGCTTCGCAAAAAACGCGCTCTTGTCAAGTCAGGATGGACTGTACATGTTCTTCTGTTAGACATTAAATCGATCGTGTCCATTTCCATACAGAGAAAAGAGACCCTCTGCATGGGGCAAAGTTTACTCTTTTCCCAGTTGACCAAGACGGGCGAGGTGTTTGAGCACATGGTCTGTGTGATCGCAAACCATCTGACGAGACTGGGCTTTTATTAACCAATCGTCGAGATACGCTTGAATGAGCACACCGCTCTCTCTCTCAGGGGTTTTAATGCCCCCTCGACATCTTTTATGAAGACACAGGGAGAGAGAGAAAAAGCCTGAATGGTAAGACTTTGTACTAATATGCTCGCCCTCGAACGCAAAGCGGAGAAACGGCCTTTGTTGGGGAAGTATCGAGACATGAAAGTACACGTCCTTCAGGTCGATGGCTGCAAACCAATTGTTTGGACAAATGCTTTGAAATATGCTTTTGTGCTCAGTATCTTGAACGGCAACCTGTTAAGTGCTCGATTCAGCAAATGCAGGTCCAGGATCGGTCGCAACCCGCTGCTTTTCTTGGATACAGTGAAGCAAGGGCTGTAAAACCCAGACCTCATCTCGGCTGGAGGGATCGGCTTGATCGTGTCCTTTGCCAGTAGCACAGCGATCTTGACACGGAGACATGCGTGTTGGCGTTTCTCAAATTTGGGAGGGTGCAGAGCCATTTGAATCACGTAGCCGAGATGAATTGTGCGTAAAAGCCAACGCAACAGGCTGGAAAGCGCTTCCCATGCTCCCAGACATCGAACGAAAGAAATTAACGGCACGACCGAGGTACATGCAGCGAGGGGATCGGAGGTGGTGGCTGCTGTGTTCTGTGTGGGCACAGCAGCAAGGGTGTGTGGGAACACTCACTTGTTTCTGCTGATGGGTGACAGAGCTGGAGGCACTCTCAATTGTGCGAGACCCGGCAGGTGTGACATACCCGCTGGCGAAAGAGGAGGAGGAGGACGTAGGGTCTTGTGCCCGTCCGTAGCTCCCGAACTCCTCTGAAGACCTGGAGAAGAAAGAGGAATTTGCTCTTTTTGTGGTTTTGTGGGTGCCGGTTGAATAGGTGGCGGAACAGAAATTAATGAAAATTTTCAGGGGGGGAGTGTTGCCTTTACCATCTCCCGAAGAGTGATCCCCTCCATCTTCAGGTCGCCAGTCTCAGGGCAGCTTGGCCTTACGCTTTCCACCTGAGCGGGCGAGGCCAGGCGCTCTAAAATGGCGCTCTCAGAGTTCTTTAAAAGCGACCAAATCATGACCACCTTCATGCAGGTCATTAAGTGCCTTGGCCTGGTGAACCTGCAACAATGCCATGGCATGTATGGCCGGAGCTGCCTCCCCACAGCCACGGTAGGCACATCTCGTTAGTGCAAAGGAGTACCTACAGGCCCGCGAGGGCCGGGTCGGCCAATCCCTCCAGTTAAAAACTGTTGTTCCTTGAGACGGGAATGAGACGCTGCGTCTCCCTTGCCATACTTCCTGCGTCCCTGTAACGCCGTCTTTGGCAATTTTTCAGATAGCGATATACTTCCTGGCTCCCACCCTGTCTTTGTTGTTAAGCCTCACCATTGGTTGAATTTGATATACACATTCAGACGCACTTACCCCTGGAGGCGTCGCCAAAGTGTCACTGCAGTGATGCAGCGCGAGTTCCCTCGAAAGGAAACTGTAACAATGTATCATAAAAGGTAACACGATGTAACCTTGCTCTCGCTTGAAATGTGTCCCCACATTTAGTCCTTGATGGGACCACATTTCGTCCGTGCTCTGTTTCTGGATGCAGCGTCTTCATAGCGCCTCGGGATGGCCACAATCATTTTCTCATGTCTGGGTCTCCAGCACGCTGAGGCAGCATTTGCTGAGGATTCATGTTCCATATGTGAGAACATGTCCCTGGTGGAATTACGCAGATCTTCCAAGGGTGCAGTGACAGTACTTGCGAAGGACGATCTGCGACTCGGAACTCTTTCTTCCACCAAGTCATCTAAAATCCAGTGTTTGGAAATACTCTGGGTTTTATAAGCGAGAAGGAAATCTTGACAAAACCCATGCAATTTGTAAAATATGTCACACCGCTTGTTAATGTGAATTGACTTAACAGTGATTTAATCATTTTATTTCATTTTTTCCTTCATTACTGTGATTCGGGTAATTTACTTTCACAGAGTAAATTAAGGTAAACATATGAGTTAATTCAGGTAAACATAAGAGTAAGAAGAAAAAAGTGCATATAGTGACATATTTATAACACCAAAGAGGAAACACTTACCTTTCAAGTTGTCCTGTATTGTCTTTAACTGATGTGATCTAAAAAAAGAAAAGGGCAAATTTGTTATACTGTTTAAAGAAATTATTTTGTTTATTTTTGTTTGTTATTTTCTTAATTTCCTTTTCATGCCATGTAACTTGGATACAATGCAATACTAAAATCTATATATATCTTTCCATCTTTCCAAGTTGAACTTAAGTGTGTGAATGATTCATTGTTGTTGGAAGCTCCTCGGGTTCAGTAGTTTATTAAAATCTTCTGAAAAAGCTGGCCCATAGTTCAGACCTGTTGTGTATGAATTGGGAGAAGGGTTACAAATGCCTAATGAGTTGCAATTATGGTTGATGGCTGGACGTTTTGTGCCACGGACTCATACATAACTGTCACAGCATACTATATTGACAATGAGTGAGTTTTGCAAAACCATGTTCTCCAGACTAGAGTGTTCAATGAGGCTCACACAGGAAATAATCTAGCGGTTTACTGCAGAACGTTTGTCGCGAGTGGAACATCAACATCAAGGACATAGCGTTGATCATGGATAATGCACGCCCAAGTACACCTGCCAAACCACAAGCTTATCCATGATGTTTCTACAAGATGGAACAGTTCGCTTGACATGTTGGAGGGTTTTTGAGACCAACAGCCTGCTGTGTTGAACACCCTGCTGTCAAAGCAGATAAAGAGAAGTGAATGCATGGCCAGCCTGACAGAGGAAGACATGTCAATAATTCAAGATGTCATCAAATTGATGTCTCCACTGAAAGTGGCAACCACACTCCTCAGTGAGGAAAAAAAACACCATCTCAATGATCTCCCCAATTCAGGCCAAATTAAAGAGACAGTTACAGCCAGATGACAGTGATCTACTAGTAATTTCCCAGATGAAGGAACTATTCAGGCAGGACTTCGACTGTCGCTACACATATCTCCATGACTTCCTCCACTAAGCCTCAGCCCTTGATCCACACTTCAAAGACCTTGCTTTCCTGGATGATAATGACACCAAGGACATGATATTCACGAAGCTAATAGGAGGGGCGGTAAAGATGGATTAAAAGGTAAGAAGTATATACTCAGTATGTCTCTCTCTCTCTCTTTCTCTCTCTCTCTCTCGCAACCATTTGTACTTTTATTTAATTGTGTCTTAAATTATGTCTAGTTTAAGGAAATCTAACAGTCTCTGAATTAGGGTTGTGCTGATAGCTATAGTATCGTGTATCAACTTTGTATGTGTATGATCGTGTATGTATCGTGTATGATTGCGTTTCGCTGGACCGATGTGTTTAAAAAGGCACCTCTGAGAGCATCACTGCTTGACACATGTAGCCTACTGCAACAGCACTAAACAAATGCATTGAATTGTTTGTATGTGCGCTGCGCGTGTGTGTGCGCAGGTGCATGTTTTTACAGTCATTAAGTAATCATGTTAATAATCAGGATTATGATTTTTCCCATAATTGAGCAGCTCTAGCTCTGACATTTCCTTGCACCAGAGAGGTTGTTAGCGCGCAGAGGGTTAAAATCAGCGAGTGTCTTGTTCTCGCTCCCTGGCACGCAGTACATTTTAGAGCGCATGGGCTTTAATGACGCACTCGGATTAATGGCATCAGTTTTAAGAAGGTTGCGGTCATGACGGTGTTGCTCTTGTTCTATTTTGACCACCAATCAAGTGACTTGTCATAATGAGTAAAAAAATAACAAATAAATGAATGTGTAAACTACTGTATCTCCGATCTCACAGGCTGACAATAGGATGATCTCAAAATGGGGCATATCGCCCAACACTACTCTGAATTAAAATAATTATTGTCAGGCAGGGAGCACAATAAATGACCAGACAGCTGAAACAGGTGGTAACAGGAGCCCCCCACACAGAGGAAAAGACAGGTTTGCTATGTTCTTAAAGGAAGTTTAGGAATTGTATGTTGATTTGAAGATGCATGTGTTATTATGGTGTAGTATTGTTGTATGTCACATTTTTGTATTATAGTATAGACTGATATAATATTTCTGAAAAACTCTCTTCTCTTCTGCTCCTAGATGATGTTCCTCCCAAGAAGAAAACATCTGGTCCAATCCGGCCTTGGACCAGATGTTTGGCGATTTCCACACTGAGAGACCCTCTGAAAGAGTGTTTAGCACAGCTGGAGACATAGTGACTGCACAACGCAGTTTGTTTCATCCTGATCATGTAGATCAACTGATTTTCCTGAAGAAAAACCTTAAAGTAGGACATTTAAACTAATCTGGTTTACAGCAGCCTGTGACTGCCAATAATAGTTTTTCTTATATATATATTTACTTTTTTGTTTACCTGTTTGTGAAAGGTTTTTTTATTGTTTATGTTAGAACAGCACCTGCTTTCTGCTCACTGAGTTAGCCTACCTGCTGAAATCACATTCGCCTGCTGGGAAGTTACAAAACATCATTCTTCCTTGTTTATTCATGAGCAGCATCCTTAAATTGTTTCACCTGTTAAATGTGTGAGCTGTTAAAAGTAACTAGAGACAAGACAGGAAAAGAATGTCTGTTTTTATTTAATCTTTTGGTTTGGTAAAAAAAATATTTTGTTTGTGAAAGAGCCATGCATAAAAAGTCAGATGGCACTTAAGATACTTTAAGATTTGCTGTAGGGAACAAAATAAATAAACGTTAAATATCTACATATTGAATTGCATAGCATCATATTTTTCGCCATTGCTTCGTATTACACCGAATCGCACTGTGATGAACCGAATTGAAATCGTATTGCACCGTATCGTAATAGCAGTGAATCGTATTGCATCGCATTGGTAGCTGCTAATATGTATCTTTAATGTATCGAATTGTTGGCTATGCATCAAAATGCGTATCGCATCAGCCTCAGTTATGGAGATGCACATCCCTAATGGCAACAGCTTCCCTGTCCGTCGCGTTGGGTCTTACGCACGATCCGTGTCAGCTATGCAATCCAATTTGCCCCGTGACCCCTCAAATTTGCAGGCATTCGCTTCACTACAGTGAAAGCTGCCGATGCGCACGTAGTACGTCTCTCCAGCCGAGATGAGGTCTGGGTTTTACAGCCCCTACTTCATTGTACCCAAGACAAGCAGCGGGTTGTGAATAATCTTAGACCTGCGTGTACTGAATCGAGTACTTCACAGAATGCCGTTCAAAATGTTGACGCAGAGAAGAATATTTCAATGCATCCACCCACAAGATTGGTTGGCAGCCACGTACTTTCATGTCTCGATTCTCCCCTGACACAGGCCGTTTCTACGCTTTGCGTTCAAGTGGCGGGCATATCAGTACAAAGTCTTACCATTCAAGCTTTCTCTCTCTCCCCGTGTCTTTAAAAAAGTGGGGGCCCTAAAACCCCTGAGAGAGAGAGAGCGGTGTGCACATCTTGGCGTATCTAGACGACTGGCTCATCATAGCTCAGTCTCGTAAGATGCTTTGCGAGCACATTGATCGAGTGCTCAAACACCTCACTCATCTGGGTCTTCAGGTCAACTGGGAGAAGAGCAAACTTTGCCCCGTGCAGAGGATCTCTTTTCTCGGTATGTAACTGGACTCGGTCGTTACTGACTTGCTTGAATACATTCAAATGCAAGACAGCGGTCCCACTGAAACACTTTCAGAGGCTCCTGGGACATATGGCAGAAGCGGCGGCTGTGACACTGCTCGGGCTGCTCAATATGAGACCGCTTCAGCGAGGAAAGCGTGGCACAGTGGTATACACTGGGTAACGATCACACTGGCATGCCGTCTCACTTTCACTTCGTGGTCAGACCCTTCGTTTCTCAGGGCATGTGTACCACTAAGACAGGTCTCCAGGCATGCCATTGTTTGCACAGATGTCTCCACAATGGGGTGGACGGCCACGTACGACGGGCTTGGAGCCTCGGGGGTCTGGACTTCACCCCAGCTGCACTGGTATATACAGTAAATTGCCTCAAGTTGTGGGCTGTATATCTTGTTCTTGTCTGTTTTAAAAACGAGATCCAAGACAAAGATGTGTTCGTTCGCACCGACAACATTGCGAATGTTGCATATATCAATCGCCAAGGTGGTTTGCACTCTTGTCACCTGTCGCATCTCGCCTCCTCTTATAGTGTTAGAAGAATCTGAGGTGTCTTTGTACCATTGACATTACAGGGTCGCTCAATACAGCGGCAGATGCATTTTCATTAGCAGCGTGTCCCAGCAAATGGCGACTCCACCCCCAGTCGGTTCAGCTGATTTGGAAACGTTTCGGCAGAGCACAGGTAGATCTGTTTGCATCTCCAGAGACAACCCATTGTCGCCGGCAGTGATGGGCAGTATCGCGTTACTGTAATCCGATTACTTTTTTCAAGTAACAAGCAAAGTAAGGGATTACAATTGCAAAAACAGTAATTAGATTACTGTTACTTCCCCGTAAGCAGGCTGCATTACTGCGTTATTTAACCTTGATTTTGTTTCGTGAGACTCTCTCGTGTCGTGACGCGAGTCGAGTGACAATGACGTATGAGCGTTGCGCCGTCAGTCAGTGTAGTGTTGAACATGAAGAGACAACATGGAGTGCGAGAGAAAACAAGACTATGCAACCTTTGAGTTTAACCCAGTTAAATGTGACAAAACATCAGCGTCCGCTTTACACTCTGCGTGGAGATAAAACTTTTATCTACAGCAAAAACTTCCACCTCAAATCTGAGCAAACACCTAGCAAGCAGGTGTTGTACCGAAATCCGACTCCCTCATACACGTTCACGCGAAATCTGATGTAAACAACAGACTATATATCTATATTTCATGGATTATACGCATTTATGGACAAAAATGGTCATTTGATGAACTCTGTTAGAAGGTTTTTATGGGTTATTCACACATCTGAAACAGACTGGATTCGACTCACAATCATTATATTAAGACTAAGGTAAGAAGTCACGTTTATATTTTGCATGTTGTCATCTGGACTTCTGTAACAAAATACTACATTTATCATGCTTTTGCATCTGTATCTCAAAACAGAGACTATACACTGATGCTAAACCCGTAGACCTTTCAAACAATGCATAGTAATAGTAATATTATTAATGTTTGTAGACAGTAGGCTATATAGATATTGTTAGCAGCGTTAAAAGAACGACGTCATTACCCCCACAAATTAGTGCGCGTTGAGAGGTTAAAACAGAGAATGTTTCATTTGATTCAATTTAAGATGATGGAATATGCAGAAAGAATAGAAGTAGGCTGAAAGGTCTGTTGCTTTATACTGTAGCATATTCAGGTCGTGCATCATGTTTTTGAAAAGTAACTTAGTAAAGTAACTAATTACTTTTAAAAATAAGTCATCAGTAAAGTAACGGGATTACTTTCTTGGAGGAGTAATCAGCAGAGGTGTGGACTCGAGTCATGTGACTTGGACTCGAGTCAGACTCGAGTCATGAATTTGATGACTGCAAACTGATGAAAGTAATCCGTCCAGGGCCTGAGGCAAAGCAGCTCCAAACCATGATGTCCCCTCCACCATATTTCACAGTTGGGATGAGGTTTTGATGTTGGTGTGCTGTGCCTTTTGTTCTCCACACATAGCGTTGTGTGTTCTTTCCAAACAACTCAATTTTGGTTTCATCTGTCCACAGAATGTTTTGCCAGTAGTGCTGTGGAACATCCAGGTGCTCTTTTGCAAACTTCAACCGTGCTGCAATATTTTTTTACCTCCGTGGTGTCCTCCCATGAAGTCCATTCTTGTTTAATGTTTTCCGTATTGTAGATTTGTCAACAAAAATGTTAGCATGTGCCAGATATTTCTGTAAGTCTTTAGCGGACACTTTAGGATTCTTCTTCACCTCATTGAGCATTCTGCGCTGTGCTCTTGCAGTCATCTTTACAGGATGACCACGCCTAGGGAGTGTAGCAACAGTGCTGAACTTTCTCCATTTGTAGACAATCTGTCTTACTGTGGACACATGGACATCAAGGCTTTTAGAGATACTTTTGTAGCCCTTTCCAGCTTTATGTAAGTCAACAATTCTTGATCGTAGGTCTGAGAGCTCTTTTGTGCGAGGCATGGTTCACATCAGACAATGCTTCTTCAGAACAGCAAACTCAAAACTGGTGTGTGTTTTTTATTGGACAGGGCAGCTTTAATCAACACATCCAATCTCATCACATTGATTGGACCCCAGGTTGGCTGACTCCTGGCTCCAATTAGCTCTTGGAGAAGTCATTAGCATAGGGTTTCAAATACTTTTTCAACCCTGCACTATGAATGTTTACATGTTGTGTTCAATAAAAACATGAAAACGTATAATGTTTGTGCGGTATTGGTTTAAGCAGACTGTGTTTCTCTATTGTTGTGACTTAGATGAAGATCAGAACACATTTTATGACCAATTTATGAAGAAATCCAAGTAAGCCCAAAGGGTTCACATACTTTTTCTTTCAACTGTATGAGGTATTTAGTGATACCACTACCAGTCTTAAATGTATAACTGATGATATTATATATTATGACTATTTATATATTAAGTTTTACCTAGGAATACTTTACCGTGAGGATTATTGAGCAGTACTACCACGTGAAACTATTTATCACTAATAAACACCCACAGTGTTAGCATATAGCCCGCTAGCTTCAACAAACGCTGCCGACTGAAGCTAGCATTTTCCGATCTAATGGCGGATTCATCTGATATATGCTTTTCTGACCTGTCCTCGCCTGAGCGGGAAGCTACGAAGGAGTTGATCGGTTTGAGCAGATCCAACGCGAGCTACAGCGCCCACTTCACCATGTCTCCGGACGTCCACAAGCGACCGAGGAATGCGACAAACGAGTACTCCACGCGATGCAGCTTTACGGACCGTAAGCGAGTGAACGGAGACGCCATTGCCCAACATGAAAGCGATCGGGAAGCTGTGGAGGAGCCGCTGCCCGGCCTTCGCAGATTCAGCATGCCCAACATCACCCTGGACCCAGACGTTCGCAGGCGACTGAGGCGTACCACAACCAAACCCCCAACGCGATGCAGCTCCGCGGAGCGCGTTCGGGTAAACAAAGACGCCATCGCCCAGCATGAAAGCGGTAAGACTCCGCTTGTTATTGTAACATGTACTACTTGCTACATGTATAGTTTAGCTTCTGCCGTTAGCATAGATGGGTTTACATGCACTAAGTGTATTGAAGTATTAAGATTAACTGAGAAGGTTGCTGAACTAGAATCGCGCATCCGAACGCTAGTTGAGGATAGCAAAACCGCTAACGTTACTGTTGTAAATACTGTATCGAGCGAAAAGACTAATGGCTCGGTTCCGACATCAGATGCTAATGTAAACATTACAAACAATGTATCGAGCGCACATAGTGTTCCGACATCAGATGCTAATGTAAACATTATAAATACTGTATCGAGCGCGCATAGTGTTTATCATAATACACATGGCTCGGTTCCGACATCAGAGTCAAGTCGGCGGTCTAACTGGGTGACTGTCAGGCGGCATAGTCATATACGGCGTCCATCTAAGACCCATAACGTTACGGTACTTTCTAACAGATTCGATCCCCTAAGGAATACACTAGCTGAAACACCTGTTAAAAGTGCCCTGGTCATTGGAGATTCTATACTCAGGAACACTAACATTGAGGCACCAAACACCCTAGTCGACTGTATACCGGGAGCCAGAACGTCTGACATTAGATCCAAACTTAAAGTGCTGGCTAATGCTAAACGGAAGTTTTCTAAGATTGTTATTCACGCCGGAACAAATGACACCAGACTCCGACAGTCGGAAATCACCAAAGATAATATTAAGGAGATGTGTGAAATTGCAAAAACAATGTCAGACAATGTAATATGCTCTGGTCCCCTCCCCGCCTACCGGGGAGATGAAACACATAGTAGATTAGAGTCTCTAAATGGCTGGATGTCAAAGTGGTGCCCTCAGCATAATGTAGGGTTTATAGACAATTGGAAGCATTTCTGGGGTAGACCATTTCTCCTAACCCGAGATGGCCTTCATCCGACATCAGAAGGAAGTGCTATACTCACCAGAAATCTGATTAATATTCTTAATTCTGATATAGTATGACTATCCAGGGCCCAGGTCAGGAAACAGACGGATCAGCTTAACTGTCCGTCTGTTAGCTGGCATGATATGTCTAGATCACATATATCCCAGAACTTCGAGTCGATCTTACCAGAATATCAACACATTTCAACTGTATCTGTTCCCCGAACAAGCAAATACAGAGCACCGCTTGCCACATCACGTACAAATTTGACCAACATAAAATTAGAAAACAATACATTACAAGATGAACCTCGAATGTTAAAATTCGGCCTTCTTAACATTAGATCGCTTACCAATAAAGAACCTATTGTTAATGAAATAATTAATGACCAAAACTTAGATGCACTCTGTTTAACAGAAACCTGGCTTAAAGCAGACGACTACATTAGTTTAAACGAATCCACCCCACAAGACTATTATTATAAACACGAACCTAGGTTAAAGGGGAGAGGGGGTGGTGTAGCTACAATATACAACAAAATTTTTAAAGTAAACCAAAAATCTGAACTAAAATTTAAATCATTTGAACTAATGTTGTTAAATATGGAAATAACTGATCGTAACCACAAACAGCTCTCTTTTGCCTTAGCTACAATCTATAGACCTCCGGGCCACCATGCAGATTTCCTTAAAGAAATAGCAGATTTTCTGTCTGAGCTTGTAGTCACTGTAGATAAAGCTCTTATCGTTGGTGATTTTAATATTCATGTGGATAACCATAAAGATGCTTTAGGACGTGCGTTTATGGATGTTCTAAATTCTCTCAATATTAGACAAAACGTGACAGGGCCAACGCATACTCGTAAGCACACATTAGACTTAATTCTGTCACTCGGGCTTAATATTAATGACATCAAAATATCACCTCAGAGTGATGCAGTTTCTGACCATTACCTTGTGTCATACACTGTACTTCTAGATAGGATCACTCAATCCACAACATGCTACAGATTAGCCAGAACAATAATTTCCACCACTAAAGATAGCTTTATTAGCACTCTTCCAGACCTGTCCCAAATTAAACATGCAGATAACTGTGATGATCTAGATATTGTAATAGAAAACCTAAACAATGTCTGTTCTAACACATTGGATGCCGTTGCTCCCATTCGAAAAAAGAGAATCAAAGAAAAGCCGCCAGCTCCATGGTATGATCATCACACCGCAGCTCTTAAAAAGGCAACTAGGAAAATGGAAAGAAATCATAGAAGCACAAAATTAGAAGTATGGCGTGCAGCATGGAAAGATAGTGTTAAACACTACAGACAGGCTATTAAAACCGCCAGATCTACCTATCTTAGCAAGCTTATAAATGAGAATCATAATAACCCTCGTTTCCTCTTTGGCACCGTTGCAAAACTGACTAGAAACAAAGAACAAACAGAAACCAATAGTAAACTCCAACACAATAGTAACGACTTCATGAACTTCTTTTCTAACAAAATTACGGCTATAAGGGAAAACATCGTAGCTACACAGGCAGCCACCACTCTACCCGTTAGTTCACTTAACACTAGACTACCACACGAACATCTTGATTCATTTAAACCTACTACAATAGAAGAGCTCTCTAAACTAGTAACGTCATCCAAATCATCGTCCTGTATATTAGACCCCGTTCCCACAAAACTACTTAAAGAGGTATTTCCTGTAGTGTCAACCCCGGTTCTAAATATCTTTAACTCATCGCTAGAAATAGGATACGTTCCAACATCTTTCAAACTAGCAGTTATTAAACCGCTGATTAAAAAACCACAGCTTGATCAGGGAGAGCTTAATAACTTTAGACCAATCTCAAATCTCCCTTTTCTTTCGAAAATATTAGAAAAGGTAGTGGCAAGCCAGTTACGCACATTTTTGACAAATAATAGTACATATGAAAAGTTCCAATCAGGATTCAGGCCCCACCATAGCACAGAGACAGCGTTGCTTAGAGTTACAAATGACCTCCTATTAACATCCGATCGTGGTGAAATCTCAATTCTTATATTATTAGACCTTAGTGCAGCCTTTGACACAATAGATCATACAATCTTACTCAATAGACTAGAAAACTATGTTGGTATCAGTGGTCAGGCGCTAGCATGGTTTAGGTCGTATCTAACCAATCGCTATCACTTTGTTTATGTAAACGAGGAAGAGTCATATCACTCCCTGGTTAAATACGGTGTACCGCAGGGATCGGTTTTAGGTCCTATCCTGTTCTCGTTATACATGTTACCTCTAGGAGACATTATCAGGAAACATAACATAAGTTTTCACTGCTATGCGGATGATACCCAGCTTTACATCTCCTCACATCCCAGCGAAACACACACGTTTTCTAAGCTAACAGACTGCCTTAGCGATGTTAGTGACTGGATGGCACATAACTTTCTTAAGCTGAACTCCAATAAGACAGAGATACTTATTATTGAACCGAATCGCTACAAACATAATATGTCAGATTACACGTTGCACATAGATGGCTGCACTGTGGTGCCATCTTCCACGGTAAGGAACTTAGGTGTGATGTTCGACAGCAACTTATCCTTCGATAGTCATATCGCCAACGTCTGCCGTACAGCTTTCTTCCACCTTAGAAATATCTCGAAAATACGCCCTATACTGTCTACATCTGACGCAGAGAAGCTTATCCATGCTTTTATGACCTCTAGAATAGACTATTGTAACTCGCTACTCGGGGGATGCCATGCAAATCAAGTAAACAAGCTTCAGCTAGTTCAAAACGCTTCCGCAAGGGTACTTACTCGATCTAAAAAGTACGACCACATAAGCCCAATTCTGGCATCTTTACACTGGCTACCAGTTAAATATCGCATACAATTTAAAATATCACTACTCACCTACAAAGCTTTAAATGGCCTAGCACCCTCATACCTTAGAGAATTACTATCAGAATACAATCCATCACGCACACTACGGTCACAAAATTCTGGTCTCTTGATTATCCCTAGACTATCAAAAGTGTCTAAAAGTGGAAGGTCATTTTCCTACTTAGCCCGTAAGCTCTGGAATGATTTACCAACCAATGTCCGAGAATCAGACACAGTCGATAATTTTAAATCTAGACTTAAAACTTTTCTCTTCAACAAAGCATTCGCATAATTTGTCTAGTAAAAGTACTTAACTCGAAATAGTTATTTGTACCGAACAAAGCACTCGCGGTCATAAAACAGACCAACCAAATAAATAAATAAAAACCTTATCTTAACGTATAGTCGGATTGCGATTTTGGAACTTTCGTGTTCTTGTGAATAGTATGCCATACAAACCCGTTTGCCACTGATCGTGCATTAACGGCGTCAGTGGGGCATCCAGCCTTAGTCAAACGGGTTGGCACGTATGGTTGGGTTGGGCTTTTGGCGCTTTCTTTATATTGCGAATACTATGCCATACAGACCCGTTTGCCACTGAACCTGCATTAACGACGACAGTGGGGCTTCCAGCCTTAGTCAAACGGGTTGGCACGTATGGTCGGGTTGCGATTTTGGCGCTTTTTTGTGTCTTGTGAATAGTATGCCATACAGACCCGTTTGCCACTGAACCTGCATTAACGACGACAGTGGGGCCTCCAGCCTTAGTCAAACGGGTTGGCACGTATGGTCAGGTTGCGATGTTGGCGTTTTCTCATGATCTTGTAAATAGCATGCAATATAGACCCGTTTGCCACTGAACCTGCATTAACGACGACAGTGGGGTTACAGGCCTTAGTCAAACGGGTCGACAGGTTTCATTTTCTCTTTCTCTTAAAAATCAGAAGGTGACCCTTAGTTACCATATATACCGTCGCAGTGGGCCCCCAATTTGCAAAATCCTCAACTGTGGATAATATAATTATGCCGCAATAGTTAGTCTGTCTGAAACTAAGCTGATTAAACCACATCACTGTGTGACACTTGCATTACATGTGAACGGCCCCTACGCTAATATGATTTTGTTTTTCTCTCCCTGTCCTGTCCTCGACCCTGAGGACAATGGGACAAACAGACCCAGTTCCGGTAGATGTGAAAGTCGACTCACCTCTGATCTACTGGTCGTCCATCACTGTGATGCCCAGCTGATGCCTGACCAACGACCACCGGCAGAACCCGCTTAAACCCCGCTTAATCCCCGCTTAAGCCGAAAGTATACTAGGGACGTCCGCGTATGCGCGCCGTCCGCATGACGTCATTTTCGTCATCAAGAGGGTCCGCGGCCGGCCGCGCGGACCGTCCGCGTGCAGCCCAAAATTTGAGACCGCGCGGACAGTGCGCGTACAGTCCGCGTACAACAGCGCATGCGCGTTAAAATATTTAGACAGGACACTCCACTATAAACAATTATACAAAGGAAATAGACAGCATTTTGCACACACACTATCGTTTTTCTTCTTTAACTTTTACTTCTTCCAAGAAGAGAAAGCACTGGAGCATGTTTGTTTGATTCCTGTTCTTTGTTGTCTTGTTGTTTGTTCTAAACTGTGTTTGCAATGGTGGATCTGTTACTTTTCTTCACCTATCCTAATGTTTTAATGTACTGTAAATGTCGCCAAATCAGTGCTGTCCTGACAGCCTGTTAGACTAATAATTTGAATAAGAAATCATTTGTATTGCGTATAGTGTCGAACGCGGCCATCCGCGTGTGGCCGCGCGGAGTATACTCGGAAAGCTTCGCGGACGCGTGCGCGCGCGAGCCGGACGCGGACGCGGAAAAAAAGTATACCCGGGCCTTTAATCTCCTTATCCGTCTATATGTGTTTATATACATATATATCTCCCAAGGGTTTTTCCCTCCTAGGACTTTTTTTTTTTTTTTTTCCTCGGCTCAACAACCCGGGGTTTTTGTTTTTTTTCTCCTAGGGGGTTTTTTACCCCGGGGAGGTAGCCTGCTTGGGCTTAATTTAGCATCTTCTCCTAGACGTTACATTAGTAATACGCTCGTTCATAATGTCGAGTCATAGCCTCAGCAAATTTGACAGCTTATGCTATTGTGTATTATGTTGTGCTATCTGTCATTTTTCTGTGCTTTTACTGCTTCTATTAATGTAAAGCTGCTTTGAAACAATTGAGTATTGTGAAAAGCGCTATATAAATAAAATTGAATTGAATTGAATGATGACAAAGTTTTTTTTCTGCATAATCACAGTAACCCAAGTAGTAGTGTCGTTCATCAGTGGACGCCTTCCTTAGCCTGATTCTCAGATTTCCAGCAAAAAGTTTGGTTTTCCCATTTATTGGAATGCTGTGCAGGTATTTAAGTATTTTAGTAATTGTGTTAAATAAAGTAATATTTACTAAATGTGTATTAAAGGGGGAAATACATTGCAAGGCCAGTTAAAACAAAAGCGACAAACTGTAAGCAGTAATATTTTTATTTCAAATATGTTCATAAATAAAAATAATACTTAAAACACTTAAAATGTGTGAAGCAGGAAAATAAATTATCAAAACAAAAGATTTATTGACTGCAATATTTTTACAGTTATGTGGATGACGTGATCAGACTTCCTGATTCCAATGGACATGGCATCACAGTTTGACAGACCTTCAAAGGAGGACGCCATTTCATGTGCTTCAGTGTAGGGGGTGGTCGGAAGCCAACATACTGACCCTAAAGAAGTCTATTGCAGGGGTACCCAACCCTGCTCCTGGAGGGCCACCGTCCTGCAGACTTCAGTTCCAACCCAGCTCCAACACACCTGTCTGTAATTATCAAGCAACCCTGAACACCTTGATAAGCTGCTTCAGCTGTGTTTGATTGGGGTTGGAGCTAAAATCTGCAGGATGGTAGCCCTCCAGGAACAGGGTTAGGCACCCCTGCCCTATAGTGTCATCTTAGATAGCACCAGCTGACAAAGCTTCGATATGCAATTTATATGTATGATATTGTAATCTGTAAGAAGTCAATTGAAAAAATTTTGAGAGAAGAGCACAATATGGTTACTAAAGTATGTTTATTTTTATATTGTTCAACAATTAAATGTATATTTGTAATAAATAAAAAACTTTTGACTGAGTGCTATATTTTCTTCAAGTTATATCTTTTGTTCTTTTGTGTACTTTTTTACTAAAATGCTACTTTAGTGTTATTAGTTTTAAAATGTAATATAACAACTTACTCCTCTAGTGCCCTGCGCCTCAAAGGCCCATAGTCTGTACTATAAATGTCCTCTGTGTAGGGATTCAGACAATTTGTGCAAAACCTGGATAATGAATCACGTATGTAGGAGGCCCTGGAATAAATAAGACCATAGCACTTATAAGTAAGCAGTGTTTCATAATAAAGTTTACTATGGTAAAATAATGTAAAACTAACAAATGAAATAGTTTTTATCATCATTTCAATGAATATTTTCTATGTGCTACATTTGGTGTTTCCATATAGTTTGCACAGTAATGTAGTACATTATAATTTCCTTTTGAATTTCACATTTTCGGCTTTGTTTAGCATTCTGGCAGAGTTAAAGTTAAAAGACACTTAAAGAAGTTAAATGCAATCGCGTTCATTGACGGACATCGTTTATAGCGTAACGACCGTCTGAACTCTCTAGATCGAGCTCGAAGTGGTAAGGCGGTACAGACACCGTCGTTTATAGAGAAATATAACTGTTTGTTTACGTTCATGCCTTTGATTCTCAGGACTGGAAAACCCACGCGTAACCTTTCAAACACACGCTGAACCCAGTTGACCAATAACAGTTGAGTAGTTCATCTGACCAATCAGAGTACACTAGACATTTTGGGAGGCGGAGACAGTAACTAAATCCGAGCATTTTACAGACAGGGCAAAATCGGTGAGGTATGTAGGCAATTTATAAGAATAATAATGCATTAGTTCTAGTTTTAATCACATAAATGTACTATGGGAGACCAATAAATTACAATAAGGTGCTTATTTGTTTAAAAAATGTGCTCTTTTAATAAGAGGACTTTGAAACTAAAATATTAATGCATTTTTATTCCATACAGCTGTTGTGGGAAAAGTTATGTGAAAGAATAAATCTACGCTACACTAGTTCATTTACAGTGGTCAGCTATATTATGCACCTTATTTTAATGCAGTATATAGTATGTAGCATAGTGTTAATACTTAGATCTAGATATTTTTCTATTAGATAAAGGCATATACTATATCTTAATGTACCTGAAACTACAAGAGTTTTAAATGTAAGGTTTTGTGAGAACTTTATTATGGGAATTTTATCAACCCTATAATTAAAATGACAAATCTCTGTTTTGACATTGCAATCATATTGGTCGGTCTGTGACAGACTTCTCATTTGGCAAATCACAACACTGCAAGCCCCACCCCACTCTATAAAAGTATTGTGCTTGAGTTGTCTGTTTTACTCTGAATCTGAGATCTGATGGACCCAAGACACTTGAAACTACTAAAGTCAATGAGAACTGGGTATGTGCTTATAGTTACTTTTTTCACTTTATGAACTATACTTTAAAGAATTTCTTATTTTACAACCACTGGACTTACAGTAAAACTACAGTAATGATGTTTATTAGTAATTCATGAGCAGAATATAAGGAACCAGACAGTTGTTAATTCCACATTAAAACACAAATATATATAAACGTCCTCTTGAGTCAAGTCAAATTTATTTAAATAGTTATTTTTTACAATGTTGTATTGTTTAAAGCAGCTTTATGATGAGATAATATAATTAAATGAACACTTGTAATACATTTGTGGACAGATGTAACAGCTCATAATGTATAGGCTACTGAATTATACTTTCATGAATTTAATTAGTTTAACTATTGTGTAGCTTAAAACACAAATGAAGAACAATAGGCAAATAGGATTACTTTGTGTTTTCTAATAGACAAAAGTTTTCTTTTTCTGTCTGTTTTATGACATCAAGAAATCAGAAATCTACTTGAATCACAGAGATTATAATGGGCAACAATGAAGGACATGAAGTATCGAAACGGCGACAAGCAGAGAATGAACGCAACAGAGCTCAAGCTGAGAAATGGCAAGCAGAGGAGGAACGCAAAAGAGCTCAAGCTGAGAAAAATCGAGCAGAGGAGGAACGCAACAGAGCTCAAGCTGATAAAGAAGCACTCCAGCATAAAATGAATATCTTACAGCAAAATATTAATTTGGAGAATCTGAAACAAGAAGAAAAGAGAAAAATAGATGAGAATAACAGATTTAAAGAACGAGAAGAAAGGAACAGAATTCAACTACAAAAGCAAAAGTCACAAAATTAAAACAATAACAAATAATTTGGTATTCTGAAACTTTTATTAATGAGATATTGAAAAAATGAATACTTCAACACATTCTGTAAATCATGTTCATTTGCCTTAAAAATAACTAAACTCAAAAATGTTGTGTCAGATTTTTTACAAATTCTGTAATGATTTGTTAAACTTTATTCATATATGCATATATTATTTTCACTACAGTTTTAGGTGTGCTCACCTACCCTTTAAAGGTTGATTCCTGAGATCCTAAACCACTGTGTTTATTTCTTACCTCTAAATATTCACAAGCAATAAGAAATCAAATTTGTTTTATCACACACAGAGATTGTGAACTTTATGCATAATATGCTACACGCTTACATAAAATGCTTTTACATAAAGTGCTTTTTTTCTGTAATTCACTAAATAAAACAATGACTAAATAATGACAATATGTTTCAGTTTCATTTCTTCATTTATCATTGAGAGCATGCAAATCCCACAAATTAAATTTAATACAACAATGCAACAACGAATCTGTTTCTCTAAAATAAAAGTAAGTATGATGTTTATAAGTGAACAACTGTACATTTAAAACTGGGAACCAAAAGAGATTTAACTCACAAGACATTTGCTTCTTATCTGTTCTACTGATCACAGATGCATGCACTGTAAAAAAAAGTGATATTTTAAGTTAAAGTAGCATGAAAAAAAAAAGTGTTGATTTGACAAAAATGTTGCATTTGTGTGAAGAATACTGGCCAATAAAGTTTATGGTTTACATGAGACTTTGAAACATAAGGTCCTACAGTAATTAGGTTTTGTTTTTAAATGCATGTAATAACCTCGAAAATGCTGATCCAATTTTTCACATTTTGGGAAGCCTGCTACAATGTAAAAAATTATAATTATTTGCTGCCTTAAATTGTTTTGTACAATCAATTTGGATTTCAACTTCCTATTATTTATGTTGACTAGAGACAAGTTGTTTCAACTATATTTCATAAGTTATAACAACTAATTTCTAGTCAACATAAATAATATAAACTTTCCTTTTTAAAATGTTGGGTTGTTTAAACCCATGGATGGGTCAAATACGGACAACTGGGTTAACTTACCTAGTATTTTCTAAATCAAAATTATATAGTGCCCCTAAAACCTATGACACAAATCTTTTATGTACACGTTTTATGAAAGCTATTAAATGTAATACAAAACATCATGCTTTTTTTGCTTTCGACACAAATCTGCCTACTTCACTGTGGTTTTCCAAAGAGGTTTGAACAAGAAAGTCCCAGTCCTAGCCCAAACCCTAAAACCTGTCCAATTCATAGGACTGTAAAACAGAAACCCTACTTGTTAAGCAAGTGTGCAGTCATTTATTTACGTTGAGAACTAAACTTTAAAAGTCAGATCTGTTTCTGGCCAATCACAGAGTTATGGGGTGTGGCTTTACTCTATAAAACTGCTGTGTTCAGATGACTCCAAAGAAGTCTCCAAAACTGAAGGTAAGACAAATCATTCTGCAGTAATAAAGGTATGTGGCTTAAAGTCTTAACTTTAGCAATAGTTTTATTGTGTATCAGGATTGTAAAAAAATGTGTGTGAATTATATCACCCAAAAAAAATTTTTTAACCATTGACTATACACTCTTAAAATATGCAAAAGAAACTTTTTCGTATAAATAGTTTAATAAAGCCCATTTGACATTGACAAATGGTTCTTTGTAGTGGAAATGCTTCTTCAGAAGTTAAGAAAGAAAGGATTCTTTGACTAAATGGTTCTTTGAGGAACGAAAAATGGTTCTTATATGGCAAAGCTGTGAACAACCTTTCAAGCACCTTTATTTTTAAGAGAGTGTTTAACATGCAAATGCAACAAATCCAAACTAGCATATATTAAGGCAATCCAGTAAAATATATATTTTAACTTAACTGCTTTCTTGAAGAAGGGTATTTATTTCCATTGATTTGTAGCATATTACCACAAAAATTGGACATAAATAGTGTTGCCAATAGAAAACATGACACACATATTTAGTTTATCTAGTTTGAGGTGAAGCAAAAATATGACCCGTGCTGGCAAAATGAGTCAAAATGAGCAAATTTTCAAAAATTAGTAAATTTTTTGTTATTTATTCCTTATAATACATTCTCTATTAGAAAAAATTTAAACGATGTATGATTTGTTGGAATCTGACAAAAAAATGACACAGCTACACGTGTTTGAAGTTGATAGAGTCAGCAAAGTCAGTTAATTGAGTTAAAGATTTATGAAGGTTCAAAAGCAAAATCACCAAATCCATACCTTAGAATAACTGATAAACTAATAGATTTGACACACACACAGTCAAAAACAATACTGTAGGAAAAATATAATAATGTTAATTTTTTTTCTTTCTTTTATTGTTTGATTGACATTGAGACAGACAGCTTTAATGTAATGCAAGGATCTAATATAATGTTACACATCAGATATTTTTCCTCAACAGTTAAAAACATTCACTTAAGACATAACAGATTATATCTGCGTGAATTCTTGTCAAAACAGATATTTTTAAAACTGTAATTCTGTGTAGATGTCTTTAAATCCTACCCAGTCTCACGGTGTGGTATAGTCACAAAATATTTGATTATTTATTTGAGTCATGGACATGATTTCCCGCTTTTTATTGTGTCCTTATCACGACTTTCTTTATCAAGACAGTTTCGCGTATTGGTTGCTCAATTTTTTAAATCATTGTCGCTTGGGGTTAGATAAGTCGTTCTAACCCTAACCCAAAGCAACAATGATGAAAAAAAAGAGTAACCAATATGTAAATGACACGATAAAGAAAGTTGATATGGACACGAAAAAAATCCGAGTCATGGACACAAATAAATAATCAAACATTTTGTGACTATACAACAAAATGCGGTGAGGTCAGATGTGTCAGTCAGTGCCAGGAAGATCGTTTTCGTGTCTTATCGCTCTTAATAACGCTTTTAACATAACTCAGGTCCCAAACTTTTTCTCTCTTAATAACTATTTAACCTCATGCAAGTCCTGCACTCTATTTTTTAATTCCTGCATGTTTTAAAACTGAAACTAAAATGTCAGACACGCATGTGCATGTAGATGCATCTTTGTAAAGATCATTTTAGATGTTTAATGACGATTTATATAATTGAGATCGCTACATGAGGGCTTAATGTTCTTATTTTGATGAAAACCTTAATTTCGACCAAAATCGAGATTTAAACTTTCTTTTGCCTAAAGCTAAAAATTTGACGTTGCACATTCCGACTCATTTTGCCAGCATGGGTCACAAATGTATTTTAATTTGTTGAACCATGTTATAATTTTAGACAGAAATTTTTAAGTTTGAATTTCAAACTGTTTTCCACTAAATATAGCATAAATATTGTGTTTTAGCAGATTTTAGTCCTCAATATATACATTTGAACTGTATGATTGTTTTGACAATACGGGGCTGGGTTTCCCAAAAGCATCGTAAGGCGTAAAAATCGTAAAGTAGATCGTAAAAACGATTGTACGAATCATCTTAGACTAACTGGCCGTTTCCCAAAAGCATCATAACTTAAGTAGCACTTGACAATCTAAGAGTGCTCTGGAGTAATCGAAAATCCCAAAGTGCATCTTAAATGACAGAGTAACAAGGTCACCTGCAACTTTAATGTGCAATGACGATAATGTAATGTTTTTAAATGTATATTTATGTAGTGATTTTTACACGGGCACCAATTAATTTAGTGATTTTCACACGGGCATTGAAATGTGTATGAAGTCAATAGGTGATGGTTTAATATCCATTTTGTTGGTGAAATAATGTAAAGATTTGTTCTTTGGTAAGCCAATACTTTGCAAAGCCATGCTGTGTCCTTAAGGAATTTTTCGATCGGCCTGGATTATGGGTAACAGAGGTTCGAAAGGATGATACGAATAAATGGTGTGAACCAATCAAGTCTTCTTCCTCCCAGCTTTGACACTGAGGTCGGCCATAAAAGATGTGGTCAGTTTCTTATCTGATCGAAGTGGACACTTGTTTGTTTTAACCCACCAAAATCCAGTCGAAATGTAGCAGTTGGGAGGAGTCTGGAATGTTTGTCATATGCTGTTTCCTACATTTGTGAAGGGTGAGACAGGAGACAAGAGAACCCAGGCGCAGACGATATCGGGGAGTGAACATATAACATTTATTAACATGAAACAAAAAACCCACGAGGGGGCAACTCAACATCAAACAAGATATACGAACACTGACTAAACATGATGAACTTGACTAAGATAAAACATTGCTGAACATAAATGACTGCAAGACACGACACGAATTAACACAATGAACCAGCACAAGACAAGAGGAGATTAAATAGGGAAACTAAACGAGGGCAACACAGGTGCAAGGGATGAACTAATAATGAATAATTAACAGGGAGAACAAGGGGGCGGGGACTAGAGGCGAGACACCAGAGGCACATGCCACAATAAACAAGGCATGAGCCCCCACATGAAACAAGAGACTGTCAGAACTCTGCCATCACTATAAAACATAAAGATAAAACAAGATTCTCGTGGCAGAGTCCTGACAACATTTATTTATTGAGTTTCTTGCCTATTGGTTTAACTCTTTCCCCGCCATTGACGAGATATCTCTTCAATCAAGAGAAAACGCTTCCCCGCCGCTGACGAGTATTTCCGTCTTTCCGCAATACCGCTATTATCTACTAGGTGGCGCCCTTCCGCAACTTTTTAAACCCGGAAGTATTGCCCTATGGCAAGCTGCTGCATGTCCGTGTTTGTTTTAAAGATCGCTCTGAATGGGATCTCTATGAAAAGTCCGTCACAAAAATGGAATTATCTCAGCTTTTTGCTCAAAATGTGGTGTTTTTGCAGAAACCTACCCATATTCAAAAGCTGATTACAAAAGAACTACTCAAGGTAGGATAAAACGTTTTTTTTTTTTTTGAAAGCAGAGGGTCTGTTCTTTCATTTGGTATATTGTATGTTTATATATCTGAAGAAAAACATTTTCTGGAAGGCATTAAACTTTGGTGAAAATCATGAAAAACGCTGGCGCTGGCTGGCAACTTTTTAAAAAAATGCTGGCGGTGAAAGAGTTAATATAAAAATTTAAAAAATAATAAAAAAATATTATTGTGCCTTATTTTACAATAAATGTATAAATGTGTTTTTTCATGTTAAATTGTTAGTATTGTCATGTAATGTAACGAACTACACATTTAATTACAGATTTTTAATTGTAAATTTAGATGAATTTGTATGCAGTCCAAGAAAACAGAAAAAATACAGTATAAATAATATAGGATATTCATATGTATTAATTCTGTTAATACAACAATGTTGATATTTGTAAATAAACACATATAGGCCTAATCATGTAAGCTTCTTGCACCTGTCATAGACGTCCAAATGACGTCCAAAAAAACTACCCAGTTCAAAGTTAAAATGGGATGTGGACGATATTCTCTGGCCTGACACAGATCAAAGACGGGATGTTGAGGCGGAATTTTTTTTTTTTTTTTACAGTGGTGCTGTGTAGCACTAGCACATTAATGAATAAAAGTGTGTGTGTGTGTTTTTGAAAGCTTGTGTGTAATGTCTGAGGGAAAAGTTTGATTTTTCAGTAAGAGCGAATGGTTTTAAACGTAGAGCTTCATTTTGACCTGAAAGTATGATGTTTGGAGAATTTGTGAGACGTTATATCATTGTGTTTACTGTTTTGAGAATAAGAGGCATAGTTTCAAGAAATGTGTTTAAGCAACTGAGAAAAACTGTAAAATATTTAATTAGTTATTGAACACTATTAACTCTTTCACCGCCAGCGTTTTTAAAAAAAAGTATGCCAGCACCAGCATTTTTCATGATTTTCACAAAAGTTTAATGCCTTCCAGAAAATGTTCTTATTCAAATATATAAACATACAATATACCAAATGAAAATGCAGCAGCTTGCCATAGGACAATACTTCCGGGTTTAAAAAGTTGCGGTAGGGCGCCACCTAGTGGATAATAGCGGTATTGCGGAAAGACGGAAATACTCGTCATTGGCGGGGAAGTGTTTTCTTTTGATTGACGAGATATCTCGTCAATGGCGGGGAAAGAGTTAAACAATATTATTAGATGCACATCGGGTGAAGATCATCAGGCTAAACATAAAAAAAAACACACAAAAAAGACCAAAACAAATGGATAACGACTCGTAAGTAGCACTTAAAGCGCTGCTGCGTGCGATCGTATTTAAGTGCAGTTCTGGGAAATGCACATGAAAGAATAATGAACTTTCATTAAATAGCTCGTAGAAAGCGCTAAGTTCAATCGTTATCGGGAAACCCAGCCCAGGGCCCAAAAGCTTCGTAAACCTAAGAAGTTTTTAAAAACGGTCGTACGACTGATCTTAATATTACGGTCTGTTTCCCAAAAGCAACGTAAATTAAGTAGCACTTGAAAATCATCATAGATCTATGAGTGCTCTGGAGTAATCGTTAATTCATAAGTGCATCGTATGACAACAAAGTTACAAGGTCACCTGCAGGACAACCAGCAAATTGCACTCCTGCAATGATGATAATGTAATTTTTTAAATGTACATTTATTCATTGGGTTCTTCTTTGTTCATTTGTTTAAATTACTTTAATATAAATTCAAATGAGAAATCTAATTTTAATACACATAAATTTATAAAGAAGGAAGACGTATTTGGTACAGTTTTGATAAAAGTTGGTACTAGCAATATGATAAATGGTTCCATCCAATTGCTGCTATATTTCATCAACAATAAAAAAATGTTTTGAAGGGAAATGGCATCTGATTAAAGAAACCACACAATTTAAGGTTTTAAGGCTTTTAAAATGTTCACACATCACACACTGCCTTTCATCTATTCCACTAAATTCAGAAGGCAATGCTTGAAGTAACAGCTGATTTGTAGAGAAACTGTATTGTTTAGCTCAAAACCTTAATATATTCTCTGACGGTTAATAGTGACCTATGGCTGTGCTCAATATAAATATGTATGGTACAATGCAGAAATCCATAATAATAAATAAACATAGATAATAAAAACAAATAATCATCATCTAAACCATAATATAAAATGCAGAAGGCATTGCAGTGGGACGAGTCCTAACTAAATATGGAAAATAATATTTCATGATGCACAAATTATTAAAACATTTCAAAAAGTCATTGGACAATAATGAACAATATTATTTAAAAATATTAGTGCACATCAGCTGAAGATCATTAGCCTTAAGCTTCTGCTACAATTACCAATCTTTGGGAAACGCACATAAATAAACGACGAATGTTCGTTACGTAGCTCGTAGAAAGCACTCTTAAGTGCTAAGTTAAATCGTTATCGGGAAACTTAGCCAGTACAATATCAGAATTTTTAAGCAACATTCTGTTTCTGTATTTGTTAATCCAAAGTCCACATTTCAGACAGACCTAATCTGGTTATGACACTTACATTGGTAAAATCAGACATGGTTTACATATTGACTTAATCATGCATTATGCATGAGTTCTAAAACTAAATCTGTCACAGGATCATTTTATTAAATGGCATACAAAAGCTGCTAGTAAAACAATAAAACAAATAAACAATACATTTTTTTTCTGTTATATCTTTCATATTTTGTCATGTCAATATTTTGTGTAACAAAATTTAATTTACAAAAATCCAGGATTTCTTCAACAACAAGATGTCTGACTCTGAAACAATTGAACTGGCATGTCTTGGCCGACCTTTTCAGCTGGGAATGCTGTACGACTGCCGAAGAGACGTCCTCATTCCAGGTAAATGAAAGCACACACACACGCACACACGTACGCACGTACGCACACACACACGCACGCACACACACACACACACACACACACACAAAAGGAGGCATCTTATTTTGAAATGTAAAAATCAAAACTGAGTTTGTTGTGTGTGTGTCATGTTTGTGTGTCTGGGGCGCACCCCACTATAAGTTTCTATTTTGGTCAGTAAAAAGGGTAAAAAACATGTGACCTGAGGCTGAGTTCTAATTGGCTGGTTTTGGATCCACCCTAGGGCGCAGGACTGTGCATCCCAAACCCTCCCACTTATGCTGTAAGCAAATCAATATTGTTTTTTATGTCTTTGACTTCATGTGATTGGATAGTTCTCAGAGTCTCATAACCGCGTTGCAGATTGCCATGTAACTGCTAGATACAGTACTGATCAGTGAAAGCAAGTGAAATACCTTGAGATGAAAGAAAATATGATTTTATGCTTGGACCAGATTAAGCAGCAAAAAGTGATCGTGGATGAGCCTACACTTTACTGTGTGTGTGTGCAGCTAACATGATTTAGCACGAAGTTAGCATGAAGCTACCATGATTTAGCATGAAGTTAACATGAAGCTACCATGATTTAACATGAAGCTAGCATGATTTTGCATGAAGATAGCATGATTTAGCATGAAGTTAGCATGAAGCTAGCATGATTTAACATGAAGCTAGCATGATTTAGCATGAAGCTAGCATGATTTAGCATGAAGTTAGCATGAAGCTAGCTTGATTTACCATGTAGCTAGCATGATTTAGCATGAGGTTAGCATGAAGCTAGCTTGATTTAGCATGAAGCTAGCATGATTTAGCATGAAGTTAGCATGAAGCTAGCTTGATTTAGCAGAAAGCTAGCATGATTTAACATGAAGTTAGCATGATTTAACATTAAGCTAGCATGATTAAGCCTGAAGCTATCATGATTTAACATAAAGTTGGCATGAATCTAACATGATTAAGCATGAAGTTAGCATGAATCTAACATGATTTAGCATGAAGCTAGCATGATTTAGCATGATTTAGCATGAAGTTAGCGATAGTTTTTCCTCCTCTATCAAGCAATGAACAAGTGGTATTAAAGGAGCCATGGCACAAGACTTTTTTAAGATGTCAAATAAATCTTTGTTGTCCCCAGAGCACATATGTGAAGCTTTAGCTCAAAATATCATATAGATAATTTATTATAGCATGTTAAAATTGACACTTTGTAGGTGTGTGCAAAAATGTGCCGTTTTGGGTGTGTCCTTTAAAATGCAAATGAGCTGATGAAGTGCAAACACTGATCACAATGATGGTGGTTTGTTGCAATTAAAACTCAATTGTCCTTTTCTCTGCACTAAATCAGTGGCGCCCCCGCTGCCCCCCCCAATAAAAGTCACTGGCCCCCCAGTGGCCCCCAAACAGAATGAGATTTTTATTTTTTATCAATTATATTATCAATTATATTATTATATTAAATATTATCAATTTTGTGCTGCATCCTTGGCACTTTTTGGAGATTTTCGCCGTTTTGATCATGTTACATTACTTTATTCTGGAGTCATCAGCGTCTAGGCGTGCTCACAAGCTTTGCTGTTGCTGCATTTGGCTATCTGAGGAATTAAAACATCTAAGAAACGTTCACAACATTTCAAAATCCCAGTACGGTAATGTGCAGTTAACCTCCTCTGTGTAGAAAATGTATAGTTTAAAATGTGACAGTCTCGACGTTATATTAGTAGAGATGTCTAGATTCATCTTCTTGGTCCAACGGCAAAGTTCGCCAGGGTTCACAGGGCGCGGAATCACACATGCTCATACGAGGTAACATTTAATGCAAAAATCCGTTCCTGTAATAATTTTATCTAAACATATTCTTTAAATCGTTATGTAACATCAAAATCAATTACGTGGCTATAGCTTATGTCATTTTCGTTGTTTATATACTTTATGGATTTAAAATTACATTAATTTCATAGAAAAATGCAGTTGTTGTGCAAAATGCATTAATGACACAATTAAACAAGTCATTAAACAAAACGTAAATAAACAAAACATGCCATTTCAGATGTAAATATGATACCAATATGTCATTATTCCGATTGAAAAGTATTTGATATAAAAGTTAGTCAACACTTTTATTTTGGAGGTTTTTGCATGAAGGCAGGGTCGCTCAGATTGTTAGAAATGTAAGTGCCATGGAAAAGACTGAAAGCTCTATAATATTTCGTTTGATGTCTGTGTGCACACATTTCTGTGAACTGTGTACACTGTGCCCCCTTAAAAAAAATTGGTGCATGACGCCCCTGCCTGGCACATAGGCTGAAGGTCTCGCTCTACTCTTGCCAGTGTACCCTTGTGCGTGTGCACTCGCTGCCTGCGGTGGTGTGTGCACTGATGCGAAGGGAATAATGTGTTTCCATTCATTATGGGGCATACTCACCAAACGCAAGTTCAACGATTTGCGCGAGTAGATTACATACAAAGTCAATGCAAAGACGCAATCAGACGCGTCCTTGCAAGGGGCTATGCGAATGACGCGAATTGGGCGGCGCAATTGCCGAAAACACACGATTTTCCCTTTAAACGCGTCTTCGCGCAAGTTGAAAATATCCCACTGCGCAAAGTGACGTTGGAATGACATCTTTATCATGTAATTTTTGGACGTCCGAATCCGTTCCATAAAAGGGGTTGTTCTGTAACGCCAGGCGACGTCTTTTTTTCGACGTCTTCTGCACGTCTAAAGGTTGACATCCGTAGGACCTCTGTGTAAGGAAAAAAGACATGAAAAAAGCGAAAAAAGATAATTGTCTCTGCAGTTCACCCATCCATTGCAACACCGAAACACTTTAGTCATTTCATGCCGGCCGCGGGATTTGAACTACCGATTACTGGGTTACAAACAAGCCTCGCTAACCACTCGCCATATTATACTTTTAATATAACGGACTACACATTTAATTGCAGATTTTTAATTGTACATTTAGATGAATTTGTATATAATTCAATAAAGCAGAAAAAACAGTACTGTATAAATAATATAGACTATTCGTAAGTATTAATCATGTTGGTACAATAATGCTGACATTTGTAAATAAACACATTTTTATAGGCCTAATCATGTAATATAGACATAGGCCTGTCATAGACTTCCAAATGACGTCCAAAGAATTACCCAGTTCAAACGTCAAATGTTGCCGGTAAATATGACGTCCAAGTAGGGTCATGGTTGGACGTCCAAATAGTGGACCTAGTTTGGACGTCAAATACATGTCCAGAATTGGTCATGGACCGACAGACCCAATATAGACGTGATCTGCACGTCTATCAGACGTCCTGTGTTTAGTGGGAAGGGGTGGTGTTATTATAATAAGAGCTCCTTATGACATCATAAGGAGAGCTAAATTTCAACGACCTATTTTCCATGTGCTTGTAGAGAATGGTTTACCAAAACTTACAAAAAGTTACAGGGTTGATCTTTTTCACATTTTCTAGGTTGATAGAAGCACTGGGGACCCAATTATAGCACTTAAACATGGAAAAAGTCAGATTTTCATGCCATGGCCCCTTTAATAAAAACACTATTGCAATTGCTAAAAGAGGAGAGCTAGTTCAGTGAAGGTCAAGGGACAAATGCCTAAATAAAGGAAAATATTTTGAGGAATGTTTGTAACCAAACCATTTGTGAGCTCCATTCACTTCCATAGTAGGAAAAAAAATACTATGGAAATGAATGGGGCTCCCAAACCATTTGGTTACAAACATTCTTCAAAATATCTTCCTTCGTGTTCATCAGAACAAAGAAACTCATACAGGTTTATTACAACATGAGAGTGAATAAATGATGACAGATGACACATTTTTTGGGTGAACTATCCCTTTAAATAGTTTAGGATGGAAGTTACATGGAGTCATTTCTTATATAAATAATGTAATAAGTAGTACTCTATTCCAGTCTATATTATGAACTTAGTCTAGGATGGAGTACAAGCAGGTATTCATTTTTCTTAGTAGTAGAACAGTGTAGTATGCAATACTCCAATTCCAAAGTATATACTAGTAAAATTTTAATGCATTTACTAAAGAAATTCTTTGGTTAAGGTGTCACAGAACAACAGAAGTAACAAAATCGTTAGGGGTTAGATTAATGTGAGCATAGCGTAGTGTATAAACGAAAGTTTCAAGTTAAGCTATTATCACCATACTGGTGTGCCACATTGATCTGCATGTGAAATCAAAATATCATCATAATGATTCGACAGTAATGCTTTCAAATCTCTCACGTAATACTCTGATGTCATACACCAATTGTGTTAGGTTCAGTTCAGTTCTTGCACGCTAAAAGACATCACATGCAATTTCACATTCACTTTATCTTGGGATACATTCGAATTTTAGTTTGCCAGGTCCTTGTCACTTATGTGAGACAATTTTACATGGAACACCCAGTGATTTCATGTCCACAACATCTGTATCTTTGTTAAAATAATGCATTACACCATACAATTTAAAACTTTAGAATTAACTATGGATAACTAAATAATTATTTTGTAAAACCTTTTACCAAAAAAATTATACATGAACTACAGTACAAAGGATCAAAAACAAATGCATTTCTGTAAAACAATGCCGTTTTGCAAAAGAAAAAAATGTGAATGAATGAATTAGTCTAAAAAATGAATTAGTCTAATTTTAATGTCTCTTGAAACCCTCTAAATATTTTCACAAATACAATCCCACTCTTTACATGTAAGGTTGATGTTCAAATCTGTCGACCATATTATCATTGTTGCATAAGATATGGAAACTGTCTGTTTAAATAACATATCATAAAATATAGCAGCTTCATGTCCTATACCCATTATTTTCATAGTCTGAGAGAGAAGGTTTGATTGTTGAGGTTCTATTCCTTTCCCTATGACAGCAACTACCAGGTGTCGTATTTGTAAATAGAGAACATAGATATTTACATGTTACCTTTAACATAAGAAGATTATGTCAAAGACAAAAAACTGTAAAAAAGCACTGTCCAATACAGTTGTAAAAAATTGTCTAGGTTGAAGGCTATAATTGTTATGCTACTTGATATGCTAGCAATGTAGTTTCTGGCTTAATTTATTATATGCATTTATTTTTCAAGGAATAACTCTTTGGGATGGAGAGATGTTACAGAAGAATATTACTGTACGGCCACAGTCAAACACGGACTTCAAAATCATTGCCTCAGATTCAAGTGAAGACAAAACAGAAGCTCTGAAGGTCTCTGCATCTCTTGAAGCCAGCTTTCTGTCTGGATTAGTCAGCGTGAAAGGGTCTGCTGAATTTTTTAATGACAAGAAGAAATCCAGACACCAGTCTCGAGTGTCTTTACAGTATCGAACAACCTCACGTTTTGAGCAGCTAACCATGGAGCATCTTGGAGCGGGAAACTTCAAGCACTGCAATGTATTTAAGGAGGGATCTGCCACACATGTTGTTACGGCTTTGTTGTATGGAGCTCAAGCATTCTTTATTTTTGACCGTGAGGTTTCATCCAATGAGAATTATCAAGAAATACAAGGTAACCTCCATGCAACAATCAAAAATATACCTTTAATATCAATTGAGGGTGAGGCATCTTTGAAAATGAGTGAGTCAGAACAAGAGAAAACAAACAAGTTCAGCTGCACGTTTCATGGAGATTTTGCTCTAGATAACAATCCGGTTACCTATTTAGATGCAATCAAGGTTTACTCAGAGCTTCCAAAACTGTTGGGGGAAAAAAAAGAAAAAGCTGTGCCCATGACCGCGTGGCTTTATCCTCTGAAGAAACTCGATTCTGCAGCCGCTCAGTTAGTCAGAGAGATAAGTGTTGGTCTAGTACGACGTGCTCAACGCATTATAGATGAACTGGATGATTGGGACATACAATGTCAAGACCTGATGAAGGAGAACATTGCCATTCAATTCCCTGAAATCAAGTCCAAGCTCAGAAAATGTAAAGACCTCTGCTCAGAGTACAAACTTCTCTTTCAAAAACGTCTATGCAAGGTTATTCCATCTATAAGAGGTGGGGGAAAAGAAGAACAAGATCTTGTGGATGTTCTGAACAGCAAAGAAAGATCTCCATTTCAAAGTGCTCTGATAGCAGAGTTTCTAAATGACAGAGAGCGTGAGATTAATGTTGTCAGATCTTATCTAGAGATTATGAATCAAGTCTCTGTCCTTTCATCCACCAATGACTTGGACAAGGTTGTCCTGACTGCAACCAATACTTTTGTGATAGTTTTTGTATTCTCCTCCCTGAATGAAAAGGAACCATGCCTTACAGACATGGAGAATTACCTGATGAAACAGTCATGGAACAATGGGGATCCATTAAGTTATGAACCAGGTTCCACAATGAAGGTTGAGAAATGGTTTTCCTCAGGAGATGTAACTACACTGACAAGGAAGAACATACAGGCCTTCCTAGATTTTAAACAAGCAAATGACAAAAGAAGCAATATTAAATTTGTCATCGCATCAATTCCAGACAAGCTCAGCACCGCCTCCTCAATTCATGTTTATGAAAGGGGAAGGATCGTAAGCTCCCAGTATGAGTTTCCTTCAAAACCTCAGAGACCGATCATCTTGAGTGTTGAGCATGATCGCATACATCTGCAAATTAAACCTCCTGAACGTGGTGCTGGTTGTGTGGACTCATACTGTATTTCATACCAGTCAAAACAAAGCTCTGAATGGACAGAGATCTATACTGATGGGATTTCTGACAAGGTCACAGTCAAGGACTTAGAACCACATAAAGAATATCGGTTCAGCTGCAAGGCTGTGTGTCGTCCCGGGCAAAGTCTTCCCAGCGATGCAACATTATTCTTTCAGACTTGTCCATGTGGTCCTCCTGGAACACCCGCAGTAAAAAGAGTGGAAGCTGAATCTGCGACTGTAGCCTGGGATGTTCCTACATCTGTTGGTGAAGATGTCCTGGTCAGTGAATATGTGTTAGAATTCAGAGAATTCAAGAAAAATCAGGAAAAGGAAATGCCATGGAAGTCAGTGAAATCTACATACAGGGAATGTACTCTTCAGCAACTGAAAGAAAACACAGATTACACAATTAAAGTTTTCGCAAACTGTGGTGGTGATGGAATAAGTCTTCCTAGCCCTGAATCTGTGTTTTCTACCAGTTCTGAATGTAAAGGGTCAGGCAAAGATGGAAGCGAGTTATTCATGAAACAATCTGTTCGCATCCACAAAGGAAATCCTTCAATTTACACACTGACACTACACAAAAAAATTAACGAGAACGTGAATTTTAATCAGTATGTCTTTGGAAAAAAGGTGGAAGATGTGAAAAACAAAGTCATTCTTCTTTTAGGATCGACAGGTTCAGGGAAAACCACGCTGATCAATGTCATGACCAATACCATTCTAGGGGTAAACTGGGAAGATGCGTATCGCTTCAAACTGATCCATGAAGTGACCAATCGCACACAGGCAGAAAGTCAGACATCTGAGATCTCATCTTATGAGCTGTACAATCAGCCTGGCTTTCAAATTCCCTATTCTATAACAATCGTAGACACGCCGGGATTTGGCGACACGAGAGGAATTGCACATGATAAACAGATAATGGAGCAGATGAAAAGCTTTCTTTGTAGCCCTTTGGGAATCGATCATATTGATGCTGTCTGTTTTGTTGTCCAGGCCTCTCTTGCCCGTCTTAGTGCCAACCAAAAGTACATATTTGACTCCATTTTGTCCGTTTTTGGGAAGGACATTGCAGAGAATATAATGATACTGGTGACGTTCGCAGATGGTAAAGACATTCCGGTCCTGGAAGCCATCAAAGCCGCTAATCTGCCCTGTCAGAAAAATAAAAAGGGACAACCCACTCACTTCAAGTTTAACAACTCGCCTGTGTTTGCAGACAAAAAAATAGAAGAACGTACAGCGTCCGACAATGATTCAGAGGAAGAAGGTGATGATCAAAAATTCAACAACATTGTCTGGACATCAACCTTCAAACAGATGAGAATGTTTTTCAAGGAACTGGGGGCCATTGAAAGTAAAGATCTGACTCTGACTAAACAGGTCCTGGAGGAACGAGAGCGTCTTGAGAAAGCAATGGCAAGACTGACCCCTCAGATAACTGCTGGCCTCTCTAAACTGAGTGAGATCAAGAAATTCAAGCAGTGCTTGAAAAATGAAAGTGAGAACATGGCACAAAGTGAGAATTTCGAGCAAGATGTTGAGGTGATGCATGCCATCAGAACTCCTGTAAACTGTTTTACCATGAACTGCAACACATGCTTCTTCACATGTCACTCCAGCTGCTTCCTTCCTCCAGAAGATTCTGAGAGTACTTGTGCTGTGATGGACAAAGATGGCTACTGTGTTATGTGTCCTAAAACCTGTCATTACACAAAACATATACGGGAAAAAGTCATGTGGTCGTATGAAACAAAAATAGAGAAAAAAACTATAAATGAGCTAAAGGACAACTTCATGAAGGCAAAAGGGAAATTTATGGATTCCAAACAAATGCTTGATGCGCTTGAAGATGAATTCAATGTAATTGAAGACAAACTAATGAATCTGATCAAACTGTCCTCTGACTGCTTAAGAAGACTGGACGAAATTGCGCTGAAGCCAAAATCTCTCTCAACGGTGGATTACCTTAAAATCCTGATCAAAACAGAGGAGGAGGAGAAAAAACCTGGCTTCGAGGACCGCATCATTGGACTTGAGAAAATGAAAGAGGAAGCTCTTATTATGGAAAAGATTGGAAGGGGAGAGAAGCTATTTGAAAAAGAGCGCTGCATTTTGATGGAAAGAAAGAAGAGAATGGAAACTGTTGCACGGAAAATGCTAAAAATAAAAAATGTTGTTAGTGCTTTACAGTCAAAAAGCAACTAGGAAACACACAAGACGAAAGAAAACTCTGGCCATGACGATAAAAAAATGCTCTAATCAAAATGAAGACAAGTTTAAAAAGAATGTGTAAATTAGTAATTTAGTTTGTAATTGAATTTAGTCCAATGTAGTTTCAAACAATAATGCTCTTATTTTTGGATCAAACATTAATACCGTGAATAAGAGTTCTTTCTCATCTGTTTCTTGATACTAAATTTAACTGCATATTTTTGCTAATTCTGATGTCATATCAAAAACATTTTCAACTCTGACTATCTTGTCTTTCCATTTGGAGTTTTACACATAGCTTACGTTCAAGCACTTATTTTAAATTTTCAATAATTTTTAAAGAGATATAGATTCTTCTAATTGTACAGTGGGATTAAACAAAGACTTATCTATTTACTTTTTGGACAAACCTTTGCTTCATTCAGTAGGCAGTAGTGGACATTCATTCAATTTCATATTTGCACTGTCTGACAACAAAAACAAAAAAACACTTTTGTTGACACTAATTCGGTTGTATTAAAACTGTATGTGAGCACAGAGAGTAGGAGAGAACCAAAACAGATCTAAGGTGCTGACAATACGACGCAATGGATTGTATTTGATATTGTACACAGACACATTTGAGTTCAACAAACTCAAACCGGCCAGATGAAATAAAGTCCCTGTTTAAAGATTAATAGAAAACAATAACGTTTGACTGATGACATTTTGATCTTTAAAACATTTGGGGCCCTATTTTAACGATTTTAAGCTGTTGAGTCAGATTTAATATATGAGTCAAGGAATAAAGTCCAATTTCATAGTCAACCACAACTGAAATTAATTTTAATGGTCTAATTAAACAAGGTCTGCAGAAGGAAAAAAACAAAAGGGACAAGAAGGAAAACTGGAGACGACGGAAACGAGGAAACTGTTCAAATAAGAAATAAAAAAGACTTCATCAAGACTACAATACTGATGTATAGGGTAGTAAGGCAACAAGAACAAACCAATAGAACTTAAATAAGGTTGATAAAATAAATGACTATAAAAGCAACTGATTGTTCCCTAGAAACCAAAGTGAAATTTGTAACAGACGAGATTGAAGCTTTAGTTATTTAAAGATGAACTTGATGTATTACCAAGAAAAGGTGTGATGAATTTGAAACCAAATAAGGAGAGGTATTAGAAACCTCTCTGTATAATCAAGTGTGGGTTTTGTGTGGCTTGAGGGCTATAAAAGTGAAGGCCAACGAGAAATCTGGGCCGAACCTCGTGGTGAAGACTGCCCGCTGTTATTTTTGAATTGTTGTTTGTTGTGAAAAACTTTGTTCATTAAACAGAAGCCATATGCTTATGGTGATTCGTAAACTTCTTTTAAATAAGTCTCTGAGTGAGTTTATTTATTTAAAGAACAGTGTTTAACTCTTTTCCTGCCATTGATGAGTTAACTCATCAATAAACAGTAGACATTTCCCTAAAAAAAAAAAACTATTCACTGGCAAGTTTTTATGGTAAGCTGTAATACCGCTATTATCCACTAGATTAAGAATTAATAAAAAATTTTATAAATTAACTAGAAATGCAATTCCCAAGGAATTACCAGTGCATGAAAATGCAAAAAAGTTTAAAAATTTTGATTGACAGAAATGTAAAAGAAATTTAGTTTAGTAGTCTACCTGGCTGTTAACTTTTTTTAGTGTGAAGCTAGCATGATTTAAAAAGTTATCATGATGTAATATAAAGCTTACATGATTTAGCATGAAGCAAGCATGATTTAGCATGAAGCAAGCATGATTAAGGATAAATCTAGCATGACTTAGCATGAAGCTAACATGATGCTAGCATGACTAAGCATGATTTAACATAAAGCTAGCGTGATGTAGCATAAAGCTAACATGATTTAGCATAAAGCTAGCATGATTTAGCATAAAGCAAGCATGATTTAGCATAAAGCAAGCATGATTAAGGTTAAAGCTAGCATGATTTAGCAAGTAGCTAACATGATTTAGCATGAGGGTAGCATGATTTAGCAAGTAGCTAACATGATTTAAAATGAGGCTAGCATGATTTAGCATGAAGCTAGCATGACACTGACATGATTTAACATGAAGCTAGCAGGATTTAACATGAAGCTAGCATGATTTAGCATGAAGCTAGCATGATTTAACATGAAGCTAGCATGACACTAGCATGATTTAGCATAAAGCTAACATGATTTAACATGAAGCTAGCATGAGTTAACATTAAGCTAGCATGATTTAAAATGATGTTAGCATGAAGCTAGTATGATTAAGCATGAAGCTAACATGATTTTAACATGATTTAGCATGAAGTTAGCATGATTAAACATGAAGCTAACATGAAGTTAGTAAGATTTAGCATGAAGCTAGCATGATTTAACATGAACCCTTTGATTTTTGGTTCATTCACACTGCCAATGATTTTCCCAAATCTGTGTTTATGCCGTAAAGACACATGATGTGTTTAAAGTCCTGCAATTGATAGGTTTTATCCACAGTGTCTGAAGGTTTGTTATTATTGGATATTTCTCTCTGCAGAAGACTGCATTTCTGTTTATGATAAGACTATAATGGAGTGCATGATGCGCTGTTCTAGAATGCACATGAATTAACCCAATTTCAAAGTGGATATTTGAAACTCCCTGAACTCTGTCCTAGTCCAGTTTGCAGACATTTCTCATTGTGAATATGAATGTAAATGTTCATTTAAACCCCCATTTTAAAAAGCTGAATGATATATCGTGTAAGCTCATGTGAGCGACTGACGTGCTAGAACTTTTATTCTGCTAAATGATCTCTGCTTCAGCGCGGATAGTGACAAGCTCCCTGATCTCTGCTTCAGTCCAGTTTGCCGACCTTTAACGTTGTGAATGTTAATCTGTATTTAAATCCCTCCTTTAAAGAGCTGAACCATAACTTTATGTAGCTCACTACCACACGCACCCTCCACCACTCTTTCTGTGTCTCATTCACACAGAGGGCTTTCCAGGTATGTTACTAGGTCATCTTTACTGGAACAATGCCAGAACATCTACAAGACATGTTTGCGTTCACACAAATGCCTGTTTGCCAATTTTACGGATATTTTCTGGGACCAAGTGCTGTGTGAATGAGGTTATACTTTACTTAATTACACGAACACCGATGCAAGCACTTGTTCAACACAGTTTGGTGGTAAGCAAGTGGGTGACTGTTACCTTAAAATAACTCTAACAATCAAATGTATAATTTTCCTCCTATAGCACTCATTTATATAATAACTGTATAACTGAGGATGCAAAGAAGAATTAATACTGTTTATAATGGACAGCCAGACAAATTCAGGAATGCAGCAAACATATAAGACCAGATGTTTTATGTGCTTGCATAAAGTACTGTATGCCTTGTGGACCTTTTTGATTGTCTATCCAATATACATGATTGTTCATGTTTGCCATAGGGACCTAAATTTAAATATAAAAATGTGATCGTAATAAAAAATTTTGGATGTTTCAATTTCGGGAATAGTTCGGGACAGGAAACAAAGGCAACAAAGAGAAACCTCTAAGGTTTAAAGGTGCTGCTTGCAGAGACGAGTGTAGGAAACAAAGACAGAAGACCTGACGAGAATGTTTTATTATTAAATTTTTTTTGTTATGTACATGCACATTATTATTTACAATAAATTTCTAAGATACAAAAATATGTGACCTTGTAAATGAAATCCAGGCTACACTCTTAATGTCTAATGACATGTAAAGTTTGATTTCACTAATCTAACATTCAGTTCAGTCTTTGGCATGACCTTACTCAGTCGATATTGAAGATATCAAGATTATATTTTTACAGAATGTTTTCTGTGTAGGATGATTTATGTAGAAAACAGTAAATCACAAAGAAATACTTTGCTGGGTTTTCACAGGCCATGTCCCATTTAACATATGTGAATTATCTTGAGACTAAGGGCTCTATCTTACACCCGGCGCAATGCAGCGCAATGCGCGACGCAAGTGTCTTTCGCTAGTTTCCACCCTAATTTTCACGTTTAGCGCCGCGTTGTTTAAATAGCAAATGCATTTGCGCCCCCTTTGCGCCCATGGGCGTTCTGGTCTGAAAAACGAGGTGTGTTCAGGCGCATTGTTGGCGCGTTGCTATTTTGAGGCAACTAAAATAGACTACGCCATTGACCAACAAAAACCTGGTCTAAAGTCTAAAGTCAATGGCGCAATATGTTTTATGTTATTTAAAGAGCGCATTAGTAATATGCGCCTATAAACGGGAGGACAACGCGGGTTTGCTTATCACAAAGTACATAAATACGCAGCAGCACAAAAATGCTTTTAAATATGAAAGATTAAAGGATTGAATTTAAGAGATTATTATTGAGTCTCTTGGACATATTTATAAATGAGGACTGATTATGAGACGTTAGAAGGCGCAAAGAGCTGCTTTACCTGCAGCCTGATAAGTAAATAAATGCTTTGCTTTAAACAAATGCGTCTGTTTTTAATTTTTTTTTTTTAATGCTACCTCACGGATTTATTGTATATGATGACTCTGTACCTGTGGATATGGCGAGATGAGAAACATTTGTAAGTAATGCTTAAAAAAACTCTTTGCTAAAAAAACGCTGTCCAAAGTGCTGAAACGTGAGGAGAGCCGTTTGTAATTTCTTTATCTCCTGTTTGTTACAAATAAAGTATTTTTAGAGTACAAACCTTATCTTACATACTTGTAAATTATTTTTTGATGATATTGGATAGCCATAGATTTAAAGCAATTACAAGCCTGCTTTTTACTTCCATGACTAAAAGAAAACGGGTTTTAAAGGTTTTAATAAAAAAATAACAATTTCAATATAAGTGAAAAACAACACAATTATTTAACATTAATCTTAAACTGGGGATCTTCTACCACCGCTTAGTTTTTCAGTTTACAAAGTCCGTCATCTAAATAGGGATTAGACATAGCGCCAGCGCAACTTGCTTTTAAAGGGGATGAGAGCTGAGACTCTCATTGGTTTACTGCACGTTACGCCCAAAATACTCCCATTACAATAGGACCTACCCTTTTCGACCATGCGCTCGGCGCAAAAACGATTTTTCCCGTCGTTAAATTAGCAAAAGTGGATTCAGACACGCCCATTTAGACGTTGCGCTGTGCGCTTTAGACAATGCGCTTAGATCGTTAAAATAGGGCCCTTTAACTTCTGAAATCCAAATTGTAATATTTTATCATTTCAAATGCAGAGCCTGAGATATTTTTAAACAATGTTAAAGAAATGTCCATGTATTATGGGCTTGAATCGCTTGTTTATTTTATCATTTTGTCCAAGTAATTTAAAAAAACCCGATTCAATTTTAGTTTTATATTGAAATACATTTATATGTTGGCAGTATATTTTTGTCCACAAACGTAATTGAATTTTTTTTACCTTAAGAGTAAACCATTTTGAATAGTATAAGAAATATTTTGGTTAAGTGTTTTAAAACGTTTAAACAGTAGTAGTATAGCAGTGTATAATATACAGAATATTTAATTTATATTTATGTGTGACACATCTAAATATTCTGTTACTGATTTATCCAAGTTGTTTATGTGTTATATTTGTCAAATAAATAAATTTGCAACGGTTATTGAGAGTGGTGTACTTGTTTTTAGTTGTTATTGCACAGAAGCATTATTCTGGATAAGTGTGAATGAATAAAGGTTTAAATTAATAAATAAGTGCCCGAGCCCGCTCAGAGCGGCTGAAATTGCATCGTTTAAACATCGGCACAAGGGCATTTGCGACGAGATGCCCACATCTCTTCACCTTTGACTCTCTGATTAAATTATAAACTTTGGTTTAGCATGAAGGTAAGTGAGTTATTAGTATAAAACCTAGCTCTATATTTATAAAAACAAAGTAAAAAAATTTCTCAACTCTTTCAATATTCTCTATTCAACCCAATCTCTTTCAAGACAAAGGGTAAGTAGATGTGCAGTCAAATCATTTTAAGAGTGAACTCAGAGTTTCAGTGCAAGTCTGACACCTAGTGGACATTTAGTATATGACAAATAAATCATTTTGCACACGATTCTCAAAGGTTGGTTAATTTGTGCCGCTTACTGGGGTGAAAAGCTTCATGTTGTTCAAAGTGAGTTTGACAGTAAGATTCAAGACACATCAGACAGGACTTAACAGCTTTGCGTTTTCTTCCAGTGCAAATGTACCCCACATCTTTAGATCCACTACAAACCTCGGTGGTCTTTAGATTCTCCAAAGTCTCAGCAAGCACCACATTTTTATTTAAATCAGGTCTTGTATTGAAGGTCTGTCTGCACTGAGGGCAGCTGTAGTTTCTCTTCTGATCATCTTGATTCGTAACTGTGTCCACAGGGAATGGTCACTGGATCCTTCAGTAAATCCAGACAGATTGAACAGATGAACTGATCCTGGACCACTGAAATACTCGCTTCCGCCATATTAACAGACTGCGCAAATACAGTTAAGAAACACTAAGTTCCGGTGTCCCATCCACTTCCAATGTTTCCTGGCTGGTTCTGTTATTCAACCCAATATCACGCAAATACGTGACTATTTCACGTATGGACCAACGTGAAAATGTCACGTTTTGCCGCGTTTGAACGTGAGCATGTCACGTTTTCTGTTTGTGTCATTTTCACGTTTTGGTTACTCAACTTTTTTGTCCTAATTTCTTACCATTGTTGCTTCGGTTTAGGGTTAGATTTACATAAAATGACATCCTTACCTAAACAAACTCTAACCCCAACGTCAGGTGACAATTGGTTAAAGTTTAGAAAATATAAAAGAACAAGTCTTGTATCTTTTCTTTTTATAAACCAATACTTAAAGTGACAAATACTTAAAGTGACATATAACACAAGCACCAAATCTAACCCTAAAACGAAGCGAAAATGGTTTGAAAATAGGACAAAAAAGTTGAGTAACCAAAACGTGAAAGTGACACAAACAGAAAACGTGACATGCTCACGTTCAAACGCAACCCAGTCTCACCCCTTCAATACTATTAAGTCCGTTGCATTCTCTTTTCTATTTTCTTACCATTTTCTACCATTTTCGCGTCGGTTTAGGGTTAGATTAATGCCAGGTGACAACTGTTTAATTTCGCGTACCTAATAGTATTGAAGTCCCCAGTTCGTCAAAAAATGACGCGAAAGGTATACCCTCCGCGTCAACATATTGACGCATTGTCAAGTGTCGTCAAATATTGACGCCATGGGTGTGAGACTGACAGTGTTGCCAGATTGGGCGGGTTCCCGCCCAATTGGGCGGTTTTGAATTTGATTGTGCGGGTAAAAATTGGCTTGGGCGGTTGTGCAAAAATTGGGCTGGTTTGGGATCAGTTGGGCGGGTTTGAAACGTGCATTTTATAGGCTAATTATTTAACAAAAAACCCAAATGTGCAGGTATTTCATGACGTTCCTAAACATACGCCCACTGCATGTGTTTGTGTTGACGCCACGCCGATGATGAGTCCGCGTTTAGCCAATCACAAGTGATAGCAGCCAGCCAGCTCTCTCAGCGGGAAATCAAGATGTTACAAATAGGAGTTGGAGAGTGACCCGGGCCTGAAGCAAATGGATAATGCCTTTTAAATCGGAAAATAGCACTGCAAATTCTGCAACACGGACTCCGGATTGCAACGTATACGTTGCTTGTCACACATAGGCCGTGTCTCAATGCGAATGCTGCAGCCTCCGGAGGTCGCATTTCTAGGCTCCATATACGTCATCGACTGTCTTGTCTTAGAATATTAACAGTTATAAAGTTGACTTTTATTCTTAGTTAATAGTAAATTGTTGTAATATGCTTATACCTTGCGAATGTAATGGTCAGTTAACTAAAATAAACCAGGCTTGATGACGTATGCACCCTGCATACGCGACCTCCGCAGGCTGCAGCTGGAGTGAGAAACGGACATCAATTACACGTGTTTGAGCCGTGGATGAATTATCGGAGCATTTCAGGTGAACAGAACCAAATGTTCGGCTGTCATTTAGTCAATTGTGGAACCATGAACTTCAGCCAGACATAGTTCTGAAAAGTTCAGATGTTCACAGTGTTCTTCAGCTTCCTTGCAAGTTAACGCACAACCAACAGCCTATTATTATTGTTCTGCATTTACTGCTTAAGGTAAGCCTATTTACGATCTCTCTCTCACACACACCTATTTATCAAGAGTAAAAATACATTATTAATAATAATATAAATAGATAAAAAACGTTATTAACAAATTGGGTATTTGAATAATCACAAAACACTTAAATATACGCTGTAAAAGTGCATTGTGCGTGTGGGCGAGGGAGCATAATGTAGCTGTTGTGAACAAGTTATGTCATTTTGCTAGTGTGGTTCTGTTCTGGTGTCGCTAGCTATAGTATGTTGCATTAATTGTGTAAGTTAAAATAACTAAATGCTAATCAAATTAAACCAAAATGTTGATTTAAATATTTTGGGCGGTTTTTTGTGCGTTTGGGCGGGTTTTGGAACACTTTTGGGCTGGAAACCATCAACTCTATCTGGCAACACTGGAGACTGTGTTATCAAACGCGGCAAAACCGTGACATTTTTACGTTGGTCCATACGTGAATAGGTTGCATTAACTGATGCAACTAGAAGACTTCAGGAGATGATCTGCTCTCAACATGACAAACTCATCGAGGTTTACTGTCGCACTGATCAGAGATGTATTTGTTTGCTTTGTTTGGTGGATGAACATAAAAATCACGACATGTATCAGCTGCAGCAGAGAGAACTGAGAAACAGGTATGAACAAATGCACCTATGAAACTTATTCATCTCTTTATAACTTAATCACTTTTCAACCCAACCACACCCATACTTGGCTGTAATGTTGGGAAGTTTGAATCTTTTTCGTGAACCGACCCTTTCGGATCGTTCGTTTTAAAGAACCGGTTCAAAAAACGATTCACCAGTTCTTTAACGTCCTAACTAGGTAATGACGTTATTCAAAGCTAATTCTATCATCAAGGAGGGTAAAATAAAGTAAAACATGTTTAAGTAAAGTCGTGTATGGTTGATTTAGCCTATTCTGCTAAATCATCTATCATTATTTAGTTGTGCAACTAAAAAAACCTTCAGTAACTTTAAACAGAAATAATGATTAAGCTCATAACAAATTTAAATATAATCTGCACACACAAGTTGCACATACCTAACATTAAACACATTTAGTAAAACGCTGTTTATTATAAATAGCTGGACCATATTTCCAGTGCGTTTTATGGTAATATTAAATAAAGTTACTGTCAATCATCTTATAGTTCATACATGTTATGGAATCCCAGTAACTGTATGTGTGCTGCGCATGCTCAGTATCATCGAAGTTCACCAGGTCTCGGTTTAGTCAGTGTACTATTGGGGAGAGCTCTTATGAAGAGTTGAAACATTAGATACACATTAATCTAAACATTGGGGGACCACTAGCAATTTTGGGCCCCTTTTGAAACAATATGAGGTTAGGCGCCCTACCACACCCATTTCGCACCAAAAATACATGCCAGCCTAGCTATCTAAAATCTTTGTCTGCAAGTTAATAATACATACCTATAGCGTTTTTTAGCGCTATTATCAGTATTTAGTCAGAGACCTCCCTACTGAAAAATCCAGAAAAGACCAGCATAAGCTGGTAGCTGGTATTAGCTGGTTTAAAGTTACAGGAGCTGGTCTAAGCTGGACCTCCCAGCGTGGCAAAGCTGGTCAAGCTGGTGGGTCAGCTGGTCTTCTTTGTTGGATAACTCTCCTCCTGGGGGCTCATGATAGTAAAGGGTCCATCAAATGAACACTTCGGGATCTTGCCGAAAGTACTTTTTGCCTGCTGTTTTTGGAATACTATGAATTTGGGCATACTACTTGCCTCACTTACTGCTTTTTGCCTACTATATAGTATGAAAGCCTCTCTCAACGTGACTCCAGTCCTGAGGTAGAGCTGGGGATATATCGGAGGGGATTGTTATGCGCATCTCATCAATATAGCTGGTTTTGTGATTAAATCGGCACCACCTGTTTTGCGATAGAGTGGCATTTACTACACAAAGCCATAGTTCACTGTCAATCGGGACAATTTCACATTCATTATTGAGGAAGAATGTGCGATAATGAATATGTTATTGCCTAGCGTGTCGGTGAACTACGGCACTGTGTAGTAAATGCCGACTTTACTGATGAGATGCCATGACAATCCCTTCCGTTATATCGCCAGCCCTATCCTGAGACTTCGTAAGAATGGATAAAACCATGAAGTGAATGGGGGTAATTTTGCCAGAAATGCAGAAACAAGCTATAACTTTGTTTTATTTGTAACTCTTTGATAGATATAATTTCTATTACATTACTACTATTACGTATTAAGTGCTAGGCCCTTCTACTAATCCAGTATATCCGTACAGAGTCTTCATAGAGCTTCATCCGACGCTGCGTGTTCAGCCCCTCTGTCCACCCCAGTCCTCTTAACAAAAAACTGAACAAAAAAACACTATTAGTCTCGATTACGCAAATTGATACTTGTCAAGATCTGTAACAGTAATGACTTTATATTTCTACCCTCCCACTTTTGTTTTACTGAGATTTCTAATCCCATGCGAATTGACCATCAATATTCCAGAGTCAGACGTCCTGTGGTAAAATTACATTACTCCATCTACCCCCATAAAACTAATCCCATCCAAATAGGGCTTCAGTGGCACCCCTTGAGCATGGGTCATTCACTCACACTTTAATGCTTTTTCGGCCTAATCAAGGCATAAGTGGCTGCTTAGAGCCACTATGACCACATAGGTGCGTGCAAGAGTACACAAAATGACAGCTTGACTGTAAATCAAATATAGTATTAAAGATTACTCGCTCAAACCCTACCCGACTAGTTCAGTTATCTGTTATTTATCTGTTTAACAGAGATTACTGGAGGACAAGCAGAGAAAACTCCATCAGAGAATCCAGGAGAAAGAGAAGAAGCTTCAGGATCTAAGAGAGTCTGTGAAGATTCACACAGTGAGTTTTGATGAATAAAGAAACATAAATACTGAAAGAAGTGTTTGAGATTGAGTTGAATGTTTCTCTCTGTGTGTGTTAACAGATCTCTGCACAGACAGCAGTGGACGACACCGAGAGGATCTTTACTCAACTGATCCGATCCATTGAGAGAAGACGATCTGAGGTGATACAACTGATCAGAGATCAGGAAAAGACTGCAGTGAGTCGAGCTGAAGATGTCTTGAAGAAACTGAAGCAGGAGATTGATGATCTGAGGAGGAGAAATGATGAGATGGAGAAACTTTCACAGACAAAAGATCACATCAGTTTCCTTCAGGCAACTCAACACGGTACACTACAACATACATTACATAGCCAACAACTTGCTTCTTCTGCTGCACCTGATAGGGATTTAATGGTTTGGCGTAGGATTTGGTTGCGCACTCCCAATTCTTTAAGCAGCCTGATGGTTGACTTGCCCATGAAGCCTCTGCAACTGAATTCCACTGGGCAAACCTTGGCTTTCCATCCACGTTGCTCAGCATCAGCTGCCAACTCGTTGTACTTAATGCTCTTGCGTTCAAATGCCTCTACAGCAGCCTCACAGGGAACATAAGCTCTATGATGAGCATGATATGGAGTGAGGAGGACCAAAGCACAAGGTCTGGTCTGAGGTTTGTTGTGGTGATCTCAGAAGAGAAGTAGAGCTTATGGTTCAGATCTGCTATAAACTTCCAGTCTTGAGCCCTTCCGAGCTGGCTGTCTTTGCACCTTCTCAGATGAACTAATAAGTGCATTGTGTTTTCTACAGCAATATTTTTAACAAAACATTCAGAAATAATGTTTTAAAATAATAAAATGCAATGTTTCTCTATCATTTACATAACAAGCAAAACAGTAAATTCCTCTTCAGACAATCAAGAAACGTTCTTGGAACATTAAAAATACTGAACACTTTTTATGTTGGCGGAATGTTTTGGGAACTTTCAAGGAACGTTCTTAGAATTTTTCTCTGTAAGCTGGGATGTAGGTTTGTGTTGCGAAGAAACTCAAGTTTTTGTCATTGTGTTGTGTTCATGTAGAGATTTCAGTCTCTCTCTTCATCTCCTGGATCTTCAGACAACATCACTGTCTCTTCTCTTCTCTCTTTTGATGATGTGATGAAATCTGTCACTAAACTGAAAGAAAAGATGGAGGATTTCTGTAAAGAAGAGATTGAAAAGATATCTGAGAAAGGTAAAGAAACATCTTAAACTAAGACTGTGATTTACTCTCAGAAATGAGTCCTACAGTAACATCAAATATAACAGAAGAAATACAGAGCAGATTAAAATGATGATGATTTTATATGAGATTTAATCTGATGATCTCACTTTATTTTCTTTAGTTTCATTGTTTAAAATTATTTCCACCAAAGAACCCAAGATCAGAACAGAGTTCCTACAGTGTAAGACACATTATATTATTATTGTTTTCTCATTATTTTCTCATTCATTACATTCAGATCATATAATACACTACTGTATAACACATTTTCTGATATTCATTTCAAATAGACTCTTCATTACAAAACCTTAAAGTTCTTCAGGTGAACACAATCTGAGTTATATTAAATAATATCCTGACTCTTCTTAGCTTTGTGATGCATTGAATTGTGTCTGATTTTTAGATCTCCATAAATTGAATCCATATGACTGCAGTGTCATAAATGTCTTTTAAAGTGAAACAAAACATTTCTGAGATAAAACCATTCATATTATGAGTTTATGAGATTGATACATCATATATTAATGTATGTAAAGAACTGCAATTCAATGTGCCGCCATATTGTCCACCATTATTGTAGTTCTTTATGTAAGGGTCGCTCGCTGTCATCAGGAAACATCATTACCATGAACAAGTGTGTAGCTTGCATCATTCGTTAGGTAGATGGTCCGTGTCAAAGTACATTACATTAAATTTAGCAAACACTTTCATCTAAAGCGATTTATAAAAGTGAGAAACACAACAAAGTAAGATCCACATGAATGCCAGGACTCAGCAAAATATTGGTCAATGTTCACCCTCCTGACTTCATTCTCAAGTTTTAACGTTGTGACTGATCAGTGTATAGATACTGTATATAAACTAACCTGACCTTTAAACTCATATTAACAAATGAATGATCATAGAAGAATGACTAGATGCAAACAGATATTATAAACTAATGCAATTAAAATATTATGTATTTATTTTCCTCAGATTTCAGGCTTTTTTTCTGGATCCAAACACAGTAAATGGGCGTATCTGAGGAGAACAGAGCGGCTTCTTGGACTGTAACAGATCAGAAGTATCCTGATCATTCAGACAGATTTAATGTTTATCTTCAGGTGTTGTGTAGAGAGAGTTTGTGTGGATGCTGTTACTGGGAGATTGAGTGGAGTGGTGATTATGGTGTGTATATATCAGTGTCATATAAGAGCATCAGCAGGAAGGGAGGATGTCAAGAGTCTGGATTTGGACTTAATGATCAGTCCTGGAGTTTAAAGTGCTCTCCATCTGAATTCTCATTCTTTCACAATAATATAAACACGGATAGTCTCCCAGTAGTCTCCAGTTCTTGTAGAATAGGAGTTTATGTGGATCACAGTGCAGGAATTTTGTCTTTCTACAGCGTCTTTGACACAATGACCCTTATCCACAGAGTCAACATTCACTAAACCTCTCTATCCTGGGATTATGTTAGGTACGAGCTCAACAGTGAAACTGTGTCAATATAATTGAATTGACACCTGCATAGATATTGGTATATTTTTATTTAAGCAATATCGCTCGAGTAGGAGTGTGATATAGCTCTATATCATCACGGCTGTGATTAGGCCAGATGCAATCACAGCTGTGATGATATAGAGCTATATCACACGACTCCGAGAGCGATATTGCTTTTATACAACAGTTCGACGGCACACGTTTGAAAAACAAAAACTAGAAAACAACAACAGAGTTATTTTAAAAGCCTCTTTGTTTGAGAACTACTTCTTCCGCCACGGATTTGAGGGCAGCCAGAATGACAGGTAACACTTTCGGCTGCTTTGAATCTCATAACAACTCAATGGACGGAAAAGCCGTTTCTTTGTATTACCGTTTCTTGGTCACAAAGTGTAGTTTTAAGATTAGTTCAGTCGAGAATGTATCTGTATTATATTTTAATCTGCAGTCGATTAGTAAAGATAGCGCCTGTTTGAACGTTTGCTTAGTGAAATTCGGTACGTATGAGAACCAAAGCATGAGCGGACGTCAGTGTTCACTCGCCCCGCTGACCACCGCCCTCTCTGGGCTACATCTCTGACAGGGATTCCCTGGCTCTCATGTTGGCCTTGTTTGATCAAATCAGCAGTATTTGGTGTCATGATCAAACTATTCCTTGTTTTTTTATTCATATTTAGTGTCTTTTGTGTTGTTATTGTTTTGGCGCGAGGTAAAAGTGAATAAAACTATACTTAAATAATGTTACTTTTGCTTTCCCATTTACTCTTAACGCGATACGAGCACTCGGTTATTATTACACTTCGTTCTTGTCAGTACTATATAAAACGTTTTTTTATAAGTGTCAGAGAGATGTTTTTGCATGCTGCTTATAAATATACCAGTGGCGATATCTCATAACATGTTTTAATAGTCACGTCACGATAAAATAAATGATCAATGTCCACATTTAAAAGCTGCGGTGCTTACCTGCAGTTCCACAGTGTTTTCGCGTTCTGAGAATAGATATCGCTCCAGAAAAAATTAGTGTTTAGATTCCTCTTTACAAGTGTCCACACGATGTGACTGACAAGACATTTCTCCCATTAAGTTTAACGTAACATCCAAGAGCGCTGATCTTTGACGGAAAAATAACTTGGGATTCACATACTGATTTACGAGCTAGTGAACTAATGAGACACACAGAGAGTGATTCAAAACACCGCGTTTGTGTGTGTCCGTGTGTGTGTGTGTGTGTGTGTGCAGTTTTTCCATTCAGAGATGAGCATGTTTAGAGGACCTCCATTCACTAGGTGGCGGAATGATACGAAAGGTGAAGCGGTTACTGTGCCGTTATCAGTAGAATATTGCACGCCTCTTAGCCAATCAGATTCAAGAACCAGAAAGAACTGTTGTATAAATATAAATATGGGGGGGGGCAAACAGGAAAATGATTCATTATAAAAACTGTATATATAACTATATTTTCAGTCTTATATTTATATATTCAGACTTATACCTATATTTTCAGACTTGTATTTATATATTCAGAATTATAACTATATATTCATAATTATAACTACATTCATACTTACATTTATATATTCAAACTTATAATTCTACATTTAAACTTATATTTTTATATTCAGACTTATAACTATATATTCAGACTTATATTTTTATATTCAAATTTATAACTCTATATGTACGGTTTACATTTATATATTTAGACTTTTAACTATATATTCACAATTTATAATCATATATTCAAATGTATAACTATATATTCAGTTTTTTTTATAATTAATTATTTCCTGTTTGGCCCCCCATAATATATGTATGTATAAGTGTGTGTGTGTACAAATAAAAAACCCAACATTGGGTAATTTTTAACAAAGCACGGGGTAATTTTTATCACAGCATGTGTTCTGTCCAATATTTACCCAGTATGGGTCAAAAATAACCCAGCCATTTTTAAAGTGTAGACATACACTACGCTGTGGGAGTGTTAAAACTGGGACCAACATGCAGGCCCCTTTAATTTTGGCATGCATGGACCCCGCCCATGTTTATTGTGCAGGATGCTATGCATTAATGTTTCCAGAATCATTTGCTGGATGAAACTGAAAATAAATTCATTATTTTAATCATAATCAAGTTAATGGAGACAATTTAAAATCATTTTACTGGATTTTTCATTGTTTGTCATTTTCCTAGAATAAAATATAGTAGTTTAAATGAACAGATTTCTAAATATAATGTTTCCTAATTAAAAATGATATTCTCCTTACAAAAATATACCCTTGTTCTTAGTGTCATAGACCATATAATGTTTTGTACTTACACTTTAATGAATAAAGTTCCTAAAGGACATCATCTTTTAGTAAGATTTGTTCCATCAAGTCTGAGCAAATTGACAAAGTGATTGACTTCATTACTGTATATTTCCTTTCATTAAAAAAATCCTTTTAAATTTAATTTTTTCCCCAAGATTTAGAGCAGTTTTTCCATTTAGGGCAGAAATTGAAATAAGACAGTGATTTCCATGTAAAGAGACCTGCGGTGTATGTAGATAGAAACGGGTCTAAGGTAATAAAAACAATACAGTTCATTATGTAAGGTCTTTATGACCACTAAAAATATAGTTATGTACATAATAAACTGACATATTTACAAACATTACAGATTAAAAGTAGCCATCTATATGACACGATTAAACTCTTATGGTGCATTCACACCAGACGCAGAAAAGGTGGCAAATGCAAAGACGCGAATAGGAATCCTGCAGCACGGTTAGCGCGAAATGGGACTGAACGCTTTCCACATGAGTTGAAAAATCAGAACTTTGCCGGATTTAATCATCAGGAGCTTGCTCTAGCAGTGCCGTGATTACAGGAAGTGAGCGGAGGCAGGAAAACAAAACAACAATGGAGGACAATCATTATCGCTATACGAGACATCTTCGTACTTTTACAGGAATTTAAAGGATCATGTTTGGAAGAAAGTGAGTGAGGAGGTCAAACAATCTGGTAAAATTACTAAATTTGAGCTATATAATCCTCTTGCATGAATGTCTCGAATGATTAGAATTTTTACGTGCAACTTTCAAGCCTGAATGAAGTAAGTAAACTCAAAATGTTCAAGCGTCCAACTAAGCGCAAATAGCGTGTTTTTGCCACCTCTTCCACATCTGGTGTGAACGCACAGTTATAAGCAACTGTTTTCTAAACTAGCTACACACTCCCATCCAGAGCACATGCGATGAAGCAGTCAGCTCCTCTTCTTTGTTAACGGACGTGACATCATCATGCAAAGTTTCAAACTTTTTCTGGTAAAACCGACCTGAAATCTCAAATTATAAATCATTATTATAAGCCTACCATTGTGAATTGTGGAACTAAACACGAATTTTTTATTCGATAACTTCAGTTACGGATTGCCACTTTAAAAACAAACAACTCCGTAGAATGAGATTTGTTTGTCTTTTTTCAGCCAGGTCAGAGTTTAGAAGCTGCTGTCTCATTTCCATCTCAACAGAACAGACCGAGAATGTGTTCAGAATGACAACACTGCACACTATAAAAGAGATTACTAATTCTTCATTGTTTGTGTCATGTGGTTGAATCATAAAAGATATAATCTGATAGTTGTATAGAGAAAAAGAGCAGCTAAACTGGTAAATGATAAATAGTTTGGCAAAGTATAGCTTCCTCACATCTGGCTTGTTGTATGACTGCGGTCCAGTTTGGCTGTCAGCAGGGTATTACTTATTTCCTGACACTGGATCTGAGATTAAGCACTGGACATGAGTGTCTAAGTTTAGTATGAAATTGAGATTTCTCACTTCATCAGTATAACTAAACATATACAGTGTATAGAGCAAATTATTTTAACTGCTTCGTCTGATTTTGTTAAAGTAAAAATAAGCTTAATATAATAAGTAGGCCTAAGCAGAGGCATGAGTTACATTGAGCAGAATATGAGCTGACTCTATAACGTGTAGTGTAAAACTAAGACTTAACACAAGGTGGCAGAATTTTCAACTTATGTCTAAAACAGCTAAGCAATAGTGGAGCATTCAAACTTTCAAGTCTTTCTGGTTCGTTCGTAATTACGAGCCGGTAAGTCAAGTTTAGGATGTCCGGTGCTTTCATTTTCGTCGGAGCAGGATTATGGTGTACCATCTTTTAATTAGGCTACACAAAAAAACGATGTTAGTTAACTCTGCTTAAAGAAAACGAAGAATTACAAATGTGCATAAAGTGTTTTGCTTTTTAGATATTTTTAATATATAATAAAATTATTTAATTGTTGCATATTAATTGTTATATTGCAATGCTATCTATTTTGTACAGACCCACTAAGACCTGATTTTAGAGGGGTTTTGCACATTTTCTAGCTGGTTTTAGCAAGTCAGGTTGGAAGACCAAATTTGATATTGTTGTGCATGCATTTTATTGATTATACTTTATGCATTTAACCAGGGTGGGAAATGGGAAGAGGCTGAGTCCAGGGAATAAATGTCAAGTTCAAAGTGTAGAGGACTTCCATCTTTTATCCATTTAATTCATTCAAACGTTATGCAAATTTCATACATAAATATAGTGGGATTTTCTATATAAGTGGTTTATCAGCTCAAAGCAAAAGAAACATTTGAAATGAAATCCTATTTTTTTTTCAAAAAGTATAAAATAAAATTGTCATCTCATCAAACATATTATCAGTTTATCAAGTTATCTGGAGACCAGTGTACGTCGCTCAATGTTTTCCAAGGGATTTATTAATGACGTTACTTGAGGACATGGCCACAATTCTTCTAGGCCAGGGACAGGCAACTTCGGTCCTGGAGGGCCGGTGTCCTGCAGAGTTTAGCTCCAACTTGCCTCAGCACACCTGCCTAAAAGTTTCTAGTATGCCTAGTAAGACCTTAATTGGCTGCTTCAGGTGTGTTTAATTATGGTTGGAGTTAAATTCTGCAGGACACCGGCCCACCAGGACCGAAGTTGCCCATCCCTGTTCTAGGCCTTCAGCCAAGGTTTTAAAAAAAATTAACTTTACCAAGACATTGTCATAAAGAAATATCACGCTAACCAAAATATCTGGCAAATTGTCAGCATTTGCATTCAAATCATTCACATTGAAAAAACAGCCATCCCTACTAAACAAAACCAGCTTAGAGCTAGTTTTAGAGTTTTTTCACTGTTAAATATTTCTGGAGAAATTACAATAATAATGACAGCTTTTTTGGCAGTTTGTTGAAAGTTAAATGACATTGAACATTAACAAGTCTTTGTCTTTACAGAATAAAACTATAAAATGACAGCCTCATGCAAAGCATTCTGGGAAACTCAATCTGAAGTAAAAAAAGGTTGATGAGGATTTCTGGTTTCCAGAATGATTTGCAAGATGCTGTTATTTTAGTTTTATTCTGTAAAAGACAAAGACTTGTAAATATTTAATGTTCATTTAACTTTAAACAAAAGGTTGCCCTGTAAATAACAACAATTTAAATCTACAGTAAATTACTGGGAAACAGCTGCATAACTATAGCACTTTTTTACAGTATACTGTACACAGCCCATATCATCTCTTGATGCACTTACAAAACATTAAACTAATAAACATTTAAAATTAATATAACCTGCAAAAATTCATTTTTATTGTGCCAACTTTTTATCACAGTATAGTTTCTATTTTTGTAGTAGCCTAACAAAAGTGTTGAAGGCTGAGTCTCGAGAGAGAGAGAGAGAGAGAGAGAGAGAGAGAGAGAGAGAGAGAGAGAGAGAGAGAGAGAGAGAGAGATTTCTGAATGATCCCACACGCCGAATGAATTGAGTGACACTCTTTCGTTGAACGGAAAGCAGTCTGTCTCGTCTCTGTCCGCGTGCACTCACGACAGCCGGTGCAGCATGTGAAGTCACAGCGCGTTCACACTTTCTTTTCATCTCGAAGTTTGCGACCGAACCGTTATCGTTAAACGATTCACCGCGCGGATTTCTGTACTGAGATGCCGTCATGTCACGCGTGAACGTGAGCTGGATTATTGCGGTGCTCGCGGTGGAGCTCGCGACGCTATCAGCCGCGCGCGCTCACAGTTGTCACGAGGTGAAAACAGCGTTTCAGGTGCGTCAGATCGGCCCGCTCAAATGGGTGCCAGAAACACCTGCCACAGGTGAGTGCTGACGTCATAGACACGCGTGTGTCATTATAAATGTAGACTACTTTTTATAGCTTATAAAAAGGGTTATTTTTAAAAGCAGTTTAACAAGCTTTATTAACTTTTCTGAACTTTGTGTATTAACTAGTGTTTAAAAGAGTGTTTATTAATGAAAGTGCAACATTATTTCTTGCAATGCAACTGACAGGATGAAGGTAAATGTCTTTATTAATGCCTCTTTGTTTTGCAAGCTTCATTGACTTAATTTCACTTTGAAAGTTAATGTCTGCTGTATGGTTCTGAATGGCTCTGTAACTGTAAATGAAACATCTTGGTAGTTTTTAGACAAGCATCATGTCAAGTTAAAAGAATCAGCGTTGACAGATAGATTCAGCCAGCTGCTTTGACGTGTGACTCTGTGAACAGGAGCGATGCCTCTTGGAAGGACATCGGTTGAGCTCACCGGGTGCTAACATGCTGGGCCAGAGATCTTACGGAGCACGAACCTTCAGCCAGATCCGGTTCTCCTATGACTGGGGTGCTCACTATAATTTTAGACTCTTTCCTACTACATACATAGTGTAGCTGAACAACCCATCAAGGTCTTTGGGTTTGTTTAAATAGTGCACGTGTTTAAAACAGTGATTTTAGGAAGTTTGCCAGGGTAAGTGACAACATGCAGTAGTGTCATACCTCTGAGAGGTGTTTAAATATCATACTATCATATCACAAACTATTAAGAGGTGCACAGCTTAAAGAGGGTCCATGTTGTTTTATTTCATTAAGGGGTGAGGCCCAGCATACAGTATGGGGTGACTGATCTGTGCCTAAAGCCTGATAAAGCAACATTTTTTTCAAGTTTGCGGACACAAGTGGTGTATAGACGGTTTCAGCAGTAACAACATAAACAAGCGGCGTCCGTGGCCCACACACTTCCGGTAAACTCCACTAAGAATAAATAACAACAAAGTACTTTAAACATAGTTTATTTTAATAACAAGCAAAATAAACAACACATAGATTACCTAGGAAACCAAAACATTTGTTATTTTCGACGAGCTATTTGTTCAAGAGTTTAGCAACTAGTCCACTGCACGTGCGCCCAATGAAACGGTCTATTGAGAGTGAGGAGTTGTCGTCATGGTACAGAGCCACTCCCCCTTTCCGCCATGTTGGCAGGATTCCGGCGGCAAACATGATTGTTTTCGTGTGTTTTAGCTCGGTAGTAGAGGAGGTTTTCTACACTGTTTAACCATGCCTGTCAGTTACTGCTGCGTTAAAAACTGCTCCAGTACCTCACACGATACATATGGAAAACATAGGAACAATACAGTTTTTTAGGTTACCGAAATGGAGACACCATGATGCATAAGACATCTCAAACAATGTCATATTTGCATTAAAAATGTCATAATTGAACGAATGACACTTAATAAAAGTTGTCATAAACATGCATAAAACCTCCTTTATATTCATGACACGTGTCATGTCATAATTATGAAGGTTTTATGTCTTATGCACACCCCTTCAAGTAAAGTGTTACCAATGGCTATAATGGCTTTAATCTAACCAGGACATTTACATCTTGCAATCACACATATAACTACCATAGCCAACCCAGAACTGGTTTGTCAACTTTGCAGACCCCAACACAAAAACCTGGTACAACAGTATGTGTAAAGCCCTTTTCACACAGACATTCCGTAAAATACACGGGACAGGCATCCTGGATTTTTCCGGAATTACCCGGCATGTGATGGTCCCGGAAAGACACGTGACCTATTGAAAGTCCCGCCCTCTCTTCTACGCAGCGTCTGAAGTTTGCATATTATATATTTCTCTCTCCAAGAACCACTCGCATGCATTTTTGTTTATGATAAGATTATAAAGGAGCGCGTGAACGCACAGTTCTGTGCTGGTGAATGATCTCAGCTTCAGAATGGATATTTGACAAGCTCCCTGACATCTGCTTTAATACAGTTTTCAGACATTTCTCATCGTGATTGTTTATATGCATTTAAAACCCGCATTTTGAGGAGCTGAACAATATATCTCGTTGGGATGACGCGGGTATTTTCTATGATTATAGCTCAAATGAGCACGTGACGCGATTATTATTTTATGCTGCTGAATGATCTCCGTTTCAACGCAGTAAGTAAGGAGCTAACTTACCTGATATCTGCTTCAGTCCAGTTTGCTGACATTTCTCATCGTGAATGTTGTAAATCCCTCATTTTAAAGAGTTGAACCAACTTCATGTTGCCATGACACGCGCGTCCACACTACGGCACGTGCGTCATTGTTTATGCGTCTCATTTATCATTTCCTGATAACTGCTTCAATCTAGTTTGCAACAATTCTCGTGGTGAATGCTTATATGCAAGTTATCTCTCGTTTTAAGGAGCTGAACCATAACTTTTGTTGTGATGATGCGCGCGTCCTCACTACGACACACCCCATTACGGCATTCTTTCGGCTTCTTGTTCACACAGAGGGTTATCCGGGTATCTGACTATGTCCTCTTTCCAGGTACGATCCCAGAAGATTAACGGAACGAGTTTTTGTTCACACAGACGCTTGTCTGGCAATTTTACGGGTATTTTCTGGGACCAAAGGTCTGTGTGAATGGGGTTTAATTGGGCTAAAATCAAATTACAACTAAATACCTAAACATTCTACATCAAAACATGTTGGAAACGTTTGTGTACATTGGACATCTCGTGTTTAGAAACCATCGCAGTTAATTACTTTGTCATTTTGGTCAAGAAGTGTCTGCTAAATGCAATGTAATTACAATACACTAAACGCATGTGAAGAAACTTAAAGGCGGAGTCCACGATGTTTGAAAAACGCGTTGGAAAAGGAGACGGGCCGACTACCAAAACACACTTATAGCCAATCAAATCAAATCAAATGCCGGGTTGCGTATGTGTGGGGCGGGTCTATCAACAGAAAGTCCAGATTCTATTGGGGTAGGGGCGTGTTTGTTTGGGTGATTTCAAATATCAACATTGGCTTTCAAACATCGTGGACTCCGCCTTTAAGTTACCTTTGCCAGTACAACGCTGTTTGTGAGCTTGTTCCTGTAAGGTCCCTTTCTTTCGCCTTATCTTTTTGCATTGCTTTATTCCTTTTCTTTATCGTATTTGTAGATCGTCTCTGTCTTGCCGAAATAATAAATTAAAGAGCTCTGGAAGTCACGCCTCTGTGAAGTTGCCCCTGGCAACCGATAGCGTCTCCTACCGTCATGGCCGAACGGCCCAGACTCCGCCCAAACGTGACTCCTCACTCTCAATACAGCACCACATTCTTATGTTGTGTACGAGGTTGTTTACAAATGAACACTGCATTTTAACTGAGAGGTATGTCTGTGGTTTACTCATTGCTGTGAAGATGTCAGGCAAAAATTTGATGTTTGCCATAATCCTGAACAGAGGCATGCAAAAGTTGTCATGGTATTTACTATTTTGGTTTTCTCTCTTGGACCCTCCATACTTTGAAACCCCTTGAGGCAAAGACCCAGCAAACACAGAGCATTCCCGTAACGTTTTTGGGGAACCGAAATATCGGTCTGGGACTGTTTTTTTAGGTTTCATTTTTTTGCAACCATAAACGTCCCCATAACGTCGCAGGGTGGTTAAAAAAATAGCTTTATATTTTCGTAAAGAAAACTTTAGGGGAACGTTTTGGGAACCAAAAATTGTTAGCTGTGTATTAATTGTATATTCAGAGCATGCAAACTTTAATAAGCATGGTCTCTCATCAAATATCCTGTAGGTACATTTCTCAGATTCTTTGGTTTGTCAGCATTAGAAATACCATAGTGAGCCAGCAATATTACACTTACAGTAAATCTCATGTCAATGTGGTTTTGCCAACAATCATTTTAGTCATCATTTCAACGTTGTGGTTTTAAATTAGAGAAAGATCAACAAAGTTCTTAAATGCTTTTCTTGAAGAAAGCCTGGAATTGTTGATAGATTGATTTAGCACAACAGTGATTGATGCCCACAATGGCAATTCGTCAATGCACGTGGCTCTTCGTATATTAAGGGAATATAAGTCAGCACGCAGTGAAACGTGCCAGGCGATGACTATTATTAAACATAACCGCAAAGGTGACGCATACCTTACGGTCCCTGCAGCATTGCCTGACTGTGCCAGGTTTGAGGGAATTGCACACACAGCTCCAGGGCGAGTTCATTATCATCAAAAGCATTATCTTGAGCCAATAACTGAGACAACCCATCGCTGTTCTCAGATCAGCACTTATGTGCAGAAGTCTGTACACAGCAACTTGTCTTTATAAAGGCTGAGACCGCAACAACTAGAAAAAGTTGTACGATAGACATGCAATCGTTTTAATGGCTTAATGTGAGGGTTTACCTGTTGCTTTGATTCAGGAGATTGTGTTTAATGCTGTGATTTACATAGCAGGCCATTTATTTGGTGACAGCTGAGAGGCATGAAGCAGTAAGAGGTCAGCTTGCATGCAAGACAGCAGACAGCAAGAAGCTTTGGGGAAGAGTCGGGAATGTCGGAATGTTTCCAGACACTATAAGATCTCTTTATCATTTTATCTATCGGTCCATGTGTTGTCCACTCCCGTGCTTCTAGATAGGACTTCTCCTTTCTTAGATAGTAGAGAGCTGTGTGAGCAGTTTGTTGCTGAATGCCGAGGTTGCAGTGGGTTGGAATCTGGGTTCTCTTCATCTTTAGCAGTGCTGACAGGATCTAAGGGCGTGCGGCCGACTGTCTGATCTCAGATCAGGTGCCAAGCAAAGCAGCTTCCTGAATCTCCACCTCTAAAACGCAGATTCTCTTTGATAACTAATCCCACGAGTCCGTATGAGTCCAGCATGGTTGTTTTGACATAGCCGGAGATTTTTGGCCAATTGCCTCTCTGTTTGTGTTTAATGTATTTCTTATGGCTTTAGTATTTTTTAGTATCGCTGATATGCAACAGATTTGTTTCATTTATAATTAATCTAAATAATCTAAATTTTTATGATGCAGTTTTACTCTTTTAAAGGGACAGTGCACCAAAAATAAAAATTCTGGCATCACAAACTTGTTTTTAGATATTTTGAGGAATGTTTGTAACCAGTTCTCAAAATATCTTGCTTTGTGTTTATCAGAAGAAATAAATGTATAGGGGTTTGTAACAACATGAGAGTTGAGTAAGTGATGACTGAATTTTCATTTTTGGGTTAAACTTTCCCTTTAAAACGCATAAAGTAACGATTGAATTACTGCAAGCTAATATTTTAAAGGTCACTCCAAATCATCTGCCATTAAATCCTGCTCGTGGAGTCCTCCTTAGCCAATATTGAATTGCAAGCATTTTAATTTGGTTAACAGTGCTTTAGTTAATTAAAGTTGCTTATCTACTGATTGTTTTCTAAGTTATGACCTCTGTCTGTGTCTGGCTGTCAAGAAGTGACAAAAAACGTAGACAGGATCCTAACATACACAAATGTTTCTGTGATTTCAGGCATCTAACTTAATATGGGTGGTTTCCCGGACAGATCGTATCCTAGTCCCAGACTAAAATGCATGTTTAAGCTGCTTTAATAAAAAAACCTTGTCATGACTAATTTAAACGTATGTCGGTGACATAGTTTAGTTTTAAGATGCACACCTGTAGTGTTTTTTGTAAGGTATGTTTGTAAAAACGTCTTAAAGCTGCCGTCGGCAACTCTGGAGGATTGAGCAGTTTCCAAATGTTTACAATTTCACTACCACCGAGCCACCTCCCTTCTCGAGCTTGTTCTTGTCAGCGCGTGTGCACCAGTATTATTGTGAACGCATACTTAGCAAGAATACTTCGATTACTTACATAACACTCCGAAACACAATTAATGGTTGATAAAGCACAATTACCTGTCGAGCAGAAACGTGGCAAGCTCTGCATCCAGCTTGAACCCTTTAAAATCTCGTAGATTCCTCCACCTTTCAAATGCTGGTCCGATATTGATCCTAGTTTTATTACGGTCACGGTCGCTTTCTATATTTGTTTCCTTCTTTTCATTGGTTGTTTTCCTAGCTCTGGTTGTTAACCGAGGAATCGGAAGTTTGTTAGTGAAAGTTCTCTTCGCCAATACGCTGCGTTCAATCCAACACACTTGTGAACTTCAGGCGGATGCACGTGATATTGTAACGCGCGTAAGGGGGAGGGGGGATCTGTGGCGTGTGCAGGTACTGTGATTGACAGGCAGCTTTTACACAGCCATGCGCTGATTGGACCAAATGAACCGGGAGCGGTGGATTTTTGCTAAACAAATAACATGCTCTAGGTGGAGCTAGAAGCACGGGTTTTTTTTCTTAAACAGTCTAATTTATGTTGTTCTATCAGAGCATAGTGTTGGTTTCAGTGAATATGATAAAATATATGATCAAAATAGTTGCCGACCGCAGCTTTAAATGAGCTAATATAAATAATGCCTAGTCCTGGATTAACCTAAACCCTTTCCGGGAAACTGCCCCAATCTACTGCAATGTTTATCAGGTTATTTGCAGACTCAAACAGCTGGACTTTTACTGATACATCTTTCTGAAGTATTGGAGATATTGATGATAAACATGGATATGATGTTTTATTTATTTACAAAGTGTTTTTACTAAAAGCAGCATTTGGCACGGTATTGAAAATGCATTATTTTGTTTTCATTTCATGAAATATTAATGTGCGTTAGTGATGCATATCAAGATACCGAATGGTCCAGGAATAGGAACAGAAAAGCCCTAAAAATATAAAAGGGTATGAAATGTATTTAGTGTAAATCAATTAAATCTTTTTACTTTTAGAAAGAACTACAGTTGATTACTGTAAAGACATTTAATTTGATTTCATTTTGCTTTCGCAATTTTTTTGTGATCGTAACCTAAATGGTAAAGCCGCAGGTCTGTAAGTAAAGCTGAATGTTCACCACGGCACGTTTATAAATGTTTGTGTGAAACATCAAATAAGTTTTATGTGAATTCTGTTCTTTAATAAAATGTGCAGAACAGCCAATGCATTCATGATCTCAATCTCTGGCATGAGAAGAAAAACCCAAAGTCTGTACATATTTACTCCTCCTCAGACTTCAGACAGGGTTCAACACCTGCATGCTTTCCTCTGCTTGTCTGTATTCCCTCAGTCAAACTTTTTTCAATGCATCCACAACCTGCAAGTGTATTATAAAGCATATGGATTTCTGCCATGCAAAAAGGGTCGGGGTGCTGGACTAAGAGGTTGTTAGTTTTATTTCTCCAGTTGATGATCCATGAGCTATTTTAATGCAATGAAGAAGGCACCTAGGATTTGCTTCTTGTCATGGCTGATCCACTGGCCTTAGAAGCATCTGCTTAGAAATGTCATCACTTTTTCCAGTCATATAATTTAGAAAGTCTTTCCTTACAAAGTGTTTCTGTAGCTCGCCTGGTACCGTAGATCTTTGCACTAGCAACTTTGTGTAGTGTTTTCAAACTATCCTTAATATTTTTTTATAAATCACTTTGGATAGAGGGATATGCTAAACACAGAAATGTCAAAATGTATCCTAAGTTGTGTTTTTACTCTAGGTGTAGACATGCAGTTTCTATTCAATCAGAAGCGTGTGGGGTTGTTTGTCTCAGCAAGTCTCCAGTTCACCTGTCCAATCTGTCCGGCATATAGACCTGCATATATATAGAATGGCATATAGACAGGCAGATAGACAGGCAGGCAGATAGATAGACAGGCACACAGACAGATAGACAGGCTGGCATACAGACAGACAGACAGTTAGGCAGATAGATAGTCAGTCAGACAAGCAGACAGACAGACAGACAGACAGACAGACAGACAGATAGATAGACAGACCAACAGGCAGGCACACAAAGAGACAAATAGACAGACAGATAGACAGGCAGGGAGACAGACAGGCAGAGAAACAGAGGAACAAACATACAGGCTGACAGGCAGACAGACAGATAGACAAGCAGGCAGACAAACAAACAAACAAACAGACAGACAGACAGACAGACAGATAGACATACATACAGGCAAGCAGGCAGGCAGACAGACATACAGACAGACAGATAGACAAGCAGGCAGACAGACAGACAGACAGGCAGGTAGGCAGGCAGACAAACAGACAGACAGACAACAGTCAGGCAGGCAGAAAGACAGACAGACAGACAGATAAATAGACAGGCAGGCAGGCAGGCAGACAGACAAATAGACAGGCAGGCAGACAGACAAACAGAGAAACAAGCAGACAGACAGAAAGACAGGCAGGCATAGAGGCTGGCAGGCAGGCAGACAGACAGGCAGGCAGACAGACAGACAGACAGGCAGACAGACCGACCGACCGACAGGCAGGTAGGCAGACAAACAGACAACAGTCAGGCAGGCAGAAAGACAGACAGACAGATAGATATACAGGCAGGCAGGCAGGCAGGCAGGCAGGCAGACAGACAGACAAATAGACAGGCAGGCAGACAGACAGACAAACAGAGAAACAAGCAGACAGACAGAAAGAGAGGCAGGCAGGCATAGAGGCTGGCAGGCAGACAGACAGACAGACAGACAGGCAGACAGACCGACCGACCGACCGACAGGCAGGTAGGCAGACAAACAGACAGATAGACAAGCATACAGAAAGACAGACAGACAAACAGACAAACAGATGGATATACAGGCAGGCAGGCAGGCAGGCAGACAAACAAACAGACAGACAAGACAAACAGTCAGACAGACAGACAGACAAACAAACGGCCAGATAGGCAGTCAGACAAACAGACAGATAGACAGGCAGGCAGGCAGGCAGGCAGATAGATAGACAGGCACACAGACAGATAGACAGGCTGGCATACAGACAGACAGACAGTTAGGCAGATAGATAGTCAGTCAGACAAGCAGACAGACAGACAGACAGACAGACAAAAACAGACAGACAGATAGATAGACAGACCAACAGGCAGGCACACAAAGAGACAAATAGACAGACAGATAGACAGGCAGGGAGACAGACAGGCAGAGAAACAGAGGAACAAACATACAGGCTGACAGGCAGACAGACAGATAGACAAGCAGGCAGACAAACAAACAAACAAACAGACAGACAGACAGACAGACAGACAGACAGATAGACATACATACAGGCAAGCAGGCAGGCAGACAGACATACAGACAGACAGATAGACAAGCAGGCAGACAGACAGACAGGCAGGTAGGCAGGCAGACAAACAGACAGACAGACAACAGTCAGGCAGGCAGAAAGACAGACAGACAGATAGATAGACAGGCAGGCAGGCAGGCAGACAGACAAATAGACAGGCAGGCAGACAGACAAACAGAGAAACAAGCAGACAGACAGAAAGACAGGCAGGCATAGAGGCTGGCAGGCAGGCAGACAGACAGGCAGGCAGACAGACAGACAGACAGGCAGACAGACCGACCGACCGACAGGCAGGTAGGCAGACAAACAGACAACAGGCAGGCAGGCAGGCAGGCAGACAGACAGACAAATAGACAGGCAGGCAGACAGACAGACAAACAGAGAAACAAGCAGACAGACAGAAAGAGAGGCAGGCAGGCATAGAGGCTGGCAGGCAGACAGACAGACAGACAGACAGGCAGACAGACCGACCGACCGACCGACAGGCAGGTAGGCAGACAAACAGACAGATAGACAAGCATACAGAAAGACAGACAGACAAACAGACAAACAGATGGATATACAGGCAGGCAGGCAGGCAGGCAGACAAACAAACAGACAGACAAGACAAACAGTCAGACAGACAGACAGACAAACAAACGGACAGATAGGCAGTCAGACAAACAGACAGATAGACAGGCAGGCAGGCAGGCAGATAGATAGACAGGCACACAGACAGATAGACAGGCTGGCATACAGACAGACAGACAGACAGTTAGGCAGATAGATAGTCAGTCAGACAAGCAGACAGACAGACAGACAGACAGACAAAAACAGACAGACAGATAGATAGACAGACCAACAGGCAGGCACACAAAGAGACAAATAGACAGACAGATAGACAGGCAGGGAGACAGACAGGCAGAGAAACAGAGGAACAAACATACAGGCTGACAGGCAGACAGACAGATAGACAAGCAGGCAGACAAACAAACAAACAAACAAACAGACAGACAGACAGACAGACAGACAGACAGATAGACATACATACAGGCAAGCAGGCAGGCAGACAGACATACAGACAGACAGATAGACAAGCAGGCAGACAGACAGACAGGCAGGTAGGCAGGCAGACAAACAGACAGACAGACAACAGTCAGGCAGGCAGAAAGACAGACAGACAGACAGACAGATAGATAGACAGGCAGGCAGGCAGACAGACAAATAGACAGGCAGGCAGACAGACAAACAGAGAAACAAGCAGACAGACAGAAAGACAGGCAGGCATAGAGGCTGGCAGGCAGGCAGACAGACAGGCAGGCAGACAGACAGACAGGCAGACAGACCGACCGACCGACAGGCAGGTAGGCAGACAAACAGACAACAGTCAGGCAGGCAGAAAGACAGACAGACAGATAGATAGGCAGGCAGGCAGGCAGGCAGGCAGGCAGGCAGGCAGGCAGGCAGACAGACAGACAAATAGACAGGCAGGCAGACAGACAGACAAACAGAGAAACAAGCAGACAGACAGAAAGACAGGCAGGCAGGCATAGAGGCTGGCAGGCAGACAGACAGACAGACAGACAGGCAGACAGACCGACCGACCGACAGGCAGGTAGGCAGACAAACAGACAGATAGACAAGCATACAGAAAGACAGACAGACAAACAGACAAACAGATGGATATACAGGCAGGCAGGCAGGCAGGCAGACAAACAAACAGACAGACAAGACAAACAGTCAGACAGACAGACAGACAAACAAACGGACAGATAGGCAGTCAGACAAACAGACAGATAGACAGGCAGGCAGGCAGGCAGGCAGACAAACAGATAGATAGACAGACAGGCAGACAAACAAACAAAAAACAGAGAAACAAGCAGACAGACTCATAGACAGGAAGGCATACAGGCTGGCAGGCACGCAGACAGACAGACAGGCAGGCAGACAGACAGACAGAAAAACAGGCAAAGAGACACATAGACAGGCAGGCACAGACAGACAGGCAGATATATAGGCAGTTAGATATATAGGTAGACAGACAGAAAGACAAACAAAAAGGAAGGCAGATAGACAGATAGACAGACAGGCAGGCACAGACAGACAGACAGGCAGACAGACAGACAGACAGGCAGGCACAGACAGACAGACAGACAGGAAGGCAGACAGACATACAGGCAGGCAGACAGACAGACAGACAGGCAGGCAGGCAGGCAGGCAGACAGACAGACAGACAAACAGGGAAACAAGCAGACAGACAGACAGGCATAGAGGCTGGCAGACAGACAGACCGACCAACCGACCGACAGGCAGGTAGGCAGACAAACAGACAGATAGACAAGCAGGCAGACAGACAGACAGACAAACAGATGGATAGACAGGCAGACAGACAGACAGACAGACAGACAGACAGACAGACAAGACAAACAGTCAGACAGACAGACAGACAGACAGACAGACAGACAGACAGGCAGACAGACAGGCAGACAGACAGACAGGCAGGCAGGCAGACATGCAGACAGACAGACAGACATGTAGACAGACAGACAGACAGAGAGACACACTCTAAGAAAGGATGTTTTAATTGTTTATACATTGTTTTGTGTTATGCTATTGAACGCACTATTTGTTATTTTGTGTTTAAATAAATAAAAAGGAAAACACAAACTGTGTTAAAACAATACAAAATGTGTTTTGCAAATATTAACACAGAGATGTGTCTAACTAGTATACAGATAAATAGATGTACTATAAAATTTATGGGAGCACAGTGCAAGAATTTCTCTTGTGTTTTAACAGCGAGAGTTAGACTTTTATCCTTATGTTTGATTTGCTAAGGGCAGGTGAGGTGAGGATATTGCTGCTCTTTTGACCCAGCCGTGTGTACCTGCGGCAGGAACCAGGATATTTAAGCTGTGCTCTCCAAAAAATGTGCATTGGTTTATACACGTGTGCTCACATCATGTAGACCCTGGAGTCTGTGGATGAGGTTTCTGGCCACATCTCAGTTGACCGCTGCGTTTTGTGCTTGTCCTGCCTGACCAGTGACCATAGATTTTACTTTTACAAAACTTGGAGTCTTTAAAAACATCTGTTAAACCTTCCACACTCTTTTCTTTTCTTCTGTTTTCCAAAACCCATTACCCCCTTTACTTGGCATCGTTTAATGGTGTCTTAATGTGGGCAGAAATACCAGCCAGCGCTCCACGAAGCCAAACACTGGAGCTGCACGCCTGCGGGTTTAAGAAATGCAGGTGTGCTGCCCAGACCTTCTGAGAGATGTTTTCTTTAAAGCATGGTTCCACCCAAAAACATCACATCAGTTGTGGGTAAATATCCTGCTGTTTCTAACGTACGCCAGCGCTTTAAAGCTGCAAGAGCTTCTCTACAGGATCACTTCAGTTTTGGTTACTATGTACTTTAATGACCTTCCTTAAGTTGCATAAAGTTGCTTCTGAACTTTTTAGGGGAAAACATCAGGAGTTTGCTTAACTCTTAATCTAAATAAACCTTAAACATTTTCATTTCTTACTGACGATGTGTTTTAACAAAAGTGTGTTTGGGTTCATAGTCCATTCATAGTCTGTTTGATCTGTAGGATTCACTGTGACCCTGGTGTCACTGAAGTCAATGTGATGTCATCAACAAGAATAAAGCAGAAAAAAGACTTCATCTAGGCAGTCAAGTGAATGTTTGTTACGGCACCCGGTTGTTACTTGATGATGATTATGGGATCAGGCCAAGTTAAAAACCACGGGCACCTGCTGTGGTCCAAAATTTGGGGCTTGAATTTATTCTATGATTTGTTAATTAAGGCTTTGAGAGGAACAAATGCCAAAGATGATACGGGCTGGTGACGTTCTGTATGTGTCCCGGGTTTTTGAAACAGGATCACTGCTGTCCTGAAGAGCAGGTGCTTGTGGTTTGACCTGAATCGGTTCCCAATGGAGGTCTGCCTGCCTTTACAGCTAATGAAACCCAATCCCAAATAGTTTTTCATTTATGTCCCATGAGTCATAGTAGAGGCCTGGTGTCTTTAAAGTGCACCCAGGACATACAGCATGAAGTTTCTTCACAGGCCTCATGTCAGTGATCATGGTAGATGACCCAGTCTATCTGTCTTACCCTCTCCTTCTCCGTATATATTTATGCATTTGGCAGGCCCCATCTAAAGCTGATTTACAGTGGTACACACATTTGATCAGTATGCGTGTTTCCTGGGAATCGATCCCATGACCTTTTTGGAACACCAGGAATATAATGTTGGTTAAGTTTAAATTTGAGTTCATTTTCTGCACTCTGTGTGTCTTTAGTGTCACTGATGTTACTGTTTTCTCACAAATTTCTCTGCTCATCTTTGCCTGTCTTTGTTAGATGTGGACCTGTCGGTGTGTAAACACACGGGACCATCATGCTGTACACGGAGGATGGAGGAGAGCTACAGAGCGGCGGTCCAGAGAGACACCACCCAAAACATCAGATCAAACAGCATACAGCTGAGATACATCATCAATGGACACGCAACTGCTTTCCAGGGTAGATGAAAGGATGAGTGGACAGATGGATGGATGAATGAATGAATAAATGGGTTGACAGACAGATAAACTGTAGAATGGTAAAACTTGGCCAAAATTGGATTAGTTTTTTAGGATATTCAGTGTTAATCTCTATGTATATGCTCTGAAATAATTTTTAATCAGAAAAATACAGTCATAAAATTTTAAAGCAAAATTATAAAATAAGTATGAATTAACCAATGAAATACTCTGTTTTATAAGCAGCAACATTCATCTACATTTGCTAAACTTTTTAAGGCAAATATTTTTGACAGATGTGCACAAAATTACCTAGAATGAATAGATGAAATGATGAAATAACGGAATGATGGAATGAATGGATGGATGGATAGATTGATGGATTAAACATTTTAAGGCAAAGTTTTTTGACAGATGAAAACAAACTTGCCCAGAATGGATAGATGGAATAAATGGATGGATGGATGAATTGATAAATGATGTAGGTGGGTGGGTGGTTTTATGAATGTATGGGTGAATGGTTGAAGTGTTGATGGATGGATAGATGAGAATGGATAGATGGATGGATGGATAAAAACATTTTAAGGCAAACTTTCTTCATGGATGAGCAAAAACTTGCTCAGAATGTATGGATGGATGGGTTGATGGATGGATAAATGGGTAGATGAATGTATGATGGAATGAATGTTGGATGTATGTATCAAAAAATAATAAGGCAAACATTTTTGACAGATGAGAACAAACGTGCCCAGAATTAATAGATGAATGAATGAATGGGTGGATGAATTGATAGATGGATGGATGGGTGGGTAAATGATTGGAAGGATGGGTTGATGGATGAATAGATAAGAATGGACAGATGGATGGATAAAAAACATTTTAAGGCAAACATTCTTCATGGATGAGCAAAAACTTGCTCAGAATGTATGGATGGATGGGTTGATGGATGGATAAATGGGTAGATGAATGTATGATGGAATGAATGTTGGATGTATGTATCAAAAAATAATAAGGCAAACATTTTTGACAGATGAGAACAAACTTGCCCAGAATAAATAGATGGATGGATGGATGGATGAATGAATGGGTTGATGAATTGATAGATGGATGGATGGGTGGGTGGATGAATGGATAGGTAAATGGTTGAAATGATGGGTTGATGGATGGATAAATGTAAAAGGATGGATGGATGGATGGATGGATAAAAACAAGGCAAACATTATGGATGAGCACAAACTTGCCCTGGATGGATGAGTTGGTTGATGTATGGATGGATAAATGGGTAGATGAATGTATAAAACATTTTAAGGCAAACATTCTTTATGGATAAGAACAAACTTGCCCAGAATGAAGAGATTGAATGAATGAATGAATGAATGAATGAATGAATGAATGAATGAATGAATGAATGAATGAATGAATGAACGAATGGATGGATCATTTTAAGGCAAACATTTTTAAAGATGAAAACAAACTTGCCCAGAATGAATAGATGGAAAGAATAAATGAAGAAATGGATGGATGAAACATTTTAAGGCAAACACTTTTGTTGTATTAGCACAATCTTGCCCAGAATGAATGGATGGATGATAAATGGGTGGATAAATGGATAAAGGGATGGGTTGATGGATGGATAAATGGGAATTTGATAGATGGATGGATAAAAACATTTTAAGGCAAACATTCTTCATGGATGAACAAAAACTTGCCCAGAATGGATAGATGGATGGATGGATGGATGGATGGATGGATGGGTGGATGATAAATAAGTGGATAAATGGATGGGTTGATGGATAGATAAATAGGAATTGATAGATGGATGGATACAATTTTTTTAAGGCAAATATTCTTTATGGACGAGAACAAACTTGCCCAGAATTGATGGATGGTTGAATGGATAAATGGGTAGCTGAATGCATGAATGGATGAACCATTATAAGGCAAATATTCTTCATGGAACATGGATGAGCACAAACATTGATGGCTGAATGAGTGTGTTTGCTCTGGTTGAATGAATATATTGTAATGTCTTTTAAAAGGGCATAATATACTGGTCCCAGATCAGAATGTTTGCTGCCTTTGTGTACAGTACCTGTGTCTTTGTGTGGTTGAACTCATGTAATTGTTAAAGATACCGTGGTGGGTTTGTTCCATGTGGTTTGGCAGCCTGCGATTGATGGAGTTGCTATAGAGTTTCATCTTTGGCGTTGGTTACACGCTGGTGGGAAGCCGCTTTTCATCATCTTGATTAAAGCCTCGGATGTGTCTATTAGGAAACTATGAGCTAGCTGCATTTAGTCTCAATTAAGCTATTATGCTAGGTTCTGCTTTATGAGTTCAAATTATATGTAGAAGGGGATTCAGGTTTGCTTACTCGGTCTCACAAGTGTGTCTAACCCAGTGGCCAAACCATAATCCACAGAAGGGCTTTAAAGAATCTCAGTCATACGCGGAGTTGTGTGTGCTTTGGCCCAGAGAACCGGTTGTTATTAAAGTCTACCGTCAGTTCATTCATATGTATATATATATAGGCTTGGTGTGAATGAATGAGCTCTCAGAGGCACTAATTCAGGCCAATGCTCGGGCATGATATACTAACTAGATCTAGTAGCAGTAACCCCACATAATGGATATTGTTGTTTTCTATTTCTCAAAAGAAAAGTGCAAACCATACACATACCTTCATTTATGCTGCTCAATCAACTCTTTGTCCTTTCAGAAAGACATTGATTCTTCTATAAAATTACTACCTTATAATATAGACCATTACCATAATGATTTTGGCCGTACCGTACCGTCATCACCTAATTACGAGCAGACAGACCTACGACTCGTTTTTAGTTCATGACCCACCAGTTGAAAACAATTGATGGTTTGGTTTTGAGGCTGATGCTTTTCCCCAAAACTATTCGAGTTATGTGTCTGCCTCTGTTTGTGAAAATCTGTCTCTTCTTATTTCCTTGAGTTGTGTTCAGTGGACTGATTTCAACAATCTATCTTCACTGCATTTAATCTGATTTTGGTGTATGATAAAAGGCAAAATAATAGACACTGAAAAGAGTTTACACTGTCTGTGAGAAAATGAAATTCATTTTTATGAAAACAAATTTTTACTTTTTTCAACTCTCGCCGGCTTTCCTAAAACCACAGTAAAAACTGAGTGATGAAAAGTAGGGGTGGACCGATCCAATATTTGGGATTGGGCTGATTCAGACCTTTTTTGCTGGATCAGGTATCGGACTAACAGGGACGATCCAAATCTGATAAAGTGTGTTACTTGTTACTGTTATGAAAAGTCAGAATGTTATTAAAGCCCCATAAATGTTTTTATACACTATATTCAAAGTCATCCTAACATATTCGACTAGGGATGGGATGGGATGAAAATTTCATATCATGATTATAGTGACCAAAGTTATCACGGTTATCAATATTATCATGGTTTTGTTAAAATGATATAGAAATGTTCAAAAAGAACTGATACACACACTGAAAACATTTGAACAAGTTTTATTTTTGAAAATCCCAATTTAATATTTCATGTCCCTAAAATTTTTCTTTGATAAAAAAATAAATAAATCTCTCTAATAAGTTTACCGTGAATGAATACAATACATTATCCCTTAAATGCCTTCTTGTGCAAAAAACTATGTTGCATGTGCGTGCCTGTGTCAAACTGATTCTGGCTGGACAGGATTTACAGCAATATTTTAAAATCACGGTAATCAAACACAGTTGTAATGATAATTAAATTTTAATTTTACTAACAGTCAGGACATTTTATCATGGTTAATCGTGAAACCGGTAATCGTCCCTAGCCTGGCTCCGCCCTCCTACCTGCTTCTGCTTAATTTTCATTTTGCTTCAGTACAACGTCTGGGACTGCTGTGTAGAATTTCGTTTTCTCCTGCAAAAATCTGTAGGTCCAATCAGCGAACAGAGGGGTGTGGCTAAGAACGATGACGTTGAGGTCGTGGTCGGTTTGAGCTGTAGTTCAGTAATGGCAGCGTGAGAAAATCTATTCGGTCCGTTTTTGCCAAACTGCCGAATATACAGAAGTTAAAGCTGGAGCAAGAACCAGGTTTGCTAAGTTTTGTTGGTCTGATTATTCGGACTTGTTGTTTCTGGGCGGTTTCGGTGCATGATATACGTCACGACCACACGTTAGCGATCGCCTATGGCACATCCTGAGTGACTCTGGGCAGATCCAATAGTTTTAAACTTCAACAGAGGACCCTCCTTAACGGAAGTAACGCTTTGCAATGGAGCGTGGCCAGACTCTCTGTACAAATGAAATGAATGTACAAGAGTCTGGTTGGACCAGGCTAAATCATCCCATCCCTACGAACAGCAAATGCATATTTGAAGATATTTAAGATCACAAAAACGGAATGGTGCTCGTGGAGTTAATGCACTGGAGTAGCGGTGAATTAAACGCGTCATTGAAGCCACACAAACACACAATTACCATATTTTGATCACATGCTTGTATGTATTTAAGAAACGTTAACGTTTATCTGTATAAATCCTACAAATGCATATGAATTAAGGTCACTCACAAACATTACTGTCAATACTTTTTTTTTAGGGCTGTGAAAAGAGTAATCGTGATTAATCGTATACAAAATAAAAGTTTGTTTCTGCATAATATTTATTTATTTCGATTTTGATCATTTTACATTATATATAGATAAAAAAAAAATATATATATATATATATATATATATATATATATATATATATATATATACATGCATAACATTTTTGTTAAATGTATAAAAAATAATTACACACAGTGCACACACATTTATTAATGCATTTGTAGGAGTTTCCCTTTCAGACATTTTATGGGATGAGATTATTTAAATTTATTACACTAAATGTATTATTCTGATTGGCCGTTCATGACATTTGCAGGTTTGTCTCCGATAATAACCGCTTAAAACCTGGATGCTGCAAATCATTCAAAAGGTAAAGTTTAATATTACACAAAAATGTAATATAAATTTCATTTAATAACATATATGACATTATTTTTACAAATGATAAAACCAAACCATTGAAACGTCTTGTTTTATCTTAAAACTGAAAGTAAAAGTGTTTTTCTTGCGGAAGGTCTGCATTAGTTAAAATGAGCAAATTAAATATTTCAAATCAATATTTAATGCTCCTTACCTTACTCATCATGTAAATAGCCATGCAATAAGTGGGTATAAAATAAACAAACTGCTGCCTATACATTATCCCTTACAAATCACGCAACACAATTTGCGGCATTATCTAACTCCTATATATGCATTTTAATTTTCTTAAAGGTGCAGAGGATTTTCTCAAATTTTAGAAAAGAACCGCCTTCTCCACTTTTTAAAAAAAATGCAATTGCGCAACACTCCTGATTGACAACTAGGAGGACCAATAGTCTTGATGATCCACCCGGATAAAGAAAATCCTCCGCAATACCTTTACATTGCGTGGTCATTATGGAAATGACATGATTCTGTGTTCCTTAACTTGCACTTTGTCAGTGCCCTGAGTAAATCACTTCACACCCATTTTTTTAAATTGATATTGAAATTTTGCCATAGAGTTAGTACATGTATATCAAGAAGAGATGAATGTGTAGTACATTGCATTACTACACACAAACAGATCTGAAATGCTTCTTGATGAAAATCGATGTGTGCGAACCCTATTGTTGATCAGCACTGACAGTAGATTTCTTCTTAAAGCCAGCTGAGCTGTGAGGAAACCCTTCTCTCCGTCGCCAGTTTTCCGTTCCAGTCTGCTCCTCATTCTCTGTGTTATTCGTCTTTTCCTCATCTTCATCATCGATCGCGTGACTCTTAAAGTCTCAGAGGAGTTACCCTCCTCTTCCACATTCTCCTCCCACAGATCGTTTGGCTTTTCCGGAGAGTAGATTTATCCGTTGACTAATTGACATTGCCATGTTACTTCCTTAGCTGGCCCTGGACAACGACTTATGTCCTCTGAAGAGAAAAGGATTGAGGCATTTTGGCTTGATTTTGACAGACCGACAAACCCAGTGCCTGATGTCAGAGCGAGTAGGCTCGGGACAGGAAATGGTGCTCATAATGTAGCGCTGAGCAAATTTGGTGGCTTCAGTCTCACACTAAACGCACCTGCTATGTCATTCCCATGGAAACGGCGGAGAGGATAGAGTCTAAACATGTTGTCCGGTCTGTGCAGACCAGCTGTCGTGAGATGGATGCTGGTGTTTGGGGAGTTTGTTAACAAAGGTTTGAGAAAGATTTAATGTCCCCAGGCTTTCTTTAGTCCTCGAAAGAACGCATGCTGAGGTTTTTAGCAAGGAAACATAAAAATGCTGATTCTGGGAATGCTTTTGCGGTTTAGATTGAGAGATCAAAATTAAGATTGTGAGGAAAAAACAAACAATTGAGTTTCAATTAAAGTAGAAAGTGCTCAGAAATCCAGCTTCACAAAAACCACGGTTTTGATGTTCTGGTTAATAAATATGGCTCAGGTCATGGGCATTTACAAGTTTTTTGCAAGCCAGGTAGAAAATCGAATAGCTAATAAAAGTGATAGCACGCATCTCCAACAACAAGCCATATGGTTTGAGCTATCCTTCATACCCGTAGCACAGAATGGGACGTGCACCAAAGTTTAATGCCTAGAGTTTGGGCTTTGTTCAAATATCTAATCCAGTGTATAAGCAAGAGTAATAGTGCAAAGCTCTAATGATGGATGTTTTTAAGAAACAGGAAAGAAAACAGGAGTAGAAGCAACGTGTAAGCCAGGGGACATCCACGGAGAAAGGGAGTGGTATCGTCTCCAGAGCACCATTATAGCCACTTTCACACGCCTTTTAAGTTGGCGCCTAGTGTCCTTGTGTCTTATTATCCACATCATTACCTCAAACCGAAACGGACAACCAAACACGCAATCCAAAGCCAACACGGCTCACGTTCTCCACCCTCTCTCCCTTTCACTTCCAAAACCATTATGTTGTCCCAACATCAGGAGAGAGATGAGATGATGTTTTGATTTCCCCAGTTGTTGTTCAGTCTTTCCTAAAGCATGGTGAAGCTAAGTAGGATTTTCATGAGAAAGACCCGTCACCAATCATCGCAAAACATGTTTCAGATGTCTAAGGAGCTGGAAGCAGAAGAAAGTGTCCGGTTGGAAAAGAAAAATGTTTTTCATTTAGAAAATTTAAGAAGCAGTTCACCCAAAAATGTCATCATTTACTCTCATGTTCTTCCAAACCTGTATGACTTATTCGTGCAATCAATTGATTGCGAATGAAGAACCTTTCAAGAATATACTGTTTGTTTTTTTCTGTGCATTTGCATGAAGTTCATTAAACTTTTCTTTTAGTCTTTCACTATAGCAAAGAAAGTCATACTGGATGAGAATAACATCAGGTAGAGTTAAAAACTGGACATTTTTAGCAGATTTGCGCAAAACTTTAGCATAATTTTCTTAATGGAAACGATGATATGCAACTATAATAGTTATTTATTTATAATTATTAATAGTTATATAGTTTTTCCTCTTGCGTCGACTGATGTTGGTAGGTTTACTACGGTAATATCAAATCCACCACACTAGACATTATTTTTAACCGAAAGAGACAAAGGAGTATTATCCAAATGCCAAAGTAAGCCACTTAAACTTAGGAGCTGCAACGTAACAATGTTTCTTGGAGGTAATAGTAAATCATTTTAAATCAAAAGAGATATAGGAGTGTTATCCAGAAATTAAGGAAAGCCTCTTATGCTGCGTTCACACCAGCCGCGGTAGAGGCGTTAAGCGCGAGTGATTTCAATGTTAAATCAATGTGAAGATGCGTTGATGCGCGTCTGGAGGTCTCGCAGCGCGAATGAGGCATTTAGCGTGGCGTGTTAGACGCGATTCTGCCTAATTTGCGCGTCTAATTCACGCGAATGGCTCCAATTGAGCGTTTCTGCGGCAAACGCACAAGTTGAAATTTTTGCGGAAACTTTGGCGGAAAAAAGCAGCGTGTTATCCAATCAGGAGCTTGCTCTAGTAGTGACGTGATTACAGGAAGCAAGTGGAGTCTCAGCAGATTCGCAGAAGCCCCTCCCATGACGCAAATTTCCACGTGAATGTCTTGATGACTTGAATTTCACGCGCAAATGAAGCGAGTAAACTCAAAATGTTCAACGGGCAAACTAGACGCGAATTTGACGCCTCAAACGCGGTTGGTGTTAACCCACGGTTATACTTTGAAGCAGACCTGTATGCAGTGTTTCTGGGAGGTTTTAGTATATACCACGTCATCTTCAAAAAATAATTATGTGACTTACGTATATCAGGTGACCTGAAAATGTAAATAAACTCCATTGCAGTTTTGCGAAATACATCTCTTCTGAATTGCCTGAAAAACCATTCAAGCGTAGAAACTTTTGGGAGTTTTTGCAACATTGACGTGTTTCCATTAACCGTTTTTTTATCGCAATGTCAATTTGCGCAATTTGGAGGGTAATGAAAACGCAGCTACTGTCTCTGTCTTTGTGTCTTTTTTCTTTAATTCATGCTTTATATCTGTAATCTAAACCTGCTGTTTTATTGTTTAATTGTTAATGAGATGGATTACATTTTTCAGTTGTGTGGTATTTTGTCCAAGACAAAGGACACAAGTACGTATTTTACTCATTAATTTTGTTTGTCGTCGCACAAATATGTCAATCCTTCAGAAACTATTTGGTTTACACAACAATTCCCAACATTGTCGTTCAAGTAAGCAGAGATTCTTACTCAATCCAGCGCTGATGGTGATGGTTATCGGTGCCAGATCTGCCTTGGGGAATAGACATCAATCATCTTTAACCACACAATCCAATCATTTTAAACATTAGAGAACGCAGTCATCTCGCACAAGCGCACACTCCGCGTCATGGCATCTCTGGAATTGTTTATCCAAGACTCTTTCGACTCTTTCTTAGACTCTTAAGAAGGCAGATATTTTAACTGTAAGCCGATGAGAGCGGTAAGAGTGTTAAATATTCTCCTGTTGCCGTCACCTGTTCTGCTCCTGACAGTGAATACACTGCTGATGGACAGGAGGAGAAGTGACAGGTGGTTACGTCTGGTTTGGCTTTAAACTGGTTACATTATGTGTTGATGATTTAACCTTTCCCAGCAAGCAATAGCCTTCATTTCACCATCTCTAGGTTAACTATAGACCCGATATAGTCCGTCTATGAGTAACCCACTTCGACCAAAATAAACATGAATGTCATTTTTATCTAAATAACTCAGATGTATGATATTCCATCATGTTTGCAACATCAGCAGTGATTACAAGGTGTTTGGTGTAATTTAGATTTTTTTTTCATTTATTTTTGGGCTACGGCTAGACATTTATTACATTTTCACTGACTGCCCAAATTTGGCCTTGTTTTAGCCTAGACGTCTAGGCTGTATTTGGACGGCTATTAGAAGTCTTTTGGGTTGACTTACAGTTGTTTGTATATTAAATATCAATCATTTATAACCTCATAATTCAGATGCGAGATGCATTTAAATTTGCTACAGTGCAAGTTTTATGTTATTTTGCCCATGGTTGTGTCTATTTAAAAATGAAATATTGTTCGATACTCCTTAGTGTACACGAACTTTGAATTCAGTCAGAGATATGATTCTTGGAGAGGTACAAGATGATGAAATCCTGCATTTTGGATTTTAATTTTCATAATTAGTGGAAATTAAATTCAGTCTCTATTTCCAAATCAGACCAAAGTAGATTCGTAAATGTTTATTAAATTTTTTTCATCAATGTTTCATTCAGCAGTTTTATGTTGTAACATGCTGTGTTCTGTCATCGCAGCTGTCTGTATAGAGGATAGGGGTGTATGTATTGTCACTAATTAAAGTGGGATTTTAGAGGCGTGCTGTGGAGGTGATGAACTCATATCAGCGTCTAACACGCGTGAAACACGAGCCCTTGGCTGGATTACGGGGCTTTCTGGGGTGGAGGGTGATGGACCCTTGTGTCTCGGACCAGCCTGGCCCCTGAATGCTCTGAATGATGACAGAGGTATGCTGCATGGCCTTGTGGGTAAGGTACTGTCCCTCTGCTGTGACAAAAGTGGGTCACTGTGGGTTGCCAGATTTTGTATGACCAAGCACTGGGTCTCATTCAATAATAATTGCGTACGTTTTTCATATTTATATGCACACTTGAACTTCTCACGAAAACGTTTCACCTAATTTACAACACGTGTGTACGCACATGAATTTGTTCTTGTACTTATTCTTACATTAGTCAATTTGGATTGTTCTACATGACCGGCTGCGTACACTAGGTTGGTAATTTGCATAAAACACGCCCAAACCACCTCCATATAAGGGCTTTCCGCAGCGCAGCGCTGGTCAGTTTGTTATAGAGGCAAAAGAGCTTGAAAAGCAATCCATGATCATAATTATTATCGGTAATATTCAGATTTGCTTTGCATTTTTTATTTGGGAGGTTTTGCTGACGCTGGAGGAAGCCAATGCTGTGTGTCCACCGAAGTAACATTAAATAAGTATTGGATGCGTTAACAAATATGACATTTAATATGACAGAGACGCGCATTAGTACCTTAAATAAAACAGACAGGAGATTAAGTGGTTGAAGTTTGGACTTCTCATTACATTTACATGACGTTTACATTTGGCATTAAACAGATGCTTTCATGTAATGATTAAAAAAGTGAGGAAGGAAAGCGTGAAGATCTTTACGTGCATCTTCTTTATATGTGTAGAAAAAATAAGTAGGCTATAATAATGTATAATTTACTGTATATAATAATAATAATATAGATCATGTATAATAATATATTAAACAGAAAATATTATAATATAAAATATAATCATGTAAATTGTATATATAAACATTATTATAAACATTGTAATTATAGCCAAATACGTAATTACTGTGTATGGGTGGTTTTATGTTTTCTTGAATTGTTGCGTACATTTAGAAGAAATTTTGAGTTACGATTTGTTCGTGAAAAAATCCGTACACACATCTCAAGAAATGTATACGTTTGTGACAACTTGATAAGTAAATCATGACAGTTCACCCAAAAATGAAAATTCTATCTAATTAAGCTGTCACTTTCTTGTGTGTTTTATAATAAAAAGTTAAGGATTTCTAAGTATTACTCAAGTTTGTCTGGAAATATTCTCTCTCGTTAGGTTGTAGCGGTCTCAGAAGATTGGGTGGAGGCTGAGGTTATATGTCACCATAACCTGTTACCATTACATTTCACCAAAGTATATTTCACAAGTTTGCATTAAGATGTAGTCGATTTGGAATGAGATAAAGCAATTTGGGTGCTTTTCGGGCGGAGGTCTCAGAGCTTGGAATTTAAGCCTCACCACTCTTTAATTGGGATAGATTAAACTAGCTGAGATTGAGGTGATGGGGTGGAGGAGGGATGCTGCAAAAACTGTCACGGGACAGAGGTGAGAGGCGGCTATTTATACGCACTTTTTCGTGCTGATCGGTTGGATCACATGACCATGCTCCTCCCAAACTTGGAAAATGTTATTCCAAGGTTGTTGTTTGTCACCATGTTTTCAAATTGTAAATAAAATGATTTATCATGTTTTATTATATTCGTCAGTAGAGTTAAGGTTGCAGTAAGGTGTCAGTATATGAATGTTGAAATAGCCAGCAAGCAATAATCCTTTTAAAATCCTTTGTCTAATATCCACCAACAAGGCAAAATTGGGGCTGTCAGTGAAAAGAAGTCAAACCATGGCCCAAAAAGAAATGAAATGAAATAATAAATAAATGAAACCAAACACCTTGTAATCACTGCTGACTTTGCATACATGATGGAATGTCATGTAATATCATCTCGCAAGTTATTTTGGCAAAAATTACATGAAACTGAAATCAAGTTTATTTTGGCTAAAAGTGGGTAACTTGTAGTTGGGCTATATCAAGTCTATTACACTGCAAAAATGACTTTCTTACTTAGTATTTGTGTCTTGTTTTCAGTAGAAATATCTAAAAATTCTTAAATCAAGATGTATTTTCTTGATGAGCAAAATGACCTAAGAAAATAATACTAGTTTTTAGAAAAAAAAAAATACAATTTAAGTGAATTTGTGCTTAAAACAAGCAAAAATAACTGCCAATGGAGTGAGAAAATGTTACTTGAATTAAGTGTTTCAGAAAAAATAAATCTTATTTCACAATTTTTTTTCTCACCCCATTGGCAGATAATTTTGCTTGTTTTAAGGACAATTTCACTTAAATTGTATATTATTTGTCTTAAAACTAGACTTATTTACTTAGGTCATTTTGCTCATCAAGAAAAAGCATCTTAATTTAAGAATTTTTAGATATTTCTACTGAAAACAAGACAAAAAAAAAAAGTAAGAAAGTCATTTTTTGCAGTGTAATTAACCTAGATGGTGAAATGACGGCTATACTATTGCTAGGTACACACTGTTTTAAGTGTTATACTGTATGTAAAAAATATTTATGGTGTATATCTACAGTATATCTAACCTTGTGTGTAAAGTTATATACTTTTATAATTTTCCAACAATTCGGCTGCCATGACAAAAAGTTAAATTGGACAATGCATAATGAATTTTATCACTGCTTTATTCAATTGCTGCCAACCAGGCGCGGAGCTATGGGCGGGCCTGGGCGGGCCTGGGCCCGCCCAGATTGACAGCTGGCCCGCCCAATCAGAAATGTAAAAAATACTACTCTGTATAGTTAGACATGTATACTACTTTATGTGGTGTAATTTATCTATTGCATGTTATGTTAATAACAGTAAAATTATAAGTAAGCCTGATAACTATTTAAAAACTATTAAAGCAGTTGAATGTTGCGTTATAATGAAATATTCCAAAGCAGCTTTCAGCCATGATCACTTTGAGAACTTTTTTTTGCAAGCAAGTAGAAAGCGTATTTTGAATAACAACACGTTATAAATATGTGCTGCGCGCTTTCTTCTCAATAACATAAACACACAACAAATATGACAGCGGGGTAAAAAATAGAAAGAAAACATCTGATCATAGTGATGTTGTTTGATATAGCGATATAGCAGCACTATAAGTCACGCCACGTTTATTGCTACACTTTATACAATATAGCCTATTGCTTTTAAGCAACAAATAGCCTATCATAACAACCTATAAGCCTACTGTGTAATTGAGACATTAATTTAAGAAATGCATTAAAGCAGAAAGACGTAGGCTGCGGAAATATAGTGGGTTCACTTCAATCCACACCACAGACGTTCTTGGTTTGCTTCCTATTTATTAAATCGAGGCAATTGTTTGATCAAACATTGATTAATATTAAGATACAATTTATACAAAACGAAATTCACTTTAAAGAGAGTCTTTCTACAAAACAAACCTCGCAAAATCGCTTGCCCGACGTCCATTACGGGCTTTGGCGAATTCCTGTCGGGCTAAAAAAAAATGATGCGCCTTGGCCGTCGGGCGGAGGAAAAAATATTGTAATGTGTTTGCATTCTCTCAGATTTAGTTAGGTAATTATGTTGTATGTAATTCGGCGTCATCTTGTTAGCCATTACTATCCTCACTAACAAGTGAAACTGCCAGGAAATGAAGTGAAAGCATTAAATCCATTATTCCTTTCGTTCACGTCTGATATGCACGCTCCTCGGCTCCGCTCTTCACGAGTAGGCTTGCTATTGTGCTCATCAAAAAGTATATTAAATGTTTATTTATTTGTCATTTCGTTTAACCCCAGAGTCTAACATTATTCTAGCAATTCCCTTTTTCTTTCTTTATTTAGTAAGTTAACTTAAATATGTGAGAACGAAAATATATTTTTAGTGATTTGCATGAAGAGAATATGATGTTAGAAGCTTCATTTTAAGCATTTAGTAGCCGTATTTATTTAAACACTTTAATAGGTTATTTAAAAAAGTATAAGTTTTTTTTGGGTTCATTTATATTTCCTGTCACTGTGTGCAGGTTCTTTTTTGTAGGCTATGAGAGCCCAATATTTTTTTTACCAAAAAGGCTTAATAAAAGTCACGTTGCATTACAATTTAAAGTATCAATAATGTCAAAAATGTGACGTGCAGTTCGGGTGTGTGTGTATGCTGTTTAAATTAGTGTTCTGAAGTTTTGACGAATTTTATAGACTTGTTATAGTTTCTTATTCAAAAGTGACACCCATAGATTCAGGCCCACCCGGACTTAATCCATGCCCACCCATATGTCACGTTCTGCATCCGCCACTGCTGCCAACCTTGAATATTTCTGTAAGATATCCCAGCAACAGTAGTGTGAGCTGCTTGAAGTCATCTTATATCTTTGCGTTATACTATGCTTTGTTCACTTTTACTTGTGTGACTGAATGGCCCTCATTTATCAAAAGTGCGTACACCAAATTTCCAGCGTACACCTTGCGTACACCCAAAACCACGGCGACTTTGAGATTTATCAATATGGACGTTGGCGTACGGCACGCTCAAATCCTACGCCAGCTCAGGAGGTGGTGTACGCACATTTTGAGTTAGTGCAGAAATGCGCAAACACTTCCTAACACCCCAAAACGCACTGACAAACTAAAATATATGATATATTATGACCCACTGTAAAAAAAACATAGTAATTATAAACTTCAGTGTTTATTTTTATGCAACAATGTTCAATGTTTAATTTGTGAGACTTTACCAAAGCATTTGATTTGTATGCATATGTATTCCTTTAGTTGAGAGCCTGTGCGCTTTACCTGATGTTTCAGAGTGAGCATGTGAACGGAGCTTAGCGGGAGCGAAGCGTTAAGCGGTGCGGTAATATTACCATCAAAGCGCCTTTCCGAAAATTCCGCTCCTTCAGCACCGCTCGTTGAACCCAGAACGCCCTTTGATAATTTGCTAGTTCGAGAATCTGTAAAAACGTCTAGCAATAAGTTATGGAATTCAAGCCTTATACATAAATGTAAAGTAAAAATCAAAGTTAAGATTGAGCAGGAAGAAAAAATTGAAAGGGACTGCGGAGAGACTGTAAAGAGTTAGCAAATATTCTTCCTGGAATCTGAAGCGGCACATTGCAAGAAAGCACAAGGATGTGCTACGAAAACATGGTAATGCAATAAAAGGTAAGCTAGTTACGTACCATTCGATGATAAATAAATACAGATGAGGTAAGGTAAAATGCTTGTGTTGAATGGAGCCATAAATCCGATCATGATGACATGCGGACAAAATTATGGCCACGAATTATTTTTTATGCTACATTATGGACACTTCTTTTTCTTATTTAGTCTAAAGTATGGCCATAAATTTAGAATTTGTTCCCAATATTCAACAGTTTGTTCCTTGGAATTAATTATTATAATATTTCGCAATTACTATTACAATTATTATTACTTCAAATTATGAATTAGCTTAGTAAAACATGTGGATGTCGTGGAAACAAATTGTTAATTTGAATTATATCCGGAGCTCCGTATCAAACTGGATCTAAGACACAGCTAACAAACAACTGTATGTAAATACAGAACAACACACTACAAAAGTTACTACATCATTTTAAAATATTATTTAAAAAAAATTAACTGAACCATTAAGCAGACATAGAATTTAGATGTAGGCAACAGTAAATAATAATAATAATAAATAATTATTCTTCTAAATATCAATTAATAATAAAAATAATAATAAGAATATTACAAATTGTCATCCAATTATTAATGTGTCTTTAATCCCACTCTTTTAACTCCCAAATAAAACAATTTTGTTTCTTTTCACTTCCCCGGATTCTCTTCTTTGCCGTCTTTCGTGTGTCAATGGCGTAAAATGAGGGCGTGGGGGAGGCGGAGACTTGAATTTATATGGGCTTGTTATTCTAATGACGATCGTTTTCGGCCGCAGCATTTATGAAGGGCAGATATTGCGTACACCTGAATATCAACGGTACGCACAGTTTCATAAATCAGGCGGTGAGAGGAGTGTAAGCATAATCTTACGCCAACATATACGCCCGTTTCTACGCAAGAATGATAAATGAGGGCCATTCTCTTTGCCAACAGACCATGTGTGTAGGAAATGAGTTTTGGTCATTAAGTGGATTAGTCATCTCTCAAATCCTTTTGTAGACCTTCTTAAGAGACTATATAACTTCCAATTACATGGCTGTAAATCTGGTCCATATTTTGGCTCACTGTTATCCCTGCGACACTGCAATTATACAGTTTGCAAACCAGTAACTTACAGAGCCAAGCGATGGGGGTTAATCCTCCTGTCATAAACCTTTCTTTCTTTCTGCTGAAGTCATTGGGATTCAGAGGCAATGCTTGCAACAGCACACTGCGCAATTATCATACTGTCTACAGTTTCAAACATTTGCCAGTTTAAATGAACTGTTAAGATGTAAAATAATCAGTCAAGGTTAATATTGGATACTGGTATATAAAGTCCAGATGCATGGGATACAATATGTATGTGCATTCTAAAAATCAAACAAAGATCCAACTGAACATTTTTTAAAATGTCGTAATTGTGTGAATTCTCAGTAACAGACCTGACAAATCAAATGAACAACGTATGGTACTCCTATAGTCTAATGGTGATACTCGAATGGAGCAACATATGGTCTTAGATAGATTTTTCCCAGCTGTCAGACCACTGTTGGTTTCATGACAGGACGTTAAGTTTGGTGTGCGTTCTTGTCTGAGCCTTTCAGTGGGATTTCTTCTGGAAATTCTCATCTCATTCCTCTTTTTTTGATTAAATCCCCATTTTCCACTTCTCCAGTGAGATGACTGGAGGACCACATGGACCATCCCTGAATAACTTTCTAATTCCCCTTGAAAACAGTAGGATCTGGAGTTGTGTAATCTCTTCATATGGAATAAGTGAACAAAAGTAGTAGTATAAGGTTTGAAACACTTGAAATTTGGTTTAAAGACATACTTTGGCATGTACAAAGGTGCTTAAAGGGTTCTTCACTGCGATGCCATAGAAGAACCATTTTTGGTACGCCAAAGAACCCTTCAGCCAAAAATGGTTCTTCTATGGCATCGTGAAGCACCAAGTGCACCTCAAACATTTTTCTGTCATCAGTTTTTTCTCTTTACCCTCTTTTGCCATGTGTTTGTCAGTCTCTCTGTCCCTGCTGGCGATTTCAGCGAGCGTCCGTGGCATGAGGCTGCCCTCTGAAATGCGGTAACCTTACACTGCCGCATTCTGTTTGTGGTTTGCTGCTCTCATTCCAAAGCATCCCGCCTATATGGGACCTTACATGCAAGCACTTTTACGGTTCATATACAGACATGCGGCACATGGCAAGTTGACCTTTCCATTGGTTTCTGTCTGTTCTGCTGTGTTTATTTCTCTTTTTCCATTCACTCCATTGCTGTCTGTTTTGATTTACACCACTGGGTTACCCTACACAACGATTGAAATCTCTATGCTCACCGTTTCCATTTTCCATTAAACTCTGTGCTCAAGTTCAGTTGGCTGGTCAGCATATGACTTCAGATTATACTGTATTGAATTTTCGTTTAATGCATATTTTCATTTTAGATGAAACAATGATTGGCAGACACACTGCAGTACTGCACCCAGTCGAAGACCCCTGTACTACATACTCTTTGGTGAATCTAGACCACCCAAAATATGACTTTTTTTAGGTTAAGACTTGCGGCAACTGAAGCAGTCTCACCCTGACTGTGAATCAAAGCATTTGTACTACATTTAATATTTATACTATACTATTGTTTTTACTTGGCCTAACTCTGTTACAGAAACTCTCTATACTTGATCTAATGCTAGGGCCACACTAGCTGCAGATTTACATATTCAAATCAGAATTGTCTAATCTTTCTATAGCCAACTGATAGTTGAATCATCTATGTGTGTGTATGCATGGGTTCGTAGGGGGACCAGACCAGGTAATCAATAAATGGGTAACTTTTATTTTCTTTCACATGCAGCACACAGAAAGAACTTTCTGATAAAATTTCCAAAACTGCCTTTCAAATGATGAACAAAGATGAAACTGACAATGCATTATTTTCTTTTTTAAGATAAAATGAAAGGCAATGTGCATGAACGTTCGTTCATAAAAAACATTTTGTTCGTAAAATTTTAAATGTACAGAACATCACACAAAGATATAACAAAACCTTTTTTGATAACTAAATTTACAAAATAACAAATGTAATCCTGCTTGGGAAGCCCCTACAGTTCTTATACAGTGAACTTATTTATTTTTCAGATTTAGTGCGTCAAAGTAGTCATGACCAAAAAAACCTCGTCAAATGACATATAATTCGTGATTGTTACTGTAAATGATAAAAACTAAGCATTATATACAATTCCCAGCCACTGCTTACCTGTTTTGTAGCTCAAGATAACCCCCCTCTTTTAAATACATTTTAAAACTTATTCTTTATTGATCCTTAATATGATCCTAAATATGACACGCAGAGCACCTAACATGTTCGGCTAAATTGTAAGTGCCAGCACGCAACAGTGCAACATTGATACAACGAAAAGCAATCCAAAATTACAGACTTAAACTAGATCAGAATTTGCCGTTATTATAAAAAAATGAAATCAGAATCAAGTAAGGTGCAGAACAAAAAAGTGCAGGGGAACAAAACACAAGCCACATATAGTTAAATTACATAACCCTGAGTGATCTATAAATAAAATAAAAATAAAGAAATTATTAAAATAACAAAAACTATAGAAAGAATTGCCAACTTTGTTTTTTTACTGTAGAAACAAAGAGACAATATGAAAAGATATATCGATATAACCACAAAGATGATTATGACATTATCTAGAATTGTCATAAGAGGGGAAATCGGCCCAAATTCGTCCAGATTATCTTTTAGTGTGTGGCAGTTTTAACTCTATAACTTGGCAAACTTGTTACTCCATCTGCTTCATGGTAGCTACAAACATGAATAAAACCTTTAATATTGTAACTTGCCAAGTTACCATTACTTTATTAAGTGATCAAACTTTCTGTTTTTGCCCAATAGATGATACAGGCAAATGTTTTAAAGAAAAGTTTGGATTGATTTATCTTGATTTCTCTGAAGTTTAAATTTTTTTTTCACTTTTTCTCCTTGTTTGTCTCTTGCATCCTCATTACTAGTTGTTTTAGTGATATACTGATTTAGTAGACATTGCACATCCTTAAAGGAATAGTCTACTCATTTTCAATATTAAAATATGTTATTACCTTAACTAAGAATTGTTGATACATCCCTCTATCATCTGTGTGCGTGCACGTAAGCGCTGGAGCGCGCTGCGACGCTTCAATAGCATTTAGCTTAGCCCCATTCATTCAATGGTACCATTTAGAGATAAAGTTAGAAGTGACCAAACACATCAACGTTTTTCCTATTTAAGACGAGTAGTTATACGAGCAAGTTTGGTGGTACAAAATAAAACGTAGCGCTTTTCTAAGCGGATTTAAAAGAGGAACTATATTGTATGGCGTAATAGCACTTTTGGGAGTACTTCGATTCGGCGCAGCAACACCCTCCCTCTCCCATTATGAGAGGGAGAAGGGGAGCGGACTTTTAAGGCGAGTCTAAGTACTCCCAAAAGTGCTATTACACCATAAAATATAGTTCCTCTTTTAAATCCGCTTAGAAAAGCGCTACGTTTTATTTTGTACCACCAAACGTGCTCGTACAACTACTCGTCTTAAATAGGAAAAACGTTGATGTGTTTGGTCACTTCTAACTTTATCTCTAAATGGTACCATTAAATGAATGGGGCTAAGCTAAATGCTATCGAAGTGTCACAGCGCGCTCCAGCGCTTACGTGCACGCACACAGATGATAGAGGGATGTATCAACAATTCTTAGTTAAGGTAATAACATATTTTAAAATTGAAAATGAGTAGACTATTCCTTTAAATGAGCTATGTTACATGGTGAATTCATACTGAGACTATTTGTAGTCCAAATTTGTGGCTGTTTAGACAGAATGTTAAATGCTCTCTCATTTGTACGTCGCCTTGGATAAATGCATCTGCTAAATAAATAAATATACATTTAAATATTTGCTCTTAACCATATCGAATAACCATACTGAATTATGGCCTCTATATCTTTCACACATTTTGGATTCACATGCCAACGCCCTGGAAGCCTCCCACAACATCATAGCATCTTTCTGCACACTCTGTTTTTTTTTTACTTTTGGGAACGATAAAATCTAGTTTTTGTAAAATCGTGGTATGACACAGAATGTAGAGATCACTCCAGTCTTGTTGCGTAGGTATAATTGGGGTTCCAGTGAGGCCTAAAGCAGACAAATGTCAACTTTATGGTGTAGATGTTTGCTTAAGCCGCAGCTTTGTCCGATTACAAATTAAACTGCGAGATGTTATGCAAGAAGCCAAAGACGTTTGTTTGACGCACATGAACAGAGACCAACAATTGAAACAAAGTGTGTAGAGAATGTGTCCTGTGTGCACAATCCATAATGTGTGTGTGTGTGTGTTTGTGTGGTCGCAGCTGTTGTGAGTGGGGGAGTTCTCTTGTTTTGCTGGTCTATTGTGACAGTATTGATGGAAGCCTCTACAGCTTATGGAGTGAAATTGAGAGATGTGATTGTGTGTGTGTGTGTGTGTGTGTGTGTGTGTGTGTGTGTGTGTGTGTGTGTGTGTGTGTGTGTGTGTGTGTGTGTTGCCTGGTCTCAGTTTCGGTCCAGTTGCTGCTGTTTCTCTCTCCACTAACATGCCTTCAGTCTGACATCAGTGGCCTTTCAGAGAGTGGCACCCTACAGTGTGTGTGTGTGTGTGTGTGTGTGTTCAGTGTATATTGTGTTCTGTATACTGTACATTATGTGTTTATGGGGTCAGTGTGTTGAGTGTGTGTATGTTGAGTGTGTGTATTAAGTGTTTGCGCAAGTGTGTGTGTGTGTGTGTGTGTGTGTGTGTTTGTGTTTGTGTGTGTGTGTGTGTGTGTGTGTGTGTTTGTGTACTGTATGCATTCAGTGTGTTTGTGTGTTCAGTTTTTGTGTTTATGTGAGTGTGTATGTGTGTTCAGTGTTTGTGTTTGGTTGTGTGCATTTTCAGTGTGTTTGTGTGTTTAGTGTTTGCGTTTATGTGAGTGTGTATGTGTATTGAGTGTTTGTGTTTGTCAGTGTGCATTTTCAGTGTGTTTGTGTGTTCAGTGTTTGTGTGCTGTGTGTGTTCAGTGTCTGTTTGTGTGTTCAATCAGTGTTTGTGTGTCCAGCTTGTGTTTGTGTACTGTATGCATTTAGTGTACTTATGTGCAGTGTTGGGGTTAGTTACTCAAAAAAGTAATATATTACTTATTACATATTACTCTCAAAAATAGTAATGCCTTACTTTACTTTATTACTCCCTGGAGCAAGTAACTAGTTATATTACTAGTTATATTACTAGTTACATTTTTTTTCTGGGCAAGAATGTTTATTTGGGCAAGCCACGGCCAAGAAAACATCCAAACACAAAACTCCCAAATCAATAAAAAGTTACAATTTTATTAGATTAAATTTGATAACAATTTACTCATACAAAATACAGGGATGACAACAGGTTGCAATTATTTTTAGATGGACACCTTTAAATGGACAGCTGATAAAATAATGACGGTTCACAATAAATTATTTCCTGATTAAGACTTCCAAGAGTTCTGTATTCTTAGCAGGGGGATACCATGATGTTAGTGCACATTATTTACCCACCCACTATACACAGCAATGCACAGCAAATTCATCCAACACCCAAACATATAAATATATCAATTTAACACCGCAAAGTAATAAATACACAATCAATTCAATAAATATCATTAAAATCACTCAAGCTAAAGACACAGCCTTCGTCAATTACGGTAAAATTGATATACAAAATTGATGGGATAAACAACCTGCACGCAACCCCTGTTTACATACAAACAAACAATGAAATGAGCGCCGGGAGACCGTGGCATAACCTCACATTCATCAAGGTCTCCACGGCGAGAAAACCCACCGTAAATACACCACATTTTAATACAACATAAAAATTACTGCTGGCTTCCTTACCCGCTACCGGACGTGGGGCACAGCGTTCGGAGAAACATTAAAGAGTGTGCACTTCACCGTCAAGTTATTTTCCTTCCGTTAAACATAATAAAATAATGACTGAATCTCCTCCCGTCGAAACTAGCGAACCTTCCTCTGAAAAAAAGCTTGCCGTTGTTGACGCTTCCATTTTCCCGATCTGTCTTTGAGTGTGCCGCTCTGCTGCCGGGTGCCGGGTGTCGACCAATCGGTGATGGTAAATGATACCTCATGCCAAACTTAGACCAATCACTGTTCCATTCACGCCCTCCTCCACTTCCCTTTTGTTCTCTGTGTTGTGTGCCTTTGTGTGATGAAGGTGCTACTGGCGAATGTAACGCAAGTAACTAGCTCGGGAAAACTGTAATAATATTACCATTTTCAGACGGGTAATGCGTTACACTACTAGTTACTGAAAAAAGTAATATTATTACAGTAACGCGTTACTTTGTAACGCGTTACACCCAACACTGCTTATGTGTTCAGTGTTTGTGTGTTTAGTGTATGCGTTTATGTGAGTGTTTATGTGTGTCCAGTGTTTGTGTTTGTCAGTGTGAATGTTCAGTGTGCTTGTGTGTGTGTGTGTGTGTGTGTATGTGTGTGTGTGTGTGTGTGTGTATGTGTGTGTGCGTCAGTGTCTGTTTGTGTGTTCAGTCGGTGTTTGTGTGTTCAGTGTTTGCGTTTATGTGAGTGTTTATGTGTGTCCAGTGTTTGTGTTTGTCAGTGTGAATGTTCAGTGTGCCTGTACGTTCAGTGTTGGTGTGGTGTGTGTGTGTTCAGTGTGTGTTTATTTTACTGTATGCATTCAGTGTGTGTTTAGTCAGTGTTTGTGTGTGTGTCCAGCTTGTGTTTGAGTGTTATCAGTTTGTGTTTGTGTACTGTTGGATTCAGTGTGTGTGTTCAGTGTAGGGTGGCCATTCGTGCCAGTTCCGCCGGACACGTCCCGAACATGTTTTCGGGTCCGTTCTCCGGAAGTCGCCTTGGTCGACCGCATAGTCATCAAGGTTGAATATTTCGGGTTTCATTTCAGAAAAGCAACCGTTACATTTCAAGGTAAGAATGAAACAACAATGATTGTATGTCTTAAAAGAAAGAAATCTTAATTTTCTAATGTATTTTAACTGAAATGTAAGAACCTCGATGACGTATGCGGTCGAGCAACGCGACTTCCGGACAACGAACCCAAAAACATGTTTGGGACGTGTCCGGCAGAACTGGCACAAATGGCCACCCTAGTTCAGTGTTTGTCAGTGTACATGTTTAGTGTGTTCAGTGTTTGCATGAGTGTGTGTGTTCAATGTGTGTTTGTGTACTGTCCCAGCTAACAGAGAAAAGTTCTAAGAACGTTCCTTGAAAGTTCCCAATGTTCCCAAAAAAAGTTTTGCCAACATAAAAAGTGTCCCATTGTTTTTAAGTTTAAAGAAAATCGTGTCAGAGGAATGCTACATTCTACCATTTCAAACGTTATGACAGTGTCATGCTTTAATGTTCACACAATGTTTAAAACAACAACTGTTTTCTATGTTTATTTTTTTGCTTGTTATGTAAATAATAGAGAAACATTGCATTTTATTTAAATCTGTTATAAAACATTATTTCTGAATGTTCGGTTAAAATATTGCTGTAGAAAACACAACTTATTAGGTTTAAATGTTGATGTTTTGTTTATTTAAAGTCACCATTATGGTGATCAGTGTTTGTTTTAGTTGGACTCTTGATCCTTTGTTGCATTAACTGTGTGTATAAAACACATTTTTTTGTGTTCATGTAAAGTTAATAGTGCAATTCTGTGGTGGCTGGTACATAATAGTAAAGATCATCATCTAGTTCATTGATTTAGTCACTCATCAAAACTTTCTTATCAGTCAATAATGAGATCCAGCACTCTCACAGCAGGTTGTCATTAAGGATTTTTCGAAACGTTGGACAAAATTAACCGCTGTTTATTTGGGATGCACAAATATCAAGAATGTAGGAATCACCATAATTGTGACTTTAAAGTCGCAATGAAACGGAAGTAGCGATTGACTTATTTTCCCCGTGGTGACGTATATCCGAATGAAACGGCTTCTGAAATGAAATAAGGCAGGGCTGGATTTAAATTTGTCCATCGAGATCTGATTGGATCGTTTGAAGTTGGGTCGTGTTGCTAATTGCTAATCGCTGTGATCTTCTCCCGGACCCCGCCCACCTGCGATACCATATGACCGGAAGTGAAGAGAGATCGTTTTGAGGAGGGGAAGAGATTTGCATTTTTGATTAAAGATTATGAGCACACACAATTTTTTTTTAAATAATGAAGCTCACAGATAAGTCATTTGTTAATAATACCACAATATTAATATATATATATATATAAAACTATATATATAGTTTTTCATTTCAATTTCATTGCGACTTTAAATGAAACAAAACATCAACATTTAAACCTAATAAGTGAATTGTGTTTTCTACAGCAATATTATTTACTGAACATTCAGAGATTATAATTTATAACAGTTGCAAAATGACATGTGAGTGACACGACTAATTCATAGTTCACATTGCGATGGCTTTTCCCTGATTCTGATAAATTTATGTGCAAACCCTCAGAAACATGAACCATGGTTTTTATAGTAAAAGTAAGACTCAAATTATCAGATTTATTGAAACAACTAAGACAAATGAAAACGATATTCTTCAGAATGTAACTTTATTTCATGTTTTAACCAGAGGTGATGATAGACATCCTAAAGGTCACATGATGCATCTTTAAACTTTACAGTGATGATTGTTCATCAGTTACAGAAGCTTATTCATAACTTTTCTCTCTTTTCAGATGTGTTCCAGTCTCTGTTGTCCTTTTCTCAGGAACACCTGATCTTTTTGTTTGAGAGAGTTTACACATCGCTCCTGCCCTCCATATCCCCACACATTATGTGCCTCTTCACTGACCTTTCCCAATACCTCCAGGGCACCGGGAACGTTTCAGTGGAAACCGCCGTCCAGTGTTTCTTTGACAGTCTTTTCCCATTGGTCCACACCCGTATTATCAATCCCGACATGGCGGAGAGCGTCAGCACGGGCGCTTCCGGTGACAGTCAGCTCGGCGACTGTCTTCGCATGACAAGGCCGGACATTAACCCCTTTGGCCCCCACCCCAGGACAATGGCGGCCGAGTTGGTGAGCGCATTGCAAGCGGGTCGGGCGCTCAGCATAGCTCTCGCCGTGGGGTCAGAGGTAATGAACGTTACGGAGACGATGGAGTTGTCCAAAGAATGCGTGCGTGCGCTGTTGCGCATGAATTATTGCTCTCATTGCCAGGGACTCACCCTGATTCGGGCGTGCAGTGGCTACTGCCTCAACGTCATGCGCGGTTGCCTGGCCAGCCTCTCTGAGATCCACATGCCTTGGAGACAGTACATAACCGTGCTGCAGGATCTCGCGCATATGGTCGCCGGAGAGCACAGCTTGGAGCTCGCTTTGCTGAGGATCAAAGATCACGTTGAAGAAGCCATAATCCACGCTCAGCTAAACGGGCCCAGGTTAACTGCTACGGTGGGTATCCATGGTAAAATATCATGCTGTGTTTTAATTACTTAGCTTAATGATATGCAATTCTGCAATTAAAACTATAACTTACTATTAGTTTGATAAGAAATTAATCTGATGAATATTTTGTTGATTAGTTGGATAAAAACTACTTTTTTCTTGTTATAACCAATTAAAACCCTAAATCTGGGTATTTACAGTAAATGTAAAAGTGTCCTTTGAAGTGCAAAATCCACAAATTGAGTTTTAGTAATATAATATCGACATTTTATTACATTTAGACATTTTACACAAACCTTAAATAAAAGTTTGTCCTGTTTTAAATAAAGCATCTCAATATCCAAAATGTAAATAAACAAAAAAACTATTAAGCTGCAATCATTATGTATGTGCCGGTGAGGAAAAAACATGAGACGACCCCGGTGTTACGATTACATCACACATTTTACAAGAAAATATATTTGTTAATAACGTTCAGCATCTGTAGTGTCAATATTCGTTGTCAACAAAAATATTATTATAATCAATTATTATTGTTTGTTTTTATTGATTTATTGATTGTTGCAGCTGGTAAAGAAAAATACTGTTTAATAAACATGGCACAAACCCGGTGTTACCGATTACATTACACATTTTACAAGAATATTTGTCAATATTTGTCAAGATATTTGTCAATAACGCTCAGCATCTTTAGCGCCAATATTCGTTGACATTGAACTACTTTTTAATTACAATTATTATCGTTTTCAATTGGCACAGCCCTAATCTAATTTTCTGAAAATAAACAATTTAATTTTGTTTAGTTATGTAGTTTTAATAGTTTTTTTAGACTGTATTATGGAGAACTTGTGGAAATCATCAATGTCATTCCTCTGGTTCCACATTTCCAAACAAAGCATTGCTGTTATCTTTAGTCGTTCAGCGTGTAAATGAATGTTCGCAATCGACTCATTTTTCCAGATTTTATTATGTATATCAGTCACTGACGCACATACGTTGCTCATAGCATTGAACTCTGTAGACCATTCATCACACCCATTCATTCACACTTCAAAAGCCTTTATGGGTTTTAAAAATCCCCAGCAAATGAATCCCAGGTCACTTTATTTTAAAACTCTTAAATATGACACTCCATTAAACTGTGTGAATTAAAACATCTGCCAGTGTTTTATAAAAAATATTTTTTAGCTTAAATGATTGGTTCTTTTTTCATCTTTAATTGATCTGATTGGTTAACCAGGTATGTAATGTCATGGTTAGAGACTGATATACAGTAAATAGTTTAGCATCTGCACTGCTCGTGCTACAATGTATCTTACCTGTCAACCTTCCCGTTTTTCTCTGGATTCTTCCGTATTTTACCATTCTGTCCCGCCATCATCCCGTTTAAATAATTTCCCATATTTCTCACGTATTTTTAGTCTTTCTATTAAAAATCCCACTGGCCATATTTAATGTTTGCTACATCCACCTCAGGTAAAGCAGACAGCAGTATACCTGTAGGCAGTGTTGGTCAAGTTACTTGGAAATAGTAATTAGTTACTGATTACTTCCCTAAGAAAGTAATCCCGTTACTTTACTGATTACTTATTTTCAAAAGTAATTAGTTACTAGTTACTTTACTAATTACTTTTCAAAAACATGATGCACGACCTGAATGCTACAGTATGAAGCAACAGAGCCCGATTGCATAAAGCACCTTAAGTGTAATTTTCCCTCAAGTTCACCCTTATGTTTCCCTTAAACTTAAGGGTGTTGCAAAAAAAACTTACGTTTTTTTTCTGTTGCATCTCCATGGCAACAATAGTATTTTATAACAACAAACCTGGGTCGCTGTCGTGAAACATTTAACGATTACCCTTACCTAAGAGAACCATTTAAGGGATTATACTGTATGCAACACCCTTAAATTATTCTCTTACTGTAGGTTAGGGGAATTTTTCCCTTAAGTGTCATCCTTAAGGAAAAAACTTAAGGAGCTTTATGCAACCGGGCCAAGACCTTTCAGACTAATTCTATTCTTTTTGCATATTCCATCGTCTAAAATTGAATCAAATGAAACATTCTCTGTTTTAACATTTCAACGCGCACTTATTCGTGGGCGTGATGGCGTCGTTTTTTTTTAAAGCTGCTAACAATATCTATATAGCCTACTGTCTACAAACATTAATTTAATATTAAATTAACATTACTATACATCGTTTAAAAGGTCTACGGGTTTAGCATCAGTGTATGGTCTCTGTTTTGAGATACAGATGCTCTAGCAACATAAATGTAGTATTTTGTTACAGAAGTCCAGATGACAACATGCTGAATATAAACGGGACTTCTTACCTTGGTGTATAACGATCGCGAGTCGAATCCAGTCTGTTTCAGATGTGTGAATAACCCATAAAAACCTTCTAAAAGAGTTCATCAAATGACCATTTTTGTCCACAAATGCATATAATCCATGAAATATAGATATATAGTCTGTTTACATCAGATTTCACGTGAACGTGTATGAGATCATGTCAGCTGGGGGTTCAGGGATTTTTTCAGTAAGTTTCACATTCCTGTGCCGGCTTGCTTGGTGTTTGCTCAGATTTGAGGTGGAATTTTTCGCTGTGTATAAAAGTTTTATTCCCACGCAGAGTGTACAGCGGACGCTGATGTTTTTGTCACCTTTAACTGGGTTAAACTCAAAGTAATGTCGGTACTTTCAAGCATTAAACGCTGCATAGTCTTGCTCTCTTCCGCGCTCCATGTTGTCTTTTCACGTTCAACACTACACTGACTGACGGCGCGGCGCTCATACGTCATTGTCACTCGATTCGCGTCACGACACGAGAGAGTCTCACGAAACAAAATCAAGATTAAAAAATAACGCAGTAACGCAGCCTGCTTACAGGGAAGTAACAGTAATCTAATTACTGTTTTTGTAATTGTAATCCCTTACTTTACTCGTTACTTGAAAAAAGTAATCGGATTACAGTAGCGCGTTACTTCTAACGCGTTACTGCCCATCACTGCCTGTAACATATCACTCAAACGACACCCGCCAATAAAACAAGAAGAAGAAAAGCTTTGCGAGAAAGGGTGGAGGAAGACGAGCCGCGTTCAAAACTACTACAGCCGCCACATGCTTTAACGCACACGTCGGCCCATGTACACATTTGGATGTGCGGGTTGATGCATTTGTTATAACTTTGCGTGTATTGTGCTTACTGATCAAGGTTAGGGTTCGGGAAATTTCCATTATTTTCAAATCCTAATGTTGACAGATATGCAGTGTATATACAGTAGTATGTGTATTGTTTAGCATGAAGGAATATGAATGACCTATACTACATTCAGTGTATTTATGTACAGTAAATATATAAACATGAACACATATATCTACCTGAATATGACAGATTAGTTTGTAATAACGCTTGCCATAATATTACTAATTTAGAAAGCATGTTAAACTCCAGACTGGGAATTCACTGTACAGTATTTGATTTACATTTATAAGAGGAAGAGAGGTGTTTAAATGCATTCTGGATGGGCCGAGGTGAGAAATGGCTGGAAATAATTTTTGGCAGACCACCTCTGCTCTCGCTCTTTTACTGCTGTGTGTAAATCTCCAGTGTTTTCTTAACACTGGAAAAAAGTGAGTCTGAAACCACCATCATCCTCAATACAAACTCCATTACCCATAATGCCCTGCTCATACTCCTACTAGTGATTTTGCTTCTGATAAGCTGAATATTTTTTCGGTCTCTTCGTTTTTGTCTCCCCTTCCAAACATCATAAAGAGTAGCCTCTGTAAGTATGTGCATGTGTTATTAAAGGAATTACCCCAGTGGTTTGGTTTTCACTGGGATCTTTTCCCGAACCGACTGCGGTTGGCATGCGCTCCCGTCATGTGCTGCCGAAGGGGGCATGCTGTGTGTATGTGTGTAGGGGATCAGGTTTTAGGGGTCTGTCGAGACTCTGTAGGTGCTGACAACGCTGGCTGCCCTCATGCATGTCTGAAAGGCTTCTGTTGACCAGTACAGTGTGACTGTAAGGAGGAGGCGAGTCGTTTTACATCTGTCTGTGTGTGCGCACTTTAAATCCATGAAGATCGGGTGTCGTGCACATGTACTATTGGGTTTAGTTGATCATCATCATTATTGATGCTGGGCTGTGATACCAGCTGAACTTGGATAATGATGTCTGTGTGTCTGTCTTGCGTGCAACCTGCATTCTTTTCATTGTTACAAATTCTGTCCTGTCACTGCTGGTTATACAATTAGACAGCAATACCATCCTCCATTGTTTTCCTATTCGGTTATAAAGATAAAGTCTTATATGGCTTTTTCATCAGAATAAAGTCTGCAGTGTGGATCAACTTAGGTCAAAAACTATCAACATACAAAAGAAGAGGCCATTTGAATGAAGTTTTCTTTGCATGTGATGTTTCACTATGAACTGGCTTCAGTACAATAGTTTGTTTTGTAAAACTTGTAAACTAAAAATTCAGTTTGTGAACATTAGTTAAATATATTACTGCCGTTAAGATGAACAATGGACAGTACTTCTACATAGAATCACTTTTTACCCAAACCCCACCAGCATAAATCATTATTTTTTAAAGAAAGAGCCAACCCGAGACAAACTCGAAAAAATTAGACCTGAGTCCAACCCGAACTAGTGGCAATTAAAAAAAAGACCCAATTTGCCTCCAATTTGGCCCGCTGCTCTATTTATTTAAATTTATTATCTGACGACGACACAATGGTAACTGCTAAAATGTGCATTCAAAATTGATTGACAGGTCTGTCTCAACAAAAACCGCTAGTAACACAATGTCGTGAATGCTTTTGGCAAACATGCACACACGGTTAGGTTGTGGTCGCCACAATTATTTTAAATTACCCAAGACCCGATGGTGCTATTATTATACCCTACCCGTGTCCTGTGAAACCCTTACACCCGAACCTGCTCGGGTCAGACCTCTGACCTTCAGATAAACAACTGTCATTGTATCATTCCTAGTTAGCCTGGGTGCCAGCACCACCCACAACATTTCAGGTCAGGAAGTTCAGTCTGGTGTCGCTCCATTGTGGCGCAACTATGCTCGAACCAAAGCTGGTCGAACCAATCATATTGTTAGGGAGGGATTTATATGATGATGGACAGACGATCAACAGTAACGTAATCAACCACGTCACCAAAGAGCGCTTGCGTTGAATCTGTTTACAACAAAGATGGCTGCCGCTGGAGAATTTTTATGTGAATATTCTGTCATTGAGTCTGTTCTAGAAGATATCGACAGCGCATTGATGTTAAAAGAGGAACAGAGAAACGCGATCAAGGTATTTGTTGATTGAAAAGATGTTTTTGCCGTCCCTCCGTTGGGATTCAGCAAAAGTTTAATTTATCAGCTGGCTTCAATGGTCGCTAAGAAGAAGATGGAACACAATGAAAATGGGCAATTTGGCGTGCACGACAATGTGGATATAACTAGCAGTCATTGCCAGCTCCTTTTCGGAAGCCCGTGGATGAAGTTAAACTAACTTACAAATGGTGTAAGATAGTCTGACTGTATGACTTACACTCTAAAAAATGCTGGGTTGTTTCAACATGGTTGATTAACAATAACCCAGCAGTTGGGTTAAACCAACCCATTATTTGGGTCATTTTAACCCATCAATGTGTTCTGTCCAATAAGGACCCAGACCTGGGTTAAAAACAACCCAACCTTTTTTAGAGGGTAGTGAATAACTCACAATGTCGTGATATGAATAAAATCTTGTAAACATAATAGGTGTTGATGTACGTTCGCTATCTCAGACTTAGTACAATCATAATGTTAGTCAGGCTGCAAAAGGAAAGACGCCATTTAAACATACGTCACACACTTGGTTGCTCTGATTGGTTGTAGGTCTATCTAATTGAGTGCAGAGGCATTTTTTGTCCTGGTTCGGTTAATAAACGTCCCATAATCACAGTCCAATGGAGCGGTATCAGACTCAAATTCTGACTAGAATTGAATGACGACGTCAGGCTAATACCTAGTTGCTTTTTGCCAAAATTGGCCATTTAAATTCATATAGATCCAACAAGATTTTTTTTGTGTGTGTTGGGGGGGTTTCTCTAGTACAGTGGTGCGCATGCCCCCACAGAGAAATTGCAAAGAGGGGCACAGAACATCAATAAGAAGTTTATGGATAAGGTCATCGATGTGCCAAACCCTAAAACATGTGGCGACTGAATATCCTCAGCTGTCTAATGCGCTGTAAAATTACTTATTCCATTCTATTTGTGTGAGGCCATGTTTTTAAAACTGACAGAATTAATTAATTAGTTATAAAAAGTAATTTAAAAAGTACAAAACACCAAAAAGGAAAAAAATCTATTAAAAATCTATTAAAAATCTGATGATAGACAGACAGCCCAAGACAGATCGATAGATGGTTTCGAAAAAGGAGAAGTGAGCTGTGGACTGAGCCGTTGGTTGCAATTCACAATCTCAACTAGGGCTGTGTAAAAATATTGATTCATCAATGCATTGCAATTATTTGTTTCTCAATTCAATATCGATTCATCAAATCCTATGAATCGATTCAGCCCCCCGGCAAGTGGCGCCGCTGTGTGCAACACTCTAGTGAGAGCGTTCAGCGTTGTACAAGACGCGCTTTATCAAAACAGAAAGATCAAAGATGGCAAATAGCAGCACTTCTTTCAAGCCTTCACCATCAACGTGATCAAACATTAGTAAAGGGCGATTTATAGTCGTGCGTAGGTTCTACGCCGTAGCTACGGCGTAGGCTATCCGTAGCCTGTGCGTAGCTCTGCGTAGCCTGACGCGCACCTCACAAAAAATTTAACAGCGTGTCAGATCTACGCGGACCGCAAGCGCTGTGATTGGTCCACCAGAACCCCTCCCGTCAGGCTGGTCTTCTCAAATTATACACAACAAGTTGCTGTTTCTTCTTCGTTTGTGGGTTAACTTGCTAAGCTTCTTCTTCTTTCACGTTTGTGCTGCTACTGTGGTTACACGCGTGGATACTGCCTACCAGCGGTCGCGCGCGTGTTTGCACGTCGACGCTAACGACGACGCAAAAGTATAAATGAAAACCGACGCGGAACCTACGCCGTCGCTGCTACGCCGTAGGACCTACGCACGACTATAACGAGCCCTTAATACTACACACATTATTTAAAAATATACTCAGGTACTTAATTGCTTGTGTATTTACTTATTATTGGATCGATATCGAAGCAAGTAAATTAATATTGAATTGAATCGAATCGAATTGAATCGAAGCCTCAAGAATCGAAATTGAATCGAATTGTGAAATTCCTAACAATACCCAGCCCTAATCTCAACCCTACATGCCGCTAAAATGTACACCTTTAAGTCATTTTCGATAAAATTGTCTGCCAAATGCTTAAATGTAAAATGACTTTGTGTGCTCTTTGCATTTGTTTTCATGTTTTTTACTGACAGAAAAATCACATAAAACTTGAGAGTAAAGAGAAAATACAGCTGTGCTTGAGCATATTTTATTTACTTGTCAGTAAGGTTAACACAAACTAGCAACCCAAAGCTCTTTCTTGGAATTGACTATCAGTATGTTTATGTAGAAAGTTTCCTCTAGGGTAAATTTTTCTGGCCAGCTAAATATCAGTGGACATTGAATAACTTTTCTTAAGATTAATGTAACGTGAGATGACAAGTTGGCCAACAAAACATCTGAGTGTGTCAGAAACTATAATAAATTCGTCCCTTAGTGTGCATCCCTCTGCATCTTTTCTCTGAAATATCGTCTTATTTCCGGCCGTCTTGTGTAAACTTTGCTCTCTGTCTCATCAGATCTACATTTCACTCATTCCTTAGTGTTTTTTGCTCTCTCTTTAAAATCCCTTTCTGTCCCATCTTTCATTGCTTTTCGTCAAATTTGGGGCGCTTTCTCTGAGTGTTGTATATTTCATCAGGGTTAAGGTCCATTAAAGCTGCTGTTGCTGGATGTGACACCACAATGTTATTTCTTAGCTGGAGATGAAAGGAGACTGTAGACATGGAGCACTGAGGTCAAAGTTTACTGTGAACGTCTCACTCCCAGTGTGCTTACTGGAAGTCTTTTACCCGAGACGTCATGACAAAAACTGGAAAATTTACTATAATAACTTATTATTTGTCATTCAACTTTAGCAGTTAATGTGCCACAATTTCCTCAAGGGTTTAACCAAGGACACTAATTGCAGTCTTACACAGGAATTTTAATAGTGTGTTGTCCTTTCAGATTTTCAAAAGCCAGCAAGGTCATTTAACTGATTCATTCATTATATAAATATTTAAAGGTCGGCCTGAAACAAAAGTTGATACAGTGTTTCTTCCCTATTGTGACGTATATTCAAATTAATCGACTTCGTAGGGCGGGACTTGATTTTATCCTTTGGGAATTCATTGGATCGTTGGAAGTTGAAAGCCTGACCATTAGACAATGAATTTTGCCTCACCTTCACTCCAAGATGGATGTTGTGCAAAGAAAAGATAATTTTGAAAGGGAGTGGAGGTTAATGTTTGAAGATTATAAGAGCATCTGTTTTTACAGAAATAATGATGTGACTAAATGTATTTATTATTTATTTTAAATACCTCAACTTTTATAATGAAGAATGAAATCCAACCAGACAAATTAAATAGATGACTGATTAGTCGACTAGGCTGTTTTGTCTTTTTTTAAATATGTGTACCCTAAGTGGGTCTTTTTTCTGATCTCTGCACTAACAAATACTACAGTACTTGCTTTTTTGTCATTCCCTTTCTCTAAAGTGCTGAGTGTGCAGTCTTCACCCTTTGGTACCATATAATCATTCCTGTGAACAGATTTATGGATACAGGAAATCATTAAATGCATTCACTGAATAGACTCGGGGTCCATTTGATATAAGTAATTAGAAGGAAATGAGAATGTGTCCAGAAGTGTTTGAATTATAAACATGGAAGGCGATATTTTAAGAATCCATAGATTAAACAGTGTTTACATTTGGGGCAGAGAAGTTTGATCATGGAATAACAGTTCAAGGAAAGTGTTGGTTCTGGGATTCTAGAAAAACTAGAAATCGAATCAGATGAGATTTAGACTTTCACAGTTCTTCACTGACCCACTGCTCAAAAATCCCAAATGGCATTTATTAATGTAGGCTTTGTTAACATATGGCATAGGATCAGCACTGTGGCAAACTTAAATATCCAAGAGAGAAACTAAACACCGATTTCCATATTTAGCAGGAACCAAAACATTCAACATGCACGCACACACACACACGCGCGCGCACGCACGCACGCACGCACACACACAGTTTTATTATTACAATCTATTTATCATTTTATGTATTTCATAATTTTTCACTACACTTAAAGTTACTAACAAAAAGTTGAAAACTACTAACTCATTTTGCTGTTTGCACAGTCTAGCAATGACAGAGATAGTTGTGGTTTCTCATGACACTTATTTCAATTACTTATGTCATTAAGTAGCAACATTTTATGCTGGGTATTTCATCACTTACAGCAGTTTTGATCAATCGAAACAGGATTTTTGGCAACAGCTAATTAGTATGACAGCAAATGTAAACGCATTATTTTATTGAATACAAACTGAAAGCACATGAATGGAAAACCTGTGAAAAACTGTATTGGAACTAGCAGTGTTTGTTTCATTGATGCTTATTTTGTTTAGGAACGTTTGTTTGGTTTCGGCAATGTTTATTTTGTTTCAAGAGTGTTTACGTTTTTCAATGTTTATTTTGTTTCAGGAGTGTTTAGGTTTTTAATATTTATTTTGTTTCAGGAGTGTTTGTTTGACTTTATCTGTGTTTGTTTTGTTTCAGGAGTGTTTGCGCTTTTTCAGTGTTTAGCGTTTATTAGTGTTAATTTTTTCAGGAGTGTTTGTTTGGATTCCGAAGTTTTTATTTGTTTTAGAACTGTTTGTTTGCATTTTCTGGTGTTTAGGTTGTTTCAGGAGTGTTTGTTTGGTTTCAGAAGTGTTCATTTGTTTCAGGAGTGTTTGGTTGTTTTCGGAAGTGTTTATTTGTTTCAGAAGTGTTTGTTTGTATTTTGCAGTGTTTAGCTTGTTTCAGGAGTTTTTTTTTGTTTCAGAAGTGTTCATTTGTTTCAGGAGTGTTAGTTTGCATTTTGCGTTGTTTAGCTTGTTTCAGGAGTGCTTGTTTGGTTTCAGAAGTGTTTATTTGTTTCAGGAGTGTTTGTTTTCATTTTGCAGTGTTTAGCTTGTTTCAGGAGTTTTTTTGTTTCAGAAGTGTTCATTTGTTTCAGGAGTGTTAGTTTGCATTTTGCGTTGTTTAGCTTGTTTCAGGAGTGCTTGTTTGGTTTCAGAAGTGTTTATTTGTTTCAGGAGTGTTTGTTTGGTTTCGGAAGTGTTTATTTGTTTCAGGAGTGTTTGTTTGGATTCAGTAGTGTTTACTTTGTTTCAGGAGTGTTAGTTTGCATTTTGCATTGTTTAGCTTGTTTCAGGAGTGTTTGTTTGGTTTCAGCAGTGTTTATTTGTTTCAGGGGTGTTTGTTTGGATTCAGTAGTGTTTACTTTGTTTCAGGAGTGTTAGTTTTCATTTTGCAGTGTTTAGCTTGTTTCAGGAGTGCTTGTTTGGTTTCAGAAGTGTTTATTTGTTTCAGTAGTGTTTGTTTGGTTTCGGAAGTGTTTATTTGTTTCAGAAGTGTTTGTTTGCATTTTGTGGTGTTTTGCTTGTTTCAGGATTGTTTGTTTGGTTTCAGAAGTGTTTATTTGTTTCAGGAGTGTTTGTTTTGTTTCAGAAGTGTTTATTTGTTTCAGGGGTGTTTGTTTGGATTCAGTAGTGTTTACTTTGTTTCAGGAGTGTTAGTTTGCATTTTGCGTTGTTTAGCTTGTTTCAGGAGTGTTTGTTTGGTTTCAGCAGTGTTTATTTGTTTTCAGGAGTGTTTGTTTGGATTCAGTGGTGTTTACTTTGTTTCAGGAGTGTTAGTTTGCATTTTGCGTTGTTTAGCTTGTTTCAGGAGTGTTTGTTTGGTTTCGGCGGTGTTTATTTGTTTCAGGAGTGTTTGTTTGGATTCAGTAGTGTTTACTTTGTTTCAGGAGTGTTAGTTTGCATTTTGCGTTGTTTAGCTTGTTTCAGGAGTGTTTGTTTGGTTTCAGGAGTGTTTGTTTGGTTTCAGCAGTGTTTATTTGGTTTCAGCAGTGTTTATTTGTTTCAGGAGTGTTTGTTTTCATTTTGCAGTGTTTAGCTTGTTTCAGGAGTGTTTGTTTGGTTTCAGCAGTGTTTATTTGTTTCAGGAGTGTTTGTTTTCATTTTGCAGTGTTTAGCTTGTTTCAGGAGTGTTTGTTTGGTTTCAGCAGTGTTTATTTGTTTCAGGAGTGTTTGTTTGGATTCAGAAGTGTTTACTTTGTTTCAGGAGTGTTTGTTTGGTTTCAGCAGTGTTTATTTGGTTTCAGCAGTGTTTGTTTGGTTTCAGCAGTGTTTATTTGGTTTCAGCAGTGTTTATTTGTTTCAGGAGTGTTTGTTTTCATTTTGCAGTGTTTAGCTTGTTTCAGGAGTGTTTGTTTGGTTTCAGAAGTGTTTATTTGTTTCAGGAGTGTTTGTTTGGATTCAGAAGTGTTTACTTTGCTTCATAAGTATTTGTTTGCATTCTGCTTGTTTCAGGAGTGTTTGTTTGTTTTCTGAAGTGTTCATTTGTTTCAGGAGTGTTTGGTTGGTTTTTAGCAGTGTTTCTTTGTTTCAGGAGTGTTTGTTTTCATTTTGCAGTGTTTAGCTTGTTTCAGGAGTGCTTGTTTGGTTTCAGAAGTGTTTATTTGTTTCAGGAGTGTTTGTTTGGATTCAGAAGTGTTTATTTGTTTCAGAAGTGTTTGTTTTCATTTTGTGATGTTTAGCTTGTTTCAGGAGTGTTTGTTTGCATTCAGAAGTGTTTATTTATTTCAGGAGTGTTTGTTTGGTTTCTGACATTTATTTTGTTTTTTCTTTGTTTCAAGAGTGTTTTTCAGTGTTTAACTTGATTCTGGAGTGTTTGTTTTCAGAAATGTTTATTTTGTTGCAGACACCTCTGAAAACACTCTTTAGTGATGACTGGAAATATGAAAAAAATGACAAAATGAATAAAAAAAAAAATTAAACTAAAATAGTTTTGTTTGGGTCTGCCATGTTTTTTTCACGCTATGAAGAATGTACTGATTCAGTGTTTAGTCTAATAGTGTTTTATAACACGCTAAAGCCTCTTCAGGGCATCAGGGGCAGATGATGTCATGTAGTGACCCAGATTCTAATATAACTAACTGGATGGAAAATTTAAAACAGAAGAGTGACCTTTAAATGCCTTGTGAGGTTCCTTCAGTGTTTTTAATGCTTAAATGTTTATTTTTGGTCTTTTAAACAGAGTTCTGCGATTGATTTCTCAGTGCATCTTCAAAAAGTTGTTTACACATCGATGCTTTGGAAAGACAGTGACATTAGCAACTGGAGACATCCGTTTTGCTGGGAAACCAGATTGCAAATCATGTGTGAGTGATTGAATTATGGTAAACTACAGAGAGACTGCAAGTATGCTCGTAAACAGAATCGTTACACTCGTTTTTAGTGGAATATGGGCAAAGACAGAGCGATGACATGAGTTCCCATGCTGTTCAATGCCAGTTTGGTGCATTGCTATGCCTTTTACCAGAAGAAATGGGCGGTCAACCAGAATGTTCGGATAAAAGTTGACCACAGATGTTTTGCTGGATAAAGTAGTTAAGGAGCCTGATGGGCATCTAAAAGTTGATTATATGACTAGAAGACTAGATGAGAGAATGGGAAAAAAGAAAAGATATAAAGGGAGAGGAAAGGAGAAAGAGGACGTAGAGGGAGACAAAAAGAGATGAGAGTATATGGAGGGAGATAAATGAAGAGATGCCATAGAGGAAGAGAAAAGGAGAAAGGATATATAGAGAGGGGATAGAGAAAGAAAAAAAGTGGATCAAAGGAGAAGAGAAGGTATAGAGGGAGAGGAAAGAAGAGAGAAGAAAAGGAAATAGGAGGAAATGAAATAGGATGGGAGGAAAAGGAGAGACAAATAGAGGAAAGGAGAGAGTGAAGGAAAGTGAGCGTAACAACCGCTGAGTCAGCCAGTCTGGGGTCAATTCCTTAACTTCTCGTGTGTTAGTGAAGAGCAACACTTAAAGAAAGCGAGAGCTTTAAATCTGGGCAGCTCTTTAAAGCAGATTGTATGTGTCCAGACCACAAACTTGGCTATGAGAGAGAGAGCTGGAGATCATATAGGAGAAATATATACATAGTTTATATATATACTCCTGTTGTTGTGATGTGTTAATGAATGTGTGCATTGTTTGCTTGGCCTAGGGGCTTATTTATGTATCTGTTAATTTCTTGCATAGCTGTTAATTTGTTATAGAAAATTGGAGAACGGCGATTCCAGCGATCTTCAAAAGGCTGAATGTGCAATGAGCCTCCTGTCGCTTTTTGCTTCTTTCAGTCTGTTTCTTTTCCCAGCGGTGTTGTGGCTTAGTGGTTTGTGACCAGATGTGCCCTCGAACTGAGCGCTTAACCTCTGGTTCCTCTGTTTCGCCCTTTTGTTGAAATGTACTGTAAATCACCTTCTGCACATGAAGAATAATGTACAGTAATGATCTCTTAAAGGGGTAGTTTAACCAAAACATTATTTATTCCCTTTATGTTGTTGCAATCTCGTATGACATAATAAAAAGATAATTTATTGAGCATCCGGTTGGATGGATTCAATACAATAGCAGAGTATTATGTAATTATTTATAAATCTAAAAAACAAAATGTGCACCTGCTAATAGTTTCTGAAATACTGTGATCGCTTTTGAAAAATATTCCACTAAATATTTATTTATTTAAGCATATTTACAGTAAAAAAGTGCTGGCCACCTTGACACCTCGGGTCATCTCATTATGTTGTGAACAACTCTCTGCTTTGGACCTTGCATAAACATCATATTTTTGAAAAATGATCAGTGAACCACATACAGTACACTCAGTATAGCTGATACTCTTAAGTGACTTATTAATCGCAAAAGTAAGTCATAATCTACTCCCATTGTATTTGATCCACCTAACCTGATGTTCTTTAGATGATCTCCTTGCGAAAAAATATGACAGATTTTTTATATGCAGGTGCAGTGGTGCCACACACTGAAAAGTGAAGCCAAAACATTTCGATCACCGCCTTATGACTGGCTGGAGTATAGGTCATAAACCCCGCCCTCTCCGTGTAACCAATTGGAACATGAGCCAAATTTAAAAATCAAATTAAACTTTAAATACATTTTCCCAACGATGGTATCTGTTACTAAAGTTATTTCTTATACTGTTAATGCACTATTTCCAATAAGTTTAGTTTAAGTTATTTATTATATACTATTAAGATGGCGTGTGATGACTGAATTTGAGTGTCATACGGGAAAATGGGCGGAGCCTTGATACCGCAGCTCCACCTCATGATCACTACTGTGACAACAGTAGCTGCGTTTCCATTTTCCTTTAAATTCTGCAAATTGACATTGCGAATTGAAAATACGGCCAATGGAAACACATACATTTCGCGAAAATCCATATATCGCCAAAAAGTTTCTACGCTTGCATGAGGTGGTTTTTCAGGCAAAACTGCAATTGAATTATTTATTCGCATTTTCAGGTCATCTGAAGTAAGTCACATAATTATTATTTGAAGATGATGTGGTGTGTACTTAAACCTCCCAATACGTGTCTGCTCCCACGGATAAGAGGTTTTCCTTGCCAATAATGTTTGGATAACACTCCTACATCTCTTTTGATTTAAAATAATGTATTATTACCTCCAAGAAACACCTCTACATTGCCCCTTTTAAATATAAGGGGCATCCTTTGGCATTAATGTGTCCTTCGGTTAAAAATAATGCCTATTGTGGTGGATGCGATGTTAGTAAACCTACCAACATCAGTCGACGTGATGTTTGGAATGACTTCTTGTGAGAGGAAAAGCTTTCAGTCGCATTTCATCGATTAATGGAAACGCCATCATTTCACAATGCATTTTGGTCGACATTTAGAAAATAATACAAACATTTTGCCAAATATGCAATGAAAACGCAGCTTGATGTCATTGCCGCAAGATGTCACTGGCCATTTTTGAGATATTTTGGCCTAATTTTGGACAAAATATCCATTGGAGAATGGAAGTCAATGGAGACGTGTCATCCATCTTTTTTTACAGTCTATGGTCACGCCACAAGAGGCACCAAACAAAAAATCATCAAAAATAAAGCTATCAAAAAATTTCAGACTTTTCCGCCATTTTTCCGCCATTCAGTATTTCCACTGTTTGCAATGCATTCAAAGCTGCAGAGTTCATGAACTGCTGACACACAGATCCCAGATCATGAATCGCTCATATATCATAATGCTATGTATTAGCTGGCAGTAACAAAGCCAAACCGATCAGCCAAGAGGATCACACACATACGCTCAAGCCTACATGGAAAAACAAGCCCTTTAACTAAACAGTGAAACTGGCTTCTCCTCCCATGCTGGCACGTTCTGTTTAATTCAACTCTGTTGAGATCTGGCGTGACTTACTGCGCTGTTATTCAAACAACACTGGCGTTTAAAAAGTCATTCTGGCAATTCATCCTCTCCGGCGTTTACCAGAAGAAGGGTTGAGATTAGATGTCTTTTGTTAAAGTAAATCATGGTAAAACTGCTGTTATAATGGCCTCTGATAGCACCATCCATTTCTTCTGGGACTTCCCAAAGTAAATTCATCTTACTTTGTGCAGTGAAAACATCACTTCTTCTCTGTCATTGGCTTTGGCAGTCTGTCAATTGCCACCTGATTTAAATCAGACTTTGGTTTACTGCGATTGTATTGAAAAGGTTTTTGAGGTTTTTGGGGCGGTCACGTTATATATCTAAGCATTAGTACTATCCTGTCTGTTTGTCTGTATAATAGACAATTTGTTCTGTCTAATTTTTTACTCCTTGCATTCATTTGCTCCTAATAAAAATATTTGAGCATGTGTTTCCTGTAAAACTGTTATGCTCTGCAACAGTGTGTACACAAATGAACTGAATTTTTACAAGAGAAAGTAAGAGCCTGCAGATGATTCTAAAGGCTAAACATTTAACCCATAATGCATTGCTGCAAGGGAACGAGAAAGTTAGGATGCCTCCGGAGTGAATTCTTATATCAATATCACCGGCATCATTCACCGACACCACACAATGCAACTCAATACTCCCACAGAGCAAGAAAGAGAGAGACTTACACAAACATGGTAATATAGATCTGGAAAAGATGATTGAGGGAAAAGTCTGTCTTTAAAAGTGCAAATCTCTTCGTTAATGAGAGTTTGTGTGAGAGATGGAACCGTAACTGGATTGTGCCAAAAATGGGCCTGTGAAACTCAAGTCAAACACCCAACACCAACCACAAGATCAATTTGAGGGTTACTGTGGCATACATTAAAGCATTCCAGTGCAGTTTTTCAAGTTTTATTGGTAACATTCACAACCATACACCTAATAAAATGCTTGGTACGACTTTTCACCGCAATTTACCATAAGCAATTGTATAGATTATGAACTAATAAAAATATAAGACTGGATTTTTTACAGACAGGATCACATATACAAAATGTGCATATGACCATGAAATGGTGCATAATTAAGCAATATCGCTCGAGTAGGAGTGTGATATAGCTCTATATCATCACGGCTGTGATTAGGCCAGAGGCACGAGGCCGTAGGGCGATATTGCTTTTATACAACAGTTCGACGGCACACGTTTGAAAAACGAAAACTAGAAAACAACAACGGAGTTATTTTAAAAGCCTCTTTGTTTGAGAACTACTTCTTCCGCCACGGATTTGAGGGCGGCCAGAATGACAGGTAACACTTTCGGCTGCTTTGAATCTCATATTAACTCAATGGACGGATTCGCCGTTTTTAAATATTAAAATTGCTTGGTCACAAAGTGTAGTTTTAAGATTAGTTCAGTCAAGAATATATATGTATTATATTTAAATCTACAGTCGATTAGTAAAGATAGCGCCTGTTTGAACATTTGCTTAGTGAGATTCGGTACGTATGAGAACCAAAGCATGAGCGGACATCAGTGTTCACTTGCCCCGCTGACCACCGCCCACTCTGGGCTACATCTCTGACAGGGATTCCCTGGCTCTCATGTTGGCCTTGTTTGTTTATGATCGTCAAAATGAGATCAAATCAGCAGTATTTGGTGTCATGATGAAACTATTACTTGTTTTCTTATTCATATTTAGTGTCTTTTGTGTTATTATTGTTTTGGCGCGAGGTAAAAGTTATTAAAACTATACTTCTATAATGTTACTATTGGTTTACCATTTCATCTTAACGCGATACGAGCACTCGGATATTATTAGACTTCGTTCTTGTCAGTACTATATAAAACTGTTTTTTTATAAGTGTCAGAGAGATGTTTTTGCATGCTGCTTATAAATATATCAGTGCCGATATCTCATAACATGTTTTAATAGTCACGTCGCGATTAAATAAATGATCAATGTCCACATTTAAAAGCTGCGGTGCTTACCTGCAGTTCCACAGTGTTTTCGCATTCTGATAAGAGATATAGCTCCAGAAAAAAACTAGTGTTTATATTCCTCTTTCCAAGTGTTAATCGTCCACACGATGTGACAAGACATTACTCCCATTAACTTTAACGTAACATCCAAGAGCGCTGATCTTTGACGGAATAATAACTTCCGATTGGGGATTCACAGACTGATTTCTGAGCTAGTGAACTAATGAGACACACGGAGAGTGTTTAAAAACAGGGCGTCTGTGTTTTTCCATTCAGAGATGAGTCTGTTTAGGACCTCCATTCACTAGGTGGCGGAATGATACGAAAGGTGAAGCGGTTACTGTGCCGTTATCAGTACAATATCGCATAGCTCTTAGCCAATCAGATTCGAGAACCAGAAAGAACTGTTGTATAATGGCAAATATAAAGTGGTAGCAACAATCTGACAGGCAGTATGTCCATTGTGCAAGGTTGTGGTCTTGTAATGGCCCTCTTCCAATCAGATTTGTGGCACAGATATAATACATTTTGATGCAGTTTCCTGGACAGGGTTTAGATCAATCCAGGACTGGGCCTTAGTTATATTAGGACATTTTAAGTAGATATATAAACACACCCTACCAAAAACAACACTGGTGTGCATCTTGAGACAAAACAGTGCCACTGATATATGCCAAGATATGTCAGTGCAAAATGTTTAATCGGGGCATTTCACTAAAATATTTTAAGATGTAAAAAAACTTTCGTGACCCAGAGTACATATGTGAAATTTTTATTCATAATATCCCACAGATCATTTTTTATAACATGTTAACATTGGCATTTTGTAGGTGCAGACAAAAATGAGCAGTTTTTTAGTGTGTCCCTTAAATGCAAATGAGCTGATAAAATGCAAACACTGATCACCATAATGGTGGTTTATTCAAATTGAAACTCAATTGTGCTGTCAATTATTTTCTCTCTTTCTCTGCACTAAATGGCAGTGCCGTGGTTGGAATGTGCAGATTAAGAGGTGGTATTATTATAAATAGATCCCCTTCTGACATCACAAGGGGAGCCAAATTTCAATGACCTAATTTTTCACATGCTTGCAGAGAATAGTTTACCAAAACTAAGTTACTGGGTTGATATTTTTCACATTTTCTAGGTTGAAAGAAGCACTGGGGACTCAATTATAGAACTTAAACATGTAAAAAGTCATATTTTCATGATATGTCCCCTTTAAATGAAGGCTCAATAAAGGCTCATCCTAGATGTAGCTTTCTGACCCCCATGTAATCACACCCGAAATGTTTCGCACACACATGCCATTTCACAGATATTACAAGGACGGACAGGTGCACACACACACGCAGGCCACACATGGTTTGTTCAAACCTCAGCTTTCAACAGTAGGTAAGCACGTAACAGTTGACCAATGCAATGTGTCGTGTTTTGTGTCACAGATTTGGGTGTCGTGCACATGTTCTGCACACACATGCTGATTCACAGGCATTAACATCTTTATTCAAGGTCTTCCTTCGTTTCGGTCTCTAGATATTGCAGCACTGTGCTGTTTTATGACACATGGATAACTTATTATAGGTCATGACTTATTGTTTTAGCTCCGGATCAGAAGAAAATGGCCATGAAATTATTCCTTTTTATTTATAATATTACTTGCACTACGTAAGAAAGGCTACATAATGGAAACATGCAAGGAACTTGTAATAACAAATAAAGATGGGAAGTTGAGGGGGAAGAATACAGGGCTAATGGGTTCAATCTGATGTCTGAGGGCTAAAGGCATTTTCTTTAACCATCTGATGGTCTGTCGTGTCTTTGTGAGAAGCTTCCTGGGGTTTATTGCATTTTTATTAACTTATAATATTAGCCAAGCCTCAGAGGAAAAAAATCCCAGAATTCAGAATTTACAGAATGGAAAGTTACTTGATTCCAGACATAGTGAAGCTTCAGCCGGATATAGAGGAATTTCTTTTAACCTCGTTTAACCTTTTAGCATTTAATAAACTGAGTTCCTGATCTGAAAACACAGAGACCATGAGTCAGATTATCAGGGGATCACAAAAAACTATTTTTTACAGAATTGTGTGCAATACGACCACAGCTAAGATGCGGAAAACGGTTGTAAGTTAATTTCAGTGGGAACCGTTGTGTATACGAGATCTTTTAGTCAAAAATGCGCTGCTGGGTTTATTTACTGGAAAACTGCGTATCTCGGGGTGTTTATCAGAAAAAGAAGGGGAAATATTTACAATAGAGGGTAAATCAATAAACTACACAGAATACAACAGAATAAAAACACAAATATTTTCCCAGCACTCCCACATATTTGGCCGATACACATAAAGCTTCATTCCCACCAGGCTCCAAGACTTTTACGAAAGACTAAAACGAAAGACGGCGATGCAGAAAAGCTTTTTGTTTAACATTAATTAAAGCTGATGTTGAACACATGTTAGTGTTTAATAAAGTGTTTCATCACTCTTAAAGGATTACTCCACTTTCATAAAAAAACTGATCATTTACTAGGGTTGGGTACCGTTCACATTTTTACCGGTACCGGTTCCGATACCGGTACCTGGAATTCGATACCGGTACCCAGCGGTACCTTTTTCGGTACTTTACTCTGACTTAAAGGTGCAGTGTGTATATTTTAGCGGCATCTAGTGGTGAGGTTGCGAAAAGCAACCAACGGCTTAGTCCATGTCTCACCCCTCACTTTTGAAACACATAAAAAAGCTACGGTAGCCGCCACCGGACATTTCATTGTTGGAGACAACTTAGTAAAAGAAATTGTCCTTTAAGGGCTTCTGTAGAAAACTGGCAGCACAAAATGGTGACTTCCATGTAAGGGGACCCTCAGAATATGTAGATAAAAAGGTCTCGTTTTAAGGTAATAAACACATAACGGTTCATTATGTAAGGTCTTTATACACCCCTGATTATATAGTTTTGTAAATTATTTTGCATTTCTGTCAAAAGATCCTTCTAAAAATTACACACTGCACCTTTAAGGGACTTTCGGTGGACATAATAAGCCCAAACCTCTAATTTTCAACATTTTGTTATTTATTTCAAAATGTTTAATAATACACACAATCTTTACAAAAAATCCCTATAACATCCAGGGCATATGTCTTACATATAAATAAATAAATAAAACATATAAGTAAGATAAATGATCAATGAACATAAACGTCATAAAAGCAACGTAAAAGTAAACTTTTATGTAGAAAACAATACAGAGCGAGTGTTCTCTACAGCAAGGGATACAGTGAGGATGTAGAAAAGGACTGGACACAGATACTTTTTTGACAAGCTGGCCAGCATTGGCATTTGGTCCGCATGTGGTTGAATGTGTTCTCGAACAGCCACACGGACCGCCTTCTCTCCGTCCATTTATCTAATCTGAGGTATTGAGCACAAAGTTTTACGTCATTTCTGACTTTTAGCGTGAACACACAGTCTTTAGGCTTTCATTGATAAAACTAAAAGCGGCTGATCTCCGCAGTTTCATTTTGCGAGCGCATGAAAGTTGCGCGATCTCATTTCATTTATTGCGCTGAAAAATCCGAGAAAGCGCCAACATATTCATGTACAAAACACTGTGCAGCATGTTTACTTAAAACACAAGCAGCGCCAAATTAGTTCGCGTCCATTTAAACAGTCATTACTCCAGCTCGCGCAAAAAGGAAAGCAGAGGGACTTCCCCGCAGTCTCCACGGACCACCACTCAAAGTAATCAGGACAGAAGCGGTCGAAAGTGGACAAAAGAGACGGACTGGTGTTGATAAATACCAGGTGTTTACAGAATTTGTCTCTCTTGTCCACTTGTGATCCGATCGACGAAAACGCATCTTAATAAGCCCTCTTGTGCTTTTAAATACACATTGTGTAAGTGCTTCCTCAGGTTGGATGAATTACACTGCCTGCCTTGCACTTAGGCCTACTGTTACAAATATTGCAGGTAGCATTGTCTGCATCATCCTTTGTGAAATTTAACCACACGTTAGATCGCTTTTTGTTAGCCATTAAGCAATAAGCAAGTTGCAAAGGGGTGTCACCAAGTTCCCACACGGTCTCTCTCTCCCTCTCTCTCGCGCGCGCGCGTACCAGACGCGGCGCGCGGACATGTTCTCTCATGTACCGAAATTGAGCACCGATTGATTTTATGTGAATCGATACTGGGTAGTACCGACGCAATTCGGTCGGTGCCTATAAAAGTACCGAGTTCGGTGCCCATCCCTATATTTACTCACCCCCATGTCATCCAAGATGTTTATGTCTTTCTTTGTTTAGTTGAGAAGAAATTAAGAAAAACATTCCAGCATATTGGACTTTAGTGGACCTCAACAGTTTCAACCCAGCTTCAAAGGATCTAAATGATCCCAATTGAGGCATAAGGGTCTTATCTAGTGAAACCATTGTCATTTTCGCTCAAAGAAAAAAAGTACTTGTTTTGCACTAGCCATGTGATGCCCCAGCACGATCTTACGTATTACGTAATCATGTAAAAGGTCACACATTATACATGTGAAACTACAGTACTACAGTAACCATGGTTTAACTATGGTTTTTGAAAACCATGGTTGTCTAAACCAATGTTTTTTTGTGGTTACCATGGTTTTACTACAGTAACCATGATTTTTTGGTTTCAACTGTAGTAAAACCATGGTTAACTTTCGTAAGGGAAGATCTTAACGCTTCTCTTTTTCCACACTTGTAAACACTGGACAACACATAGTGCTACCCATTAAAAGTAAATGAGAAGCGTTAACGCTGACGCCCCGTGTGAATTGAGCATAATGGCCTTCACGATAATGGGGGTGGGCTGACATTGTGATACTACAGCTTTCTACAAAGCTTATTGCGATGTGTATGACTTCACCGTATGACTTAAAAAGTTATGTTTGAGAGAATTAACTTCTCTCTTGCAGTTCTTATACAGCTCTGGAATAGGAAATTAGTAGGAAAATAGTTGCTTGATGGCCTTACGTACCACTTATCAAGCGACCAGACCATAACAATAACTGATATATAATGGGTCATTATACAGTCACTCTTACAATCACCTGATTTTCATGTGTATATGCTTTGTATTCATTGTCCTGCGTGGATGTGCCTTGTTATTCATTCAGGTTGTAAAGAATGACGTCTTGAATCCTTTGTGTCTTTTCTGTCCTCCATCCCATCTGAACTCCTGGAGCGGAAACGTATAATGCAGGAGATAAAGATTTATTCATGCTAAATAAAATTGTCATTATTAAAGGTGAGTGATGGAGAGGGCAGAAGCAAGGGGTAATCGCTTAGATCGGTGTGGCTCAGTCGGGTCAACTCTGACTAATGGATTGATGACGTCTGTCTGAGCTTTTAGTGAGATGAAACGCCATTGATTAAATATGTGTGTGAGAGAGAGACAGTGGTGAATAAAGTGTAGATATAAAAGGAAATGTAGATTGAAAGAAATCCTGTATAACAACAATAGTTATTAATGAGATGCACTAAATCTGGGCGGTATAGCGGTATATTCTGTTACCGTGAAATAAAATGTCAGAAGTAACAGATTTTTCTATTCTGTTTATTCTGCGTAATGTAAATAAGTGGGCGTGACCAACTCAGCGCACCCACTGAGTAGTTCAATTTGTGTGAATAAATTGAGCGTCTGGCGCGGTACGCGCGAACGGTGCTTTTTGTGCATTTTGTGTTTCACGCAAATTTGCGTCTGACGCCCGAGTTGAAAAATTTTAGCTTTGGCGGATTTTTGTGCCGCATTAACCAATCAGGAACCTGCTTGCTGCTGTGGCGGCAGCCCCGCCTGGAATCACTCATTCAACATGGAGGAATGCTTGATATTCTGTGAGCAGTCACCCGGAGCTATACGACACAAGTTCTTATTTCTTTAGAGACAGGAATAAAAAGGACCTCACTTGGAAGAGTGTCAGTGAGGCAACCTGGTAAGTTGTAAATACACATTTCACTTTTGAGTCACGTGACGTTTATCGATCCGCGGCATTCCCGCCATTTTTTTAACTATTTTCCTCCTATAATAAGGTGACTAAATACAAACCGGTAACTCTCTCGATGAATGCACAATCAACATCAGCCATCTTGCAAACAGACAACCGCATAGCACTTGCCCCTCCCACAAGAAGCGGATTTCGCCTCTGACGCATGTCAAATGCTTGCTTTTTCCACTCGTCTGCATTCAAAATGTTAAAGCGGCAAACTAGACGCGGTAGACACGATTTTGACGCCTCAAACGCAGCTGGTGTGAACTCATGGTAATGGGCCGTACTCACCCAACATGCGAATTCTACAATTTGCGCAAGTAGATTACATACAAAGTCAATGCGAATAGACGCAAACTCGTGTGGGGCGATGCAAATGACGCAAATTGGGTGGCGCGATTGCGCAAAAACGAGCTATTCACCTCAAACTGAAAATATTAACTCAAGCGAAAAATTTGCATGACACAAAGTTAAATCACATGATAAATCAAATGTGAGGAATGCGATGCCTTGCAATTGGTGTGTAAGCAGCATTGGAAAGTAAAGAGCGACAAGACCACCTCAAAACTCTATGATTAATATATTCATAATCTACATATCTAAAGATCTTATATACAGGTATTTTCCATGTCTGGTTTGTGCATATATTCATACTTATTTGTTCTACACACCTAATTTGTCTAATCTCCCGATTATCTTGATGCTTCAACAGATTATTTAAGATAGATAGAAGATTTAAGATATATTAATAGTGTCCGAACCTGATCGGAAGAACGTTGAAGCCTCCCCGATCGCGAATCGTAAATATTAAACATGTTTAATATTTACAATCAGAAATTCTGATGGGTGGGGGATCCCCCAAAGACAAACGCGTGCACACTTTTGAGATCATCACATGAAATGAAACAATATCCAATCAGAAAGCGGGATGATGGAAAACGGAAGCAGTCATGGCGCAGCACAAAGTGAAGTTGATGTGGACAGCAGAGATGGACCATGTTCCAGCTGTCTCCACGACTTCACCGAAACCCTTTTTTTCCCCTTAAATTTTCTGTGAAAATAATTCCAAACACTATTATTGAAATTTATCCTGCATATTGTCCGCCATGCTTATTCTGAAGTCTCGCGAGATTTTGTGAGATTTCCTGTGTTCACAGTCGAGTTGAAAATCTGTTTGTGTGTGGTGTGCTGTCTTTGACACATCATGGCACACCACACACTATAGGAGCAAACGGTTAAATCTAGGATTTTTTATCTTCATGTTTGAAAATCTTATAAGATTTTGGTGTGTACCAAGCATTATCTTCTGTTAACTTTTTCTTGAAATGGATACACACACATTTATAAATAGCTGTCCAAATGAGATCATGCTACATTTATATATTTTTAAAAGTAAATTGTAACCCCTTTACCAAATCTTTTAGCATTATTAGAATAAAACAACTATTTATGTTTATGATTTTTTTTTCCTATTGAAGACAACCTTGGGTGAGCTATTGTCATATTTAGGCTTGTTTTCTATACTTGTCAGTTTCTGTTGTATTTATGTCAAACTAATGATGTTTAATATACCCTAAATCTGGCCGTAACGTAAACCATTTAGCATTTGTAACATTTTTATTTACATTATGTAGCATGTCTATAAAGCAGTTTTTCTCATGGGGACCATTGACTGGTCAGTATGTAATTCCCTGTTGCATGTTCCTTGTGATGACATTGAATAAATCATACGCACGCACACACACAGTGAGAGTGTTAAATGATTTGTTGCTTTAATGGAATGATGAGAGGCAGATTGCATTAGAGTTTCATTTATCACAGACAAACACACTTACGTTATGCTTTCCATCTTTGTAAACATCATCACCTCCCTCCATCTCTTTCTTTTGCTCTTACATTAAGGAAGTATTGCTTTGACATGGAAAATAATCAACTGAAGGTTTTATCTTTACCATAACTATATATTTGTTTTGATGAAGCATTTGCAATCTCTCTCTCTCTCTCTCTCTCTCTCTCTCTCTCTCTCTCAGGTGGATAAGGTATGTGGTCACTCTTCAAACACATCTTCCATCGTGCTCAGGAGGTTTCCTTCATCTTCAGTCACAGCTCCACCTCCACCTGCCAACAGTTCACAAGAGGTTCCAGGAGCTGATAAGATTGGCATGTTGGCACATCTTCAAAGGTTAGACTGACACCAAGACTTTTCTTAATGTTGATACTCAAGATCTGTATTTGTTCCCTATTGTAGTTATTACTGAGACTTAGCATCATTAGAAGGTGGGAACTTCATTATAAATCTGTAAACCAGTAACAGGTCTAGGGATGGACCAATATTCAAATGTATTGGCATGTACAAATAATGAATAAGGTGGACAATATTTAAATTTTACTCGTAGCTGAAATTATATTTTGAGCATTAAGCACAGTACAGAGCACAGAGTCTTTTTTGTGATAAATATTTTTTACATTTTATACAGTACAGTTAAAGGGATCAATCATGTCAAAATGAAATCTTGCTCTAAGTTTACTTTCCCTCAGGCCATCTAAGGCTATGTTTATAAGAAAACAATGTAGTAAAACAGAAAAAAAATATTTGCGGTCATAAAAAGTTTCGCATACACACAACAACGCTATCAAAATTATCCATGTTTACACGGACCCGCAAAGAGGACTGTGTTAAAGCATTAGTCCATTTTCTTAAAAAAATCCACCACCATGTCATCCAAAATGTTGATGTCTTTCTTTGTTCAGTCGAGAAGAAATTATGTTTTTTGAGGAAAACATTCCAGGATTTTTCTAATTTTAATGAACTTTAATGGACCCCAATACTTAACAGTTTTAATGCAGTTTAAAATTGCAGTTTCAACGCAGATTCAAAGGACTCTAAACTAACCCAAACAAGGCATAAAGGTCTTATCTAGCGAACAATTGTCATTTTTGGCAAGAAAAATAAAAAATATGCACTTTTAACCCACAACTTCTCTTACAACTTAATTGCGTAATGACGTCAAGAGGTCACGGCAGACGTATGCGAAACTACGCCCCAGTGTTTACAAGTGTGGAGAAAGAGGACCATTCAGACGTTGTTGTATGTCAATGATACTAATTAATGTCTTTGTGTCAGTTTATTGTTTAAAATGGTCCGCAAATGTGTGTTTCATATACCTTTCCACGTCATTACGCAATTACGTGAGGTCGCGCTGGCTCGTCACACAGCCGGAGGAAGAAGAGAAGTTGTGGTTTAAAAGTGCATTTTTTTGCCAAAGATGACAATCATTTTGCTAAATAAGACCCTTATGCCTCATTTGAGATTGTTTAGAGTCCTTTGAAACTGCAATTTATACTGCATTAAAACTGTTAAGTATTGGGGTCCATTAAAGTCAATAAAAATGCTGAAATGTTTTCCTCCAAAAACATAATTTCTTCTCGACTGAACAAAGAAAGACATCAAGATTTTGGATGACATGGTGGAGTAAATTATCTGGATTTTTTTTATTAAAAAATGGACTAATCCTTTAAGTATGCCAGACCAGTAGATGGCGATGTCACCTTGTAAAGTAACACTATATGCCTGGGCACATGCGTATCATGCAGTTTTGTTTAAGGGTGGACGATGACGTACGTTTATTACCCTGGAGTATAAAGTGCAAGCATTTTCGAAACTTTATTGGAGAAGCGTTAATGAACTCATTATCTTGACCAGCACAAACACAATCCTTTAGGCCGCCAGTGTTGTCTTTGTTATACTCACGCATGCCTATAGACTGAATTAACACATGTGCATGACGTCACCGATTCGTGTAGTTTATACAAAAGACCCTGATCCAAGTGTGCAGTAGGTATACGGTACTGATATCATCAGTAAGTGTCAGGTTGGCACAGACAGTGCTGGATTTGGCATTAAGGGACACAGAGAGATAAATGCATTAGAGGTTATTTCCTCTATCTGTGGAGGACGAGAAAGCAAACACTCATCACAGTATCAAATCGATGACATCATCTCTGCACCAACGGCCTTGGATGTCTTATAAATACATTGACCGCAAGACAGACCAACAAAAGCTCACACAAATGTATGCATTGTGAATTTAAATGCAAAACGATTGCCATGAAGTGGCTAAAGTGTTTCATCTTTATTAAGAGATTAGAGGTCAGAACACAAAGGTGCAATAAAGTGTTTTGACTATAATTGAATGTTACATAGACTGTTTGCCTAAATTGAAGCTCCATCTACATTCATGAAAGAGGTCAACAGCATGATTCGAAATCTGCCTGTTAAGTCGTGATGTAAAAGATACCGTTTCTGTGTCCAAGCCTCCACTGACTTCAAGACAATCTAAAGAGTCATTTATGATCTCTGTTTATTCATATATGGGTGATTCTCACGAAAACTTGGTTTTAAAAATGTCAAGCATGAAAATGTAAAATTTGCTTAAATTTACTTTTTTTCCCACCAGACATTGAAAAACAAAGTCTGGAGTAAATGGGAACATTAATTTAAAAACTTGTACTTATCATTTAACACTTTTTGTAACATAATTTTAAAAATTAGTCCTAAAAAATCTCATTACCGCAACAGTCAGAAAACATCAACACTGACATATTTTCAAAATGAAATGACAAACCTGAAAGAACATAATTTGGAGATTCTGCACATGCATTTAAAATCAAAGTATTATGCTTCTATTAATTAAATTAACATTTAATAAGCATCTGTTGCGGTAATGATAATCAAAATGTCGTGTAAGCATTCGGACAAGACAATATTTCAAATTAACTGTAAAAAAAATGATCTTACCTGGTAGCCATCTTGAAGTAACTAGTCCATGTGCTTGGTCACTCAAAATCAAACTTTATTAAAATTCTGTTTGTGTGCTTAAACTGTTCTCAAAAAGTGTTGCGGAGGATGAGAACACCAGGCATGGACACATCATTTTCCTAATTTTTCTTCATTATTATTATACATGAATATTCAGTAAATATTTTTTCTGTCATATAAAGTAGTCTAGCAAAACATCCATTTATTTTTTTTCTTAATATTTTTATGTTCATTTGATTAAATTACAACATAACGCATGTTCAAACACAGCCGGACACATTGCGGTAATGAGAATTTCAGCAGAAAATGAGATAAAATTTCCAATTATAAATTCTTATGTTGAAATCACACATTGTGCAAGCTAGAACACAGTATTGTGTTAATTCTGATGCTTTTTAATGTTACTATATTACACATTTTAAAGCTAAAATCATTAGTGCCGTGGTGTTTCAATGGTTTCGTGAGAATCACCCATATGACACATTTAGATTTCGCTTTTATAAACTCACAGTGTACACTACAATCTCCAGGCATCCCAGACACTAACATTTTAATGATCCATGAGTGGTCCACACAAAAAATGGGGCCTATTGACTATTCAAAGTACAGTAGGAAAAAATGGACTATGGTCATGTAAATGGGGACCATTTTGGGGTGAACTTCTTCTATAAAGATTAATTGCTGTATTGTCATTTGGGACTTCAGAATAGGATCATGATTTTTTCATGGTTTTAAAGCTCACCATGAGTTTGTATTAGTATTTTTTAAGCATATGACATTGCTTTTGGACCGGGAAGCGGTGTCGTGTGACCTGACGTCAGACTTGACAAGCGGATTGCTTGCTTGCGTTCAGTGTGTTTTCTTGTAAGCGTTATTCTAATAATATTTTTGGGATGAATTCATTAACTTCCATGAGTTCATTTGTAGAATATCTTAAGTATATACTTATTTTTTTCTTTGCTTTGATTCATATTGTAAAGTATTGGTTGCTTTGGTTTGACTGGTTGCATTTTAACCTATTCTTGAATTTGTTGGAAATGTCTCTGAAAACTAATGAGCGTTTCACACGGTATGCGGCAATCGCGAGTGTCTAGTTAATTTTCAATAGGAGAGGGGGGGTTACAGAGGTGAAGCGGAGTCAGTCTGCACGCCTTGCTCGTGCACCCAAATCCTGTCCCTTCTGCCGACACGGCTTTGATGAACCTATTTGCACTAAATGCTGTACATAACGAGAAAAGCTGTAGTCGTGCTGTGATTTCGACACTTGCCGCGTACCATGTGAAACGCCCAAAAGCGGACAGTCACTCTTGACTCGTGTGATGTAACTCATCCTCCAGGTTTTGAGTTTGCATGTGCATGATTGAAGTTTTTTATTTCTCCAGAGTCACGACTTTTCTCTCCATCTCTCACCACCCCTCCCCTTATTTTGTTTCCCTTTTGGTTTCTTCAACCTCTCTGTTCACCCCTCCATACTGCTTGCCTACTCTTCTGGATTGTTCCATTGTCTTGTATTGGGGGGTTGACCCTTCTCAGTTCACTCCCTCAGAAATCCTCCAAGAGTGATAGAAGTTTAACTCTGAAAAAGGTTGCACGGTAAGCATGAATACAATTACTAAAACAGTTTGTATTTAGTTTTCCTATTATCTTCCATACGAGTGTTGGCATGTATTGTTATATTAATTTAAAGTGTTCACATGTGTGTGTTTTCTGTGGGTAATTTATTTAAGCACTGACACTTTGTTTTTACCCATCACCAAGGCTTTATCACACTGATAAGCACTTGAAATTGGAGGTCTAGACTAGGGTTGCAAAATTCTGGGAATTTTCAAGGCTGAAAACGTTCCATTGGAATTAACAGGAAAATATGGGAATTAACGGGAATATATGGAAATTAAGGGGAATATATGGGAATTATCTGGAATTAATGGGATTAAACTGGGAATTTGAAAAAATTGCAAAGTTTCCTATAACATGTAACTTAAAATTATGCTTCAACATTTTTTGAATAGATTTGTTTAAAACAACAAGATTTAATTAGGGTGACCATACGTGCCATTCCTGACGCTTCCTGGCCAGGATTTCGGTGTGAAAATGAACACATTATTAATTAATTAAATGTTTTTAACAGATACCTCTAATGAGAATAGCTGTGCGATGAAGTGAAACTAAAGGGTTAAACACAAACTAAAGCAGATGTTGTAGTATGTCAGGCGAACGATGATAGATGGTGCAAAAATGGTAAAAACGGATTATTTCGCACTATTAATTACATTATGTTAAAGGAGAGTAACTACTGTAGCATGTAAATAATGCACATAAATAAAGTGAGCAAGAGCGCTCAACAATTATATCAAATCAACAGGCACGTGAAACCTAGCTAGCAGGTTGCTCAAACAACAAAATCACCAGCTAACTTACTTTAAAATTGCAAGAACTATAGACAAATACGCGCGTCTGTTCTATTCTCCGAAATGTTTTATCAACTGGCTAGTTATCCTCCAGACAGTGACGGTCCGGACCACATGTTTCTCAATTCGGCCGTGTGGCGGGGGTCCCCGCTCGCGGGTGTGCGTGTACGTGCTATTCTCCGAAATGCACTTCATGGCCTTTTGTGCAGCAAATTTTTGTTTTTGTTTTGGACGACCTAGTTAAGGCGGTAAGGTTTCCAAGCTTAGGCGGGCCGCCTGAACTGAAATGTGCTGCGGGAAACCCTGATCCATTGATGCCACACCCCCTGCATATACTTGCATTCTTCCATAACATGCACAGATAAAATCAGATATTTAAATGTAAGCTGGCACTATTTCATTGAAAATGTATGAGGCTAGCTAGCTCAAGCTGTGATGCTGTTTTTTCTATATTTTGCTTCATTCTACATTTTTTTAATTAAATAAATCAACGGCTTGATGAGTGTAAGTATGAGGATTCTTTCAACTTTGTATTACCTTGCATTCATGTCTGCTTATGACAACAAAATGTTTATTTATGTTTGCATATGAAGTTTATATGAATTTCCCAAAATTTTCAAAAAATTCCCATAAATTCCCGTAAATTCCTATAAACTCTCACAAATTCCTGTTAACTGTTTCCCCGCCATTGATGAGTTATCTTTTCAATTAAGACAACACTTTTCTAGCCAATGTCGCTTCCCTGATGACTTTTTACTGTAATCTATAATTCCACTGTTATCTACTAGGTGGCGCTCTTACCCAATTTATGAAAAACTGAAGCATCAGCTTATTCACCAACATAGAAAACTCTGTGTATGTTTTGATCAAAATTCCATTACAAAATTTCAGCAATAAAGAACATTTTTAAGAAAATTACCCATATTTGAGAGGTTATAAAAAGAGAACAAATGAAGAGAGGATGAAAGTTTTTTTCAATTTTTTTTGTTGTTGTTTATTTGTTTCTTTGTTTATTTAAAAGCAGAGGGTCTGTTTTTCATTTGATATATTGTATGTTTATATATTTATAGAAGAAAATGTTCCTGGAAGGCATTTGGTGAAACTTTTGTGAAAATATAAAAAAAAAAATGCTGGTGGAAATAAGTTAAGTTTCCAAATTGAAATATTTCCAAAATTCCCCAGAATAAGTTCTCATGGAAAGTTTCCAGTAAATTTTTCACCCCTTTGCAACCCTAGTCTAGACTCAAATTTGTGACCTTGGGCCACAAAACCACTAATAAGGGTCAGCTTTTTTGAAATTGGAATTTATACATCATCTCAAAGCTAAAAAAAAAGAGTTTTATTGATGTGTAGTTTGTTAGGATCTGACAATATTTGGCAAAGATACAACTATTTGAAAATCTGAAATCTGGGGGTGCAAAAATCGAAATATTGAGAAAATCACCTTTAAAGGTGCAGTGTGTAATTTTTAGAAGGATCTTTTGACAGAAATGCAAAATAATATACAAAACTATATTATCAGTGGTGTATAAAGACCTTACATAATGAACCGTTATGTGTTTATTACCTTAGAATGAGACCTTTTTATCTACATACACAGAGGGTCCCCTTACGTGGAAGTCGCCATTTTGTGCTGCCATTTTTCTACAGAAGCCCTTAAAGGACATTTTTTTACTAAGTCGTCTCCGACGATGACATCTTTGTCCGGTGGCGGCTACCGTAGCTTCTCTATGTGTTTCAAAAACGAGGGGTGAGCAGTGGACTGAGCCGTTGGTTGCAATTCGCAACCTCACCACTAGATGCCGCTAAATTGTACACACTGCACCTTTAAAGTTGTCCAAATGAAGACCTTAGCAACACATATTACTAATGATACATACATTTTTTATATATATTTTCGGTAGGAAATTTACAAAATATCCTCATGTAACATGATCTTTACTTAATGTCCTAATGATTTTTGGCATAAAAATTTATATATTTGACCCATACAATGTATCGTTGGTTATTGCTACTAATATACCTGTGTGACTTATGACTGGTTTTGTGGTCCAGGGTCACATTTGATTTGGCAAAATTTTCAAGCAACCGCTATTGATAATTTGAAATGTGTTAATCCACAGATAAATAATAATAAAAGGGTTAGGGACAAGTTTCAATAGACCCGCAAATGCTGCCCACAAACACACACAAAGAGTTATGTCCTGATGTTTTTTCAACGATTACGTCACACATCTCTGTATATGTATGTGTTGTAGGGAGTTTATAAGGGAGGCCTTCAGACATAAGCCCTTCTTCAACAATCTACCAGAAATGCTTTGCAATGGAGAATTCGGCGTCGAGGAGATGAGCTGCTGGAGCGGAGATGACGTTGTGCAAAGGTAAGAGAGATGTTGTGTGAAGATTCTTAAATGAGTGTGTGCTGTCAAAAGAAACACATCAGTATAAATAATAACTCAGGAAAGTGCCAGACACACCCACAGAGATCCTCTATTACCTTTGAGTCTAATTCCTAATAGATTTATAACTAATCTGCTGCTCCTCGGAGAGAAATGTTTGCTTTGAGAATTGATGTCTGGTTGTAATTTCACGCCTCAAAAGATAACTCACCATAATGACCGATGACAAATGATTTAACGAATTTAGTGGTAAAGAAATGGATCGCATTTGCTTTATCGGCCAGGAGGTGTTGAGTTTATCCAGTTTGTACTTTCTGTTTTTTCTCTTTTTACCCTGCCCCTCTTTTTTCCTCTCTATCCAAATTCTTGAAGTTTTTGCCTGGAGTGATTTGAGGTTGCTCTGTTGAGTCGAGGCTGTTTGTGGGCCTTCGTCGATCTCTTTCCCTCTCATCCATCACTCTTTTTCTCTCCATCTCAGAGAGTTCACTCGGCAGGCGTCGATCTGTATTTCATTTCCCTGTTGGCTTTATTTCTAAGCAGAACTCTCTTTCTCTCCCTTGTACCCAACTGTGGTCGCCCCACCTTCCATCAATCTCTATATAGCAACCAACCAAATCCTGTCCGTCAACATATAACTATAAATGAGAGAAGGATGGATTGACACAATATGAATAGTTTTCTTCTGTATGCTTGTGTATATAATATCATGGTACATTTTTAAAGTATGCTCTAGTTCAACCAAAAAAGCCCAAACTATATTAGAAATGCGTGGTCGTATAAAAACAAAACGGTGCACGTGCATGCCAAACCGTGGGAGGATAACGGGACGATTCGATTCTTTAACCGTTGCACCCCTAGTATCCACATTAATTGATGGGATGATGTCAGGTGGTGTTCAGTATGTAACAGGTTGTTGTAGGTATTAATAATGAGGACTGTCATCAGAAAAGAAACAGGTGATGACATTTCATTGAAAGATTATTCTTGAAATGCGCACTGAGTAACATTATGGTTGTGTATTAAAAACAAATGGGCTCAATATTGATTTCTTGTTATCTCTCCTGTTCCAGTAAAAACACAAATTCTCATTTCAGTCCAAGAAAGACTTACTTGGACTCTTTTATTATTGGATTAACGAATCAGTTTGTGAAATTTGGCTTAGCAATTGGCATTTCCATCAGAAAAGTCAGCGAGACGCAAAACAGAAACAATGCAAGATGTCTGAAACATTTAGGGACGTAGCTCTCAGCTAACCTCTGAATTTGTCTGCAAAAATGCTGTTTGCTTTAACCCTTTATAAAGGTCATAATATGTACCATTTAGGTGCAGATATGCACTCTTCAGGTGACAATGGGTTGGCTCTTTGCCAAACAACAAGAAGGTCCCGGTTCAAGCCTCAGCTGGGTCAAGAGGTTTTGGGTTTCCTCCCACAGTCCAAAAACTATGTAAAAAATGTCTGTAGAAATTACAGTATTACTGGCAACAGTTTGTTTAAACAGTAGCTACGTTTACATTTACACATTTTGCCTCAATCAGAATGAAATCCTTCCGATTGATAAATCCTATATAGTTTCGCTCTGTTTCAAGACACGCATACAAATCATCCTCCTTAAATCGCTGTGCATCTATTTCAGGTCATAATTAATAAATGACGAGCCCATGAAGCTTTGTGCCTTGTTGATTATCAAGCAGCAGCAAAAACACTCATTCACATGTGCCCAAAAAGCGTATTTTACTTCACACGGTGCTGCAGAGTCCAAACACACCAAGTATAAATCATGGACTGACCAGACAAAAGCTGTCTTGTATCATTTTATGGGGGTTTGGAAGGAGAATAGGAACATTTTAAGATTGACAAGACAATCACTTTATGTGACTTTCTTCAACAAAACAAACTCGAGTTCTTCATTACGCCAATTAGGGATGTAATGGTTAATCGTGTGTCCCGTTAAAAATGCCTGTCTGAAACCAATTCTGAATCACAAGGCTGCGATTCTGTGTTTCATGCACAGCTTGTGTGTGTACTACGGCATTTGGTCAGAAGAAAGTCCTTATCAATCTAAAATCATTATGAGTCGGAGTCGTTTATAACGTGCATTTAAAAAGCAACACTCGTTAAATAAAAATCATAAAAAAATATCTTGTATTATCATGAAAATGCCTGAAACAATTTGAAGAACAGCGATATAAACATTCCTGTAGACATTTCCTGGAATAGCTTTGTAACGCTACTTCTTCTGTGGCACAAAGGGAGTTTCTGCAAAGAGCGCCCCCTGGCGTTCGGATGTGCCGGGATTTCACCGTAATTCGTTCAAATTCATTCATTGAGAAAATGCGCATTTGGACGTTAATCGTTACATCCCTAATGCCAATTCTACGTCATTGCATAAGCCCCTTCTCTCCAGTATTGTAGGTGGTGGAAATGCACCTTTCAGTGGGTTTGCCAACAGCCAGGGGCGGACTGGCCATCGGGAGTTCCGGGAGCAATCCCGAACGGCCGGTCCATTTCAGGCCGAACCGGCCGGAGGTCAAAAAGTTTTTTTTTTTAATGCCTGACCAGGCGCTCAGCTGCAGCGGAACGCTGTGTCTGTTTCAGACCGGGCCAAACCAATTCTTCAAATCTTGAGGGGAGATAAGAGCGGCCCCTCCCAACTTGGACTGATCCTCGGTTTTCCTCACATCCGATTGGCTCAAAGGCGCCGATCAAAAGAGTTTACTTTTGGTCAGGTTTGGATTCGTGTGAATGCAACATAGACAAGACGGTAAAAATTGCGAAAAGAAGAGAAAGAAATGGCTGGGGCCTAAAACATAAAAATGTTGGCACAAGAGGCAGCTAAATGCGCCAAATTAACAGACCTTTTTCGCAGTCAAAAGGACGCTGTGGCAGGAGGTGCAGATGAGGAAGGACCAGCAGCATGGACAGGACAGGTGCACAATTAGTGATGCATCTATTATACACTGAAATCATTTATATTTGCATTTAAATATAGGCATATATAAGGGATAATGTAGAGCGAGGCGGTTGTTATAGCGAATTCAACCCCGACAGGCTTATCAGGACCCCACGCAAAGCGGAGCTTGGTTGTATTCGCTATAAGAACCGCCTCGCTCTACATTATCCCGCTTATGAAATTGATGAAATAGCCTGCGTGCGTATTTTGGCAACAGAAGTGGTGTTGTTCCCCAGTGGTTTTAACGTGTTAGCAACTCAGTAAGTTTATCAAAACAGTTTCCCAGCATCAAAATGTCGGGTAATTGCGTTTGGTTGCACTAATAATATACTAATACGTATATATGGTCACTATATTTCTCTGTCTGTGTTGCTTCACTACTGATTCTTGCCATACTTCCATTGCCAACATGCGCGTGCATACGTTTCCACGTCATCATTGTGTTCAAACAGTAAAATGGTGTTAGGAATCCCTGTATGTCTGTTTATTAGCTGTTAAGGTCACTGATGGAGAGAGACAGGTTGATGATGACTCTTGCAGTCATATTGATGAGGAGGAGGAAGGAAAGCAGAACAAGAGGAGGAGGAGAATGGAACCAGTACAAAAACAGTGATGGGTCAGTGTGCAGGGCTGGGTAGGCAATCATATTACCCTGCTGGAAAAACCAGCATACCAGCAAGACCAGCATATGTTGTGTTTTGGTGCTTTTATGCTGGTGACCACCAGCTAATCCAGCATCAAACCAGCATAGACCAGCATAATTCCCATGCTGGTTGATGCTGTTTTTTTTTCAGCAGGGTAGGCATATCAATCAATCAAAGCTTTATTAAGGACACACAAATAGAAAAATACAGCACAATATTACATATTTAGATATAGGATAAAATGCAATAGTCCACTTACTAGATTATAACCTTACTAAAGCACAGATTGAATTAAAAAAAGGAATTATTCTTAGTCATATTTATTACTGATGTTCTTCTCATGCATATGTAGCTGTACAATCAGTAAGCAGAGGCAGGGTCCAGCACAGGGGAAGTGGAGCCAGGGAGAGTTGAAAGTGAGTACGTACACACACAATCTCTATTTTATGGGACTGTATTGTAGTTTTTGATTATCTGAGTGGGTATGTGTGAGTAATTGTAACAATTTTATCACTCCAACTGACTGTACACATGACATGCTGGTAGTTAGCAGTATACTGTGACTTATGTGTTCGAGATTAGGTTTTGCTGACCTGGTTGTGTTTAGTGCAGTGGTGACTTGCTTATACAACCTGAGGAGGCAGGTGTTATCCTAAAGTTTCTTTTAGGTCTTCAGCATAATCTGATTCTCTTCAAGTTCATACCATAAAAACAATACTAGAATTAAAATAACTGCAAAAAATCCTGCTCGTGCACCAAGGGCACTCGCGTAAAAGGCCTCTCCATCTTAAAGTCCCGGGCTGAATTTCAGTCCCAGTACGTCCCTGCCAACAGCCTTTAAAAAATAAAAGAAGAAGAAGATTGCACACACGCAGGGCGTCCCAGTTTCAGTTATCCATCTGATCAGTGTTAACTTGTCCTTTTGAGTGGATTACAAAAGGTTTAACCTGTTAGCCCTCATTCCATTTTCTGAACCCCCCCACAAAAACTGTCATAGCCAAACTAAAATAGATACAGTTTATGAAGTCTTTGCACTAAAAGCATAAGTTTGGTCTCATTTGAAAGCAGACACTTGGAAGTTTATTAAGAGGTGAACATTAGTTACTGTCATAATGAAAAAAGTTGTTATAGAGAGCTTAAATTATACTTTTTTATAAACTCCACCAAACATGTATGAAATATTGTTATGAAAATCTAAATGAAATTGGCCTTGGAGCAATCTAGAAATGCTCTGCAGTTAAAGCCACAGGTATGACCATGTTCTGTTTTAAATCTGAAGATGATACCTCTAAAACTCTGTATTTTATGAAATGTTTTTTAGACCCATGTCATGTAAATTTATTTAGAGAAAACAGCAAAAATGCTAAGCTAATGTTTGTTTATTTATATCTCACAACATCCTTTCAGTTTATTGCCCTATTGCTCCGTGTTTTAAACAGACTCATTAAATAAGCATCCGGATGAGTCATTAACAACTTTTAATCCGGGATATGGCTGTCTAAATGTTTATTTTATTATTATAAACAATATAATAATTGCTCATAATTTCTATTTAGTGTTGTATTTCCTCCTTTTGTCTCAATTCACTTTCTTTTTATTAAAGTCCTTTCTTACAAAAAGAAACTTACCTTAAAGAAGCTTTACCAGTCAAAATTATTCCTAAAAACACATATCTCATATCTCCAGACAGCAGATGTTTACAGAACAGCTAGTACGTTAGCTTAGCATACCATCAAAACACTACAAATAAAAGCATTTATAATAAAACTCACATTATAACATCAAAAGTCGAGTGCTTAAACAATCATGCGTGATCTGATGTGGCTTTGGATCATAAAATAAGACCGAAAATAAACAATTTTATGTTATTTATGCTGTTAGCTTAGCATAGCATTATAATATACAGTACTGTTATAAAAATAATAGACATAGCGTTAAAAATACAGACAAACCATATATAATCTTAATCGTGTTTATTGTCTCCATGGTTTTAAAACATCAAAACATCTTTATTTACATGTTATTATAAAAACAGCGATCGCTCGTTGCAGGTCACTGTTCAAGTTCACGTCTGACTGACAGCTGCTGCTGCTGAGCTGACTGACGTCTTATTCTTTCTATGAAAGTTTATGAAAGAGTTTCAGACTTTAGCGCCCTCCGGCTTCACGTATGAATGAAACAAACTGAGTGTGAATGACTGCAGACTCCGAGAGACTCCAGCTTGCTCATATCGCCATTTTTGCAATAAAAATGGGTGAAATATTAGCCCCACTGCAGAAATTTGAAGTAAACATATAACATTGAAGTAATATTTCTCCAAATATGCATACTTTGAATTAAAAGCCCCGATAGATGTTGTTTTATCGAGTGCTTTCATGACGATCACGGAGGAGTATTTATCATCAATGAGTGCGGCTGAGGGTTATATTTCAAATTAAAGGTATGTACCGTTTTTCATTTTCATAACGCCTGACAAAAATGAAGAAATTACTGTAACTAGGATTCTCAGATTAAAATAAAGGTCAAAAACTAAATCTTAAATCAAAACACTTTTTAATGATGTATAGTTGTTTAATGTAAGTACATTAAAACTAACAGTAATTTAAATTATGTAAATAAATAGCTCTTCAGTACATCCACGCCCTCGCGCAGGTTATCAGGTTAAACAGATTAGATTTTTAAACAGTTTGGTTCTTTTTAATCTGATTGTGGTGTTTACATGGAGCATTTTTATTCAGATTGAACATTTAAACTGATTACAAATGTCCATGTAAACACAGCTAGTGTAGAAAAACAAAAACACTTGCATTGACCACTAATTTATCTGTTATTAATATTTGTTGATCCTCTTTTTTGTTGATATTTTGTAATCATTGTCCTAGACTATGCCTTTATAAACTGTGCCCATGTTTGTAACTTTTTGCAGAGCCTCTTTAACTTCTTTAACTCTGGGACCCTGTACCAGGTGCAGAATTATCTTATTTTGACTTAATATAAAATATTCCTGTAATTTGTAATGGTCTGTCATGGACCCAGTACCACATATGAGATACTGTTTGAAAGCTTAGAATCTCTACTTTCTGCAGATATGCATTGCTTTGACATATCTTTTACTGTAAGAAAGGTTTTACACTTAATTTACACTATCAACCCCCCCACAATTTTTTATATGATTTAATGTTCACATATTTCATATTTTTCAAGTATGACAAACATGGGCAAGTCTTATATCAAATGAAAGCTCTCACTCTCAGGAATAAGGCTACAGTGTTATTTTTGTCCTATTATTCGAATGAATAATGAGGTAAAAAAATTGTCTTTTGTAAACATATGGGAAAACTGAGTGTGGACTGCCTCAGATAGCACAGATAGCCACAAATGATACACCATCTTTTCTCTTAGGTCCTACACTAAAAAATGAGTCCATTCACAGCAGTTTCTTTGGTTGTGTGCATGAATAATCCCTTGCTATTTATCATATGTGCAAAACAAAAAATTAATATTTATATGAAAAATGTATTTTCACACACTTCAGTAAAATGAGAATAACTTTTGAATGCTACATGCTAAAGAGTTCATTCTTTTTTTGCGTGTTTACTGTCTGCAGTCTGCTAGAGCACCCAGAACCAGAGTTATACACTATCAAAGACAGTATTTACAACATAAAAAAAGAAAATTTGATGTTTCATCATATGAAAAACAACATAAATAACAACATTTGTCACAAACAGCAGATTTTATGTAACTTCAAAGGGTTTTCTTTAAAATGATATAAAGATATTGCATTTATTCCACTGTATGTGGTTATGGGAGCACTTCAAATATTTTTTAGGCGGAAATTAAATACAAAAAGGGTATTATTCCTTCCTTCAGTTGGAGTAAAATAACTTTTGCATTTATTATGATAGATAAAAAAATCCTTTTTCCTCTGTAAGCTGGCAATAGCTGGAATCAAACGAAACTGTCTGCAGGTTTCGTTACCACTCAGGGCCAGAGTTATACACTTTTAAATACAGACTTTATAAAAGAAACATCAAAAAGCGCCTATTTATTTTTGTGTTTATTAGAGGACTGACAACACATACAACCATGTTGAGCACTTTTAACAGTGTTTTATGTAATTTCAAAGGGTTTCCTGTAAAATGATACCAAACTTTTGTATGTGCACCTCTGCTTGTGGGTATGAGAAGCTTTTGAAATTGGGTAGGCCAAATCCAGGCGGAAATCCCCAAAATAGCCCCATTCTTCTGAAAGTTTAATTTATTTTTATATTCCAAACACATCAATGCATAGCTTACCAATTTTTTAAGAGACCTTAGACCCAGAGTTGGATGTTAGTGTAAGTTGTATGGTTGTCTGCCAGCTGATTTCACCCAGATGCTCTACTAGGTTGAATTTAGATCCAAAACACGTTGCCTCAAATTATGAATACAAAGTTAATAATGTAATGTGTATGCACAAAAACAAGCTAAATTGCAGTCAGTGTAAGCAAACCTTTAAATCCAGATAGTCAGCGAGGGAAAGGGAGAGAGAATTACGGTACATGTAGATCAAGTCTTTGACTGTACAAACAAGCTGAAGACCGCAGTAGGTCGCGGTGTGGCACAAATCACTGATCACATCCAGATCGACTGAAGGTGTGGAAGAGGAAGAATGTAGGGTGGTCTCTCAGGGGTCGCTGTGCTGAATCTGGGTCCCCGGCGGCCTGGAGGAGGAACAAAGGGCCCCCTGTGAGCTCTGTGTGGGAAACATCGGAGGAGTGAATCCCAACGCCCAGCCTGGGAATGTGCCCTCTAAATACATGGAGCAAAACTCATACCGAGAGAATAAATACACACACACTGATGTTTCTCTCTCTTTAAAGGAATACTCAATGTTCATGAAAAAAATCCTGATAATTTACTCACCCTCATGTCATCCAAGATGTTTGTCTTTCTTTGTTCAGTCAAGAAGTTTTTCTGGGATTTTTCTCCATATTGTGGACTTTAGTGGACCTCAACAGTTTACAGTTTCAATGCAGCTTCAAAGTCAAGGCATAAGGGTCTTATCTAGCGAAACCATCATCATTTTCACCAAAAAAAAAAAAAAAAAACCTACCCGTGTGATGCACCATGACGTTTGTGAAACTACTGCTTCAGTGTTTACAGGTGTGGAGATAGAGGAACTTTCAGACGTTGTTGTATGTGTAATAATACTAATTAATGCCTTTGTGTCAGTTTATTGTTTAAAATGGTCCGCAAGTTTCACATATGTAACGTTGTGTGATCTTTCAATGTGATTCCCGGTACGCAAGGTCGAATGACAATGGTTTCACTAGATAAGACTCTTATGCCTCGGTTGGGATTGTTTAGAGCCTTTGAAGCTGCATTGAAACTGTAAACTGTTGAGGTCCACTAAAGTCCACTATATGGAGAAAAATCCTGAAATGTTTTCCTAAAAAAACTTTATTTCTTCTAGACAGAACAAAGAAAGACATAAACATCGTGGATGAAATGAGGGTGAGTAAATGATCGAGATTATAAAAGTGGAGTAATCCTTTAATGGTGTCACAATCACTTCATCTGTCGAATCTACATAAGTGAGGCTTGATCCATATGGACGACACACATAAAAGGCCCATGCACACATCACACAAACTTCAAAGCATATCCAGTACTTTTATAAAGATTATTCAGCTCTCTGAGGCTTCTGTAAATACTCAGCTGCAGATACATGCAGGCCCAGATGTATTCTGCCGATTTGTCCTTTACATTTTCTGCGCCTTATTTGCCCTAAAGGAAAATGTGGGTATGGCTGTAAATGTGGTTAAAATGATCTAAAATTCTTGCACTTTTATTGGTAGTTAAAAACTTGATTAATTTAGTCATAAATGTAATATTTCACCCAGTCTGTGAATTCCAGGCTACAGTCTTAAAATCTAATGATGAGATTGTGAGCATCAAAGTCAAAAACAGTAAATCTCACAGGCAGGGCTACACGAGAGAGCCGAGACGTACAGTAAGGGGTGGGAGATGTGCCGAACAGATTTTGCACAGCTCAGGAGTCTGTGTGGGCCTGTAGACATAAAACAGCAACGACACACGTTTGTAAGTGAGCGAATGTAGATCCATTCATGCGTGTCCACGTACTGGATGGCTTTTCAGTGAAAGTTTTTGAATGCCACACATTTTTATGCCCTCATGACAAGCCAGTTGTTTACCATTTAGACATCTGGAAACCATTGAGTCTGTTAGATCCGCTGGATTTCTCCATGTGTGGCAGAACAGGGATTGTCAGGATGCTGATGTTGGCCGTTCTGATGTGTGTGTGTGAATGCTTGTGATAAGTGGTCATGTGGAATAATCTAAGTCAAACCAGCCCACCGTACGTGAGCACACTGGGATAGACGACACCCGACCCATTCCCATGACCCACATACTGTGCACCAGAACACACACACATACACATAAGCAGGTTCTGAGTAGGTTTTTGTCCTCTGTCGTATTCAGTGCCGGTCAAGAAGAGCGAGAGCGTTTCTTGTGTTTCACAAGAGAGAAAATACATAAAATGTTTGGGTCAATGACCATCAGGCATTTTTGCTCAACAACGTTCTTTGAAGTTATGCGGTAAAGTTTAAGTCTAGAAATAACCTGACAACGCTATCTCATGGCAAATCGTACGTATTTTACGTAGTGGCTAATTCGTATTAATTTGTATGATCACAATCTGTCCTTTTTTGTATGATTTGCTTTTGCCCCTTTGATGTTGGGATTAGGGGTGGGTTAGGTGTTTCGTTATTGTTTTTTTAATAATAATCATATGTTTTTTGTATGATTCACTTCGTATGAAATAGCCAACTTGTAAAATACATGCAAATTCTTCTGAGATCAGGCTGGCTATGACAGTAACTTTTTGGCTGTATTTCATTGTGCTCTTGTATAGCTCAGTGTTAGAGCATTGTGTAAGCAGCACAAATGGTCATGAGTTCGAACCATAGACTGTAAAAAATATGGACGTAGTGTTTGTGACATCACCCATAGGTTTCTGACGACCGTTTTTAATCCAATAGTAGGCAGTGCCTGCTGTCGCCATTTTAGCTGCGCGTCTCTCACGGATCACTCGCAGATATCTGAAAATGGGTAAAAAGGCGCGACGTGGGTGAAGCTGAGGTGACTGGTTGCTGAAACCACACCCGCCTAGCTCGACTCTAGTGACAGCAGTGGCAGTTCATCCATCACTAAAGTGGCCACGCCCTTAATTTTGCAGAACTTTAAGGCTTTATATAATTTAAACCAGTGGTTCTCAAACTTTTTCTGAGTGTGGCCCCCCTTGTGTACGGTGCATTCCTTCGCGCCCCCCCCCCAAAGAACATTTATGACAAAAAAACTGTTCTAAAATTCAACATTTTAATTAAACAAAACATATTAAGTTATACAAAGTAGTGCTATTGGTTAGTAGCCTTATTTATTTTAGGTTTAATTACACAGAATTCATGATAAATGAATGTATTTTGTAAAATGCCCCAGTTTGAGAACCACTGATTTAAACGGATGAGTTACAAAAACAATGTATCCCCCTCACAGTTATCATGAAGGGCAAAATTTGCTTTATAGACAAAAAACACTTGTTGTACTAGGCTGTTTTTTACTGGTCTAAAGTTGGGGGTCTATGGGGATGGACTCCCCTTTGGAGCCAGTCAATGAATTGCAGTTTAAAACTTCCGTATTGGCTTTATCAGAGAGATCGGAAGGTTCCCCTCGGTTCGAACCCACACTATTTATTGTAATGCACTGTAAGTTTGCTTTGGATAAAAGCATTTGCTAAATACATTAAGCAACGTTTACATTATAACGACAACTACAACATTAACTATTTTATGGTCCTCACCACCGGACGATACTGATAACTTTATGCTAATCTGCTCGCGAAGCGCAGTGCTCACGCAAATCATTTACTTCCAGTGGCATAAACTTATATTGCATATTTCCTTGAATAAAAACATTTGTAATTGTTCAAATGTCAATAGATGTATAAATATGCTGTCTTTGTTGCATTTACAGCACATCTATAACCAGCAGATATCCTCAACACACTGCGGGCCCTATTTTAACGATCTAAGCGCATTGTCTAAAGCGCACAGCGCAACGTCTAAATGGGGGTGTCCGAATCCACTTTTATTTACTTACCAGGCTACATGTAAAGCAGCTCTTTGTGCCTTCTAACGTCTCATAATTAGTCCTCATTTATGTCCAAGAGACTCAATAATAATCTTTTACATTCAATCATTTAATCTTTCATATTTAAAAGCGTTTTTGTGCTGCTGCGCATTCATGTATGTGATAAGCAAACCCGCGTTGTCGTCCCGTTTGTAGTCGCATATTACTAATGCGCTCTGTAAATAACAAAAAAACATATTGACTTTAGACTTTAGAGCAGGTTTTTGTTGGTCAATGGTGTAGTCTATTTAAGTTGCCTTAAAATAGCAACGCGCCAACAATGCGCCTGAACACACCTCGTTTTCAGACCAGAACGCCCATGGGCGCAAAAGGGGGCGCAAATGCATTTGCTATTTAAACAACGCGGCGCTAAACGTGAAAATGATAATTGTGCAGGGTGGAAACTAGCAAAAGACACTTGCGTCACGCATTGCGCTGCATTGCGCTGCATTGCGCCGGGTGTAAGATAGAGCCCTGCATTTCAGATATCTCTAAAGAGTGATTCTAGTTTGTGTAATCTAATATCTTTTGGTGTAATAGTCAGTGTAGTAGAATAAAAACATTATGAAGTCAATTTCACTGCAACTGCATCAGCCCTGGATACCTGAGGTCATTTTATGTTATAGACCTCACCAACTTTAGATTCAAGTAAATTTGATTGGCTGTCAATGGTTTATCGTTCATCAGTTGGAAAAAATCATTCAGAAAGTGATCCCAACGATGTTGGTCATTGTATCTTTATTGTTATTGTTGGGTGTGAACTCTGCTATTCTCTTTAATATAAAATTATTTTTAAAACAATTTTTTTATAGTGGTAGTTATCGTTATAATGTGAATGGCCCTTAAAGGGGCCATGAACCTGTCGATTTTATTGTTTTATACTGTTGTCTGATGTCTACTTATGATGTTCGCGTGGTTTTTACATTGAAAAACATCAAAAGCAATAAGTAATAGGCTATTTTGTAACATGGATTAGTGGCTGTCTGGAGAAATGGTTCGTTTGAAGGGGCGGGCCGCATTGAAGACCTGGACGTAAACAGCCACTGCTATGATTGGATAGCTTCATTCTCCGTCATAGCATGTGGGGAAATGTTTTAAAAACATTAATGTGTAAAAATAGCAGCTGAACACATATATGTTTGAGCCACAAAAGATTCTGGCTGCTAAAGATGATACACATAAATGACAATGAAGTAGAAACAAAACGTTAAACTTGATGTGACTAAATGACCGTATACAACACAGTCAGAATTAAAATTGCGGCTGGTAAGTCATTATCACTAACTTTGTATATTTATATTGTTATATTACAGTCGTATTGTTAAGTGTTGCACCTTTATTAATCGTTTAAAGCAACACCAAAGAGTTTTTTTAACCTTAAAATAACGTTTCCAAAAAAGTTCGAAACAGGGTGAACGGCACATTCACATTCGCTTTGCAACCCTCTATCGGCCAAAACCGCACCAAAGAAGTTTCCAACAGTTGGGTCGCGGTCCTGTAGTTCGAGTGAAAACTACAAAAACTTGCTTTACGGCAGACCTACAATCCAATCAGAGCCAGCTTTGCTGCAGTAGGCTCAATTATCTACGACAGTGGTAATGGACAATTCCGCTTCCCACCTGTAGGGGGAGCAAAGAGCAAAAACTCTTTAGTGTTGCTTTAATGTTTTTAGTTAATTAAAACAGGCAAACATACATGTTTAGACACGGATGTTACAATCAGGACACACCGAGCGATCTCTAATAAAGCAAAAGTGAAATGTAGTAACTTACTAAAATGTTTTACTCACATAATACTGCTGTACCATTCTTGTTAGATCCAATATTAGTGGTGCTTTTCACCTATCTCCAAATCTGCCAAAATAGTGCCAAAAACTGTCACGGAATCGCGGACGGAATCGCGGAATTGGCTAATTAACACGGAATCTAGTATTAACGCGGAATTTTACATATTTTGAATAAAATTATGTTTTTGTGTGGGAGACGAACGTATGTCTGGGGGAAATGCAGACCGGGGGAAGTAAATCTGGGCGACACGCCCCCTCACGTCTTTTTTTAGACCCCCTCCAAAACACTGAAACCATGGCGAAGCGGCTCTCCACGACTCTGCTTTCGTCAGCGAAAAAATTAAGAAATTCGACGCTAAGCACTTAGTTCCGAGCAGGTCTCACATGACTTTTATGTGAACGGAGAACTGTTATTTTGGAAGTTTTGTCAACACTCTGTTCACTGTGAGCGCAAAGATACATGCACTCTCTCATCCACGTCTGTCTCACTGTACCTCTCTCACGCACTCACGCATCTGTCCGAAGTGCGAACACAAATCCTCATGTATTTGTTCAGTTTTATGCATTTCAAGCGAGCTGAGGCAAACTAACTATCCCTCGCATTTAAAATATAATCATCTGCATCATGGCGCCGCTCTCTGTCTCTCTTTCGCTCGCACGTGCAAAGAGATGCGTGATCATGCTGTCCTAATTCAGATCACTATCCTGTGTATGTTTCTAGTTATGTGCATTTCAAGCGATTGTGTATAAAATATGGATCGCGTTCTGCTGGATTGATGTGTTTAAGGCACTTCTGAAGGCACCACTGCTTTGACACCTTTTTGTAGCCTCCTGCAACAACACTAAACAATGCGTTGAATTGAGTTGTGTGTGTGTGTGCGTCTGTATGTGCGTGTGTAAATGCATCTTTTATAGTCATTAAGTAATCCTGTTATCCAGTTTTTCCCCTAATCATTTACATTTTAATCATTAACATTAAAGGCACACTCTTTTTATGACTAAAATAAAAGTAAAGGGTAAAAGATATAATTGCCAAAAATTAAAACGGATAAAACGGAATTTGCAAAAATTAAAACGGAGAAAACGGAATTTGGGAAAAAATAAAACGGAATTTGGGAAAAAATAAAACGGATTTTATAGGGCCCTATGTTTGTGATAAGGGCTGGATCAAACCTTTTTTGTTTTAATTGTAGATTTTCTTTTATTTTACTTGTTTTGTCATTGTTTAAAATGTTAACATACTTAAAAGAAGAAATAAAGAAATAAATATAAAAATTGAGGCTATTAATAAAATGTGCTTTGGTGGGCAACTCACGGACCGTGTGCAGGTAACCATGTTGGAGGCTTATTTTCTTATCCGTGATGAATACGTTTGAATACACCTATGCATTTATATCTTAATCATCATCTCTGTTTTCACATTTCTGTAATGCGCAGCATTCGAGAGCCCACGAGAGTTGGAACGTGTTTCGTTTTCTGGAACGCACTTTTGGCAAAAGGACAATAAAAATCCTTCTGTTATATAAGACTCTGAATTTAATTATCTGAATCAATCCGGGGCGAGAGCCTAGGAGGGACACTCGGACGGTTTTACTCCACGTTTCATTCCTGGCTGAATCGGATCTGATAACATCACCTCTGGGCACTTCAGTTCAGATCCACATGTTGTGTTGAAAATCAGAAGTTCTTACAAGAGATGGCGAGACATTACACACTCGTAAGCGTCCTAGCTGAGGAACAGACGTCGAGTTCGTCTGGGAGTTGTTCAGTGTGGTCGGATCGCTGACTGTCTGATCTTTTGAGAAACAAGGAAATCTGTTTAAGAGAAGAATCTTATGAATGTTATCGTTTTTATTTGGCCAGACCAGAAACATTTCCCTGCTTGGATTTGGGCCACGGATTGTCATGCTAGCAATTATTGAATAAAAGCTTTGTTCTGTTTTTGAGTATTGAGTAAAGAGCTTGTGTGTTTCTCACAGTCCAGCATTATTTCAATGCTCCTTCACATTGACTAGTGCTTGTTTTACTAGTTGATTTAGTTGAGTCTTACTTAAAATAAAACTTAGCTGATGAAACTACACTTTCAGGAAAATGTATAAAAGGTGTCACTGGATACATGCAATTATATAATAATACAAAGGAATAATACAGAAAACAAAACTGCTAAAAGCAGTAAATGGGACAGCAAGGAATCAAACAGCATCAGGAAAATCAAATAAATAAAAATAAGGATCAGAAGAGATCTCCAGAGGAGATGAACGGGATCACTTTTCCAACACCGTCCCCTGGGTAGTTCCAAAAGCATCTCTCCGGAAAACACACTCAGATCCTCAAACACACTTCATGGATAAGACATTGAGTTTTTGATCTTTTAATAGTCTTGTTGTCCACCATCAGAACTTGCTGAAGTTGGTTCACATGCGAATGATCAGCCATGCCGTCAGGATGAGAGAGGAAATCAAGGCGAGACGGAAGCGCAAGAGACATTATGAAACAAAAGCTCATGTTTTTATTTCCGCAGGCTAAATAAAAGAGCCGTCCCAGCGGTGTCTTTGACCCCCCCACCCTTGTTTGTATGACTCTCATACTGGTGTCCTCTCATCGTCTGTGTTGGCCTGAATGTTCTCCAGACGGCTTCGCCCCGAACACATCATACACCAGATGGTCTTGAAACAACATCTCATCATCTTCACGCTCACTTCAGATTAGTCGCGGATGTAACGGTGGCAGACCAAACACACTTGGATGATTTTTTAGGTTGGCACACATACGGTTTAATGACCTTGGTTTTTGTTCTTTTATAACCCTGTATGTGGCTGTGTTTTTCCAAACCTTTCAATGAAGATCCACTCATGAAGAGTGTGGCTTCAACAGCTGCCTGTAACAATCACATCATCTTAAAGACCCTGATTCATGCCTTCAGTTGTGTTTGATTAGGACTCAGATTTGATCAGTATTGGACTTGACATGAAACTGTTTATTCTGGATGCAATCATTTGGCTTGTTGAGGATGTGTGATTGTATATCTGTCTGTTAAAGATGTGTGATTGTATGTCTGTCTGTCTGTTTGTCTGTCTGTCTGTGGGAAATGTGTGATTGTATATCTGTCTGTTAAAGATGTGTGATTGTATGTCTGTCTGTTGGAGATGTTTGATTGTATATCTGTTTGTCTGTCTGTCTGTTTGTTGGAAATGTTTGATTGGATGTCTGTTTGTCTGTCTGTCTGTTTGTCTGTCTCTCTGTCTGTCTGTTGGAGATATGTGATTGCACATCTGTCTGTCTGTCTGTCTCTGTTTGTTTGTCTGTCTGTCCATTGGAGATGTGTGATTGTCTGTCTGTCCGTCTGTCTGTCTGTCTGTCTGTCTGTAGTTGGAGATATGTGATTGTCTGTCTGTCTGTCTGTCTGTCTGTATTTATGTTTGTCTGTCTGTCTGTCTGTCTGTCTGTTGGAAATGTTTGATTGTATATCTGTCTGTCTGTTTGTCTGTTATTCTGTCTGTTTGTTAGAGATGTGTGGTTGTATATCTGTCTGTCTGTCTGTTGGAGATGTGTGATTGTCTGTCTGTCTGTCTATTTGTCATTTAAAGATGTGTGATTGTCTGTCTGTCTGTCTATTTGTCTGTTAAAGATGTGTGATTGTCTGTCTGTCTGTCTGTCTATTTGTCTGTCTGTTGGAGATATGTGATTGCACATCTGTCTGTCTGTCTGTCTCTGTTTGTTTGTCTGTCTGTCCATTGGAGATGTGTGATTGTCTGTCTGTCTGTCCGTCTGTCTGTCTGTCTGTCTATAGTTGGAGATATGTGATTGTCTGTCTGTCTGTCTGTCTGTCTGTATTTATGTTTGTCTGTCTGTCTGTCTGTCTGTTGGAAATGTTTGATTGTATATCTGTCTGTCTGTTTGTCTGTTATTCTGTCTGTCTGTTGGAGATGTGTGATTGTCTGTCTGTCTGTCTATTTGTCATTTAAAGATGTGTGATTGTCTGTCTGTCTGTCTATTTGTCTGTTAAAGATGTGTGATTGTCTGTCTGTCTGTCTATTTGTCTGTTAAAGATGTGTGATTGTCTGTCTGTCTGTCTATTTGTCTGTTAAAGATGTGTGATTGTCTGTCTGTCTGTCTATTTGTCTGTTAAAGATGTGTGATTGTCTGTCTGTCTGTCTGTCTATTTGTCTGTTAAAGATGTGTGATTGTCTGTCTGTCTGTCTATTTGTCTGTTAAAGATGTGTGATTGTATGTCTGTCTGTATTTATGTTTGTTTGTCTGTCTGTCTGTTGGAGATGTCTGTCTGTCTGTCTGTCTGTATTTGTGTCTGTCTGTCTGTCTGTCTGTCTGTCTGTTGGAGATGTGTGATTGTCTGTCTCTCTGTCTGTTAAAGATGTGTGATTGATTGTATGTCTGTCTGTATTTATGTCTGTCTGTCTGTCTGTCTGTTTGTCTGGTAAGATGTGTGATTGTATGTCTGTTTGTCAGGCCTAAACCCTTTTTATACCAAAATATATTTTAAGCCGCTTATACAGTTCTACCCAAAACAGTCTATTAAAATCATGTACTGTTAAGCAGAAGTGCAAACACAATAACTTATTTTCAAAAGCAGTACTAAAAGTAGTTAAAATGTTGATGTGCTGCAGCCGCGATCCTCGCTGGAGTTTATGAAGTACACAGAAATATTAAAGTTATGCATCCATCCGAACATTAATCCAGCTTCTCTCTGTGAAGGCACACATTTCAAATTTCAAACATACACTGACTGAAACACGGCAATGTCGCAAATCTGTGACGTAGCACACGAGCCAATGAGCTTTTTATATCATTGTCGTAAAGCAATGTGTCGCAAAGCTTCTTAAGGGCGCAACATTTGAATTCATACCAAACATGAGATTTGACTTTTACAGTCGCTGATGAGAACTGGGATCAAGGTTGCGGGATAAAGAGCGGACTTTGGATCAGTTCCTCGCAATCGTATGAATTTTAAAGATGTGGATTACAGTGAATGAATAATCTTTCTTCTCTGTGTCTCTGTCGCTCTTTTTTTAATAACTTCATTAATAACTTTACACTTTACGTAAAAATACACAGATATTCTCATGAGATCACGTTGGTCTGGCCAGCTGCCTGTGTGTCATTAATCATTGTGTCTCCAGTCAGCTTTTTGTCTTACTTTGTGTATATGCGTGTGTGAGAATGAGTGTGTTTGTTTGTGTATTTAATGCTTTTGGATGAAGTTAAAAGGCATAATTGTAGATTTCTCAACACTTCAGATAATTTTTGTTACCTGCAATTTTAACATATTCAAAAATCTCTTGTTAAATTTGAACCCAAATTCAAATCTATGAATCAATGACTCAATTACCCACAATCCATTCTGTAAACCAAATGTCTCAGAGGGATTTTCCAGACCTGAGAGCAATTAAAACATTCTCCAAACTGCCTTTCCCACAATTACAGACAGTTTTGCAACTCTCACATTCGTCTTAATGCATTCAAGAATTATTGGATGATCTTAAACAGGCCAGATTTCCATATTGTATTACTGTAACATTTTGCTTAATCATGGGGACAAATTGTCCCTAAAGTAAATTAAACCAATATATATATACTATAAATGTTGAACAGATATATGGGGTGGTGGCAAGAATTTGATCATCAGTTTGCTCATTTGTGTGTATTAGGGTGTGGCACTTTTTTGTATTATTAAATAAAATATTTCAGTGCAGACTGTCCTGGTTTCCTCCGATGCAATAATGTTTTGAATATTTGTATCACAATGCTATTAGTGTTTATATGGGTTTGAGATGTGAATAAGTTTGTACATTCTTTAGATGCTTTGTGATGTCTCCAAGCTCCCGTCTGTGTGAATGACAATGTTTGAAAGTATGTGTGCATTTGTTTTCTTTTTTTAGCAAAAACTTTTGTAAAATCTTTTAGTTTATTGCGAAATTAGGACAAATAATGGACGTTAAAATGCTGTTAATTTATTTGTTTGTGCTTTATAGGGGGTCCCTCAAAATTTGGCGAGCCCCCCTCAATTCGTTTGAGTTTTATTCCCTGTTATTTGATAGCTGGCTTTAGTATCCTGGTGAATCTGATCACAGTGTAAAACCTAATTGATGCGAGACACGTGTGAGATTCCTGTGGGCGTTTTACATGAAAGAACATCAGTGTAGCATTGCATCTCATTGCTATAACTTAACTTTCCTTTCTTTCCTGAAAGTCAAGCATATATGAGCATGAATTGTCTGTCTGAAGCTTAGAGATCCTTTCAGATGTATGCTGGAGAAGTCACATTTGACTGAACTAGAGATGTTCAGCTGCTGGAGAACATTTATCTCTGCAGATTTAGCCTCTGTGGTCCAAACTAGAATTAGACTATCGTATATTTTCAATCTTCAAGCCCTTGGTGTAACTCAATACAAAACCAGGCTTACTAAATGAGCAGATATACAGCACTCAAGAGCCAGCTGTTAGCAGTGAGTGCCCAAAAAATGCCATCACTGCCATCTACAGGCAATAAACTGTGACAGCGGACGATATTTATGTAAACTAGAGATAAAACGGTACACTGGTGTTGCTGTTTCAACTTTTTCAACAATTTTTCTTAAGTTAACGCAAATGGCAGTTTCTAAATTCGTTCATTCAACTTAAAATGTTTTACTGTCTACTACACCATTTTTTTTCATTCACTAAATAAATATTTTCCTTCATCCAAATAAAAATCTTTAGGGTAACAGTTCACATCTATATTTTATAAATTGAGCCAATAAAAACGAATCAACTTGCCCTAAACAATATGTAAACCTGGCAAAGGTGTATTTTCTATTTGAACGAAGTCCATTAAATTTAATTCTAGTCTAGTCAGTTTTCCAATGTTTTAAGAATGTGTGTTGGTTGTGTGAATGTTAGAAAAATGTTACATTTTAAAGAAATAAGCCTCAAGAAGCAGTGGGTTAGTGAGTTACTTATGCGTAGTATTTTTTGCAAAAAAGAACATTAAACAGGAAAATGAAATCAAGTATACAAAAACATAAACATAAAATACTAATAATTAACAATAATACCCCCAAATATTTTTTTATAACTATAGTCAATGTCCTTTGCCCATTCGAAAAGGGATAAGAAGAAATTTTTTTTATTTAATCCCACCCCTTAATACAAATATTACTCTTTAGCCTAAGGGGCCAGTCACACCAAAATCGCTTTAAACGCTTGCAAACGCAAGGTGCGACGCACTGCCTTTTTTAAAAAAAGAGCAGTGCGACGCGGCTTTTCATATTGCTAAGCAACCACCGAGTCAGCTGTCTTGTCAATCAAATATTGAAGCGTAAGCGCTCTTTTGCTGTTAACTGTCATATTAGCAGAAACTTTAAAAAGAAACGCTTGCTCTGACCTTGTTTGAGGATGAGAGGTGCACAAACACACAGGAGAGAGTGAGCGAGTGGAGTCCGGTTCTTCAAAGCAACTGTAAACTTCCCTCACCACAACATAAGGTCCGCCTCTCCCCTCATTTGATTGGACAATGGAAAGACGCGAATGACGTCGGGCGCTTTTCCGCTCTCAGCGCTCATTCAAAAACGCGTCCTGCCCATAGAATATCATTCAAAAAAGGCGCCTGCAACTGCCATAAACGCTTTTGGTGTGACTGGCCCCTAACAAAGTAGTTCTTCAGAATCAAGTGTGGCTGCAACAGAGCCCAGTTCCCAAGCAACCAGGGGCGATTCCAGGATTTTATAAATGGGGGGGGGGGCACAGGGGGGACCAAGAACCAGTCAGGGGGGGCCAATCAGAAATCACCATTTAACCATTTAAATTAAGTGAACTATTCCTCTAAGTATCTAAATTACACAGAGTTGCGTGTAGCTTGTATTAGTTAACATTCTGACATATCAGGACCGTTTGGGAAAATATTACTTAAAATGTATTTTTCTACTCTGTCTGATCTGACTTTCATTGTTTATTATATTGTATTTTAACACAGCTGAATGCTATTTTTTATCTGTTCTGTTGTCAGACAACAAGAAAGAGTTTAAACTAGTGACTAAACACGACCCAATAACACCTCGTGTTTAATCCAACCAGCTGTTACTTTATACTGCTAAAATCCTAATTTATATGCGACATTGTCTGATACAATTTACATTGAAGACCTGATACGAGGTGATTTCGGATTACCCATGTGTCTCATGCAGTGCAGAGCTTTACTGATGCTCTTCTCATCTGATTGTGTTTATGAGCGCTTTTAATTTTAAATGCGAGTGATAGTTTAATTGTAGATCACGTATAGCCCAGACAATTCAGCGCAAATTCAAAAATATCAGAGAATACTGTAACGCGTGCGCGCACATACCGCACCATAGGGAGGGAGAGAGCTCGTGCACAGAGAACTGGTGTGTGTGTGTGTGGGAAAACATTACTAACCTTTCGTTAAGTCATGATACTCGATCAACCGTCTTCTCTGTCAGTAACATCTGTTGACTGTTAACGTTTACGTGAAAAGACAAGGACACGGAGGAACCCAGGTGGAAAACACTGCCAACTTTTAATTCCTTCACTCACTGTCAAGAGAGGCACTGTCGAGGTTCTGCACGCAGTGAGAAAGCGTGCGCGCGTGAGAGAGGCGCTTCTGAGCGCTTGCAATGGCGAATGAAGCCGTTTTAAATAGTAAAATAAAATGTAAATGGTAATCATGAAAAATCTATTTGATTTGTGTTTATTTGTGCCAGTGTTGAGTCTGTGGTGGGGCGCCCGCTCCTTCTTCGCGTTCGCACGAGTCTCAAATCAAACAGTGATTGACAGCTCTCTGGTCCAATGGTGCGGTGGGCATTTTCAGGTTGACAGTAAATCTAGCTGGCCCAATGAGATTGGAGGGGGGCCAATCATATTCCAGGGGGGCCGATGCCACCCCATGCCCCCCCTCTAGACACGCCCCTGCAAGCAACACAGATAAGACACAATGAAAATATGAGTAAAGACTGTGGTGATTATTTTCATAAATTAGTACGTAGCAACAGTGGCATAGTGATACTTAAGCTATGTAAAGTGGTCTGAAGCATCAGGTTACCAGGGTATTTTATCACAGCTTAGAATGTGTTTCAACCAATCAGAATGAAGGACCAGAACTGCCCATTTTTGTTTTGTTTCATTTAAAGTCGCCATTATGGTGATCAGTGTTTGTTTTAATTGGACACAAACATTTAGAAATAATGTTTTATAACAGTTTTAAAATAATAAAATGCTAAGTTTCTCTATCAAAACAGTTGTTTTAAACATTGTTTGATTAAAACAAACATTGTCATAACGTTTGAAAATGTAACATTTAACGCCCGGACCACCAAGAAACATAAAACATACAAAACACTTTTTATGTCAGCAAAAAGTTTTTGGGAACGTTGGGAACTTTCAACAAACGTTCTTAGAAATTGTTGTTCTGTTAGCTGGGTAATCAATAAAAAAATCTCTATTAAATGCCGCCACTAATTATTTTATAAACATTAAACATATTTTCACCAGTGGTAAACTTTGTGAATCTCATGTGCCATACTGTGTGTTGTGTATGTTGTCTATTATCACAATTTATACTACGAATGCTTGAATCTGATTGGCTGATGAACGTTCTGAGGTGTGCAATTATTTTCTGGGAAACGCATCGAACGTAGTTCCAGGCAGCTCTCTTGACCGCATTACAGTTCCATATCACTTCACATAGATAATTGTAATAACGGACTAACAAAAACAACATCACAGACGATTTTCTGTGGCAATAACAGCGCTGTTTAGAGACGCACAGAGGTAGCCTCTCTCTCTCTCTCTCTCTCTCTCGCTCTCTCGCTCTATATATATATAGATATTTATATATTTTCTGTTAGCTGGGTAATATATATATATATATATATATATATATATATATATATATATATATATATATATATATATATATATATATATATATATATATATATATATATATCTTTCTTCTCTGTGTCTCTGTCGCTCTTTTTTAATAACTTCATTAATAACTGCATTAGAATGCTATCAACGGCTCAAGCCTCAATTGCCAGCTTTAAAATTACGTTTTGGAACAAGCAAAATAACTGTTGAATGAGACGTGGAGTCTTACACACAATAGCGACAAAAACAGGACGAATTCCTGGTGTGGTAACCGTGGTATAAGCAGAATAATTGACTTTGGGCCGTTGAATTATTTATAAATAATGCACACTACTTCACGTCGTCGCCGCATCACCACCACGGGTGTGCATTATTTTTCTAATAATTCAATGTCTCGTCGTCAATTATTCATAACTTATTTACTAGTAGAGCACAATGTTGTTAACAAGAACATAAAATTTCTTGTAAATCTTGTCATTTATTTTTACTCTTAAAATGCACCTATGTATTTACCTTTAAAGTGACTGAATTCGTTCAGGTTTACAAAAAGGGTGCTTTTAATCAGACTAAAAATGTATATGTCTGTATGGGTTGTTACCACTAGATGTCAGAATAACACCTTTAAGCAGGTTTGAGTCAGGCCTTGCTTCAGTACCATTCTCTTTACTTTGTTTTGCCATTCGTACTGTCTTTGTGTGCAACTGTGGCATTGTGTGTGTGTTCATGGATGTTCGTGGGCGTGCGTGCGTGTGTGCGCACACCAAGTCAGTCAGTACTGAGGTGTTTGTAGGCCTGCATGTGTCTGTATGTTTAACTCAGTCACTCTCAGTCATAACATTTCGGTCACTGAACATCTGGCATCGGCCGGTGCCAGCTTGAAGCCACTGGCTGGCACATTGCTGGATGTTGGCACCGTCTGTGCACATCTGGCCTGTTATTCCCTAAAGGACACAGACAAATACGTTTTTTCTTTCTTTCACTCTCTGTCTCTCAAAGTCATGCTGTGGTTTTGCAAAAACATACCACTGTTTAAATGCATATGACAGCATTTAAAGTACAGTTATTCAGTGTGGTTTTCTTGATGTTTTTCGTTAAACAGATACATTTCGCATTCAGATCCGCCAGATGCATTGATAGTATTTATATTGATCTTATAATGCCTGCTGGGAAAGACATAATGTGTGCAAGCTTTACAAAGACTTTTATTGTGCTTTTTAGAGTAATTGATTTGCAGAAATGCCAGTTTACCACAGTGGATGTGTTTCACTGTATATCTGGATCTGGATACTGGGTTAAATGGATAGTAATAGGAGTGCTACAGCATTAGTATCTGGATACACTATTCCAGCTGTTCTCATGTAAAGAACACTTACATTCATTTTATTTAGCATATACAAAGATGTGAAAAGCATTTTATCTGAAAAAGGCCAGAGTGTCTGGATGTAATACTTCTGTTTCTCAATAGGGGGCAGTAACTTCATTTGCAGCTTTAGACAGAAACAGTTTTAGTTTCCAGAATAGCATATTAACACTACTGTCACTATTATGTAGTGTGCATAGTGTGCAGATTTCCTCTGTGCATAAATTGAGACTATATTTACTCGATTTAACTGCCCGCGTAACTGCTAAATTATTTTTAAGATGATAGCTAGATGCTAGTCTGAATTAAACACACAGCCATAATGAAGTCATGTGGTGTGACCAATATACTGTTCAACAATTCAATTTGAATACATTGCGTACTTGTTCTTTTTAATAATCATTTTTGCATATTTGTTAAAAACAGTATGCATCAGCACAGAGAGAGAGAGAGAGAGAGAGAGAGAGAGAGAGAGAGAGAGAGAGCCCTATAGTGAGACGTGGCATTGAAGGTCAGTGTGTTCATCTCCGTCTCTTTAGCTGTATATCTCTGCAAACAGGATTGTGTTTTAAATCCAGAGAATGACTAGAAATGATAGAAAAAGAGAAATGAAATCTCACCAGTGATATCCTCTGTAGCGTCTAAATGATTTGTGTGTATACATGTGTTATGATTGTGTCAGCCAGAAAACGGCAGGCTCCTGTTTGCTTCCAGAAGTTTGAAATAATTGAGAACACATCTCTGTGGATTTACACACACACACGCTCATTACAGTGTTATCCGGCGCTCATTGAATCTTATACGGCGCTGACCTGCAGAACATTATGGGGGAACAGTGAAAGTGTAAGAGATATTAAAAAGAGATCCAGTTCTGGGTTGAGTTGAAAGAACAGGAAGACGTCTCAGCATGCGGTGTCGCCACTGACCAATTAAAGGCACATTCACAGGGTCACACACACTTTCTTGGACAGGTTTTTATTGCATGTGTGAAGTTGCTTTCAGTCCTTCACTTTAAAGGGCTTGTAAGAGTGACCACGCAAAGCTGGTGATCACGTTGTGTGTGTACAGTATGAGAGAGATTGGGGGCAGATTTAGCAGTAAACGTTCCCATAAACAGCCACTTCCTTCAGTTAATTCGGAGCTAAAATGGGCTCATCCAGGAATCTCATGCCTCTTTTCCTGTACCCTTGTTAACTTGTTTTTCTAGTTGTTGTTAAATCTATAGTCATTCTTTTTTTCAGGGGATTTTTTGCGGGTGAAGTTGAGAAAGGACGGGAAATTATGTGAGCTATATGTAAATTCCTGAGATAGGAGAGTTGTTTTAACTTAAGCACCAAGCCATGTGACCATAAAGGCACTTTTAATTTATAGGAGTGCCATGGTCATCCAGGCTTTGTTTATGAAACAAAATAGATTACATGAATTATCCTATGATTTTAATTTTATGCATAATGGATTTGGATTTGTGGATCTCACTGCTAAAAATCTAGACACAACACCTTGTAAAGTTGCTATCTGTAACTTAAGCCTCTCTATCATCATCTCTGTTTGAAACATAAAATTGTACTTATCTTCTTTATCTCGTAAAACGCATAACTTAAACCTGTAGTTTACCAGACACGGCTTAAAACTAGACTAAAATGCATGTTTGAGCTGTAAATGTGTTTGACTTGACAAAGACCTTTTTGGTCGAAACGTCTTTTAAATAATAAATATTGAGAGCCATAGTAGCAGTGTGCCGTTCTTTGTTTTTTCTTGATTTAGTGTTTTTGTGATCGAGCACCTGTCTCAAAATATTTTTGGATGTGCACACGTTCTACTCCTTATTTGAGCTGTAAATGAAAACAGCTTGCACAGACCTGTTTTTAAAAATATCAGTTCCAGTGTTTTTTGTCACAAGATAACAGCCTAAATGTCCTAATATAAATAAGGCCTAGTCCAGCTTAACTCTTTACCCGCCATTAACAAGTTATTTCATCAATTAAGAGAAAACGCTTCCCTTCCAATGACGAGTTTTTACGGCAATCCATATTTCTGCTATTATCCACTAGGTGGTGCTCTTACCCAACTTATAAAACACTGATGCATTCACTCAGTTAAAAATGGTTAAAACTCTGTTTATGTTTTGATTATCGATCTGAATTTGATCTCTAATTAAAGTCCTTTACAAAAATGCAATTATCTCAAAAACCTTCCCATATTTGAGAGGTGATAAAAAGAGAATAAATGAAGATATGATGAAATGTTTTTGTTTGAAAGCAGACGCTCTGCCCTTTCATGTGATATACTGTTTGTTTATATTGTTTATCTGGAAGACATTACACTTGTAAAAATCATAAAATGCTTGCGCTGGCTGGCAAATATTTTAAAAAAGGCTGGCAGGGAAAGAGTTATCAAAATCTTGGAAAAACAGGCATGATTCTCTGCTTCAAAAGCTGTGGGCGTGTCCGCTATCTGTGGTGAAACCACGCCCACTTATCACCTTTTCAACTTTCAAATACTGCTAAAATCTAAATAGACGCTCACGTCGCAATTGTGTTAGGGGTGGTGCCATGCTCTGTGGCTCCAGTGCATCATCAAACCATCATTTTAGCCCCGCCCAAAAAATAAGAAAATAATAAGAATAGTAAGTAGAAGTACTGAGATTACTAAATGCTGAGTATTCACTCAAAAAAAAAAAAAAAAAAAATGCTGTTTACTTTATTTAAACAATCAATTGTGATTTTTGTGCAGTTTCAATTTTGAACTGAATTAAAATTGTAACTTAGTTTTTTTACTGGATTATTGCTGTACAACAAAATTATATTAAGTGAACAATCAAAATTTTTTAGAACAAGAATTAAGGGGAATATTATGCAAACTGTGTGTGTTTGTGTCTGACTGAATGATAGGTGCGATTGTGTCCACACCCAGTCGTGTCAGATCTGCAGAGGGTCTGTAATGAGCCCCAACACAGATAATAACAGACTCAATCTACCTGTTTCTACACACTCCACCCTCCGGTTTACACTTTAGTCACCCCTCTTAACTTTAATGGAGCTATTAATATTCAATATGCAACTACTTCTCTTGGAGAACCTGGAAACATTGATGCCTGTTGAACCACGTTTACAGAAAAAATGTGGAGTGTGTGGTGGGATTTTCTCTTAAGAAACATGCCACTTTATACACGTACATGCATCTGTTGACCACATGGGCATCTGTCCTCGAGACTGGCAGCCACAGTCTGCTTTCCCATCATGCCGTGGGGCAGCAGACTTGGCTTTACTCTGCCGTGTGGTTTATCTTCATTCGTTCATCTCTGTAGCATTCCTTTTCTCCACCTCTGTGACTATTTTAGTCATTTCACTTCTGTCCTCTTAATTCAGCTCATTTTATTTGCCTTAATACAGACTGACATATTAACAACATCACAGTCTTGAATGCCTTATAGTTTTTATAAAACATTGACCACATTAAATGTATAGAGGACTCATTTTTTTTTTTAAAGGGGTCATATGATGTAATTTCATGTTTTTCTTTGTCTTTGGAGTGTTGAAAGCAGTTTGTGCATATAAAAGATCCGTAAAGTCGCAAGATTAAAGTCTCAAACCGAAATGTGCTTTTCAGAACAGTAAGCTTTGTAAAAATGTACTTGTTTCAGAAAGCCGGGGTTAAAGAGGAGATACAATAGTGTATGGTTTTGTGGGAAATAATGTGTATTTTGAACCATAAAACGCATAAACACATTGCATTACAAAAGATAACATTGTTTTTAGCAATCTCATATGACCCCTTTAAATTTTTTTTTCCATTTCAATAGCCCATTCGGACTGGATTTAAAAGTGAAAGTGCTTGTCAAGTAGGCAATGTATACTTGAAATGTGACCTCTGCATTTAACGCATCCTAGTGCGTAGTGAACACACACACACACTGCACTTCGTGAACACACACACACACACACACACGGACCAAGAAGCCTTGCTCAAGTATTTAAGGCCTGGTTTACGGATACCCAGAGCCATTTATTGGGTGTTACGAATGTCTATCAAATGCGTCTGTACGTAGCTCATAGCCAGTCGGTGTGAGCGCATAGACGTCGTCATCATCTTGCTGCCCTCTCCCCATTCTGGGATTGGTTTCTTATCTCAGGTAAAAATTTGGGCCATGGTTTCCATGCTAGACTTGCATTGTGAATAAATTAGCTCTCAAGGCAGCATGGGGAAACCCAGGCTATTGCTCAAGGGCACCACAGTCGCAACCCGCCGGCCGTGAGACTCGAACCGGCAACTCTCGGGTTACAAGCCCGACTCTCTAACCACAAAACTCTTTCATTACCAGGACTGATCATTACGGCTACACTGATATGACAGACAGATCTTGAACCACTTCTCTGCATCCTTCTACACAGACAGGTTTTAATTCAGGTGTAAAGGTTAGGCTTTAACATCTCTCTTCAGATGAATGACAGCTTGTCTTCAGCACAGAGCCTCTGTGTGCTCCGTGAAGCGTGAAGCACAATAGAGGCGTCCTGTACCGGAGGACCGTATTCTGAGAAAGTTAGAAGACTCTGAGCTTGTAATTTGCATGTCTGTGTTACAGATCTCGTTGCCAGTTTATCGTGTGCCAAACCTCTAATTCATCCAAATCAGATTGGCACATTCTTGTGGTTCTCATTCATTCTCTACCGCCCCATTAATTACAGAGGAGCTCTGCCGTTTGCAATGCGAGATCTCATTCCTGTTTCTTTTGCATTTTCTCACAAAGACTGTCACATTTTTGTATGGTTCTCTGATAAGACCTTTTTTATCAGTCAAATTGTTTTACTGTATGTTGTCTTAAAGTTAAACAGTCAGAAAATTGTGGGTTTGGCCGAACCTTTTCAAGAACCATTTACATTTCTGCATTTGGCTGACACTTTTATCCAAAGCGACTTACTGACAGTATGTTTAATCTGTGCATTTACTTCATCAGTATGTGTGCATTACTTTGCATCGCTGACGCAGTGGTCTACAGTATCAGCTGAGCTACAAGAACACCATTTAATGTTGTGTGGGGTTCCTGAGTTAGTTGGAGTTAATCCAACTTCTGTATAAATCATATAACTGCCACAATATGACTTTTTTTCTGAGTATAGGTGCTCTGCACTAGAGAGCCCCAACTCTCTCTTGCCACAAGCTCTTTTGATAGGATGTGATTTGTGATTGATTGTTGATTGACCGTTCGATCGATTAATTGATTCATTGACCGATCGATTGATTGATTTTTCAGATGGGGCATAATTAACATAATTGCTTCATCTTTATATCTGATCCCCTACAAAACACTTACATTTGAAATGTTTTTCAAATGGAATTCCTATAAAAGCACTGAAAAACCATGTTTCATACAATATGTGAACAGTAGGAATGTAAATTGAACAAAAATTTAAACGCAACATTTTTGTTTTTGCTCCCATTTTTCATGAGCTGAATTCTAAGATCTAAGAAATATCAAATTTACAAATCTGTCTTAATCTTTGTTAGTTACCAATTTTTACTTTGCCAAGATAAGCCATCCACCTCACAGGTTTCGCATATCAAGATGGTGATTAGACAGCATGATTATTACACAGGTGTGCCTTAGGCTGGCCACAATAAAAGGCCACTCAGGGGATCGCACACTGGGCACGCGCCGCACAGCGCCGCGCCGTTCTAAAATTTTTTTTCCTTGACTGCGCCGCCCAGCTATGACTCAGGAAGTTGCTCAAATCCCTATCACGCTACACAGCGCCACTCACATAGTTTAACATTAAATAACATCATATTTGTCCCAAATCATTAACGATTAACATTGGCTGCTAAAGTTTATTTTGCATTTTGAAGTTGACGCTATCTGACGAAGCTCGCGCTATTTAATGTGCACCTCCGGTTTACTATACCTCCAAGTTGCCCTAGACGCTGCGCGGCGCAACGTTGAGCTGCGCGGCCGGTTTGCAACCCCCTTAAGGGCCTTTTTACACCTGGTCATTTCATGGGTTTTCTCTGATTGGATAGCTATCTGAAAATTTTTTTTAAAAACTGTTCCATTTACATTTGGCCACATAAATGCGTCTTGCAAAACGGATATGAATCCAATCTTTTACCTCCGCCCAAAATGCAAATACACTATTTATTACTCCGCCTTAAAAAACTTAAGATGACGTTTATGCAACAATAGGCAGCACTTACTGTATGTTGTACTGTATGTTGGGCAGGGGACGCGCGTCTCCTTGCTCGGCATGAGTTAAAGCTCGCAGTACAGCGCAGCAGGAGATTGACAGCGCGGTGATTTCATGTACAGGCCCATGATGGGAAAAGCATTCACAAAACTCTCTCTTAAAGTTTTATTTCTTTGTTTAATATCATTTGAGTTTGTCATTAGACTCTTTTATTGATTCTAGGAAACTTTTTTACCCGCTGTCGTCGCTCCATAAAGCAACGAGCGTGTCGTCTTGGTTTGTTTGCCTCTTTGACGGCTAACTTCCGGGTGACGTGCTTACGTTTGGGAGGAGTTATGCGCTGAAAGATGTGGTTTCATCAACCAGATGTATTTACACTTGTCCAGTTTCATCTGAAATGCGTCCCAGACCACCTCCTGAAGTGGTTTGAGCGATCGGATTTAAATCCGTCTCGAAAACGTTTCGGAGGGCATTTACACCTGGTCTTTTTACGATCGGATAGCTATCCGATCAGAGAAAACGCATGAAGTGACCAGGTGTAAAAAGCCCCTAAATTGTGCTGTTATACTTTATTGGGGATTCTGGGGGTCCTGCTAATATTCAGCAACTTTGAACAGCCATTGAAGAGGAATGGACCAACATTCCACAGGCCAGAATCAACAACCTGATCAACTCTATGCGAAGGAGATTTGACGTCAGGCAAATGCTGGTCACACCAGATACTGCCTGTTTTTCTGACTCCCAGACCCCCCAAAAGAAGTAAAACTGCACATTTTAGAGTGGCCTTTTATTGTGGCCAGCCTAAGGCACCCCTGTGCATTAATCATGCTGTCTAATAAGCATCTTGATAAGCCACACCTGTGAAGTGGATCGATTATCTCGGTGAAAGAGAAGTGCTTACTAACACAGATTTAAACTTCGAGCACACATGTCAGTTTTCAGAAAAGTGTTCATGGACACATACCAGTGTATAAAGGCCGTCAAGAGCATGCCAAACCTCTAGGTGGCGGTGTAACAAGAAGCTCAATCCCACATAAGCCAATCAGAATCCCAAAAACCGCAACAAATCACTTCCTGTTCCTCTTTTGAACAAGGTCACACTTTTGGCGTAGGTGTGAGCTCTGGCGCATAATGTGACGTTGGCTGCCTAAACATCTGTTTGTCTCAGTTTACATGCAACCGTGCAACCAAAGATTTTCAAAATCTCCACTCTGGCCGGATTTTATAGAAAGAATCGCTTTCAGAGGCGAGTTCTCCATTTGCGTGTAAACAAAGGGCGCAAACGAGAAGAAATGTCTCAAAATAACCATGTACGTGTAAAAAGGGCCTTAGACAGATTTGTGAACAATATTTGAGAGAAATAACCTTTTGTGTAAGCAATATATTATATGAAGAAAGTTGGAAAGCAGTATTCTTGCAACTTTCTCTTGGGTGGATTATAGGCTTTATCAGTACAGAGAGAGAGAGAGAGAGAGAGAGAGAGAGAGAGAGAGAGAGAGAGAGAGAGAGAGAGAGATGGGAGAAGGATATGTGAGTTCATGTCTGTCTTTTTGTTCATAAGTGTGTTTAGACGTTGATGTAAGTTTTACTTCAGATGTTCTCAGTGAGACCTTGTACATCAGCTCTTTATTCAGACCACTACTGCTCACTGTCTAGACAGTAAAGCATTGCTCTGTGCTTCAGGGTCTGTCTAAAATACTGATGAAGTTCATTATCAAACGTTTTTACACGTCACATATCAGAGCGTTTCTTCTCATTATTCACACTGAACTGCTACGCTTTTTGATCTGTGTAATAAAATCTAATCAAGATTGAATCTTAAGTTAATGCCAGCCAGGATTGTTAAATTTTATTGCCATTTTCACTGTTTCCCTAAAGTACCCTGAAGTTGAGTGTCTTGCACATTTAACATCATACAGTTCCTCTTCTATACTGTAGATCAGTGATGAGTTACTGTAGGTAGAATATCAGCATTTAAAAGCCAATGAAATTATCTGAAATTAAAGCATTAAAGGGACACTCCACTTTTTCAAAAAAATATGCTTATTTTCCAGCTCCACTAGAGTTAAACATTTGATTCTTATCGTTTTGGAATCCATTCAGCTGATCTCCGGGTCTGGCGCTAGCACTTTTAGCATAGCTTAGCCATAATCCATTGAATCAGATTAGACCATTAGCATCGCAACCTATAACCAAAGAGAGATATTTTTCCTATTTAAAACTTGACTCTTTTGTAGTGTACTAAGACCGACGGAAAATTTAAAGTTGTGATTTTCTATGCAGATATGGCTAGGAACTAAACTCTCATTCTGGCATAATAATCAAGGACTTTGCTACCATAACATGGTTGCAGGAGGTGCAATGATATTACGTAGAGCCCCAAAAATTCCCCTGCTATTGAAAGATACTAAGAAGACTTTTTGGCTATTGAAGGAAAAAACTTATTTTGAATTTATCTATATTAAATTATACATAAGAAACAAAGAAAACACATTTTGAATACATCTGCCCAGATATACTGTAAGTGTGATCCTGTGGGTCGCCGTGATTTCACCAAGTAAGATGTGATCCTTGATCAACATTTTTTGTTGATCCTGGATCAACGTTTTAATCAAAGATACCCCAACCTACCCTTAACTCAAACCCTAACCATATTTAAACCCTCAAATTAGTGTGAAATAATAGTTTGAGGAGTATTTCTTAAAAGCCCCTAACCCAATCCTAAACCTAAATCTAACATACACACTAATCCTAATCCTGCAATCTGATTGGTTAATGAAAATGTTGATCCAGGACCAACAATGGTTTTGATCCAGGATCACATCTTACTTGGTGAAATCACGTTCACCGATCCTGTGATTGTGTTAAAGTCTGATATTAATCACCAAGCCAAATTAAAATAAGTGAAAAATAAGTCACAATATTGGGTAAACAGGCAGGATTCTCTGCTTACAAACACTGTCCGCAGTTGGTGATGAAAACACGCCCAGTCGCAGAAAAGCTGCCATCTCTCTCAAAAAGCTTGTTCGACTTCATTCGGCGCCGCAACAAAACGACAGGCGGATGATGTCAAATACTGCAAGAGCAATTCAAGAAGTCATCTAATTTCAACGTTAATTTTTGTGGTGCATGAAGTCGAGCACACCTAATGATGCTCGTGATTGTGTTAGGGGCGGGGCCTTGCTCGGTGGCTCCAGTGCATCATGGAGCCCCATTTTATCCCCGCCCAAATAATCCTGAACACTAAAATGTGTAACAACTGTTTAACGCTGTAATTCCACAATTCAGTAGTACATAGTTCACAGTCTTTGCAAAGTGTTTCAGCTATACTTTTATAACCTTGTGTGTTTGAAAACAATTCTCTGTAATGACTTGTTGTGTACATTTGTTTTATCTGTGTGGTGGTCCGATTTGTAGTAAATACCAGTAGTTTTGTTCAGAGGTTAGTTTTAATATGAGATTAGGATTAGAAATTTGATTTCACTCATAAGGGCTTTTCACACTTGAAAAAGTTAATCCCTTGTTTTTCTAAATGCCAGGTTAATGGAATCCTGGGTTATTTGTTTCATGTTTCACACTGTTAATACTTAACCAGGCCTTAAAGGTATATTCCATTTTCTTAAAAGAAAAAATCCATATAATTTACTCACCACCATGTCATCCAAAATGTTGATGTCTTTCTTTGTTCAGTCGAGAAGAAATTATGTTTTTTTGAGGAAAACATTGCAGGATTTTTCTCGTTTTAATGGACTTTAATAGACACCAACAATTAATACTTAACTCGACACTTAACAGTTTTTTTCAACGGAGTTTCAAAGGACTCTTAATGATCCCAAACGAGGCATAAGGGTCTTATCTAGCAAAACAATTGTCATTTTTAACAATAAAAATAACAAATATACACTTTTAAAGCACAACTTCTCGTCTAGATCCGGTCGTGATGCGCTAGCATGACCCGACACAATACGTCATGACGTCAAGAGGTCACAGAGGACGAACGCGAAACTCCGCCCTAGTGTTTACAAGTGTGTTGAAAGAGGACCGTTCCAACGTTGTTGTATGTCGAATGATACTAATTAATGTCTTTGTGTCAGTTTATTGTTTAAAATGGTCCGCAAATGTGCGTTTTATATATGTAACACGTGACCTCCCTACGTCACTACGCATTTACGTTAGGTTGCGCTGGACCGGACCTAGACGAAAAGTTGTGGTTTAAAAGAGCATATTTTTTATTTTTCTTGTCAAAAATGACAATCGTTTCGCTAGATAAGACCCTTATGCATCGTTTGGGATTGTTTATAGTCCTTTGAAACTCCGTTGAAAAAACTGTTAAGTGTTGAGTTAAGTATTAAATGTTGGTGTCTATTAAAGTCCATTAAAATGAGAAAAATCCTGCAATGTTTTCCTCAAAAAACATAATTTCTTCTCGACATCAACATTTTGGATGACATGGTGGTGAGTAAATTATCAGTATTTTTCTTTTAAGAAAATGGAATATTCCTTTAAGATATAACCCTGGATATTCATAATCTGACATTTCACACTGTGCATTCCTTAACGCTATGTTTATAATTTGCAAATTTGCGGTGCCGACAGTCGTGGTTGGATAAAAGTGATGTCAAACTGACTAAAATAAAATAGCGCGCTCAAATCTCATCACTGAAATACATTATGAAAAAAACACCCACTTTAAAATGCAGTCAGCAATCCCAGTCACGTACACACAATCCCACACACATCCCTTCTGTTTATGTCTTCTAATCCCATTTTAAAATTGGAAAATGAATAATGTATGTTTTGTGTGTAGGATGCATATTCACAGTTTCAGAAATAATAAATGTCTGTAACTTCATGATAAAAGGAAACAGGGAAATCAGGTGTACTGCAATGTATTGAGATGCTCTTTGGCATTGTGGTGCTTGAGAGATCTTAATATTCTTATATATTTCCATCTCTTTCTTTTCTCTCCAACTTTTCCTCCTTTATGTATCCCTTGACTTTCACTGCAGTAAGAGGTGCTTGAATAGGTGCTTCAGTTTAACAGCCACTGGCGCATCATACAGAAGTGAACATACAACAACAGCCACTTAATGCATTTACAATTTTATCTTATCACATTTACTTTAGCTGCAGAATATATTTACATCTTATTATCTTATTGTCTTCAAACTCACAGCCTTGACCTCAACACACCCTAAACTTCAGTGTACTTCTCAATGTCAACACACACCTGCATCCTAAACATACTTCAATACATCTCCAGAATCAGTAACTCTTTCCCCACCAGCATTTTTTTTATGATTTTCACAAAAGTTTAATGCTTTGATTGCCTTCCAGAAAATGTTCTTCTACCTCTTGAAAAGCATGAAAATACCTACTTTCACTAAAAGAGTTTTTTTACTAAACCATTTGGAGTATAAGCATAACTAGGATATCATTAGAAAGAAGACACTTTGAGCTTCATTTTCCAGGTTTCAAAATTTTTAATTCAAAAAGTTAAAAATTCAAAAAGTTAGAGAGGCTGAAGTACATTTTGGAATTAATTTTTTTAATTACTAAAAAACTTAATGATAAATATGTGTGTGAAACCTAGAAATGAAATGATCCCAAAGCCACAAATCTAAAGAAGTTATGTTTCAAGTTTGAGGTCAATAGGCTAAAAAATGCAAAGGTTTTTGCATGACTAGTGCCTTTTCTAAGTGCCAGTCAGCCCCAAAATAAAACGTTCGTTCTTATATTATTTATCCTTATGTTAGCATTTAAAATGCAGTTTCCACACCAGAAAATAAAACGTCACACAAAGATCATTGGATTCGTTATCTAATTGGCTACACGTTCTGTCTATCAATATTTTCCATGAAGTCATTAGAGGAACGAGCAAGTCAAATGATGTCACGATTTTTAACAGCACTGATTGGATATTATGTATTATACTCCCGTCTACTTTTAAAAACAAAGTTTGAACGCGGGTCTATGTGTGTTTACCAGAACCTAAAGTGTAATCTCATATACAGTGTTACAATATATTAAATGAAATACAGACCCTCTGCTTTAAACAAACAAAGAAAGAAACAAAAAAACACTTCATCCTAACGTTATTTGTTTTCTTTTTATTGCCTCTCAAATATGGGTAGGTTTCTTCAAAAATACCAAATTTTAAGCAAAAAGCTGAGACATTTTTGTGAAATACTTCTGATAGAAATCAGATCAAAGCGATGATCAAAACATACATAGAGTTTGATCTGTTTGCCCTAAGGGAAATACCGATCATTGGAAAAATGCGTTATTGGCATGGAAGCGTTTTCTCTTAAAAGCGTTTTCTCTTGGCGTGGAAAGAGTTAACAGACATCACAAGCTGTAAGACATCTTAATGCACATTTTCATCAATGACACATCTCAACACACACCCAAATATACCACAACATCTACACCAATCCCAGCCATTACATACCTTAATCTTCTTTCTTTATGTGTCTGATGGGAGCATTTTTGCTGTCTTCTATTCTATATGTACTTTTTGTTTGGCTTTTTCTTTTTTGTGGATGAGCAAATATTGTCTGGAAATAACAGAGCTTTCTCCTGATCCTGTAGTATGCAACACATTTCTCCGGTCCTTCACAGGGCTCCAATTAGCCTCACATCCATCCCTCATTTGAGGCCATTTTTCCTCTTTTTTTTATATTCCAGAGGTGTCGTCTCTCACTCACTACCTCATCAATACTCTCGTATACAACCCCTCTCCTCCATCCCATAAGCCAGCAATTAGACTTTATAATGTATCATTTCTGTCAGGAAGTCTGAGCTATATTGATCTCATGGGCTGCCACAACAAAATGCTGTCCGTGTCATGTTAAAGACAAACAGTGGATTGACGATTTAAGTCTCCAAGGGAGCTCAGCCAAAGGTTGATTTTTTTTTTGATGGCTCACACAAATGCTCAGAAATGTAATGATCTTCTCAGTTTAACTTCTACAGAATTTGAATTTCTCTCTTTTTCTTTCAGTTATACCGCACGAGTGGTAAGCAGTGGAGTTCGTGCTCAACGGCAGAATCCAGAAGTAAGGGTCAGAGGGTTTGACCCGGTGCTTATGGAGGTCAAAGCCAAACTGGAACAGTTTAACCAGGTAAGACACACACCGATTAGAGGACATTACTACACATCCCTTAGCTAAAAAGCATTGCTAAAAACCTAAAAATGAACAAAAAGGTAGCTAACTGCCCAGTGAATACAAATAAGAGTCTTTTTCTAGCACCTCTAGAAAAAAGATTTTTTTTTTCGTACTTTGAGGGCTAAAATTTTTACAAAGTTTGCTAAAAACATATATCTCAAATTTAAGGTTCTGGGTATGACAACATCGTTTCATTAAACCTTATCAAAGCACTTATGCCTGAATTAGTTAATTTAAAGGGCACACCATGGAACTTTTTGGCCACTAGGGGGTGCTAGACATGTATTTTTCACGCCTAGCACCCCTAGAGGCGCCGCAGCACTGTCGCAAAGGAAAGGAACTGGCCAACCTTAAAACGAAACTAAAAACAAAACATTTAAAACGCTAAGCGATCAACATTTTGAGACAACAGGGAGAAACGCAGTCATGTTACAACTTTCTGATGAGGAACTCGTGGCAGAAGCCTTTTCTCAATCTGAAGGTTGCAGCCTCCGGATGTCGTATTTCTAAGCTGCATACGTCATCAAGACTGTCTTATTTCAGAATATTAACAATTATAAAGTTGACTATTATACTTAGTTAATCGTTAATTGTTGCAGTATGCTTATGACTTGCGAATGTAATGCTCAGTTTACCTTAATAAACCAGGCTTGATGATGTATGCAGCCTGCATATTTGACCTCCGGAGGCTGCAGCCTTCCAATTCAGAAACGACCAGACGTATTTCCTTGCCTTTTTCCAAACAAATATTCTCTCTCTCTCCCTCGCCACCAGGATTTTCCGCAATGGCGCTCGTTTTTCCTCTCTTTTGTGTAAAAATTGTCGCTCCAAATCCAATAAACCGATGTGTTTAGGCAAAGACTTTAGGTCTGCCGCTTTGTAATACGTCACGCGAGTGACAGCGGAATGCAGCAAATGAGGAAGAAAGAAGAGAGAAACGCTCGGATCTGATTGGTGAATGAATAGGGTTTGGTTTTACACTGTGTGAGTTTGAGGAAGTTTGACTGCTATAGCATCCTGGATAAATAACAGACAGTAAAAGAAAGATAAATACGTGAACGCAGCATCTGAATACAGGGAACTATATGCAAGAGAATCGCCGTCATTTATATAGAAGATCGCATTTATGTATGAATCAAGATCGTGAGTTTATATTAAAAAATTGCCTTAAAGGAGAATCGAACCCGGGTCGCCCGTGTCATAGGTCCGTGACACTAACACGGTGCCACAGAGGTATATAATAGAAGTTGCTCTCTACACTCCTTAAGTAGCCTCCAGCAAAATTCACGTTAAAAACAAATTGTGTGGAGGAAGTGACGTATGCCGTAAAGCAGTCGAATTTTGTAGTTTTTTTTGTGCTTTGGTTACTACCAGAAACCCTAAGTTTTAAAATACGAGTAAAAGTGATACAGACCCCGTCAGGCTATGGTAGACATGTCATTCAACCTATTTAAAGTCGATGTACTATCACAAGGGTCTTGAAAATTTATTATGAAGGTTGAAAAATTACATGGTGTCGCTTTAATGCTACATAAACAAATCTATTTTTCAAAAATCATTACTTTTAGTTTTTATTTAGTTTTAGTATAGTTTTAGTCTATTGCCTATTATTATGGTAGTGGTGGTCAAAAGTGTATAACACCTTGCCAAATCTGGAAATGTTGAAAATAAGAGGAGAATAAGTGGACTTTTTTTAAAATATGTTTTTTTTTTAGTCCTGCCCTGAACAAGTTAAAGTAGTCACCAGCAGTGAAGCTCTGTGTACCCCATATGATTTTGAAAAATACAGAATTATCACCATAAAAAGCACACTATATAAGTTAGAATGTTGTTATTTGTAAGTTTTGGCTCTTCTAAAGGTTTGAGAAAAATTTAACTGTAGTGAAAAAAGCTGCGCTTTGCACTTTTTTTAGCCGTCCAATCAAAGTGGAGGAGGGGCGGGACAAATACCACACCAACCAACACTCTAAATTCTGCTAAGTTATTTTAAACCCAGTGTTGAGTAAATATTAAACTGAACACATGTTGGGTATAAGTAAACCTATGCTGGGTTGGTGTTAACCCAACCATGAGTTGAAACAACCCAGCATAGGTTTATTTATAACACAACATGCGAGTCACTCCATGTTCAGCTGCCAATCCAATGCTATTTAAATACGAAAATGCAAGTTTTGTTTTCCCAAATTTTTTTTCGCTTTAGTTCGTTTTGCAGGTCCACATCATAGTTTTATTTTTAAAATAAATTTGTATTTTATTTTAGTTTACGAAAAAAAAATTTCACTAATAGTTTCAGTTTTCGTGATAGTTTTTGTTTGTGATAATAACCCTGGTGTGTATGCACATGAATTTGTTCTTTTACTTGTTTGTTAGTGAATTTGGAGTGTCCTACATGAGCGGCTGTGTGCACGAGGTTGGCAATTTGCATAAAACACGCCCAAAACCAGCTCCATATAAGGGCTTAGTGCAGCGCTGGTCCACATAAAATTTTTGAACAGTTTGTCACTGAAGCGAAGATCTAGAAAGAAATCCATGATCATATTTATTATCTGTAAAGTTTCGTTTTGCTTTGCATTTTTGATTTGGAAGGTTTTGCTGTTGCTGGAGGAAGCCAGTGCTGTGAGTCCACCAGAGTAACATTAAAGAAATATTGGATGCGTTAACAAATATGACTTAATTAATATGACAGATTGTATCTAAAATAAAACAGACAGGAGATCAAATAATTGATGTTTAGACTTCTCCTTACATTTACTTTAGCCATTAAAGGCAGGGTCCGTGATCCCTGAAAGCCAATGTTGACATTTCAAATCACCTAAAAAAAAAACACGCCCCTACCCCAATAGAATCTGGACCTTCTGTTGATAGACCCGCCCCACACATAAGCAAACACAGGCAAAGATGTCATTTAGAAGACATAGACACGCCCCTTACTGCTGATTGGCTACATGTGTGTTTTGGAAGTCGACCTGACTTTTCCCCAAGGCATTTTCATATATTGTGCACTCAACCTTTAAGCAGACAGTCAGTACATGCATCTTCTTCATATGTGTAGAAAACATAAGTAGGCAATAATAATGTATATTATAATATGCATATAATAATAATAATAATAATAATAATAATATAGATCATGTATAATAATATATAATACAGAAAATATTATAATAACATACATTTTATATATCAACATTATCATAAACATTACAAGGGCAATTTCCCGGACAGGGATTAGACTAGTCCTAGTTTTAAACTAATCCCTGTCCAGGAAACCACCCCTATAATTATAGCCTAGTATTTGATTATAGCGTACATGATTATTGCATATGTGTGGTTTTAGTTGTTGTTGAATTTTTTTGTACATTTAGTAAAGAAATTTTGATAGGAATGTTTTTGTTAAATCATGATTTGTTCGTCGTGAAAACACCAGTATGCAAATCTCATGCACTAATTTATGGGTACGTCTTATATTTACTTGTGTTTCACCCTAATAAAATTATGATTTTTTTTGCCAGATGTTGAGGCAATTTTTAACAGAAATACTTTGAATAGATTTCCTATTCAGATGATAGATACTAAAACCGCCAGAGGAATCTGTGGTCTGTGTTACATGCTCAGAGCATGGGAATGAAAATATTGATCCGCTGTACTTTAGAGGTTTCTTGAAACTGTCTCTCTCACTTTCTATAACCACATATTTCCAAAGACAGAAAGAGAATTTAAAGGGGCGGAGGTTAAAAAAATGATATATGTATTTGTAGTTTAAATGCTGCATAGTTTTTTTTTCTTTTTTTCTTTGCCTTTCTCTTGTCTGTCTTTACTCGTCTTCCATCTTCTCAGTCAGAATGACATCTGCTTTTTATTGTTCAGGGACGCCTGTTACTATGGCAACTCGAAAAGTGAAGGTTATTCTTGTTGCACCTTTACGTTGTGAATGCCGAAGATCATTTTGTGTTTGTTGATGTAAGGGTGTACAGAAGATGTCAGATGTTTACCTACACCGAATTCATTTCATATGCTGTCTTAAAACCACGGGATTAGTATTACCTGGTGACCGCTAGTGATTTGTAATAACTGCGGAGGTTGTCCGTGATCTTTATCCCATCCGAATCTGCCATGTCTGTTATTTCTAAAGTAAAAAACAAGTGCCTGTTGCACACGCGTCAAAACCGTTTATGATAAAAGAGACACTCACGTTCACAAAATACACGCAAGACACTCACTTAACAGTAAACTCGTGAGATTATGCGAGTATCTGGCAAACGCACGCGTCTCTTTTATCAAAAACACTTTAGACGTGTCTGCAGCAAGCATTTATTTTGACAAGACACGTGATGCACACAGGATCTCTCGATGCGCAGAACACATATTTTGAAATTACGAACCCACACACATGACGGGCTAAATACATGTTGTGACGAACTTTGCATGAAGCGCCCTCAAAAAAAAAGTTGTCACTGGCCGTTTGAAACGTGTAATCTCTCTCCATCTATGTTTGATTATTAATATTCAGAATGTGGAGAACTTTCATTAAATGAGATCTCTGTACGGGGCAGAGTTCTCAGCAGCAATCAGGACAAAACTCTGAGTAGCCCCTTATGGAACGGCTGAAATTCCACAAGGGGGCGTATTTGTTCCTCAGACGTTGCACAATAAACGTGACATCCGAATATATTCATTATAAATCGTGAATGAAAAGTGAGATTCGAACCAATGTCCGTTAGTGAACTAATTGTATACACTATTTATATCGTAATTCGGTCAGAAATGTCAAGATTGTGAGATGAACAAATCGTTTTGGATTAAAAGGCTTGGATATTCCATTTCCTTGGACTTTTGGGGATTTATGAACAATTTGTTTTGGACAATTTCACCGAAGCGGATTAAGGGAAGATTTTGAAGGTAAGTATATATCCTAAATCGGCGCCGCCCAGTTCAGGCAAGTAACAACTAGATTACAGTTTTATGACTGCTAAAAATCATATTATGCTTTGTGTGTGCGCTTAATGGAATCCCGAAAGTCTAAGCTTTCCAACGATGTGCCGCATGACCGTATATTTTGAAGATTTAATGCTTCAAAGTTACAATGACGTAATGCAGCCTCACGTGTAAGGGAGGGGGTGTACCGTGTACGGCACAGTGTTCCTTATCAGGTTAACATGGAAAAGGTACCACATGTTGTGGCGTTGCATGTATAGGACACAATGTCACACAAAGCCTCAACATCATATCCGGGAGATAATAGGAGTGTAAAACGGACAGTTCATTACGATTCGATACAAAATCGATTCATTTATCAATGTTTTTATATTACGTGCCTAGTTAAGCAGCTACATTTTTACTTACAAATGCAACCAAAATATATATAACATGAACAGTTTTGGGGGTAATGCATTAAAAGTAACGTGGATTACGTAATAATATTACTTTTCTGAAGTAACGAGTAAAGTAACGCATTACTTTTTAAATGTACACATTCATTTTTTAGTTACTTTTTCAAAAAAGTAATGAAAGTTATTTTTTAGTTTAATAAATTAGATTAAAAAACTAAGTCACATTATTCACTCTATGCGTACATGCCTGTGTGGGAACAGTTTGAGTCAGAAACTGAGATGGCTGAGCTCGACATTTTTTGTGATGAAATATGCAATTTTTGAATGCAGAACTTTTTAATCATAAAAACACCTGCAAGGCCTGAAAGAGATCAAGCCTCAGCCAAGTAAGATAAAGTAATGCAAAACTAACTTAAAAGTAACATAAGCATTACTTTCCATGAAAAGTAACATAATTAGTTACTTTTTTGGGGAGTACAGTAACTTAATATTGTAATGCATTACTTTTAAAAGTAACTTTCCCCAACACTGAACATGAACATTTAATTTAACTCTTTGGCACAATCTCGGTCCCAATTGAAACATTTACAACAACAAACTAACAAAAATACACTTTTTTAAATGAAGAAAAATGAATAATGATGGGCAAAATGTCAGATAAAACCAAGCTTATCAAGGCAACAGTCAAAGTCTTTTAGCATTTTGTGCCAAAATGTGCAATGGTGACAATCATTCAGGTTTTAAAAAAATTATTAAATAAAACTGATCAACATGTTTAGGAGAGAGCACACTGTGTTTTGCAATTTACAATATCAAATGTATGCTAAACAAACGCTCATTTTTGTCTCTTTCGCTGTGTTTTCGCAGCTACAACTGGTTTGTTGCTGCATCGCATTCACTTGCTGACCTAGAAGATAAAAATAAACAAAATTGCACGCTATGGCAGAAATACGTAGAAACACATTACGTCAAGGAATAAGGACATGGAGAGTGTCAAAATAAAGGTACCTCAAATCGATTTTTTACGTGTGGCATCGATGCATCGGATCCTTAGAAATTAAATCGATGAATCAATCCATATCGATGTATTGTAGGGATGGGACGATTACCGGTTTCACGATTAACCATGATAAAATGTCCTGGCGGTTAGTATTATAGTTTAAAATTTAATTATCATTACAATCGTGTTTGATTACCGTGATTTTGAAAACTCGCAGTAAATCCTGTCCAGCCAGAATCAGCTTGACGCAGGCGCGCGCATGCGACATTGGTTTTTGCACGAGAAGGCGTGGCGGATGGCAGTAACAGGTGCACTGTGTTTTAAAGGTGACATAGAATGATTGAACGGAGTATTTATCATTGTTCTGTGATTTTTGTTTGGGTCTGTAATGCCTTAGAAGCTTCCTAAAAACCTCTCTCAGCTAGCTCTATTAGGGTGGGGGATTTTAAACAAGTGGTTTTGCACCTATTTGGCTTCCCCTACGGGCTTAACTTGCAATCTCATTACTGATTGGCTAACTTTGCTGCCACTCAAAAAATGTAACCAATTATTTTAAAGTGGAGGGGCAGTTAGATGCCTGTGATGTCATAAGCATCAGTTTTTCAGATTGGGCGGGTTTCTGGCTGACATTTCTAAAAGAGGAATTTTTATGAGACTGAGATGTTTAGCATGTTTAGCACTTATTATTCAACAAAGACAATGTAAAAATGGTTTTTCATTCTCTGTCCCCTTTAATGCATTGCTTATGTGTGCATTTGATGTTTTTATTTAAGGTACTGTTCATTAAAACAGGTTCATACATCTCAGGGCTCCATGTTAATGTTCATTTAATGCAGGGGTGTCCAAATAGGACCAGTTGATCGCAAATGCAATGCCGGTAGATCGCACATAAGTTAATAACTGTGTATGCTGCTCCACGCCTCCACGAGCTTCGGAAAACAAAGCGCATTATTGGCATCCTAGAAACAAGTCTTTTTGAGTTGCTGCGCATTTCTTCTCAAGTGTGTTTTTATAAATCTTATGCCTGCCCGCTGCAGCGGAGTTGTCTAAATTCCGAAATTCCGAAAAAAGGAGTTGATCCACACGCACGGTGTATGTGCACGCGATCGATCAACCGACTGACCGAACGAGAGAGAGAGAGAGATGCATCTGATAATGTTGTCATTTTCTAGTTTATTTCATCAAAACAGCATCACCGCTCTTCCGCTATAAGGAGTACTCTGCATGTACTCAAGGATTTTTTTAAGTCCTCAAAAAGAATGGAGTAATGGTGACAGCCCTAAATTAAACGTAGAGATAGTCCTCCTAACACACATTTAAAGTGTTATTAAAAAATGTAACAGTGTTTTGTTAAAAAAAAAAATTTTGCAGGTAGGTCTTGTCGGCTTTATCATTTTAAAAGTAAATTGCCACACAAAAAGTCTGGACACCCCTGATTTAATGTTTATGCTTAAAAAAGTGCATATAGCTGCTAATTGTATTTGTTGTTTGCTGATTTTTAAAAATAAAACTTGTTAAAATGTTTTCAGTGTGTGTTCTTTTTGAACATTTCCATCTTAATTTAAGAAAACCATGATAATATTGATAACCGTGATAACTTTGGTCACTATAATCATGATATGAAATTTTCTAACCGTCCCATCCCTAATGTATTGTACATTTTACAATTTACACCCAGTAAATTTAAGTAAAATCACAACCTTTGCTTATCCCGTGTGAATGGGCCACACAAAACTCAGATCCCAGACAATACTAATCCGTTGCGAATAATACTTTAGTAATCAGCTGTAACCTGTATATAAACGCCAAGACCTTGAATGTTTGAGGTGATCTGGATGTATGAGTTGTGTCATTTCTTATGCTTTCTGTTTGACATCAGAATTTGATTTGTGGTGTGAATGCTCTTTGGGACATTGTTTGAAGCACTAACAGCAGAAGGAGGGCATAGAGTCAAACTTAGGTTTAGATTGTTTGTTAAAACATGTGTAAAAACAGGCCAAGATGGGTTTGACCATCCCTGACTAATGCTGCACCTCTTGAACTGGTGAGATCTCGGTTTTGTTTGTGTACTTGGCAAAACGTCTACGGTCCATGAATCCAGATTTATCTCAGATGGGCTTGGCTCCACTGAATCCTGCAGCGTGACCTCGTTCCTGTCCGTGTTCATTGTTCGCAATGTACAAGCTTTAGTAACATTCAGGAAATTCAGTTGCAATTCGATGCCTTTTCGATTTTCATTTTTGTTCCTCTCAAATCCTACAAATTGGTCTTGAATGAGTCCTTGAGAAATCTGGAGTGGTTGCCTGTATGACTGTATGTTTTGAGAACAGAAGCCACAGTCCCAGTCGTCCTTTATGAGAAGCAGTTAAATGTCACATTTAATTCTGGTTCAGTACTAATAATACTGATTATACAGGCATTTGAACTCAATTCAGAGTATGAGAGACAATGCATTGGTGACTTTCTGACCTAACATTGAACAGATGCACTAGTAGAGGTCCACAAACCAAAAAGAGTAGGCGATGATATGTGAAATCTCCTCAGTGGACGTTAAACGAGACGTAAAACGATCCAGCCGTGCTTCAGGTCGACGGTGGGCCGTCCCTCCCGTTTATGCTCAGTAATTATATCTGATTCCCTGTAAATATCTCCCGATGGAATCTAAAGAACGGGCCAACTGCACAGCTGTTTTAGGGTGTGGAAACACAATAGCATCTCTGTACGTAGGGTGGGTGTTTTTGTTTTTTAAACACACTCATGCATGCAATGTTGTCATTCTTATGACTTCAGGGAAATTTTAACTGGGAAGTTTTTCACTTTTAAAGTGTTAAAAGTCTTGCTTTGACCGGGCGGTGCTACTGTACAAACACCTGCTCCACATGACGTTTGGTTTACAACATTAAAGAGAATTCATTTATAAGCTGTTCTGTTTGGGCCGCCAGAATTTTCGGGTGGGTACTTCTACTTCAAACAAGACCTTCCTTGGAAAATTGTACTTCTTGATTCTCTCTCTTCTTGCACTTTTTCTTACTGACAATTTTAGTGGTTTCTTTTTATTTATTACTTTAACACAGTGTTTCTCAAACTTTTTCTGCCATTCCCCACTTTGGAGGTAGGAAAGGGTTCCGAGCCCTACCTGTCCCCAATCGCCCCAACAAAATGGTAAACAACTAGGCTTTAAGTTTAACTTTTGAAATGTATTTAATTACATCAATATTTTAAAACATTACAACATTAAACACCTCCAATAAAGGTGCAAATGTATTATCACTTTGCATGAATTAAAACTTTGTGACCAAATTTCCTCCCGTTTTTCATGCCCCACTTGTAATGTTCCTATTCCCCACCAGTGGGGCCCGCCCCACACTTTGAGAAATGCTGCTTTAACAGGAATTGATCAATGTGAACCCTGGACCACAAAACCACAAAAACTCTATGGTTTGTAAGGATAGGATAATATTTGGTAGAGATACAACTATTTGAAAATCTGAGGGTGCAAAATAAAAATTGAATGATATTATAAATATTATTCCCATGAAAATTGTTATTTATATACCCTTTAACTCATTTCCCGCCAGCATTTTTTAAGATTTTTTCCAGAAAAATGTTTTTCTAAAAATATATAAACATACAAATATATCAAATGAAAGAATAAACCCTCTGCTTTCAAACAAACAATAAATAAACAAACAAAATGGGAAAAAAAATCTCTGCTTATAAACTCTTAAATATGGGTATTGAAAAAAAGTACAAATGTTTTAGCAAACAGGTGAAATAATTGCGTTTTTGTGAAGGAATTTTGTTAGAGATCAGATTCAGAAAGATTATCAAATGGCGGGGAAAGTGTTAATTGATAGCAAACCATTTTAGCTAGCATGATTGACATAAGTTCACTTATTCATGCAAGATTCCAGAATGTTGCAAAGAGCATCTTGTGCGTGTTTCTAAAAAGTCTCAGCTTTTTTCTTAACCCAATGCTCTTGGCACATATACTTCATTAAATAGTTTTTGTTTAATCCCAGTGTAACGTCTTTCAGAAATATTGCTTTGTTTGCAGAATCTGTTAAACTCCACAATTATTTAGTAGCAAATTCCTCTAAGATGAATTGGGTTAACCCAGCCTGGTCTCACTGTTAATACGTAGTATTTACACGTAACTTTAAAAAACAAAAACTTATTTTTTTGTACGTTTAAATAGATGCTAAAACCTACAATGTAGACCAGGGGTGTCAAACATACGGCCCGCGGGCCGCATTCGGCCCACAAAGGTGTCCAATCCGGCCCGCATGATGATTTATTAAATATGAAATACATATTTTAAAAACCCTTAAAGGCGGGTGTCTAGTTCGTTTTTAATATGAGAGACTTGCGGAAAGCAGCAAAACGCGGAACATAGAATAAACACGGTGCCCAAAAATCTTGCTGTTGTATTGTTACTGCTCCGCTAAAGATCCACTTATTCCGGTGATCCACTTCGTGTTTTCCCGACCGCTCCGCAGCATCTCTGTGTCCACTCTCTGCCTGGAGAGCGAAGACGACGGTTTCCGAAGTTCGTTGCATTAACAGGTAGATTAATTACATTAAATCAGTTGTTAAACAACAGAATTATTAATTTGGAAGTTTGTTTATGTATTTCTTCCGGTAATGATTTGCTGTCGGTGTTTTAAAAGTGCTAACAAATGCTAGCAAGCAAACAACAACAAAATAGCCACATTCTTATTAACATTACAAAACATGTCTAATCGATTTAATGTTCCCGATCAGATCTAAGTTAATATAAACACTAAATTTGCTGTTGTTGGCACACTTTGTAGACAAAAAATACAAAAAACACCAATGCCTTTACAAAATAACGACAGAGAACGGAAAGAGAGGCTGCTAAAGGCAGTTCAACATTGCAAACATGGATTCAAAGCTCCATCAAGCCAGCAGGTAAATCATATTGAATATTTAGCAGATTGTCACACTTTAATTCTTGTTGTTATATTTCCCATTATAATCACATGCTAGTAATATAACACATCATTGTATTTTATTAAAACCATAATAATAGTACCAACCCCCTTAGTGCCCTTTTTGCTTTTGGGCCACTGCCCCATCTAGCATTTTCATTTTCTAAATTACTGTTCTCATTACAAATATATTCCAAAGAAAAGTGAATGATTTAAAAAAAAATTTGGCATTAAGGAATAATGCAAAAGAAGTTAAATTAAGGCTTTTCAACCTAAGGCCAGTGGATTTTGTACAGATGTAAATTTGTGTGTATAATATGTACAGTATAAGTGTGACCTTATGAAATGTAGTTTTCACAGAGCTGTGTGTTTCTCTAGTTTTCTTGCTGAACAAACGAATTAATTGGTTTGTTTAGTTAATATTAACACAATTATCAGCACACTAAAGTTTAAATATCCGGCCCTCACATCATGGCGTTATTTACCATCCGGCCCTCAGCCTAAAATGAGTTTGACACCCCTGATGTAGACGTATTTACAACATTTAAACGTAGCATTATTACGTTTTGACAGCTAAAAACGTAAAACTTTTACGTATCTTTCATTCCATAAAGATTGCTGTATAATTTCCTTTTAACCATTTTAGCGATATGTTACCACCTTAACCCTACCCCAAACCTTACCCTAAACCCAAACCTTACCCTAAACCCAAACCTTACCCTTAACCCAAACTCTTTTTTTTTACAAAATGTTTAAATACGTAATGTATTCTTTTTATATTATGCAACGTAACGGACAGATATGTTTAGGAACATATTAGTAACAATATAGCATTCAAAAGATATTTTAAGGTGCTACAATCATACGCAAAACATTAAAATCCTTTAACGTTACTGTTTAAAAAAATCATAAGAGACAGACAATTAAGTGTAATCACAACAATTTATTTATTGCGAATATTAAAATCAGTACCAAAAGTAGTTAAAATGACAATGTGCTGCAGCCGCGGTCCTCTCTGGAGTATATGAAGTAAACTAAAGAGAAGTATTAAAGTTATTAATCCAAGAGTTTGATCAGCGTTGATCCGGCTTCCCTCTGTCACGGCACGCTTTTTTATTTCAAATGTACACCACGGAAATGGAAATGACGCAAATATGTCACGTGGCACTCAAAGAGCCAATGAGCTTTTGATATCACTGCCGTAAAGCAATGTGTCATAAAGCTTCTTGAGGCGGGATATTTGAATTCACATTAACGAACGCGTGATCTGACGTTATGGTTGCTGATGAGAACGCGGATAAAGATCGCTGGATAAAGGGCTGAATTTGGATCTGTTCCTCGCAATCGTATGAAATTTAAAGATGTCGATTACAGCAAATGAATAAAAGTAAAATCTTTCGTGAATTTATGTTGTATTTTGTTGTAATTATTGCTTAGTAACTTAGTAAGACAGGAGAAATCGCGTTATTGTGTGTCATGGCAAACAAACAAAATATAAATACAGAAATGCTATTCATTTTAAAGTTTTAAAATGTGAAATATTGTGAAATTCTCTGAATATCATAATCATTTCATTAGGTAAATGGGTAAACTGTCTTAAATAAATAAGTCAGAAAATATGACATTGTTATGAGTAAGAAACGCCAATGCCTGCGATTTTAATATTTATAGGAATAACTTACGTACAAATTTGTACGTTTGTGAAGCTGTAAATACGTAACTAATTTACGTATTAGTCCTGTCAAAACGTCGATATTGTACGTTTCAGTGTGTTTTAAACGTAAGTAAATGTACGTATTGTACAACCACATTGAAACATAAAAATACACACGTATTCTCATGAGATCACGTTGGTTAACCATGGCACACATCAGGATTCAAGAGCTTTATACTTGGTAAAGCAGGCTTACCAAATACATTTGCTGGTCATATAATAAGAATATCATCAAAAAGATTATTTATTTCACAAATTCCATTCAAAAAGTGACACTTGTATATCGTCGCTGTCCGATGAAAACCATGTATGTCCATTTTGCCGATTTTGAGATTTTTCGACGGATTGAATGTCCAAGTTCATTTCCGTATACAGTATGCTTCACATACCTAAACGGCCAATGAAAATTTTTGAAATCATGTCATCTGATTTTCACGTATATCCATTTTGTGTCAAAGCTGTCAATCACGCCGCGTATCTCCCGCCTGTGAAGCGTCTCGCCGGTCTCGTAAAGTTTCATCGAAGCTCAGCACTGAATATAGCCGAATAAACATAACAATGACTTTCCTTCAACGAGTTAAACGTTTCCCACTGACGCCAGATATCCGTCTAGGAGTGACTAAATCACGGTAGGACTGTGCAAACAAAGTATCTGTCTAGCATAGGTGTTATTTACACCAAGGACGCTGGGGACATCCCACCACTTTTTGAAGGCGTTTGGTTAAAATGTTCTGAAAAATCAAGCGATGCTTAAGACTGGTTTTGTGGTTCAGGGTCACATATGTTGCGTTGTATGCTTATGGTGTGTTTTCTTGTACATATGTAATGAAATTCATTGTAATCATTGACTAAAAGCGCTGCTGTTTTCTACGGTATGGTGCTTTGGAACTGTTCGGTTGAGCTGGTGTTGCAGGGAGTCTGTTGCATGTGTGCAGTCGACATTGTTGAGGGTTTTATGCTGAGTATTTTCTTGTTGTTGACTGGCCTACGCTTTGCCCATTTTTGATGCGCCGTTATTCAATATTTTCCCCGTCCTGCAATAATGTTTTTATCTGATTTTTTTCCCCCACCACTTTTCAACACAAACTGACGCCCCTGCTGTCTAGCATTACCATGTCGGTGTATTGATTTATTGTCCCTTTATAGTTTGCAAGAGACATTTAATAAATGTATAATTAATATTAAATAAAGTAAGCGTATTTAACTAAGACGTAGGCTATTTAATGAACTGAGCGTATTCATCTGTCAATACGAAACGCGACTTGGCCATTCTAATTAATGATCGGAAGAACGCGTATCGACCACCGTTACTGTAAAATATGCATGCGTGTCCATTTAAACTCAATTTTGGTCAAATGTGGATTATATCATTTCACTAACAAGAATATGGTTACATGTAAAGATGCCGTACTAAGTATGACAACGCTACATTCAACTGCTTTTGATATACGGTGTTTTTTTCACTTCCTGAAAAGTAACCGTTTTGGACATACGTGAGTTTCATCGGGCAGCGACGATATTATATTCATTCATTAAACACAGACTGATATATTTAAAATGTTTATTTCTTTTATTTTTGATGATTATAACTAACAACTAAGGAAAATCCCAAATTCAGTATCCCTTTTAGGATATACCTCTTTTAGGATATTGACTGATTTTTATCTATTTTAGAAAGGACAGTGAAGATTTTCTGAGTAGTGGAGATTTGTATGTGTGTTTTGCAGCTAAAGACAGTAAATAGGGCATTTTAATCACTGACTCATAACCTTTCATTGCCATTATAGTGAAATGACTGAACCTAAACATAAAAGCATGATTCAAAAATCTAATTTACAAGAGAACATGTGAGATGCACTTTTTATATTCTGTTTATTTGCAGGTTTTATTAAGATTTCAAATGTTTTATATTCTGGTGTGTTTGTTGTTTAGTGCCTACTTCACATAAGTACACAGGCGAATTCTGAAAACAAAACTCTTGAAGCTGACTTGATTCTGGCTCTGAACTTCATTTTTCTTTTGAATTACCCAGCAGGTTGTTTGGGGTCAACTCCTGTTTGTTGATCAGTTTATTAGGTTATAACTTGACCTGTAGTCCTCTGTGTTAAAGGTCTCTTCACTGTTGGCAGGGTATCAGGTGTATATTGTGGTGGTATTCTGTATCAAAGGCTCATCTTCTGTCTGAGGCCTCGGGGAAAACACACGGTTCTGTGTGATGTCAATAATGAAGACATACAGCTGTTTAAAGAGTTTACTAAAAGCTCTCCACTGCTCGTTCCACATCTGAACACTGTGACCATATCATCAACAATGACCTAGTCCAGTAAAAATAAATCATCTTTTTAAAATACCTTTTCTGTCGCTGGGGTGGTACCCTAAGGATGCTTTCACATCCGTAGTTCGGTTCATTCGGTCCAGCCCAAAGGCAAAAAAATGATACATCGTAGCTTTTTTTAGCAGTTTTGGTTCCCTTTCACAACACACTGATTGCTCTGGTCCGACCCAGTTGAAACGAACCAAAATCCAGTCATTTGATAACATCCACATCACTTATTGGCCTCGTGTCTTTAAACGCATTTGTTTTTAATCGGTCAGAATCAACGTGCGAGAAATTCCAACCAAACTGTGGAAGTAAACAAAAGAAGAGGAAAATACAGCATACATCACGCCGCTGTTTAAATACTGTAGTATGGAGAGACGTTCTGATTGTAGATTGTAGCGCTTTTGGTGCGCACCAAATTGCTGGATTCTCACCTGCCCCCCCCCCCCCCAAAAAAAAACCCTGCACCAAGTGGGAAAACAAACTTTAGTAAGATTCAACCGAACTTAACTCTTTCTCCGCCAGCGTTTTTTTTAAAAAGTTGCCAGCCAGCGCCAGCATTTTTCATGATTTTCACAAAAGTTTAATGCCTTCCAGAAAATGTTCTTCTTTAAATATATAAACAAACAATATATCAGATGAAAGAACAGACCCTCTGCTTTCAAAAAAAAAAAAACTTTCATCCTACCTTCATTAGTTCTCTTGTAATCACCTCTCAAACATCGGTAGGTTTCTTCAAAAACACCCAATTTTGAGCAAAAAGCTGAGATAATTCCATTTTTTCGAAGGACTTTTGATAGAGATCAGATGCAGAGCGATCTTTAAAACATACACGGAGTTCTTTCACGTGAGGCGCTACTTCTGGGTTGTATAAGTTGCCGAAGTGGTGGATAATAGCGGTATTGCGGAAAAACGGAAAATCTCGTCATTGGCGGGGAAGCGTTTTCTCTTAATTGACGAGATATCTCGTCAATGGTGGCGAAGAAGAGTTAATAAAGCAGGTTAGAATGCCCCCTAAGGTTCAGTTTTGTACCATAAACACTTATTGGGTACCTTTAAAGGTATACTTAAATGTTTGTATCCCTCAAAAATTTAAGTGGTACAAAATAGGTCTTGAAGGTACACAATAAGTCCTTAGTGTATACTATTGTATCCCAAAAAGGTACACAATAAAAATTGGTTACAATTTAATTTGATAGTCCACTTTAGACATTCTACTAACTATAAATAACTTTGCAACTACATGTCAACTAACTTTCAATAATTTGCAACTTATGTCAACTGTCATTAGAGTATTAGTACACTGTAAGGGTTAGGGTTAAGGAAGAGGTTTGGGTTAGTGGAATAAGTTGACATGCACCTGCAAAGATACTTATAGACAGTTAAATGTCTGTTGAGATGATATCACAATAAAGTGTTAGTAGATTTTAAGCCAGTCTCATTAGACATTCTCCTAATTCGTATACCGTGACGGTTCGGGATGAATGCACGTACCGTTACACCACAATTGTATAGCCATAAAGACCCAGAAATTTAACTTTGAGGGTGCCACCCCAGTGACAGAAAATGTACACTTTTTTACCTTATTTTTTTGACCGTGTATACTTGCACAGTACCCACAATACATCTAATGGCTTATAAATCAAGTTGTTTGCCAACCATAAACCCAAGGAAGCACCCTCAAAGGTAAATTTCTGGGTCTTTATGGGTATACAATAGTGGTGTAACGGTACGTGCATTCATCCCGAACCGTCACGGTATACGTACATCATGGTTCGGTGAGGTTCAAATACATTTATTCGAGTGATGCCCAGCTGATGCCTGACCAACGATCACCGTCAGAACCCACTTAATCTCCTTATCCGTTTATATGTGTGTATATACATATATATCTCCCAAGGGTTTTTCCCTCCTAGGACTTTTTTTTATTTCCACGGCTAAACAGCCCGGGGTTTTTTTCTCCTAGGGGTTTTTTTACCCCGGGGAGGCAGCCTTCTTGGGCTTAACTTAGCTTCCTCTTCTAGACGTTACGTTGGTAATACGCTCGCTTATAATGTCGAGTCATAGCCGCAGCAAATTTGACTGCTTATGCTATCGTGTATTATGTTGTGCTATCTGTCGTTTTTCTGTGCTTTTACTGCTTCTATTAATGTAAAGCTGCTTTGAAACAATTTACCATTGTGAAAAGCGCTATATAAATAAAATTGAATTGAATTGATTTGAACATTAGTGTTCATAATCGTACCGCTGTTGCCATCTTTTATTAAAGCCCCGTGACTTTCTCTCATGCCCAACAACACATGCATGGCCTCTTATGGTTTATTGCTTTAAAATAGACCTATATGTGTCTGTTATTTAATATTTTAAGCACTTTATTTAACTTGTATCTTTTATGGACCACTCTCGTGATCTTATTCGTAGTCACTTTAAATGAAAGCTTTTGGTAAATGAAGAAATGAAGTGTGTACTTACTTTAGATTTGTTAAGAGCTCATGTCAGATAAATTTAAATGAATGATGCCTCTAAATGTCTCTCTCTCTTTCTCTCTCTCACTCAGTGATGTCACAGTCATTGCTGAACACAAGCATGTGAACACAAGGAAATCCTTTGATTCCAAAACAGCACAGCTGACTGAACATTAATTCCCTCTTGTTAATTTAACACTGCTTAATTTCATTTAATTTCCCCCTTTCCCCATCCCATCCCTTTTTTATTGCTCCTCCTCTCTAGTTCTCTCTGTATGCTGTAAACCAAAGACATATAAAGAATACAGGCATGATGCTTGTCAAATCCAGACAACTTTATTCTGCGAGGAACAAGCGAAGCATGTCAAATTACACCCATCTTGTCTATCAGTAAAGCACTCAGTGGGCCGCTGGCTTTAACAGGGCTCTGGTGACCCACAAACTCCTCCCGACTGCGTTTTATCATGTTAATTCATTGGCTCATTGACAATTATTTTACAGCATTAATCCTCACAGCTACATGTGAAGCCGCGACTCCCTATACGGCTCCATCCGAGCACCACGTTCTCTCCCTCCACGGAAAATATGAGGCCGTTTGCCAGGCCGTCTAAAGTCTGAAAGCCCTTTTTTCCTTAAGGAGAGAAGGTCAATGTCATGAACGCTGTGCCAGGCCAGACGTCGCGCTCTGTTTGTCCTGGAGACGCAGCGCTCAGGCTGAAGGAATGCGTTTGATTAAAATGAGTAGGAGAGTAAGACGTTTAACAGTCCATTTTTTCTAACTCGAGCTTCTCACTTTTCTTTCTGTCGGTTTGTGTCTCTCTCTCATTCGGTTCATCTTTCGAACTGTTTGTCTTGCAACAACAACCCAACAATGAAAAAGAATCCACCCTCCTTATTTTTTAATCCCCATTAAACCAAAGCAGTCTCATTAGACATGCTGTTTTGATTCTCTTGTTAATGTGACATCACACTGATAAAGCCCCACCCACAGCCACTGACAGATGGCACAGTGTAGCATTGCTCTAAAAGCGATGTTTGTTGAGGTGTCGTAAGTTTCATTCAAAGGCAGGAACTCAAGGTTTGTGCAGAATTTGAGAGATAAAAATGTAAATGGGGTATTTGCCTAATGCGACCTGGTGTGTTGAATTATTAAAGGCTCTTTTTCGTCTTATTCATCACACAGCAGTGCTCCTAGACGCACAGGTGATAGAGTCTAAATGAGTCAGGGTCAAACTGTGCGTGTGTTGGCTCTTAAGATAAATTGTTAAATGCTCTCTGATTTGTAAGTGGTTTTGGATTAAAGCGTCTGCTATGTGATATTCCTGAAAGAGTATCATAATTTAAACTCTAGAAAAACTCAAAAAGAAAGTTTGCTTTGAGTTTGGCACACAAACATTTAAATAACTTTTACAAACATACCTCCAAAAAACATGACTGGTGTGTATCTTGAGACAAAACAATGGCATTGGTTTATTTGAATGATTTTGAATGTATTTTAAGACGGCTCAAACATGCATTTTAATCTAGGACTTGGCTTTAATACATTTGAAAACAACAAACATCTGTGGTAAGAATAAATGCCATTTTAGTCCTTGTACATTCTGTCCACATTGATTTGTATGATTTGTTTCTGGTACATTAATATGACATATTGGATTCTTAACCAACAGAATGATGTGTTTCGCATGGTTTGTCACAGAGTGGTTAAGGAAATAAAGCAAATTAAAATGCAAGAAACAAGGATGTGATTTTGCTTTACCGCTCATTACATCCATGGATGTTTCCATTCTGTATTATTCCCCTGTACTACTCCATATGTGACCCTAGACCACAAAACCATAACCGTGGGTTCACACCAGCCGCGGTTGAGGCAGTAAATTTATGTCTACCGTGTATAGTTTGCCGCTTGAACATTTTGAGTTGGCTTGCGTGAAATTCTATTCATTGAGACATTCACACGAAAATTCACGTCATGGGAGGGGCTTCTGCGACTCCGCTAGCTTCCTGTAATCACGTCACTACTTGAGCAAGCTCCTGATTGGTTAACGCGGCACGTTTTTTTCTGCCAAAGTTCAAAATTTTCAACTCGCGCATTTGCCGTGGCAACGCTCAATTTGCAGCATTCACGCAAACTAGACGCGCGAATGAGGCGGAATCGCGTGTACCACGCCTCATTCACATAGCGAGACCTCCAGACGCGCATCAATACGTCTTTACATGGACTTAAAGGTGACATAGAATGGTTGAACGGAGTATTTATCCTTGTTCTGTGATGTGACATGTAGACAAAAAAAAAAATTGTTTGGGTCTGTAATGCCTTAGAAGCTTCCTAAAAACCTCTCTCAGATAGCTCTATTAGGGTGGGGGATTTTAAACAAGTGGTTTTGCACCTATTTGGCTCCCCCTACTGGCTTAACTTGCAATCTCATTACTGATTGGCTGACTTTGCTGCCAATCAAAAAATGTAGCCAATTATTTTAAAGTTGAGGGGCAGTTAGATGCCTGTGATGTCATAAGCATCAGTTTTTCAGATTGGGCTGTTTTCTGGCTGACATTTCTAAAAGAGGAATTTCTATGAGACTGAGATGTTTAGCATGTTTTGCACTTTTTGTATGTTTGTGAATGTGGGTAGACTACCATTATTCAACAAAGACAAGGTAAAAATGGTTTTTCATTCTCTGTCCCCTTTAACATTGAAATCACTTGCTCTTGACGCCTCTACCACGGCTGGTTTGAACGCAGCAATAGTCATACGTCACATGGGCATATTTGTAGCAATAGCCAACAGTTCATTGTATGGGTCAAATTATAGATTTTTCTTTTATGCCAAAGGATATTAAAGATCATATTCCATAAAGATATTTTGTAAATGTCCTACCGTAAATATATGAAAAATATGTGTTATGTGTTACTAAGAACTAGGGATGTAACGATTCAATCACGATTCAATCGCGGTCCTCATTAAAAATGTCTGAAATCGATTCTGAATCGCAAGGCTGCGATTCTTTGTTTTATGCACAGCTTGTGCCTGTATTACAGCATTTGGTCAGTAGGAAGTCCTTATCAATCTAAAATCATTATGAGTCGGAGTCGTTTATAACGTGCATTTAAAAAAACAACACTCGTTAAACAAAATCATTCAAAATATTCTTTATTATCATGAAAATACCTGAAACAATTTGAAGAACAGCGTATAAATATTCATGTGTAGACATTTCCTGGAACAGCGTTTGTAATGCTACTTCTTGTGTGGCACAAAGGGAGTTTCTGCACGGGAGCGCCCTCTGGCGTTCGGATGTGCCGGGATTTCACCGTAATTCATTCAAATTCATTCATTGAGAAAACGCGCATTTGAACGATAAAACGTTACACCCCTACTAAGAACTTAGTTTGGACAACTTTAAAGGCGATTTTCTCAATATTTCGATTTCTTTTTTGCACATTCAGATTTCAGATTTTCAAATTGTATCTCGACCAAATATTGTCCCGTCCTAACAAACCATCAATCAAAAGCTTATTTATGGATGTATAAATCTCAATTAAAACATGATCTTCATGAAGGGTTTTGTACGGAAGCCGAGAGAGGCCATGCACTATTATTATTTTTGCTTGCTTGTTTTCTCGTGATCACGACTTTATTTCTTGTTATTTTGAGATAACAAAAGTTGTTTTCTTGTGATCTCGACAAAACAAAAATCGTATTCTTGAGATGTGATTAAAGCTTACGTCTACTCGATAGAACTTGTTGTTTGGTTTGTAAACAGCAAAAGCACATTTTGCTAAACTAGCATGGATGAACAAATGAGATTTTACTTCAGAAATTCGCTCAAGCTGAAACAGATTTGTCAATATTTACAATTTTACAGTGGTGAATTTAGGGACCGTCTTTAAGTTACTCAATAATATACGCGTTTATACTTTTAACAGCATTTAAATGGAATGACTTAAAGTCAACAAACAGTCACAAAACCAACGTGTTTATGTGGTTGTCAGCTATAATGCACACTTTTTAGATTTTTGATATTTATTTAAATAAACTGTTTAATACAAACGTGTACAGTAGTACTTTAGAGATGGTCCCTAAATTAACGAACATGAACGTCCAATTTTTTTTTTTTTTATTGTCTATCAGCTACACATAGCTACACGGGCGAATTAGACCCCAACTCATATGCATTAGCAGTCCACTTCAAAATACACTACATATTATGGACAGGAAATTACATTATGACATTTGGATTATCATGTCAGGATAACGAGAAAATTAAGTCATGATCACGAGAAAACAAGCAAGCAAAAATAATAATAGTGCATGTTCTCTCTCGGCTTCCGTAGTTTTGAGGTCTAGGGGTACATACTGTATGTTTAATGTTAAAAGTATTTATGTAATGTAATTATGTCAAATTAATCTGGGATTTGGCTTAAGCCCTATCCGGGAAACGGTCTTAAAGGGATAGTTCATCCAAAAATGAAAATTCTGTCATGGTTTTTTCATCCTCATATTATAAATCTGTATGATTTTTTTTTTTTTGGATGAATACAAAAGAAGATATTTTGATAAATGATTGTAAGGACACAGTTGACGCTACCCATAGACTTCCATAGTAGGAAAAACAAATACGTACTGCCAACTGTGTGCCTACCATCATTTATCAAAATATCTTCTTCATCATTTATAACAATGCTTAACATTTTTGGCTTAATGGTTTCATAAAGACCCATTAACACCTAAAGAACTATTTTTAGTTCCCCAAATAACTATTCAGTTAAACGGGGCTGTTTAAACCTGGTATTAAGATGCGTTTTGGCCGATCGGATTAAGTGGATGAGTGAGACACATTCATGCCTACACCTTGTATTTTAATCCATCTCTTTTGTCCACTTTTGCTTTCGTTTAAACGCAAGCGGGAAAAAAGGCGGATTTAAATTGACACAAACTAATATTATGCTTGTGTTGTTTGTTAACCTGCTGCATAGAGTTTTGTATGTGTGAGCTTTCTCTTATATTTCAGTTTTTATCAATGAAAGCCTAAAGATTGTGCTGTCAACACTGTTGTGCTCAGTACATCAGATAAGATCTGAGGCGGAGAGTTAGCGGTCTATTTTGGCTGCTGGAACAGATTCGACCACATGTGCGTCTACACCACAAAAGCAATCCGGTCGAAAAGTGGACGAGCTCAAAACGTTTAGCACCCGGTTTACACCTGTATTTAGCGTCGTCCACTTGTGATCCGATCGATAAAAATGCATCTTTATTCCAGGTGTTAACAGCCTCAAGGGTGCTTAGAAGAACCATTTCTTTATTACCTTAAAGAAGCTGTTTTACCACAAATAACCTTTTGTGAAAAAGAATAAAAACAGAGATGTTAAGGTTCTTTATAGAACCATTAAGCCAAAAATGGTTCTTTGGCATTATTTTCCAGTGCACTCTCTCCTTATTCTGGCTTTTTTGTCTCTCTTTTTTGTGTTTTCTCACCAAGTCTCTTTTTATGCCAGTGTGCAGCAGATACATAATATTTCACCCTGATTTTGGTCATTAAGTCCTGGAATGTGTTTTCTTGAACCCTGCTGGGAGATTTCAACAAAGCCGTGTGAACTATTAGCTACCAACACAAACACACCTCAACCTGCGCCTGCCAAAGAATCCGTCACTCGGACAACTTAAGATTTGTAGTCAATAAAAACCGGCGGGCATATGAAGAAGAATTTAATCTTGCGCATTCCTCTGGACCTGTGAATAAAAGAGGTATTTGGTTAGTGGGGTGCATTTTGAAAGTTTGAGTGGTTAGTGCTACAGTACAGTACATTTGAAAACAATCAACATGTGTGGTAGGAATGAATGTCATTTTAGTCCTTGTACATTCTGTTTCTCACACATTTATATGCAAGACATATTTAATTATTTTCCAACCGAATGTCGTGTTTTGCATTGCTTGTCATAGAGTTCAAGAATCAAGGATGTGATTTTGCTTTGCTATTCATTTTATATTCACGAATGTTTCCTTTCTGCATTATTCCCCTATACAACTCCATAAACACTGTGTTTAATGTATTCATGTAAGCAATAAGGAACGAGACGCTGTGATGTATTGTAAAAAACGTCACAGCTAAAGGGTATTGTTAGGCATGACGTGAAGTGGAGTCAATGCAACCCCTTTAGCTTTGATGTAAAACTTTTTACTGTAGTTATGCAGCTGTTTACCTGTAACTTACTGTAGATTTAAAGAGCACCTATCATCCGATTTACAATTTTACATTTCCTTTGGTGTGTATTAGTACAAGCTACATACCCCAAAGTAAACGCTGATGTGAGTTATCATCTCCAATGTAAATCTCTTTTCTTGGACTACAACAAACACACGGATTGTAGGCAACAGTTTACTTCCTGGGATTGGTAAGACTGACATTATCATAACTCCTCCCACTTCGGACTATAAATTAACTGCTGTTACCATTACATTGTGAGTGAATCTTTCAAACATGGTAAGGAGCATCACATTTCCGGCTGACGTCAGAGGTATTCAGGCCAATCACAACGTACTGATTAGCTGGCCAATCAGGGCCTCAGCGCTTTTTATATCAATAAGTTTTGTACAAAATCTGTGCGTTTCAGGAAGATAGTAAAATCTTTATCTTCAAAAATGTACGGTATGTGAAAAATAACACATTGTATTATACCAAATACACAAAATAACATTGTTTTTTAGCAATGAAATAGGTGCTCTTTAAATGTATGTTATTTAATAGCAACAGTTTGTTAAAAGATAAATGAACATTAAACATTAACAAGTTTTAATCTTGACAGAATAAAGCTAAAATAACAGCCTCATGCAAAGCATTCTGGGAACCAGAAATCCTCATCAACATTTTTCATTTTTTTTCCTTCAGATTTTGGTTCCCAGAATCATTAAAAGCCTTCCTTCCGTTGAATAAAATAGTCCCTGAGGAACAAAATGTTTCGTATATGTTTCCATTGTTTAGGGTGCTGCGCGGTGATACACAGAACTGAGTTCAGCGGGTCATAGCTGTGTATTGGCGTAAATAAACCACAGCTATTGACCAGTCGGAATCAAGGACAGAAACTAACCGTTTTATAAATCTATACAGTACATTTCATTTCTAAACATTTCAGTGGCGTGTTCAGTGCCGCTGCTAGCCATTTTGGTGCCCTAAGCATAATTCCTTTATAATGCCCCCCAACCCTGAGAAAAAAAAACGTTTGTTTTTGCCAGTTTAATTTTTATTACCAAACATATAACTTCATTGCAGAGAGCAAAATCTTCACAGCTTTAGCCAACACACACTACACATTTGAAAGTGAAAACTTTTATAGAATAGCAAAATAGAAAAAAATTACCAAACTTAAATTATCAAAATAATCCAGACATGTTTTTCACAAGTACAATGTCACTTTAACCCTTGTGTGGTGTTCGGGTCTGTGGGACCCGTTTTTAATGTTTACCAAAAGTAAAATTATGCAATTAATTGTTGTTTCAACCTCAGATTCATTGGCCTTGGCTCATTTTCTATAAAGAACATAAAAATAATCAACTTTATAATGATTGTACACCGTACAACCCCCTACACATTTATATTACATATGTGGTGTTCGGGTCCACTGGACCCGGGGTAATAAGAGAGTGAAAATTGAATGTGCTATGTAACTTTACTCTGTTTTTCTCCAATCTGGGACTCCTGTGAGTGCATGAGTGTGTTTGTATATATGTCTGTACATATGTGATGGATGCATGTCAGAGTTTTGTCCTTCTGCACTTGCTGTAACAGCGCAAGGATACATCATGTTATATATCAAGCATGAACACTTATCTGCCCCCACTGTCCCAAACACTTTACCTTTTGTCTTACAGGAACAATTCTACATTTTACCATTATATCCCTTACAAAAAATAACCATGGTTGTATTATAGTAAAAGTGTAGTAATCATGGTAAATTGGTGTATTGATTACCATTTGTAAAACCATGAGTTTACCACAAAACCTATGGTGTGTGTGTGTGTGTGTGTGTGTGTGTGTGTGTGTGTGTGTGTGTGTGGATGATGTGTTGTGATACCGCATCTTTTCAGATGGGGCTTGTGCTGTGTAGACGGACACAAATGTGTACAATTTCAAACTAAGTTCAAAGAATTAAACATAAAAGTGATGAAAAACTTATTTGAGATGAAAAAGTGATGAAAATACTTATTTTAGATAAGCATCTGGAGGAGAATAGAATTTTCTTCTCTTATTTCATATTATCACAAAAACGAATAGCACTTTAATCTATAACTAGTCCTCTAGCAGTGGTAAATGACAAATATTAACTATAAATTATGTCTATATTACTTGCAATAAGGCTAAAGTAATCATCTGTAAACAGTTATACATAAATTTGTATGACTGCATTGGTTTAAAGATACAAATAATACAGTGGGTCCACTAGACCCACAAACATTGTCTAAGTAACAGAAATATGAACACCACACGAGGGTTAAATAATTGACATTAAATAAACATCAATAAACATCAATATTTCATATCAAGATTCAGAGAACTAATTGTCACAGTAATGTTTGCTTCATATCATAAATAATGACGTTTTATATTTATATATAGAGTCATGATTTGTTAGCCTACCATGTGCACTGACTGCTAACGTTAACTTTGACTGAGAAAGTTTTAACCACCGTCACGTCAAAATAAACCACAAAATAAACTACTGCTCAATATCTAAAGAAACGTAGTAAAAGTAACAGCTGCGTCAGTTATTTGTAAAATGCATAGGTAATGTTTTACAGTAAAATCTCAATTTAGCTTGCAATGAAGTTATAAATTATAACAACATAGTTTGCTAACATTAAAGTCAGCACCGCAAGTTCGAGGTGCATTACGATTAGCAGCAGCTGCAGCCCATGCGCATATTAGGAATGATTAAACATGATGGACTTACCTGCAAGTGATGCACGGGCATCATCCCGCAGTTTCTTTTTTTCCGATCCTGACTCCTGCTGTCTTTTCGGGCCATTTCCAAAAGTTGCCTACTGACTGGCCGTTTCTCAACCCGAAGGTCGCATATGCAGGCTGCATACGTCATCAAGCCTGGTTTATTTCAGTTAACTGAACATAACCCCTTACGAAAATTAACCATGGTTTTATTGTGGTAAAAGTGTAGTAACCATGGTTTTTTGGTCAATTGATTACTATGAGCAAAACCATGGTTTTACTACACTAACCATGGTTTAACTATGGTTTTTGAAAACCATGGTTGTCAAAACCATGGTTATTTTGTGGTAACCATGGTTTTACTACAGTAACCATGGTTTTTTGGTCATAACTGTAGTAAAACCATGGTTAATTTTCGTAAGGGACATTAGCAGGTCATAAGCATATCACAAAAATATATGATTAACTAAGAATAATAGTCAACTTTATAATCGTTAACATTACGAAATAAGAACGTTTTGATGACGTATGTAGAAATGCGACCTCTGGAGGCTGCAGCCTTCGGATTGAGAAACGGCCTCTGTCAAACCTCGTCAGGCGCCCGCGCGGTCAACCGGCACGGACCATCAAAGGCTGGGGGGCATACTTTCTAGACTAGAGCAATTAAATTATCTCGTTCCCCCTTTTTGTAACATATACATGGATAAAAAGTGCGTAATAATATTTCTATAGGCTAATGAAATAATATCAGCATTATAATTTTTTTTGATAAGACTATTTTTGGTGCCCCCTCAGCACGTGATGCCCTACGCACAGCGCGTGATGCGCGTTATGGGAGCGGCGGGGCTGGGCGTGTTCATCTTTTTGTAAAATTAGTTTTTTATATTTACCCAAAGGCTGTCCATTCTCTTTTGGAGACCATCTTGAATAGATGTCTAGACTGGCTGTGATAAAAGTCTGATCATTTTTGTTGAATTTTACAGTGCATGTACAGTACAGTGGTGTTCTGTGTGTGTGTGTTCAGTGTGTGCGTGTGCAGTGATGGGCAGTAACGCGTTAGAAGTAACGCGTTACTGTAATCCGATTACTTTTTTCAAGTAACGAGTAAAGTAAGGGATTACAATTGCAAAACCAGTAATTAGATTACTGTTACTTCCCCGTTAGCAGGCTGCGTTACTGCGTTATTTTTTAATCTTGATTTTGTTTCGTGAGAATCTCTCGTGTCGTGACGCGAGTGGAGTGACAATGACGTATGAGCGCCGCGCCGTGTATTGTTGAACGTGAGAAGACAACATGGAGCGCGGAAGAGAACAAGACTATGCAGCGTTGCCGTTTAATGCTTGGAAGTACCGACATTACTTTGAGTTTAACCCAGTTAACGGTGACAAAAACATCAGCGTCCGCTGTACACTCTGCGTGGGAACTACTAAAACTTTTATCTACAGCGAAAGATTCCACCTCAAATCTAAGCAAACAATGTGAAACTTACTGTAAAAATCCCTGAACCCCAAGCTGACATGACCGCTGCGGCTCCATCTTATACACGTTCACGCGAAATCTGATGTAAACAACAGACTGTATTTCATGGATTATGCGCATTTGTGGACAAGCTGACGTGACCGCTGCGGCTCCATCTTATACACGTTCACGCGAAATCTGATGTAAACAACAGACTGTATTTCATGGATTATGCGCATTTGTGGACAAGCTGACGTGACCGCTGCGGCTCCATCTTATACACGTTCACGCGAAATCTGATGTAAACAACAGACTACTATATTTCATGGATTATACGCATTTGTGGACAAAAATTGTCATTTGATGAATTTTATTAGACTGATTTCATGGGTAATTCACACATCTGAAACAGAACGGATTTGACTCGCGATCGTTATAAGGTAAGAAGTCCCGTTTATATTTTGCATGTTGTCATCTGGACTTCTGTAACAAAATAACTTATTTCATTTTTGATGCTAGAGCATGTATCTCAAAACAGAGACCATACACTAATGCTAAACCTGTAGACCTTTTAAACGATGTATAGTAATGTTGATATTAATATTATTAATGTTAGCAGGCTTAAAAAACGAATTAGTGCGCGTCGAGAGGTTAAAACAGAGAATGTTTCATTTGATTCAATTTTAGATGATGGAATATGCAGAAAGAATAGAATTAGGCTGAAAGGTCTTGGCCCGGTTGCATAAAGCACCTTAAGTTTTTCCCTTAAGTATGAAAGTATGAAACTTAAGGGGTAAATTCCCCTTACCTACAGTAAGATAATAATTTAAAGGTGTTGCATACAGTATAATCCCTGAAATGGTTCTCTTAGGTAAGGGTAATCGTTAAATGTTTCACGACAGCGACCCAGGTTTATAAAATACTATTGTTGCCATGGAGATGCAACAGAAAAAGCTTAAGGTTAAATGAAACATAAGGGTGAATTCAAGGGAAAATTACACTTAAGGTGGTTTATGCAACCGGGCCCTGTTGCTTTATACTGTGTAGCATATTCAGGTCGTGCATCATGTTTTTGAAAAGTAATTAGTAAAGTAACTAGTAAAGTAACTAATTACTTTTGAAAATAAGTAATCAGTAAAGTAACGGGATTACTTTCTTAGGGAAGTAATCAGTAATCAGTAACTAATTACTTTTTCCAAGTAACTTGACCAACACTGTGCGTGTGTATATGTGTGTGTGTGTGTGTGTGTGTGTGTGTGTGTGTCAGTAAGAGGAAAGAATATGTCATGTTTCTTGTGACCCACTTTGCACCGTTCTGTGCTGTACTGGCCAAGTTTTAAACCTTTGGCACTTATAGCCTAACCCTAATAGGTCCTGTGAGGGTTGGTTGTTTTTTAGATCTGTTGAAATAAACTTTGTAAATATTTAGCATGTTGTAATGAAGTAAGTGCATTTCCGGTAATTCGGTGTCAGTACAATGTCTCTTTTTAGGGCATGAAATATAAACACTAACAGATAGTTGCTATGTAACAAATATAACTATTAGCTGTGTGCGCCGTGTGGCTAATACTTTATCATAAACTGCTGACCAATCAGAATGATTTAAGGGACGCATTTCGACGTATTGACTAGCTATAAATATGGCCAGTGTGTGCTTAAGTAAATTATTATTAAGTGACAATTTTTGTATTGTAGGTGGATTGGGGAGGACCACTGTATTGTAATGTTTCTGTTTTAACTTTTGCATCAATGATGCATGACCAATCTGCATTTATTTACTAAAGTTCCTGTAAACCGGAAGTTGCGATTAACATATTTTAAAAGTAAACGGAATATTAAACGAGGAAAATAGCGGTTTGTGTTTTTTCCACTCTGAATTGTTTGGATATAGAAAAGCAGGTGTGTTATCCAGAAATATAATTCACCGCAGACTGACAGATGGAAGGGGCGGGGTTAACAGATGATCCCAACCAAGCTGTTTACCTGACGTCATCAGAGAAGGATCTCTGCAAGAGGGCAGAACAACATCTTCAGATTTTGATTTAAGTTTATTTTTTAGAGGGGGCGGGGTTAATGACAGTTAGAGGGGGTGGGGTTAACAGATGCTCCGCCCAAACTGTCTAGCTGACATCATCAGAAAGGGATCGCCACAGGATAGCAGAACAACATTTTCAGATTTTAATTAAAGTTTATTTTTTAGAGGGGGCAGGGTTAATGACAGTTAGAGGGGGTGGGGTTAACAGATGCTCCGCCCAAGCTGTCCAGCTGACGTCATCAGAGAAGGATCGCCACAAGAGGGCAGAACAACATTTTCAGATTTTAATTCAAATTTATTTTGTTAGAAGGGGCGGGGTTAATGACAGTTGGAGGGGGCGGGGTTAACAAATGGTCTGCCCAAGCTGTCTATCTGACGTTATCAGAGAAGGATCGCCACAGGAGGGCAGAACAACATTTTCAGATTTTGATTCAAGTTTATGAGGGCACATGAATAAAAAATGCAATATTTTAGTAAAAAATAAAAAAGTCTTAATTTCATGGGGACTTTAAATTACATTTATGCATTTGGCAGATGTTTTAATAAACGCCTGTAAGCAATATAAACTAAAGTAAGACTGACTTTAATAAGTTTATAGCTTGTTCTTTTGGATTTTTTAATATTTATTGTGTTTTTCCAAAAACAAACGATCAGATCCTGGTTTGCATTTTGTTATATTAAGTTACAATAAAGCCGGGGTGAGCATGTGTTTGTGTGAGTTATATTTGTACCAGGCTGCGTGACTGGTTATTATGTCTATTGATAGTGTGGTAGAGTATGTTATAATGCAAAGATCTCTGCGTACCTGCGTTCTGCGTGTCTGCTAATAAATTAGGTGACAGAAATAGGTGTGAGATCAGGATACAGAAAAGCATCTTTACACATGACTGAGAGTTTCACATAGAGACACAATGACATTTTGCCAGCAATTGACATGCTCAACTAATGCGTATGCATTCAGTTCAGGCATTTTAAATAGAAATGATTTGGGTTCACACGAGACGGGATATATTACACACTGACTATCTTTGTTGCAGTTGCAACATGATCAGACATCTAATATCGCAAGAGTCATGTAGTATTAAATTATCTCCAGAAAAAAACTGAAACGGTCTAAAAATAAGGAAATCAGCACTTCCATATCAGGCCAAGCGACAAATGCAAATGCACACACGGACACTCCAAACAATGTTGAAACGCTGTCTGCAGTCGCATGCTGCAAGTGCCAACGTAGGATACAGGTCAGCCGTGTTTGCATCAATCTGCATGTGTCTGTTTTTAAAAGGCGTTCTTGTGCGTCGTCAGGACAGAGTTAGCAACCCCAGCAGTGTGGGATCAGCCATGTGTATGATGCCGTTGTCATTTCTGTCAATGGATATCAGCTACAGTGTATATTTATCTGTCTGTCCCGGCTAACCTCCTATATTTATCTATAGCATCATGTCTCTGTAGAGCTGACTTATAAGCCTCGGGCATGAGGTGAAAAGTCACGGTAAGTTTGTGAAATCGGACGTCTTCTGATTGTGCTGACTCAAAGGTTGAAAGGCCATCTAAGTTCAACCTTTACATTGACATTTATTTCCCCGCCGGGCACTTTTGTGCCAAGCGACTTCTAAAGGACTGCATATAGGAGTGTGTTGTGACATTTACCCCTCCACAGGTAGAGGTAGATTAAAATCAAATGCTTTGTCTTATAATGCTGAAAGTCCATTACTGAACTAAATGGGAAATCTGGAGTGAAATGATATGACAGTGGATTTGAATACTTGTACATTATGCTAGAAATCTAAAGGAAAACGCCTGGCAGATGCCGACTGTAGGCGCTTGTCAGCTTTTTTCAGCAGAGCGCTTTGGTTGCAATAATACTTTAATAATACTTTTTTTTGTTAAACAATGGGATTCATGGAGTCTGATTCCTCCATCACTGTGATTGGATGGCTGAGTGAGAAGTGACATTGACGAGCTGAGTGTTTCACCCAAATTTAAACTTTTATGAAAGAGCACCTAACACATAATGTGTGTTAGCAGTTTGGGAAAACAACCACCCTACGATAAAAAAAATTCACCCGCTCCTTGTTTTTTAATCCTCATTAAACCAAAGCAGGCTCATTAGACATGCTGTTTTAATTTTCTTATCAATGTGAGGTCACATTGATAAAGCCCCGCCCACTTACTGCCCTGCATTACCATAGTTTCCACCCTCAGCAAGTTGTACGCTGTCCACTACATACTATTGTCACACAAATGAACTGCTACCGTTATATGAGTGTTGTTTTGCTGTTTGTATTAAAGTATCTGCCAAATGCATAAATGTAAGTTTACATTTTGTACATGTTTAAATGAAAGACCAAAAAAAAATCTCAGTAGGATTATAGACTTTTAGTCAAATAAGATGTACATTAGTGTATGTGTGTATGGTTTAAAATATCTTGTGCTATGCTAAACTAGTTAATCCGAAGCAGTTCTGGCCCGGTCCCAGCGCTGAATGTGTTCAGAGCTTGATTTAGAAATGTCACATTCCCCGTCTTCACAGATCTGACCACACACATGTGCTTTAACCTTCTGGTTATCTTTCAGTATCATGCTAAATACTTACAGAGGACCATGGTATACTCTTTAATACTATCACTGATGTTTACAATTACCATCATCTATATGCTTTGTGACGTGAAATGCTACATATATTTATTACACGGCTCTCTGGAATGCTTAATTCTGATTGGTCAGTTGACACATTTGCAGGTTCGTTCTTTTCAAATAATAACCGCTCCAAAGTAATAACGCATAGCCGGTACTACTTGTACGATTAAAATCGCTCCGCGCCAATAAAGATCAATAAAGATTACTGTTTGGCGCCATCTTGTGACAAACACTGGACAACCACAATTAAGAATGGATAATTTTGACATAAATTTTAACATGTACAGAAAAAAACAAAACATTTGAACAGTGGATAGAAGAACGAACAACGACAAGACACAGAGAGCTTACTGAGACTGATCTTGACAAAATAGAGCATGACAGCTACGAAGCCAACACACAAAAAAAATACAGAATGGGCATTTAAACTTCTCAAAGACTGGCTAAAAGAGAAAAAAATGGAGACAGACAAGTATGAAGCAGAGGATCTTAATAAGGTATTACGATCATTTTATGCATCTGTGCAAAGTTTCGCGGAAGGATAAAAACTAGGGCTGTCAAAATTAATGCGTTAATAACGCGTTAACGCAAATTCATTTTAATGCAACTAATTTCATTAACGCCGATTAACGCAACGCGTAATTTCTGTTTGACCCTTGGTCCAGCCCAAAGTTGAATGAACAGAGACGCAGACAAATGGGATCATGTCTAAATGATTCAAAGGTTTTCATAGAAATAAGAACATTAACCAAATCGTCTGGCAAATCCAATGCTCTAAATGCTCGTTGGACATCTGAAATGATCTATATTTATACGTCTGAGGTGTAACGTTCCCGTCCTCCTAATGCTTAATCTAATGCAAAGATGCGTCTCAATTCATTTTGGTTTCGCTTTTATGCATGACTTAGAAAATAGACTGCAGGACTTGCTTGATGTTAAAATAGTCATTAAGAGAGATAAAGTTCGGTACCTGATTAATGTTAAAGAGTTATTAAGAGCGACAAGACTCAAAAGCGATCTCCTCACGCTGACTGACTGACATCTGAAGCGCGTGCACACAGACGCGCGAGTGCGCGACCCGGATATATAGACATCTACACAAAATTTAAGTTTTACAAATATCTGCTTTGATAAGAATTCACGCAGGTAGGATCTATAATCTGTTATGTATTAAGTAATTGTTTGGTTAACTGTTGGGTAAAAATATCTGATGTGTAACATTATATTAGATCACTTAGATTTTAAGCAGTCTGTCACAATGTCAACCAAACAAAAGAAAAAAAAGTTTAACATATATTGATTATGTTTTTGCTTTGTGTGTGCTAAATCTTATAGTTTTATCAGTGATTTTAAGGTATTGATGGGTAATTTAATGTATGGATGTGGTCATTTTTCTGGTAATTTAACTTTGCTGACTCTTTCAACTTCAAACAGGTGTAGTTCTGTCATATTTTGTTATATTCCACCAAATCATGCATTGTTCTATGTTTTAATAGAGAATGTCAAAATATGAACAAATATTTTTTTGAAAATTTGCTAATTTCGACTAAATTTGACAGCACATGTCACAAATGATGCAGCATCAAATAAAAATGTAGAAAGAAAATTCTTCTTAAAGGAAAATGCATATACAAAGCAATGGCTTGATGGTTCTGTTAAAAATGTTAACAGGCCGTTGTTAACATTTGCATAAAGCATCTATATATTTATATATGATCAGAGTATTAAAAACCTGAAAAGTGTTAAATTAGGGTAAATTTAGAACGGATAAAAATGTGCGATTAATTTGCGATTAATCGCGAGTTAACTCATGAAATCATGAGATTAATCTAGATTATTTTTTTTAATCTATTGATAGCCCTAATAAAAACGTTAATTTAAAACAAATATGCCAATAAAATGTTCCAAATTCATATTCATGTCAGTTTTTTTTTCTTATGTGACAAGTAGCCGTGTAATAAGCGGGATAATGTAGAGGCAGCCGGTAGTTATTGGGAAATAAGCCCCTTCAGTGTGATACAAGACCCTCCGCTTCGGGTCCTGATCACACTGTCGGGGCTTATTTCTCGATAACTACCGGCTGCCTCTACATTATCCCTTACATATACACATACAGTACAATGCTTAACAAATGTATTAGTACAGCACCCAATGTCACAGCTGTGTTAAACCACAGTAATGATGATTACCAAAATTGATTTTTTTTTTGTGCTGGTTAATCCAACGGTATGTCTTTAATTCAATTCAATTTTATTTATATAGCACTTTTCGCAATTGTTTAATTGTTTCAAAGCAGCTTTACATTAATAGATGCAGGAAAAAACACAGAATAAAAGATAAACAGCAGAATACAGCGGTTAAGATTAACCATACTAGCGTGCGTAGTAAAAATGTAACCTATGTAAGAGGATGCTAAGTGAAGCCAATGTCAGCAGACTTTAGTCGCAGTAGTATTTCTAATGCTATAATTGTTGTTATCCACATATTTACTGCAAGAAAGACAAAAATACGAAAGCACTTTATTATTATTATTCAGATGCCCGATTTCAGTAATTGTTCAGTAAAAGTCCTTAATAGAAAATCTATTTAGTGGTTGGAATGTTATGCTTGAGAAGCTGAATGTGTCGACTTACATTTGGGTATAAAAATGCTTATTCAGTTTAACTCCTAAGGATGACCTTTGAAACAAATTTATGTTTGCCAGTACCTTAATGTAGTGTTATTTACTGGCAGCAGTTTGTTCAACGTTAAATAAACATAAACATGAACAAATCTTTATCTTTACAGAATAAATCTCATGCATAGCATTTTGGGAACCAAAATCTGACGGGAAAAAGGTTGATGAGGATTTCTGGTTCCCAGAATGCTTTACATAGGGCTGTTGTTTTATAGTTTTATTTTTACAGTGTACACATACATCAGATAAAAACAAGGATACTATTTCTGACCCTGGACCGCAAAACCAGTCATAGCATGGGTATATTTGCGGCAATAGCCAACAATTCATTGTATGGGTCAAAATGATTGCTTTTTATGCCAAAAATCATTAGGATATTAAGTGAAGATAATGTTGCATGAAGATATTTTGTACATTTCCTACCATAAATATATCAAAAAATTATTTATTATTAGCATTAACAAATATTGTCCTATCCTAACAAACGATAAATCAATAAAAAGGTTATTTATTCAGCATTCAGATGTGTCAAATACTGACCATTATAACTGGTTTTGTGGTGCAGCGTCACATTTAATCACATTGCAAGTGTCTATGAATTTTATCCATCTACAAAAACCTTTTCACAATGTTTTCTCACAAAAAGATTTGTGATCTTGTCAGAGGTTCAAATATGCTAAATATATAAAAACATACATAATTTAACTACATTTTCATGTGTAACTGTTAAAAAAATATTTTTAATAGTGCTCAGGTTTCCTACATATGGTTTCTAAAAACCAGGTGTTTTTTACTTTTGTGTCAGCCGAACCCACTTGACCTAAAAGTTTTTACTTGAAGTACCCCTTGAGATTTTAAGTGAATATTTCAATAATTTAATAACACATTTGCATGAATTCATTTTTTTTATTTAATCTGTTTTAAAGTTTTTATCAGTATTATTTTATATATTGTTTTTATTACTTTTTATATGATTTTCATCTGATAATTTTCATTTATTGGTACATAAAACCCATCTGTCTATTTTGCATGAGTTCTCAATTTTCTGATGTAGTGTTGTATAACCGTCACTTGACATTAGGAAACAAAATAAATTAATTATATATATATTTTTCTTAGTGCGTTATTCAGATTGTTTTGATTTTAAAAATATTTATGTAAAATGTATTAAATATAATATGTTATTATATTATAATATTTTATATATATAATTATTTATTATAATTAAACATCAACTCACAAACCCCCTGCAATTCCCCTCATGAACCACCAGGAGTTTGCAAACCGTAATTTTGGCAAGCCTTAAACTCTACTAAAGTAGTTTGGGAATTACACTTGCTCATTGACAAACCTATTTGGACCGAGAAGTACAATCAATAAAGCTGACCTGTGATTTATTTTTAACAGCAAACTCTCATTTGTTTGTTCCAGCAGCTCATTGCTGTCAGCCCTGATTATTCACAGTTAGTGGATTGATTGAATCTTTAGTTGTTTAATTAGATACATCAATACACACATCTGAGTTTAATGTTGTTGGGTTGTGTTTTTCTCTATAGGAGATTCAGGAGGTGATGCCCCGTGTGGGACAGGGGCCGTCCTGGGATGAGACCGGCAGTACTACGGAGACCAGTGGAGACTGTGATGATGAGGATGGTTGTGAGAGCTCTGGAAATACAGCGTCCACGCCCAGTGAGTACACACCCATAAAGTCCAATTTATAGTCGTGCGTAAGGAACCTTTAGTTTAGGGTTTCTCGTGAAGCTTGAGGTCTCTTAGCTTTGTTTATTAATGTTAGCAGATTTTAGGGCTTGCCTTTGTTATGTCTGGCAAACGTTCATCACAGTGACCACTTGAGGGGTTCAGAGAGATTGTGTGTCATCCACAGGTGCTGCAGTGCTTTATCTCATTTCATCATCGACATTTTTCTGCTCTTTTGTAATGCGTAACCCAACTTTTTACAGTGGACCTGACTTGTGTAGTATTATTCAATTACTCTGAAACCTGATCTTAACTTGTCTGCGAAATCACCCCGCTGGGCCGTCTGGCAGCCATTTTGTTTCCCGCACCCATTTACCTTTATCTGCGGTTACAGCTTCAGGGTGCTACACATCAAGAGGGCGGGATACAGGAGGACACTTTATCACCGACTAGAAAAACAAAAGACAAGGTCAATGAGAGCAAAAGTGAGAAAAGGAGATTTAAAGAATGATGTCCATCCATCAAGCAACACATATAGTTTATAGCAGTGATTATATTTGTATTCGGTCTACCTTGGACATCTAAAATCAGCATTAAATGTAAAATGTGAAATAAGTTTGCTGTTAAAATGCGTTCTCTTAATATTCAAAGCCACCGATGAGCCGTTTATTGTATGCTGACCATAAAGAAACACTTCTTCGCCTGGGATTTGACAATGGGGCAGGAGTGTGTGTTTGTCTGACCTGTGGCAAGAGTCTATGAGCAACTTGTTTGAACAAGTGATTATTTTTACAACACCGGCGGGTGCTACAAAACTTTATGGGCTTTATACCTTTCACCATGTAGCATTAGTTTTGTCAAAAGTTCTTTGATCATTAAAAATTATTGAGTTTGAATTACCTGCCGTACTTTTACAGTAATATACAGTGGGAAAGATTCAGTAACTAGTATCTTCCTCATCTCATCACATTAAACTGAGCCTCAGATTGATTTGAGCAGATTGTTGTGTGAATCTGTCAGAATGTAACACAGGCTTTGCAAAGACTCTGTTGTTAAATGATAGCTCAGAGGAAAGCTTATTACTTTAAAGGCAGAGTAGGCAGGTTTAAGCCTAAAAACGTCTAAAACACTTTTTTTTCCAAATTTGTTTAAAAAACCCTATAACTGTCACTGTCCCACAGGTGGGACGTTTGGCATTACATATTTAAAACAATAATTACATAGTCTAAACCTACACCAATCTTGACAAACTATATACCGTTGGAAAGCTCTAAGAATGTAGTTTTAATATATCAACACCATTTTGAAAAAAAGTATGTAGTAAGAGTCATTTTCTAAAATGTCGCAGACCAACAGGTGGGCCCAAAATGTTATTACATATTTATTTGTAAATATCCCATTAACCTGAAATAACCTCGACAAACTATATATTGTTGGAAAGCTGAGGGAATGTAGTTTTCATATTTCAAGGCCATTTGATGATAGAATTTGTATAGGGACAGTTATTTTGTTAAATGTCACTCACCCCATAGAAATACATATAAATGATTATATATTTATAACACTAATAACCTATAAACTTGAAATAATCTTGACAAACTATATTGTTGGAAAAATCTAGGAATGTAGTTTTCATATTTCAAGGCCATTTGATGATGGAAATTTAGTAGGGACAGTCATTTTGTTATTTGTCACTGACCCTGTAGGAGTCCATATGAATTCGTATATATTCATAATTCTAATATTCTTCAAAATGAATATATGAATCTTCAAAAATCTTGACAAACTATATATCGTTGGAAAGCTCTAAGAATGTAGTTTTCATATTTCAAAACCTTTTTGCATTAAACACAATGCAGAGACAGTAATTTATTAACTTGTGACAAGAAATTGCAACTAACCGTTGACACCTAGTGGCCTTGGTTGGTAAAACCACTAAAAGTGTGACAGAAACTTCATTTTTTGTTATTTTCACCTAAAATTTGGTTCAGAACTAGTTGAGACTTGTGTCTTTATTGGTGTGGTGTTTTGAGAGTAAAACATTTTAATTTTTATATACATTTGATTAGAGAGTATATACTTTATTGCATTATTTTTATTATTTAAAATAAATTTAAACGGGTATAACTTTTTTGTCATTTAATATTTACAACTTCAAACACCTCAGTGTATAAATTGTCTTCTTTAAAAAGAGACCAAGATTTTGCTTCTAAACCGAAGAATGCCAGAGTTATAGTAATTTTAATGTGCAGATCCCCTTTTCACCGCCCCACTCAAAAGGGGCGCTGACAGTTATAGGGTTAAACTGTCTTTATATACCAATACATAAGTAAAATGTAAGTACTCTGAAAAAGAGAGTATAAAAATCGAGTGTCTGTAGACCTTTTAAACAGCTAATTTTTTCATTCACTCCACCCCCCCGGGTTTCTTCTAAAGCCACGGCCCCAAAACACATGAACGCGCGACGCTGACCGGCTCTGCTGGGAGAAGCATTTACCAGACGAGCGGAGAGGAAGGAGCGCGGTGCATGTAGTAACATCATGTCAGAATCACATGTAATAATACACCTAACTTTATCACTATGAATATAAACAAATATGATAGCTTTAAGTACTCACTATTAAGCTAGCATATCAATACTGGTAAAGTTTAAAATATATTTTGTTTGATTCGGTAACAAACGAGCTAGTTATATTTATAAGACAAAGCTAAAAACAGGTTGCATTGATACATTACCATCAGTTACACTGTGATGAAGGTGAATTTCGTGGAAGATTTATAACATATACGGTGTTTTGCATGTAAGAGTTTCCGTGATGAAAGCATTGTTGACTCTGATGAGGACTACTCGTCTCGGTTGATTTCTTCGTTTATTCCTTTGTTTGCCTAGTTTGCCTTCGCTGACTGGATATGCAGGTACTGTGAGTTCTGAATGCACTTTCTCTGCCGTACTTTTGCTCTTCCTAGAGTGCCTCTTGCACGTTCAAATCAATCGGGTGTGCGCATGTCTGGGCAGATCCCGTAGCAACAGGGGTGGTGCCATGGTCGCGAGAGAGAGTGATAGTCGCGCAAACCAATCATTTGTTTTTTGTCCCGAATGGAGAAATGAGCTGTGTTTAAAACGTCGTGAGAGGTCTACAGACACTCGAGTTTTATACTCTCTTTTTCAAAGTACTTACATTTTAATTATGTATTGGTATATAAAGACAGTTTAAACAAATTTGTAAAAAAGTTTTTTAGATAATTCCTGCCTATTCTGCCTTTAAGTTTCCACTAGGGATGCGTCGAATGTCTAGGAATAACTAGGAAAATGAAAAAAAAATGTTTGGATGTTCGGTATTCAAGAGTTTTTTTTTTATTTGGCTTTGGCCAATAAAATCCCTAGTTTGAACTTTTATAGCTCAGGAGATTTACGTTCTTAGTTTTTTCATTTAAGTATCAACTTAGTCTCGGATGTTTCTTATAAAATTGCTTTGGAGAAATACAAATAGAAACAAGTGAGTGCTAAAATGCATTAAATGCATACATTTTTACAAGATGTAATTTAAGTCTCAGATGTGCCCAGTATGTGTCTGTGAAGTTTCCGCTCAAAAATACCCCACAGATCATTTATTATAGCATGTTTAAAATGTCCCTATGTGGGTGAAAGCAAGAACACGCTGTTTTAGTGTCTGTACCTTTAAATGCAAATGAGCTACAGGTCCTCACTTTCTTACTAAAAGAGACAGTGAGTGCTTTCAGTTAAAATAGATCTGAATAATACAGTCTGAGACAACAATATCTAACTATTAAGATATAGCGGACAGCGTACAACTCACTGAGGGCGTAAACCATGATAATGCAGGACTGTCAGTCAGTGGGAGTGGGCAGGGCTTAATCAGTGTGATGTCATATTTACAAGAGAATCAAAACAGCATGTCTAATGCGCTTGCTTTGGTTTAATAGGAATTAAAAAAGGAAAGGATGGATTTTTTTGTTCACACACTGACAACACACATTTATTTCCAAAAACCATATGAAAGTGGATTTTGCATAATATGTTTCCTTTAAAAGTATGGGGCTGTAAAATGTATGTACAATGTAAATGTAAAGTAATCTGGATTTGCGATTGGATTTTTATTCATATTAAAATCTTCAATAATATTAATTTGATTGTAGACTTGGCAAATCTGAACCCGGGTTAACACATTGTTAGATCTCCTTTGAAACTCTAACGGAGACATTTGTGAGATTTTTAAATCTTTATGTCAGGAAATACTGGAGACACAGAGACTTAAGCAAAAGTTTCCATTTGCTCCCCAATATCTAGGAGAAATAATTGAGATATTATTTGTTTTCTTATTTAGGGCAGTCTGCTTTTGATAGCAACTACATTGGTGTTTTTGTAAGACAATGCCAACTTTTCTCTCTTTTTGTCATTGCCTGTTTACATACAGTGCTTAATAGTAAACGTGTAAGCGAACAGACACACATGTGCTCGTATCCTTGTACTATAATAACATGTTTAACACAAAAAATTCTGTTGTTTATTTACCTCAAAACTACATCAACATGAGGGGTCATGCTGAAGGTATCTTGTGTTTTAGCACCTGGTCACAATGCTGAAGCGAACCTGCTGACCAAACGAAATAAGCAACACAAACGACATTGTCTGTTTTCATTCCAGCTGTCTTTTGGAAGAAGGCGCACATTTCTAAGGGTTTGGTGTTTGGATAGGTGCTCTGGATGTGTTGTGGGCCAGAAGAAGGTGTTTTGCTGGATTATGTTGAGATGTGCAGATGTTCTGGAGATGTTTGAGACCTTTGTCTTGTAGGGAACAGCATCAGGGGCTTTGAGACTATGACTGATGTATTAGATGACTTCTTAGGAAATATGAACCCAGTTGAGATACGGTTGAGTTCTCATTTAAGATCCACTTGTGATTTAAAAGAAAAAATGGAAATATTTACGAGAAAGACAGTAGGAAACCATTCACCATTTGCTTTCCATTTAATCTAACTAAGAAAAGCCATCCCTTTTTCTTAGCTTTTTATAGTCTGAATGGAACCAGACAGCTTTTTATAGCATCCCTTTATTTTTAAGAGTGTAATGGACTCTTGTATTACTTCTCATCATTATGCCCACTGTGACATCATACCCTGATCCATCACATGTTCATCCATGAATCCTGTTTCTTGCCGAGGTCAATATTTCACAAGCATGCCGTTGCATGCCTCTCCATTGACCTTTGTTCCTTTACCCCGTGGTGCTGTCGTCATGACGACGAGGCATTTAAATTGATGGAGGAAGAGTTTGACAAGGCCATGGCATCAGCCCTATGGGCACGGTGTGATTAAACACTTTGACCTCTGACCTCAGGGTTGTTCATTCATTTGCCGATGTGTTCCACACTGCGGGTGTCAGGACAGAAGCTGAACACTGAGATCATGAAGTCACTGTTTGATATGATCATGGTGGACAGGTCGTGCCCTCAGCTGTATTTTATCATTGGCCATGCTAGATTCGTCCTGTAATGTTCATGTTAAAGAAAGGCAGATGCTTGTATCACATATCATAATGAGAGCTGTTACATTTATCAGCATTGCTAGTTTCTAATTTAAAGTCAACATGATCTCAAAATTCATCATACATGACCTTCTTGGTTTTATTCAAGTCATCAGTTTGCTTATCTTATGTTTTTTAGCTGACATCATCTAGGCCAAGCAGGCTATTGGTTACCTTTATTGGGTAATTTTATAGCTATCACAGTATTTTATTTCTACATGATTTTAAAGTCTGTGTTAAGTCTGATATTAAATATGTTCTCAGTTTGTCACACCACAGAAGAATGTGTTATTAACCACCCAGCCAAATTTAAATGACGAAAAACGCCTAGTAAATAAAAGTTTTCAAAATCTTGGAAAACAGGCAAGATTCTCCGCTCTCAAATGCTGGCGTGTCCTTTGTCAGGCTTCTCTCTCAACTTTCAAACACCACTACAACCTGAATGAATGCTTGTGATTTTGTTAGGGGCGGGGCCATGCGCGGTGGCTCCAGTGCATCATCGAGCCACCGCTTTAACCCCGCCCAAATAATTCTGAACACAGAAATGTGGAAAAACTGTTTAACGATTTTCCTTTGTAACATGTTTCAGCAATACATTTCTAACATTTATAATGTGTTTATAAACAAGTGTCGAAAATGACTTTACATGGACTTTAAATAAAATTTTAGTTTTCTAATGAAAGAAAGTAACAATTTACTTGAAGGAGTGCTCATAAGACTGTCATGACACTTTTATAATCATGACATGAAAAGTGTCATGAACATGAAGGAGATTTTATGCACATTTATGACGATTGTCATTAAGTGTCATTTGTTCAATTATGTCATTTTTATGCAAAGATGACATTGTTTGAGATGTCTTTGTTATGACAACTTGACATAAACCAATACATCATAACTTGTCATAAATCTGTAATAAACATGACATAGCAGAATAATTATCACATTTAAGAAACTACCTAGCTTTATGGGTTAACATTACATTAAACTGTCATTTAAATGTCATTGAGTGTTAATCTATGTCAAATAATTTTAAATACATTAACAAAATGCAACAGACACGTCAAAATATTATACTTAACTTTATGTTTGTACACAAAACATAAAAACTGACAACTAACAGAACTTGTTCTTCCTCACACAGAGGGTTCTGAGATTTCTGACATAGAAGAAAAACGAACAAAACATTTAATTAATTTAATTCAATGTTATTAACGTTGCAGCGATATGGACCCAATGCTGCATGGCTTAACCCATTATTGTGCTGTTTTCTTTTAATTTAGGTGAATCAGTCTCCAAATGCAATAAAATATAATTTAATAATTTTTAATGATTATTATTATTATTATTATTTTATTAATATTATTATAGAATAATTGATTTTATTTGTTAAACACATGGTGGGAACTTAAAAAGTGAACTGAAGAATATTCATGACGCCATTATCAAACTATTTGATAAAGTATTAACACTTAATGACATTTTAATGACAAATTCAATTTGTACCACTGTAGTTGAGGTCAAGAAAAATATTCATGACGCTGTTATAAAACTATATGACAGAGTATTAACACTTGATATTTTAATGACAAATTCAATTTGTATCACTGATAAAAAGTGGTCAGTTATGTTGTCTTGGTTAATGTCAAGTTGTCATGAAAAGTTATGATGTATTGGTTAATGTCAAGTTGTCATAACAAAGACATCTCAAACAATGTCATCTTTGCATTAAAAATGACATAACTGAACGAATGACAGTTCATGACAGTTGTCATAAACGTGCATCGAATCTCCTTCATGTTCATAGCACGTGTCATGTCATGACCAACCTGATCTCACGAATTTTGTGCTAATTTTTCCGTGGCATTCTCACGGATCTCCGCATTTTTCCGTGGCCCTGCTACGGACTGTCTTTTTCCGTGGCATTCTCACGGATTGGTTACTCAACTGTTTTGTCCTATTTTCTTACCATTTTCGCTTCGGTTTAGGGTTAGATTTACATAAAATGACATCCCTACCCAAACCCAACTCTAACCCCATAGCCAGGCGACAATTGTTTAATGTTAAGAAAATATAAAAGAATAAATCCGAAAAAATAGTATAAACCAATAGTTAAAGTGACATACTAACGCAAAAACCAAATCTAACCCTAAACCGAAGCGACAATGGTTTGAAAATAGGAAAAAGCAGTTGAGTAACCAATCCGTGAGAATGCCACGGAAAAAGACAGTCCGTAGCAGGGCCACGGAAAAATGCGGAGATCCGTGAGAATGCCACGGAAAAATGAGCACAAAATTCCGTGACTATCCCACGGAATTTTGTGAAATCATGTTGGTCATGACTATGAATGTGTCATGTCAGTCTTATGAACACCCCTTCAAGTAAATTGTTACCGAAATGTTAGCAAAAGTAATTTAAAACATTTAAGCATAAACTATCAGGTTAAAAATAAATAAATAAATAAGATCATGAGAAAAATTTGTGTTTTTTCTGTCTTGAAACATTAAATGTGTCAGTTCAGTCGAAATTGTTTATTGGTTGACAAGGCCTTAAATCTAATCTGATTGGTTGATGGGAATGTTGTTTTAAGAAACATGGCCTGTTTGAGTAATTTACATTATGCGTTTGGATACATTCATGTGAACCTGTCAGTATAGTTTTGTACCTACAGTATAAATATTGTACCTGAAAACCAGATCTGCCAGCCATCGGAGTGAGCGACGCTGATCTTTATTTAAACTCTTAATCCTTGTGTTAATTTTCCTGTGGCAATGGGGGCATCTCTTGTTTATGGACGTTTGTTTGTGTTACGCAGGAACGGCTGCCAAATTTATTTCAGCCCCATTATTGATTTATAACTTCAGAGGAATTCATTGATGAGCTCCAGCCAAAACTAAAAGTGCACTGCCAGTAAAACTGCTATTGAATGATCATTAGATGTCATTTTTACTTTTACTTTGGTGATGCAGTCAATTGTGGATGTTATCCAAGAATGTACTGCATTAAAAGATTCATCATGACTAAAATGTTGTTGTTCCTCTTACAACACATGGATCTCAGAGGACGGACGGTTTCTCTGCCAACACTTTATTCTTAAGCAAGATTTCACGAAACAGACCTACTCAACAAGCTATCAATGTTAACGTGTCTTATTCTCTTAACTCTCCCCAGTCTCCGAGTCTTCCGTCTGTTTGCTATTCAGCCGCCTTAACTTCTTTCTGGGGCCAAAATAAGGCTGATGGCCATTTCAGACAGCTCATTATTGCTGATCATGCTTTGTTTTCTCTTTTGTTTATGGCTCTGACTATTTGGCGACCATGGAAAGAAGATGGATGTTGGCTGTTTTTAGCCAAAAGTTCCTGCTTTTGTCTCTATCTCCTCTCATACCAGTTTTCGCCCCTCGGTAACCAAAGCTGGGAACTCATCTCAATGGATGCGGGCTTGGACCGGGCACATGAGAATTCCGGAATCCTCCGAGTCTCTTAGCAACCGGGGCTTATGTGGCAGCAGCAGAACTTAAGAGACTGTGTGGTGGTGAAGTTGTGTTACTTTGGTGAAGCTAAAAAATGAAGAGTAGAAAACCAAAGAGAAAGCCGGATGAGTCTTTCTGTTTTTGGTGTATTATACAGTTACCTTTATTCATTTACATTCATTCATTGAGAAAGCATTTAAAGTTTTGCCAGAGAAGCCAACAATAAGCATAGTCTACAAAGCTATAATATTGAATTATTGTAAAGATACACCAGATTACACATTTGAGAAGAAGTTCTCATCTGGTTTTGTATTTTGTTAAAAACAAACAGTTCGCAATGGAAATATTGGGTTAGTTTCTAAGTCATTAAAATCTACTAAATATATACGACCAACAATACTGTATGCATATTAATAATAGGACATGAATGCATGAACAAACACTGGGCCAAATATTAGCAAGTCGCATACTGTATGTTTAATTTACACATTTCTTTAATTTAGTTGAATTTATTTATTTTTCCTTTCTTTTAAAGGTCACAATGCAAAAATATGTAGTTTAGAAAATGTAAATAAGGCAACCTGATGCCGTAAGATTTTTTAGCTGTCTTACATTTGTGACCCTGGATCACAAAAACAGTCATAAGTTGCATGGGTATATTAGTAGCAATAGCCAACAATACATTGTGGTCAAAATTATAGATTATACATTAAATGTGTTGTCCGTAACTAGAGACATCTTTTTGTTATTATTGGAACAACAAATTGTGTGTTGTTTTAACACATCTTGTGTTGTCCCTTTTATTTATTTTAACACAAAATGACACATTTGGACAACTTTAAAGGTGATTTTCTCAATATTTAGGGTTTCGAGCACGAAGTGCTGAAAACCTATTGTATTTGTACTGATTTTTATTAGGGTTTCGAGCACGAAGTGCTGAAAACCTATTGTATTTGTCTGTTTTATTATTATTATTATTTTTCCGCCTTAAAACGCGTCGCCCAGCCCAAACCGTAAGTCGTAGAAACTTGCCACTTGGTCAACTGGTTGTATATAAGCAGGCTACTCAGATACAGTGAATCAGCCAAATCGGCCCATAGGTGGCGCTATAGCAATGCCCGACGCGTTGGGCCTCATAACTCCTAAACCGGACATCAGACAGTCAAGTGTTTGGTATCATTGTAATCTCTGGCTCCAAACTTAAAAAATGTATATCTCCGATTTCATTTCCGTCATTAAAAATTTTCCGCTATTTCCGATTTTGTCGAAAAAAATAAAAACGAACTAGTCCTAGGTTTTTCGCTCGATCGGAATCGTTCCAGTGCTAAAATGTTCCTTGGAGTTCGAATATCAATAATTATTAAAAAAAAGTTGAACTTTCGACTCACGGTCGACATGCCACGCCCAAACGTCTGAAGTGTGCGCAGCCAATTGGACTTTTTTGGCTATAACTGGGGACAGAAAGGAAGTATCAACACGACACTTGGTATTTGTGATGAGAGTCATGGCCTGAGGTTGCGTGCCTCGTTTCGTCACCGCGCCACCTAGTGGTCAGACGAATCATTTAAATGCTTATAACTTAGGCTGAGTTTGACATATTTTCATGGGACTTTTTTACTAAGAGTTTTGAATTGTTGCCGAGTCCAACGATACCAAACATGGCAGGTTTCGCCTTACGGTTAGCCCTGCGCAGCAAAATAGCGCTTAAAAAACATGCGCGAATAACTCCGCGAGGGTTATTCTGATCGACTCGAAACAACCATAGGAAGAAATTAACTTTACCTTCTGAACAAAAAGTTATATTGGTGTTATGTTAAAATTTCCATCAGAAATGGCAGAAAATTGCAAAAAACGAAAAATTACATTCATTTTTTGTGTTTTTTAGATATAAATGCTTATAACTCTGCAACGAAATGACATTTTTTCACCAAATTTGATACGCTGATGTCTGAGCAGAGTCTGAGGCAATACAAAAAAAAAATTGTATGCCTGCACCACTAGTTGGCCTCATAATTGAACAAAACAACTGTTGACTGGTGACAACTGTACTAAACTAAAGTGAATAGCCGTGATTCTAGCTACAAGTAACACAGTCATGACCTGAGGTTGCATGCACGAGTCTGTCATAGCGCCACCTAGTGGTTATTTGTTTTTTTCACTTAAAAATACTGCAAAATTACATCTAAAATCATGAGTCATCATGGATTATGTCTTTCATGGCTTTGAGTATAATCATTGGTGGATTACAATTCACTCCCTAGCAACCGATGAGAATACCCTAGCAACCATTTACAAGAGCTGTATCTCTGTATCAGAACATCGTAGAGACATGGGTTTCGGCTCTTTTGACTCATTAACACTATTTTAACATTTTGTGACCCAAGTTTTGCCACTGCAAGCACCACTTTCACTGAATGATAACACCTTTTTTGCTGACAACTTAGAACACGTGTGTCTGGTAGCTGCGAATGACTTCACATTAAGGACGTGACATGTTTGTCCTATAGGTGCACGTGTGTTTAAGCATACATAGTCTGTATGAACCGTTTCTGACCACCTCTTTTGTTTTTGTGGATGCTGGATCAGCCTGGTCGACGATGTCTGACGTATTTGACCTGCTTTAATGCTCGAAACCCGGTAAATGCTGCTTGCAGCTTTAATTTTTATTATTTTTCTTCTGCCGTAAAACGGATCGTGCAGACCAAACCGTAAGGCCTAGAGACTTGAGACTTGGCCAAATGATAGGTCTCACTCGTGCGCGAACTTGACAGAGTATGAACCCAATCGGCCTATGGGGGGCGCTACAGCGATGGCAAACACGTTTATGCTCATAACTCCCACAATTCTTGTCCAAATGTCAAGTGTCCTATATCCCTGGATTCCTTGCATCAAGACGAACAAAATGTATATCTCCGATTTCATTTCCGTCATGAAAAATTTTCCGCTATTTTCGATTTTGTCTAAAAAAATAAAAACGAACTAGTCCTAGGTTTTTTGCCCAATCGGAATCATTCCAGTGCTAAAATGTTCCTTGGAGTTTGAATATCAATAATTATTAAAAAAAAGTTGAACTTTCGACTCACGGTCAACATGCCACGCCCAAACGTCTGTAGTGTGCGCAGCCATTTAGACTTTATAGGCTATAACTGGGAACAGGAATGAAGTATCAACACGACACTTGGGACTTGTGATGAGAGTCACAGCCTGAGGTTTCTTGCATCGTTTCGTCACAGCGCCACCTAGTGGTCAGACGAATCTAATAATGCTTATAACTAAGGCTGAGTTTAACGTATTTTCATGGGACTTTTTTCCTTAGAGTTTTGAATTGTTGCCGAGTCCAACGATACCAAACATGCCAGTTTTCGCCTAACGGTTAGCCCTGCGCAGCAAAATAGCGCTTAAAAAACACGCGCGAATAACTCCGCGAGGGTTATTCCGATCGACTCGAAACAACCATAGAAAGAAATTAACTTTACCTTCTGAACAAAAAACTCTATTGGCGTTATGTTAAAATTTCCATCAGAAATGGCCGAAAATTGCAAAAAACGAAAAATTACCTCCAAATTTGGTGTTTTTTACACATTAATGGTTATAAGTCTGCAACGAAATAACATTTTTTTACCAAATTTGATACGCTGATGTCTGAGCAGAGTCTGAGGCAATACAAAAAAAAATGTATGCCTGCACCACTAGTTGGCCTCATAATTGAACAAAATCTTTGACATTGAGTGAGCCCAATGGTCATACAACTGTTTCTTCACTATACTAAACTGAATAGCCGTAATTCTAGCTACAAGTAACACAGTCATGACCTGAGGTTGCATGCACGAGTCTGTCATAGCGCCACCTAGTGGTTATTTGTTTTTTTCACTTAAAAATACTGTAAAATTACATCTAACATCATGAGTCATCATGGATTATGTCTTTCATGGCTTTGAGTATAATCATTGTTGGATTGCAATTCACTCCCTAGCAACCAATAAGAATACCCTAGCAACCATTTAACAAGAGCTGTATCTCTGTTTAAGAACATCGTAGAGACATGGGGTTCGGCTCTTTTGACTCATTAACACTATTTTAACATTTTGTGACCCAAGTTTTGCCACTGCAAGCACCACTTTCACTGAATGATAACACCTTTTTTGCTGACAACTTTGAACACGTGTGTCTGGTAGCTGCGAATGACTTCACATTAAGGACGTGACATGTTTGTCCTATAGGTGCACGTGTGTTTAAGCATACAAAGTCTGTATGAACCGTTTCTGACCACCTCTTTTGTTTTTGTGGATGCTGGATCAGCCTGGTCGACGATGTCTGACGTATTTGACGTGCTTTAATGCTCGAAACCCGGTAAATGCTGCTTGCAGCTTTAATTTTTTATTTTATTGCACCATCAGATTTCAGATTATCAAATAGTTTTATCTCTGCGAAATATTGTCCTACCCTAACAAACCATGCATCAATGGCAATCTTTTTTTTAACTTTCAAACCTGTATACATTTTTTTCTGCTGAACACAAAGGAAGATATTTTGAGGAATGTTTGTAACCAAACCTTTCACGAGCTCCATTCACTTCCACAGTAGGAAAAAATGATCGTATGTGATTGGGGCTCATAAACGGTTTGATTACAAACATTTCTCAAAATATAGTCCTTTGTGTTAATCAGAACAATGAAATAATGAGTAAATGATAACATAATTTTCATTTTTGGGTGAACTATCCCTTTAAACTTTTCTCTCTCCCTTTACTGTCATGCATCTCTGTATAATCCTGTAAGTTAAAGGCTAAAATCATAAAAACTAAATATAATTTTTTTTATGGGCAGACCTCACACATTTAAATGGGACATTTCACAAGACTTTAAGATGTAAAATAAATCTTTGGTGTCCCCAGAGTGCGTATGTGAAGTTCTAGCTCAAAATATCATATAGATAATTTATTAAAGCATGTTAAAATTGCCACTTTGTAAGTGTGAGCAAAAATGTGGCGTTTTTGGGTGTGTCCTTTAAAATGCAAATGAGCTGATGAAATGCAAACACTGATCGCCATAAAGGTGTTTTGTTGAAATTAAAACTCAGGTGTGCTGTCAATTATTTTTCTCCCTCTCTGCACTAAATGGCAGTGCCGTGGTTGGATAGTGCAGATTAAGGGGCGGTATTATCCCTTTCTGACATCACAAGGGGAGCCTTATTTCAATTACCTATTTTTTCACATGCTGCAGAGAATGGTTAACCAAAACTAAGTTACTGGATTGTTTTTTCACAATTACTAGGTTGAAAGAAGCACTGGGACCCAATTATAGCACTTAAACATGGAAAAAGTCAGCGTTCTCAGTCTTGACCATTGTTAACAGGATGTTTCTGGATCACAGGGACCTTTGAAGTACATACTGCAACAGTATACCCTACCTTTACTTCTCTTTCTCATGATGCGACAGGTGAATTTGTTAGCAGCCAAACAACTTTAACATCAAGACAGCAGCCATCACAAAAAAGCAGCTCTGTGTGTGTGCATGAGTCTGTGTGTTTGCTTAAGGTCTCCTTCACCTACAACCTTCAAACATCACTAGTGACACACCAGTCTCTCTCTCACGCTGTCGCTGTCACTGACTGAAGGCGTTCATATCGATTTTACCCTCACCAGCTTCATTCAGCTCAGAGCGACTGTCGGCTGCACAGGGAGCGTGTGATTGACACCAGCTAACTGATAGACCAACCCACTCCATATGCATCTTATCTTTTCACTCACGTATGATCCGCCTCACTCTTTTAATTGCAGTAAAGGCCAAGTTTCTATGACAACCTTATTTATTTGATCATGGCATTGATGGGCACAAAGATCGATCAAAAGATAAAAAGAAAATCTTGCGCTGATGTCTCCAAACAGAAGGCCGTCATCATCCTGTCAGTAAATGACAGCGTGAATGTAGCCTGTAGAAATGGCTATCACAGAAGGAACGAATAGAGTACATATTGCCATGGTCCAATGTTTTGTCATACCTGCTCAAGGCAGGTAAATTCAGAAATTTTACTGGCCATAAATATTTCTTTCTGACAAAAAAAATGGTCAGGAAAATGATCCATGCTATCACTGGGGCAGTACCCTTTAAAATGTCCCAATATGTACCATTTAGTTACAGATATGTATACATGTATATAAATGAACTCTTTTGATGCAAATGTGTACTTTTTGAAGGAGTGACAGCTAGGGACATTTCAAAAGTCTTAACATTTAGGGTGTTTTTTCAGACATGTAGATTGATTGCTTATGTTTTGAAACCAGGGGTTCAATGGTGATTGAACAATGTTGCGATTTAATATTGGTTTAGTTTGCATTCACAAGGCAATATTTCCAAACCAACCAGACTTTGTTAATACATGTGCGAGTAAACTCTCTTTTAATTGGTCAAAGTGCATCTGTTTGTTTTCCGTGATTCCGCTCAAATTTGCCCATCAGGATTGACAGACATCAGCTTTGTGGAATTATTGTGTGGTTTATTTGCTAACCGCAGTCATATTACTTCATTATTGTAAGCAGGAATCAAAAATTTGTTGGGACAACATTCTTATCATGTTGAAAAAAACAGCATGGACCACCATGGGAATTATGCTGGTATATGCTGGTTTGATGCTAGTTTAGCTGGTGGTCACCAGCATACCAGCACCAAAACACAACATATGCCGGTCTTGCTGGTATGCTGTTTTTTTCAGCAGGGTATTGTGGAGGAGAGCAATTAGAAGACATTTTATAAGTAACAGGTGCGCTTTGGTTTAAATGGCGCTTTTGAATTCGTCACCAAAAAGCTATCAGGTATGTTCATGGTTAAACAAGCAATAAGATTGCCTGTTTGTTGGGATGGATTGCTTTCACACTTTTACCAAACCTCTCCAGAGTTTGTTTGCAATCGAGCTGAGACCACCTCATTCAGGCAGTGGTTTTGGTGCGGATCCGAGCGCGAGTGCCATGTTCACATATGCCTAAACGAACCGAAAACGCACCAGGTTTAACGCACCGAGGAACCGGATCCACGTGGAATTCTTTCTAAAAGTTTCCCTTTTTTGGGAGGAGATTATTTAAATGATTCACGCATCGCGAGTGCATAAATTAAAAGTCCTGAATTGGACCTACAGCATATCTCTCTCATTTACATGTATAACACATACAGTACACACATAACTGCAAGCCAATCCAAATAACTTACAAAAACGTATCATAAAGGTAAAACATCACAGCATTTTCCATTCAAAGCTCAGACTCCAAACACTTTCGCTTGGTTTTATAGTGAGGTTTAGACTACTTTGCTATAACAAATATCCTTATAAGTTGTACTGTATCCAGTTACACTGTACTATCCACAACAATTAACTACTAATAGTTTTACAGTACCTGTGGTCTTACTATCACATTAAAATTATGCTTTGTGTGCAAGAGCTAATGTTAGCTTTTAAATAGATGCATTTCTTCGTAGTGTAGATTAAATGCTGACCCATTTGTAAGTCACTTTGGATAAAAGTGTTTGTTGAATGAATGCATGTAAATGTAGTTGTCTTGCCCAGCGGAGAGTTGAGATGGGATGTAAACTTATATTGGAAGCACTGGTTTATGGCCTGTTTATGGGTTCTTCGATGCTAAAATCACATTTGGTAAATCACTTTTTACAGCGCATTGGATTGCTAGTGTCATTCTTTGAATACACGAGTACACATAATCTCTATCGAATAAACACACATAAGCTTACAGTCTCTAATCTGCTTTACACAGCTCTTTAAGAGACTGTCCATAATTACATTAGCAACTAACAAGCAAAACACTTACTGTAAAACATAGAAAATTGAAACAAGATGGACAGAAACGTTGTAGGTTGCCACAATACTTTGTATTATTTTTTTGCATCATTCCCGGTTGACTACAGGAAGGCCCATCTAATGAGCATCACATTGACATGCTGACGTGGGCATGTTGCTGAAGCGATGTGTTTTTGAATCATTAATATTTTGTGTTGTTGTGTAGTCACGAACAGAAAGCTATGCTCAGTGTCAGATTTCTTCCTGTTGAGTCAGAAAATTTAACCTTATCATCCTGTTTGGACAGAAGTGCTGACCACTGTTTTGTTTGAAACAGAAACGTCAGCTGAAATATTTTGCAAAAATCTCTGTTGCATTGACGAATCAGGGGTTTTGATGCTCTGCATCTCTACATCATGCCGATCTGGTTCTTATCTAGCTGTGTGCTGAAATCTCAGATCCTGGATCAGTGTGTGTTGTGTTTGTTGTTTTAGGTGGATAGTGACTGGAGTCCTTGAAAGAGTCGACTCAAGTGCTAATAAATAGAATAATAAAAAAAGTGTGATCACCGTCTATAAATATCTATACCTTTACTGAGTTTGTTTATTATCCCACCTACACAAGTAAATGAAAAACGAAAAATATATAAATAAATTGTACTTTCAAAACCAGTTTTTCAAAAATGGTAGACACACATGTAAGGCAAGGTATTAATTGTCATGGATTTTCCAGATGGAATAATGGATGCAGTAGAGAGATATGTAAAATAATTTGTTTTATTAAAGAATTGCATAAAGACTGGCTCAGCTTGGTGTTCATCAACGAGATATGACAGCTGAACTTCCTCTCCAAACCCCCAACTCCTTTTCTTATAGTTTCATTGCAAGCTTGCAACCCACACATTTCCTGTTTTTAACACCTTTTAAAGACTCCATAGCATCAATTACTAATTCTGTATCTGTCAATTTTGCTTATTTGAGCTGACCAATTGTCTGGTTATTAGTTTTCAACTTTTTAGTTTCCACCAATCAGCAATTAGGTTTGCTTCGTTGCTACAGAGCAAGTCATTTTTGTTTCAATGCACCTGCACTTTTCTTGGAAACTTAACGAAGCACTTGCAATGAACTTAGTTCAAAAGGACAATGCACTTTGATAAACCAAAACTTAACAGCAAAACAGTTCTATTCAGGTGACAGAAGACACATTAATATTCAACTTTAAGATATGAAAAAACTCAGTATGTAAAACCATATGATAGTAAAACAAATGAAGAGTTTGGTTGCAAAACTAGGTAACTCTTTTTTTAAACATTTTTGTCAAAACATGTTTATTACTATGTTATCATGTTATTATTTCGTTTTATGGTGCTACTTATCTGTATTTTTTAAGTTATGAAGGTTTAAATCAAAACAAACCAACTGCAGTTGAATTGATATTAATTGGAATGCACAACCAAAAAAATGAGATTTCTGCAACGAAACTGTTCAAATACAGAATATAAATGCAATATGAATCTCCTAAATTCTCTCACAGCATGTTGAATAGTAAAGGAAAATATCCAAATCCATATCATTTCATGTATTAGACATTGTTATATTAACATATTCTAACTGCATGTTAAATTGTAATAAAAAAGGATGCACTGATATATCAACCTGTAAAAAAATGTACTGATACCCATTAAATATTAAACTAATGATGTTTCTTTACATTTTTCACTGAGAAATTGCATTTTCCTGTTCTCTTCTGATTGACAAGATATTTTGCCCATAACTGTCTGCAGTTTTTAAAGTTTCGGCCGATAGCGATAGTGTGAAAAATTGCTTTGATCGACTGGCATCAATTATTGGCCGATATATTGGTGCATCTCTATTTTTCTGGCCGAAAAACAGCTGATGATCGGTGCCGACTATATCCTGGCAATCAAAAGAGGTGAAAAAATGCAACAGAATTCATGATGTGTGATTATTTTGAATTGGGTCACAATGACAAAAGAATTTAAGTTTGTATGCTCTTCACTTTTAGGATTTAATGAAATAATAATTTAAGTAAAAAGAAAAACTATCTATCGGTATCGGTATTTTATTCAAAGTAATTGAATATCGGTATCAGTAGTGTTGTAGTCAAGACCACCTAAACCGAGACCAAGTCATGACCAACACCAAGACAGGCCGAGACCAAGTCAAGACCAAGACCATTGCAAGTCACTGCATTAAAACACTTATGATAAAATGTGGAATATGCATATGATTAGACACTTCTTGTCTGTGTGCGTGCGTGCATGCGTGCGTGCGTGCGTGCGTGCGTGCGTGTGTGTGCGTGCGTGTGTGTGTGTGTGTGTGTGTGTGTGTGTATGCCATCAGAGAAGTTGATAAAATAACCAAACGCATTGCAGATATGTGGGAATTTATCTTTGTCTATAAGCAAATAAAAGTGAACAAACACTAAAGAGTAAAATAAACTTAACCATTTATTCTGAACTGTCTTTCCATGGCTTGCCATCCACTTAACACAATGCAGGTGTTTTTAGTAATAAAATTAGAAAGAAATGGGAGAAACGTAAACAATGCTTAAACAATGACAACATCATATGCCAAATCTGATTACACTGCATAAAATTCATGATAAAAAATAAATTTGTGATGTGCACTGCAAAAAAATTATTTTCAAGAAAAAAATGTCTTTTTGTCTCAAGACCGGTCTCAAGACCACTTTTTAAAGGTCTTGGTCTCGTCTTGGAATCGACCACATTTTTACAAGTTCTTGTCTCGGTCTCAGACAAAGAGGACTCTGAATTTTATTTCAAGACCGGCCAAGACCGCAACTGATGGCACACTGCAAAAAAATTATTTTCAAGAAAATTGTAGTATTTATGTCTTGTTTTCAGTAAAATTATCTAAAAATTCTTAAATTAAGATGCTTTTTTTGATGAGCAAAACTACCCAAGAAAATAAGTCTAGTTTTTAGACCAAAAATATCAAATTTAAGTGATTTTGTGCATAAAACAAGCAAAAAATCTGCCAATGGGGTAAGAAAAAAAATACCTTGACCCTTTTTCTTAAACACTAAATTCAAGAAAAATTCTTGACAAAATCACTTAAATTTGAAATTTTGCTCTAAAAACTAGACTTATTTTCTTGGGTCGTTTTGTTCATCAAGAAAAAGCACCTTAATTTAAGAATTTTTAGATATTTTTACTGAAAACAAGACAAAAATACCAAGATTTTTTTTCTTGAAAATCATTTTTTTGCAGTGTGCCATTAGTTGTGGTCTTGGCTGATCTTGAAATAAAATTCAGAGTCCTCTTTGTGTGAGACCGAGGCGAGACAGAGTAAAAATGCGGTCGATTCCAAGACGAGACCAATACCTTTAAAAAGTGGTCTTGAGACCGGTCTCGAGACTGAGACCGGTCTCGAGAACTACAACACTAGGTATCGGCATAGATATTTTGTATTGTGCAGTCAATGTAATACTCAAATAAGTGATTTGAGAGAAATAGTGAAGGGGAAGATTTTAGATGCTTGCATTTTGGGGTTGAAATAAAGTCGTATGAACTACCTATTTACATTGTATTTGAAGTTTTTAAGTAACTACACAGCTAGTGGTAACTTCTATTTTATAGATCAGGGAAAAATAAAGGCCATAATGACACAAGTATGATCATATTATTTAATATTTGATGAAACCATCCCTGTAACGAATGTGTAGGACCAGTTTAACCTAAGGATCAGAGAGTCTCTGCTGTGAATCTCAGATGAAAGATGGGGGAAATTGCTATTACTGGTGGCAATATCCGCACCTACTGGGTACACATCTGTCAAGCAGGCCAATGTCTTCTCACTTAACAGGTTTTTTCTCATTTCTCATCCTTTACCTTCACATTAGCAATTTCAAATAAATCCTCTCTCTATATATTTCTTGCATGGTGTTGAAAGGTGTGCGCATGAGCGAGAGTCCTGGATGTAATCTTAGGGATCGGGACCTAAGCCGTCCATATCCTGAACACGGCTCTGAACGATCCAGAATGTTCCCTGTCAGACAGCCACCACAGCTGGGCAGCATCTTTTCGAAACGTTGGATTATAGTGGAAAAACAATGAGAAAATGACTTTCCTCTCACCCCTTAAACTCGCACTGAGATGTGTTTGAGTGAAATAGTATGAGAAAATCGGTCTGGTTCATCACAGAAAGAGCGTGTTGTTTTGATGTTTGAAATATCTACATCCCATTAGTGGCTTAGCTTTCCTCTGATGGTTTTCCTCTGCAGTGTTCTCACAGTTTACCCAGAAACGTCCTTTTAAACGCAAACATTTGGATTCAAGTGTTTGCCCACAAAGAAAAATGTTTATGTTGCGTAAGTGATGGATGTCCTCTGGGCTTGTGATGCACACCAACATGTTCGTTCTCACCAATTTCTTTTTCTAGAATGAGATTTTCAGATTTTTGGTGGTGTGTACACTGCGTAGTACCCGGTACTTTTTTATTACCATCTTTGTTGAGGTTCTAAGCGTGCTGCACCGATACTTAAACGTGACATGTAAAGCCCGGAGTACAGTCTGTTTTTTTACGTGTACCCATACGTACGCGCACGGTTGAACGCACGACCTTGCAAAGTGTAGTTAGTTTGACACATACGTGTACACGGGCGTTCGATGCATGCACAACCTACATGTGTGTGGGGTTTGCTGCAGATCACTGATTGGTCAGAGACTATCATCACTACCAGCATCATGGCTAAATGTAAGATTCGCTTACCCTTGTGCACCGTCGAGCAAACCAATGACGTCAGCTGCGCTTTGTTGTAGGAGTTACCAAACTCGTTTAAGTATTTTAAGCAGTGAAAAACATTCTTATGCCAGCCTAGTCCTACCACGCAGTGGAAAAGCGGTATAAGACCCAAAAAAAATGTATTACAATGCCTCATTTTGCTTGCTTATATTCACACGGCAGTGCACAAGCTCTCCTGTCCGACTGCATGCACGGCGTAGTCGTCCGATGGTGTGAGCATCCCTCCAATACTCTCTTTCTCTTCGTCTTTCTTTCTGTCTTCCCACTCATCTTTTTCTTTCTCTCACTTTTACTGTAGCTGTAATCATTGCTGTCTAAATCCAAGGTCTTGAGGGGGTGTTTATGATATAAGACGCCTCCCTGTGGTTCGTTTAATCACAAATTCATACATAACCTCTGTTAAAAACAGTTTTAGAGCATTTTTATTACCAGCAAACATCACACACAAGCACAAAGATTTTATACATGCTGGGTGAATGTTTGGACTTGTGTACGTTTAACACATCTCCTCTCTGGTCATATCCCGGGCTTTCCGGCCTGTTTGTTTGGATGTGCTAAGACCTGCCAAACATCACAGAAAGCTCCAAAGTCACTGGGGTCAGGACGGGCCGGGTTGTTTTTGAGACCTGGTTGTGGTTCTGTCCTCCTACATGTAGCTCTGACCGATTCTGACCACATCCAATGGAGATGACTGTGGCTGCCTGAATATACAGAATTTATCTCTGTCTCTTTCTATTTTTCTTTTTCTCTCTTTTTAAATCGATGTGAATTGCCGTTTTGATGTCTGAGTCTCATCAGACGGTTTCAGTAGATGTGGCGCTACTAACCTGTACAAAATCATAAGCCAAACTAAGCAGCACCAAGTGGATTGGTCAACAAGCAAAACAAGCTTTTGGTCATCTTTGTAAAGCATGTGGCATTGTGCCTTATGTGAATTATTTTTTTTAATAGTTTGATTTATTGGTTTGTTTTTAAGACACTTGTTTTTTAATGTTTGCATCTTCTTATGGCACAAAAATGCCATTTTAAAGGGGACATATCATGAAAATCTGACTTTTTGCATGTTCAAGTGCTATAATTGGGCCCCCAGTGCTTCCATCAACCTAGAAAATGTGAAAAAGAACAACATAGTAACTTAGTTTTGGTTTTGGTAAACCATTCTCTGGAAGCACGTGAAAAAATAGGTAATTTAAATTTGGCTCCCCTTTTGATGTCAGAAGGGGATAATACCGCCTCTTAATCTGCACTATCCAACCACGACACTGCCATTTAGTGCAGAGTTCAGCTCATTTGCATTTAAAAGGACACCTACAAACATGCTTTAATAAAGTATCTATATTATATATATGATATAATGATATAGTATTCTGGGGAGACCAAAGATTTATTTTATTTTATTTTAGATTGATTGTCATTTCACTTTAATTATTATGATGACTCAACTTGTATACTTAAATGTTCTAATTTCTTTGTTTGAATTTAATATTTGGCTTGATGGCTACATTGGGTGGAAATTTTGTGTCAATAGCCCACTTAGAAATCCACTTACTGATAAAAATGCTGATGTGTCAAATACTTATTTTCCCCGCTGTAGATAGGATGCTACATTGGATGCTGAATTGTAGTTCACTGGCACTGCCATACTGGGAATTGGCAAGATTACCTTATAAAGACATGGATGTAAACAAGCAAACTGTGATTTTTCTGTATAAAATGGGGATCTAGACATTCCAAAACATCCTTTTCTTCAGAGTCAACGCTCCTTGTGCTTTCTTACTCTAATCCTTTATATTATCTTCATCACTGTTTTGCACGAGTACTGTAATGCAGCAGCAAGTTGTGGTCACTTGTTGGCAGGTGAATATGCAAGCGACATGTTAAGGCGCGCTTGCGTACCTTTCCAGATAGCAAAATTAATGCAAATTTAAATGAATTTGTAACACAGATGAAATAAGATTCACACAAGCATTTTTATTATTCCCTATACACGTTATTTATCAAAACTATTGGTTCATTTACATTGTTGTTTACTGTGTTTTACATTGTGTTACTGTGGGGATTTTGCTAATGAAGAAAATTAATCTTGATTTAATAATTTTTTGATGTTTGTACTAAAAACAAGACAAAAATACTAAGTTAGAAAGTCATTTTTGCAGAAAATGTTTTGTGCCATTTTTTTATTTATAGATAACAACAAATGAGATTTTAATGATATTTTGACAATTGAACTAGGAAATGTCCCCGGTTTTCATTTAAAAAATCTGGTCACCTTAATCTAAAGAGTGCATATTAGTACCTCACAAATTGGTGCCTCACAGGTACAAATCTAAATGGGACATATTTCAGTGAACCCTTTTTAAAGAGGGTTCACTGAAAAAATAAAGGCTGGATTTACTTAAAAATATAGTGCATCATTTTGCATTTATGTTTTTAGTTTCACATGGAATTTTAAGCAACTTATGCAATTGCTTAAAATTTCAAGTAAAACTTACTCAAAAAAGTGGATGCAAAATTGATGCACTATATTTTTAATTAAATCCAGCATATTATTTTTTTACAGTGTACCATCACATTGACAACTTTATTACCTTCATGTCTGAAAGTGTAGAGTAGGTTGAATCTATTTGTTGTTTTCTTCACTGTTGTGAGCCGCTGTTGTACAAAAGGCTTATATGTAAATTGTATAATAGAGTAAATCTTAAACACACACTATTGAATTTTTTCGTATTTCCAAGTCAACAAGTTGTCTTCTGATCATGTACTTAAAGGTGGAGTCCACGATGTTTGAAAGCCAATGTTTACATTTCAAATCACCTAAAAAAAACCACGCCCCTACCCCAATAGAATCTGGACCTTCTGTCGATAGACCCGCCCCACACATACGCAACCCGGCAAGGATGTCGGTTAGTAGACACGCTCCTTACTGCTGATTGGCTATAAGTGTGTTTTGGTAGTCGGCCTGTCTCCTTTTCCAAAGCGTTTTTCAAACATCGTGGACTCCGCCTTTAAAATATAAAACATAAGTGATGTCATCACAATTGTGACCCTGAACCACAAAACCAGTCATAAGTCGCACAGGTATATTTGTAGCAACAGCCAACAATACATTGTACTGTATGGGTCAAAATTATACATTTTCTTAATGCCAAAAATCATTAGGATATTAAAAAAAGATCATGTTTCATGGAGATTCTGGGCTGCGTTTCCCGACAACGTTCTCTCTTAGCGCGCTACGAAGACTCTTAAGTTAAACCTTAACTACAGGTTTACCTTTTCTAGGCGTGTTTCCCGAACTGCACCTTAGCGGGTTTCTTAAGGTATACTTTCTTACGTACGACGTTACCGGGTGCTGTCCATGGCGATGGTGCTGAATAGGTTGATATCGATTGCTCGACAATCAATTGATCACTTTATGTAATACGTACTTCGCTGCGTTATGAGAGAGCGGTGTTATTTATTAAAGAAACATTTCAGAAATAGTTCAAGTTACATTTATTAGGAATATCTGGTAAAAATATTTCAAATTGCAAACAACTAAATATAAACCTTGTATATTTTATTTTATATCAAACCCATGCAAAACTCGGAACTTCATGTCCAAAAGTATAATGCATAAACTGCTCCAATGCATCCATTATTCCTTCACTTTAAAGGATAATTTATATTAGGGGTTCCCAATAAATGCATTGCACAGGGAAATAAGGTGGGTCGTGCAAGTCACCTGGCTTGGCATTACACTTAAAATATAGAAAAACAAATTGTTGTTCATTAGTTCACGCGTTTATGTGTTTGGACACTGCGCAAGCAGCGCGTTTACAATGCGGATAACGCTTAATGGACGCATTTCTGGAGCCGCGCCTGTCTGTTTACCTTAAATATAACATAAAATATATATTATATGATATATAAATATATAGTATGATTGTTTTAGGTTTAAGCTTTGATTAGTTTTAATGTGGAAAATTTGTTGACCTTATACAAGCAATTATCAAGTGGAGCATTTTCTTTTTAATGTTTATAAAGAATATGGCATGCAGTTGCCTCAAAGTTATAAAACATTAAAAAAACTTCGATGCAAAGTCGAATTAACATCAATAACAATATTTAGGAAAATCAACAATTATGATTTCGTGATGAATGTGCTCCCGTGGCATGCAATTTTTTAACTTGATTTGTTTTATTTGCAGCTAAAATAGCCGGTAAACTAAAGATTTAACGGATATGAAATGCACAAATAAAATAGTAAGATTCGCTGTATAGCTGCTGCCTGCCATAGTTTCACCAACTCCTCCACCCAAAATCTTTTTTTAATAGTTTCTTTAGCCTGTAATAATAGTTCACAGCTGATGTTCCTTTGGAAAAAAATATAATAAATCTAACAACCATCAGTGTAATAATGTCTAATTATGTGAATGTTTTATTCTTTAAATAAATAAAAAATGCCTAATTTAACACGGAGTGTACTTCAACTTTTTTTAAACAGATATTTAGTTATATAGACTGCAATATACATAAGCTTTTATCACAGTCATGGCCCCTAGCGGAGTCAAGTGGGATAAGGTATAGCTAAGACCAACCTTCCGAACGAACGACTTACAGAAGAGATACGTAACTTAGAACGTTTCGGGAAACACGTATTAACGATAAGGTACAGCTTAAGGTACAACTTAAGAACGACGTAGAGCTAAGAAGGTTTCTGGGAACGCAGCCCTGTACATTTCCTTCTGTAAATATATATAAAAAAATGCATAATTTGTAATATGTGTTGCTAAGGACAACTTTAAATGCAATTTTCGTATATTTAGATTTTTTGTACCCTCAGATTCCAGATTTTCAAATAGTTGTATCGCAGCCAAACATTCTCCTTCCCTAACAAACCATGCATCAATGGAACGTTTATTTATTCAGCTTTCAGATATATGTATAGACCCCTTCAAGGTTTGTAAACATTGAATGACTATCGGGTGCGTGCGCAGCATGGGGTCAAACTGTTCATACCATTTAGGCTTTATAATTTAATCTAACAGGGCTGAAAAATGATAACTTACCTGAAATGAAGTGAGCACTACAAACACAAGCCTCTTTGATCTTTGCATTGTCCCAGTCTGCAGTTAATTGCTTGCAGTCACAGACGTTGTATTTTTTTGTTTTTAAGATTCTGCAGGAATCCCGAAAAACTTAGCGGCAGATTTTCAAAGCCAACGACGCAAGTAGGCATTTTTGACGATACCGAATAATATGCAACTCAACCTGCTGTAATGACTTTTCTGACACCGACATGCGAAGTGGGAACCGACTGTGACGTGAACTGTGAAGGGGTCTATACGTTTCAAGTAAAAAAAATACTCTTATGAGTATCAACCAAGAAAAATAAGCCAGGCAATGAATCAATGTCAAAGTACTTATACTATTGAGATTTTGAGTTACTTAAGATGAACATTTTCATAATGGATTAGTTTTACCTTTGTGTCAGCTTTTCTTTATAAACATAATTTATTCTTTCACTGTCTGATGGTCTGGTCTGGTCTCTCTCTCTCTCTCTCTCTCTCTCTCTCTCTCTCTTTCTCTGGCCTTTATGATTTTGTTCCTAAATTCTCTTTATCCAAGCAAGAGTTCGGTCCTTTTTATAGGTGGATTGCCAGGCAACAGAAGGTCAAGCTCCTGTGTAAATGCTTACCGCGGCTGCAGTTATAAAGAGATCCATGTGAAATATGCTCATTATTGCTCGTAAGGACAGTCACTGATGGAAAACACCATGTCATTCAGACTTCTGTTATTGCGCCTAAGGATTTATTCATTCAATCCAAAGGGTTGCTGTGAATGCTGAGCTCTAAATGCTTGAATTTTTTATTAAAGCTCTGAAGTTTTTAGCAAAACATTTTCCTCAAACTGTAAAGTTGTTTAAATGGTTGTTTCGAGATGGGAAGGTTTTTCTAGTCATGACACAGATGCTGTTACTATCACATGATAATAATTTAGTGTTTTTATTGATTATGCAATAGATGTGAACTATAAATGAGTTATGCAGCGTTGGTTGGGTATTTTTGTATCTGTTTGGGAACAGTCACTACAGTAGCTTGTATCGGCTATCTGCCGTGTCATGAGATAATTGGGGTTCTTCAGGGAGAGTCGTCTTATTGATCGCCTGAATCGCTTGAACAGGCTCAGTACGGCCCCTGTAGTGTATAGGGAAGCTGTCTGTGCTGTTCTGAACTTTAAACATGACGGCTAGTTGAAGGTAATTGCTGAAGAACACACTACAGAAAGATTAACAAGTCATTTACATTTTTGTTAAACAGAGCGAAAATGCTAAATAGTAATAAGAGCATCACTTTGTTAAAGATGCCAGAGAATGCATTGAAATAATCTGTTAAATTCTTCTCTGATATCTACATAGAAGGTTTGTGGCTTTATTAAGTGCAAACATTTATCCAGATATGCTTTTTATTTGCCTTTAGAGTGAAATGGTTACCTTATTTGAAAGGGTCATGAATAGTAATAATGTTGAGCTCTGCTCTGATTGGCTGTTTCTCCTTCAGTACCTCTGCGTGTGTGTAAACAGATCTTATGTTTGAGTCTGTATCAGAAGAAGATACAGATTTTGAGGAATAATCAATTATGCAGAGTTAATAATAATGAAGAACTGTGACATCAATAGTAGAACTTCAGCCTAAACACTAGCATATAGCATTAACTAGCATATAGCGCCAACTCAGCAGACACAACTTTGATTTTAGCATTGTAACAACATTGATATTAATTTACTGTGTAATTTAATGTTGGGGTGTACATCACGACTGTAACTGTGTTATTTCACTTTATTTATTATGACTCAACTTGTATACTTAAATGTTCTGATTTCTTTGTATGAATTCAATATTTGGCTTGATGGCTACATCTGGTGGAAATTTTGTGTCCACTTAAAAAATCCCCTTACTGATAAAAATACTGATGTGTCAAATACTTATTTTCCCCGCTGTACACTCAAAGCACACCGATAGGTCAGGCATATTTAACCCAGCATATTTTCTGTCCAATATTTAACCAACATGAGTAAAAACCCTGTTTTTTAGAGTAAATATAGAGTTAATAAAATATCCCAAAACACTGGCACAGTGTGATTATATTGAATGCAGTTGTATACTTACATTATCCCAAAAGTTCCCAAGGATTTGAAAATCCAAAGAAATGTCCTGTTTCAGATAATGGCTTATCCCTTGTAATTGTCGCCCTTTTAGTGACTATCTGCGGTAAGTCATTATGTTGGCATAAAATAATGTGATTAAACGTATAGGTTAAAACGTTAATAAAAAATAATAATTATATAAGAGCAGGTATTTGGTATTACATTATAAATTTGCCATAATTACCATAAACAGCATTGGAACAAGCATAGAGAAATGATGCATGCATAAAATTTTGTGTGTGCGGTCATTGGGTACTGTTCATCTTTCCCATTAGTAATTCAACTTCCCACCCAATCTGATCTCATTCTCCCTCTCTCATTGTCTCTCTGTCTGTCTGTCTGTCTGTCTTCTGCCACACCAAAACAATGCTGAATCAGTGAGACTGCAACTCACGCCAGCCAAGCATCTGAGTCCAAATCTGAATTACAACAACAGAGACCTTCTTCAGCTTCAGTTTGACTTTCATATGCCGTGGTTAGAATCTATGTGAGGTTTTAAAAAATGTCCAGTGCTTCGTTCCTTTTAAAGACGTTTAACCAAAAAGAAGTAGAAGAAATTCTTAGTCATTGCAAATGAGAGCCCTCGCAATGTGGCTTAGTTTAGCAAAGCACATGCAGTTTTGGTTACATGGTAAATGAAAGGATCTTAAAACATTCTTTCTCGCTGACTTTCTTAAGTGAAGCCAGGTTGTGTCACCCGTGGACTTACAGGTCACCCGGGTAAAGAGCGATGGGTGGAATAAACCAAAGGATGGAAATGGAAAACAAAAACCCCAGAGAATTTAAAGCGCAGACTCCAGTATGTGAAGCCAGTATACGCTGGTTTGGTCACTGCAGGCTGTGATTGTTTCTTAAGAGTGCTGGCAGGTGCTTAGATTTGTGTTGTTTTATTAAGAGGCTTTTAAAGCTGTGTTTGGCGAGTGTACAGGGTCACAGCGCTCTCAGAGTTTAGATTTTTTTCTGTTGAAAGAGCAGAATATGAACTGGTTGTGCAGACAGTCCGGGTCTATTTTGGTGAAATTGTAAATGGTGCAGCTATTTTACTTTCATGTTTATGAGCTTTGTAAGATAAACATGCGTTTGCTAAACACGTGCCTCAGGATTAGGAGCAATAAACAGCAGTACAGAGAGCAGGTGTACTGCTTAAATATAAAGACATTCTGTATATATTAGGGTTGTCAAAATTAACGTGTTAATAACGCATTAACGTAAATTAATTTTAATGACACTCATTGTTCAATGTGCAATTAACGCAGCGTGCAATTTCTGACTGACACATCTGAAGCATGCACACACAATGTGCGCGACCCCGATATATGCACACATATAGACCGAATTACAGTTTCAAATATCTGTTTTGACAAGAATCCATGCAGATATAATGTGTTATATCTTAAGTGAATGTTTGGTTTACTGTTGGGAAAAATATCTGATATGTAACATTATATAAGATCCTTGAATTATACAATAGTAGATCTTAAAACTGTCTCGCCCTAAATGTCAATCAAATAATAAAAGAAAGAAAAGTTGAACATATATTGATATAGCTTTTGACTTTATGTGTGCTAAATCTATTAGTTTTACAGTGATTTTAAGGTATGGATGCTATGATTTTGTTTTTGAATCTTAAAAAATCTTCAACTGGACTCTTTCACTAATAATAAACACACATTTGCATAAAGCATCCATATTTCATCATATTTCATAAGCATCCAATGAGACATACAGACCCAGTTCCTGCAACCGTGAAGGTCATCACACCGCTGATCTACTGACCGTCCTTCTACGAGATCCCAAGCTGATGCCTGACCAGCGACCACCGGTGGAACCAGTTTAATTCGCTTAGCCGTTCACATACCCAGATAGTATTTATATATATAAATATATATGTATCTCTCTCAAGGGTTTTTTCCCTCCTAGGAGTTTTCCCCCTGGACTAGCCAGGAGGGTTTTTCTCCTAGGGGGGTTTTTCATCCCCTGGAGAGTCCGCCACCTTTGGCTTAACTTACTACTTTACTGTATACGTTACATTATTACTATGCTCGTTTTTCTCGGTTTCATACATCTATTAATGTAAAGCTGCTTTGAAACAATTAACTATTGTGAAAAGCGCTATATAAATAAAATTGATTTGAATTGAATATTTCTTCATGCCCATGTTGATTAGAGTATTAAAAACTTGATAAGTGTTTTAAATGTGCGATTAAGTTGCGATTAATCACAAGTTAACTCATGATAATCATGCGATTAATCTAGATTAAATATTTTAATTGGTTGACAGCCCTAGTATATATGTTTATATGTTAACAATCACAGTAACTTTCACTCATACACACACATGTAATGTTACATTTTTACAGTATCATGCTGTATCTTGCAACAAGTATACAGCCTGAAACTGAGGCTAAGTTTACATTTTATAACAAGTTACTTTTGCTACGGTTACACCTGGCATGCACACTACTATGGAGTTGTTGTTTTCCGAAACCGGAGACTTTTGTAAACGCTGCAGACTCTGTTATAGTTTGAAAACTCTGAAATGGAGATGAAACAGAGACCTGATTCCTCAAATTTACTCTGATTGGGTCTTTTGGATCATTGCATATCCTTCCCAATCATGACCATTACCCTACTGAAAGATGGCAATTGCCAGCCACAAAGACCAAGTAAATAGTAACATGGAGACTAAACGGCAGGCTTTGCAGAATTTCAGCTGAAATTATGGTTTGCGCTGGTACAAGCTGTTAGTAAATCTGGCCCTTAATGGGGCATACACACCAAACACGAGTTCAATGATTTGCACGAGTAGATTACATACAAAACCAATGCAAAGATGCGATCAGACGCATCCTCGCGCGGGGCGATGCGAATGACGCAAATTGCATGGCGCGATTGCCGCTAAAACACGCGCTATTAGCCTCAAGCACGCCTTGGCGCAAGTTGAAAATAAGTTGAATCCCACAAGCAATATAGAGCGAGCAATGCGATGCTACGCATTTGGTGTGTACATAGCATAAAGGATAGTTGTTCGTACGTCCTATGGTGTAGCCGCACCGGCGTAGAATATGCGTCGGTTTTTTTATATATATACTTCGATGACATGCAAACACACATGCAGACCGCTGGTAGGCAGTATCCATGCGTGTAACCACAGTAGCAGCGCGACCGTGAATGAAGAAGCAGTTTGGCAAGTTTAACCCACAAACGAAGAAGAAACAGCAGCTTGTTATGTATGTTTTAAATTGACCAGCAGTGATGGAAGTAAATAAACAGCGATTTTTGTTGCATTGAGTAAAATCTTGTTCTCACCTTCACAAACGGAAATACCTATGATGCAGTTTTTTTACCTGACAGGGGGTTCTAGTTGACCAATCACATCGCTTGCAGTCTGCGTAGAACTGACACGTTGTTAAAAATTTGTCAGGCTACACAGAGGCTTACGCACGACTATAAACTGGACTTTAGACTCTCTTTCTCCGTCTTTCTCACTCTTTCCTTCTTGTTCACACCCTCTCTCTCACTTTTACCCTTGCACTCTAATGCAGGGTTCACACCAGACGCATTAGAGGTGGCAAGCGCGAGTGATTTACATGTTAAGTCAATGCAAAGACGCGAATAGGCATCTTGCAGCACGGCACGGATGGTGCGTTCTGCGTGAATTGAGTGTTGCCGCGGGACATGTGCAAGTTGAAAAATCGGAACTTTGGCAGATTTCTGCGCCGCGTTAACCAATCAGGACCTTGCTGTAGTAGTGACGTGATTAGAGGAAGTAAGGGGAGTCTCAGTCGCAGAAGCCCCTCCCATGATGCAAATTTCCGCGTGAATGTCTCGAATGACTAGAATTTCACGCGCGGTTTTCACGCAAGTGAGTAAACTCAAAATGTTCAAGCGTCCAACTACACGCGAATAACGTGTTTTTTGCCACCTCTGCCGCAGCTGGTGTGAATGCACCATTAGACTCACATTGGGCTCACGTCGTTTGCCTTAAACCATGCCCGACTGTCCCCACTTCTGAGCATGCTTTCGTTATTAGGATGCAACTCAGGCGATTTTGCACTCACTCTGTGCATTCTGTATCCGACCCAAAGGAAACCACCCGAGTCCACCTCTGCAAATGGGCCGGGGCGTGCCAAATCGTGCCTGGGCATGGTACAGAGAGCTCACAGTAGTCAAACGAACCAGGCTTTGGGGGTCAAACGTGCTCGGGCGCAGTTCGGTTTGGATAGTGTGTGTGCGCCCTAAGTCTCTCTCTCTTCCTCTCTCTCACTCTTTCTCCATCCCTCTTTCTCTCTGAAACAGCATTGAAATATTACTTTATTCAGATCTAAATCACTTCATTCAGAGTATTTTCTGTAAGTGATGGTTCAGGAAAGTCGGGGATTTAAACCTCAAGCTCCAAGTATTAAACTCTGGCTCACCACTGACAATTTTTTCCTGGCAGACATTTAAATAGGCAAATGAAAAATCAAATGAAAAGTCATATGTACAGCATAGGGACAGAACATCTTAGACACTTCAGGGTGGTTTATTCTTTTGTGGACCACCCTTAGCAACCAAGCAGTAATCGACTCAAATCACCCATCATTAGTGCAGTCATACGGCACTTGCAATTTATTGTAAACAGAATGGTTAAAATCTTACTTTTCTTTTTGCAGGTAAATTGCAGTCTTGTTTAAGTACTTTAAAAAATACCTTTACTGTCATTTTAGTATTTTAATTATTATTAGCTTGAAACATTGATTCAGAGTAGCTTTAATAACACTGACAGACATGCTTATATATAGCTCAGGAAAGCTTAACCTTTCTCTTAGCATGAATCTAAACCTCTCACTGCTAAGTTTTGTGTGGGTTTCTTGTTAATTGGTGACTAATTCACACCATTCACAAACACACAGAGACGGCAACCTCTCCCACATCACCAATCCTCCAGATCCTCGACAGTTTTTCAGTGCTCTGCGTGAAACCTGTGAACGTGAAAGCTAAACTCAGGCATTAGGAGGAAAAGAGGTCTGTGAGAATATTCTAGAAATTTCAGAGTTGGTGACTCAGCGTGTAATCACTTTGGATGACGACAATTATACTCTCAGACATCATTGCTGTTATTCAGGGCAATGATCGTGAGTTGATAACTTTATTACCATGTAAGAAGGATTTGACAGAGGGCAAGCTTGTTCTAGGTCCTGTGGCCGCTAATGAGATCATGCCGTTTTTTGCCTTAAGGTTGTTTTCCATCCCACACATTGAACTGACTGTTCTCTTGGCAAATATCCACAAAGAACATGTATATAATAAATGTGTTTGCCGGTCTGGCCGAATAGTGTTTTGGGATGGATTTGGTGATTTGATGACGACGTGACTTCAGAGAATAAAATAATTAAGGGAGATAAAACATGTCATCTGGTCTTATGAGCACATGGAAAGAAAGAAACCGCAGAAACTTACAAATCATCTTACAATAGTTCTCTGTTGTCTTCATAGAAGCTTAAAGTTCTCACAGCGTCATCCACACCTCACCAAACACTCATGATGTTTCTCCACCAGAACAATCACCTTTATTATCACCACAGATAGTCTGTTCATTGTTTATTGTTCAGTCGAACAACAAAGGCATTAGGCCGTAGAATCTCATGAAGAAGAAAAATGATGTCACGATGAAATGAGCAGGCACTTGAGTTTCATGATGCATACATTACACATGGTCACCAGAGGTGGTCAGTAGTGAACAGTGTTGGGGCAAGTTACTTTTAAAAGTAATGCATTACAATATTAAGTTACTCCAAAAAAGTAACTAATCGCTGTAATGCTGGTTACTTTTTAATTACTTTTGCGTTACTTTTTCTTGGCTGAGGCTTGATCTTTTTCAGGCCTTGCAGGTGTTTTTATGACTGAAAAGTTTTGCATTCAGAAATTGCATATTTCATCACAAAAATGTCGAGCTCTGGCCTGCATAGAGTGCATAATGTGATATGTTTATTTCATATTTATATGTTTAATTCAGTACATCATTTTTTTATCAAATGAATTAAACTAAAAAAGTAACTTGCATTACTTTGTTTTAAAAGTAACTCAAATATTAATGTGTACATTTAAAAAGTAATGCGTTACTTTACTCGTTACTTCAGAAAAGTAATATTATTACGTAATGCACGTTACTTGAAATGTGTTACCCCCAGTGCTAGTAGTGAAGTACTTTTACTTTGTACTTTAGTACATTTGTGACCCTGGACTACAAAACCAGGCAGTGGCGGATCTACTGGTGGGCCTGGTTAAGCCTAGATTGACTGCTTCCCCACCCATTCAGGTTCATAGAAATAGATTATGCTTAACCCTATTAGACCACGAGTGCACTGCAAAAAACAACTTTCTTACCAGCCTGATCTCACGAATTTCCAGGGGATAGTCACAGAATTTTTGCTAATTTTTCTGTGGCATTTTCACGGATCTCCGCATTTTTTCGTGGCACGGACTGTCTTTTTCCGTGGCATTCTCACGGATTGGTTACTCAACTGTTTTGTCCTATGTTCTTACTATTGTCGCTTTGGTTTAGGGTTAGATTTACATACAGTAAAATGACATCCTTACCCAAACCCAACTCTAACCCCAACGCCAGGCGACAATTGTTTAAAAAAATATAAAAGAATAAATCTGAAAAATAGTCTAAACCAATAGTTAAAGTGACATACTAACGCAAACACCAAATCTAACCCTAAACCAATGCAAAAATGGCTTGAAAATAGGAAAAAGCAGTTGAGTAACCAATCCGTGAGAATGCCACGAAAAAAGACAGTCCATGGCAGGGCCACAGAAAAATGCGAAGATCTTAAATTGTATATTTTTGTCTAAAAACTAGATTTTTGTTGTTAGGTCATTTTGCTTATCAAGAAAATACATATTGAATTACATATTTATTGCGTTAAAAACAAGATAAAAATAAGTAAGAAAGTAATTTTTGCAGTGTTTTGACAACCGACAAATTCTACCAATTGCTATTCATTAATCCGTAACTCATCAACCATTTGTGCTATCAAAAAATCAAAATTGTTCTTTAAAGAAGACAAATTGTGCTTTTGGCAATATATGGTTTATTACGGTAATTTCTTGCTTTCCGTCTGCCAAATCGCTGCTGTTTTCTGGAGAGCTAAATGTGTTGATTTGAACAGTATAGAGCGCATTAGATTACACTGCACTGCAGCAGAGAGCAGATTCGAGTAAAGGGAGTAAAAATGGCAGTGGGGTAAAGAACAGCCCATAGAAATAAAACCTGTGTACACCAATAACACTAAAGTTGACTGGCTCAGGACTCGATGGCCCGACTGTTTCAGTTGATTTTCAGTAAAGCAGTGTTGATTTTTTTCACTTCTGCGTCTTCTATGTTTCAGAACCCAGCCATGCTTAGGTAAGCCACAGCCGTTTAGTTGGGTTAAATTAATCTAGGAAAGATTTGTGCTTATGAAAAACTGAATTTAAGGTGTGTTTCTCACCAAACCCACAATATACAGTCAGATATATTTCAGAACAATATATCTATGATCTGAACTTTTCTTTTTGTGTTTAAAGAAAAACAAGGCTTTAAAACAACATAAAAGTGAGTAATTAATGAATACTGAATTCACATTTTCCCATGTGTAATGTCCCAAATACAGTTACAGAAAAATAGTAAAGGGATAAAGTAAACAGATACAAGGCATCGTTTACTAAGCGAGGTATGCAGTGTTGACATGGAATTAAAACACTTAAAAGTTTCCACCTTTACACATATTTCATTTGAATTTGCCATACCAAAACTTTTAGTGAATTGATGCTACTGACAGAAAGAAGTCTGTTATTTTTTCCTCCCAGTTAAAGCGGGTTGAAAAACACAGTATGATGCAAATTTTTCCGGCCCAGACAGATTTTCAGAGGACCATCTATCATACTGTACACTTTCTGCCTTCGCCACTGTTCACATGGTTATATTTGTAGCCAAAACATTGTTTGGGTCAAAATTATCATTTTGTAAATTCTCTACTGTAAATATTTTAAAAATGTGGTAACACTTAAGTATAGGGACCAATTCTCCCTTTTAGCTAGTGTCTTATTAGCTTACATATTGGCTGTTTATTAGTGCTTATAAAGGACATATTAATGCCCATATTGTACATCCCTTAACCCAATCTTATATCTAAATGGCTACAACAACTACCTTATTAGCTATTAATTAGCAGTAAATTGGGAGTTTACTGAAGCAAAAGTCATAATTAATAATCAATTAGTGTTCCCCATACTAAAGTGTTACCAAAAATGTATTTATCATTAATAATATGTGTTTGCCAAGGACTTCATTTGGGCATCTTTTGCACCCTTAGATTCCAGATTTTTTTTAAATAGTTGTATCTTGGCCAAATATTGTCCTATATAAAAGCTTATTTTTTATTATCAACTTCCAGAGTCTCAATTTTCAAAAGGTAAATATTTTAAACGTCCTTGCTTTTCCAAGCTTTTAATGGGAGAAAACAGAGATCAGGGAACAACTTCTTTTTTTTTGAAACCCAAAAAATTGCATCCATCCTTCACAGTAGTAATCCACACGGCTCCAAGGCGTTTATAAATGTCTTCTGCGGGTTATCAATGCGATTTTGTATGAAAAATATACATTTTTCAAACATAATAAACATTATAATGAAAACTAGCTTCTGGTAACGACTTATACTTATAGTTTATACATTTTGAAATAGATATTTTTCTTACGAAAGCTCACCGATTACATGAAGAAGACCTTTACTAACCCCTTGAAGGTTAATGAAATGTAGTGAAATGGTGAAGTAAAAGTTTTTCAAAGAAAGACACTTCCAAATATATTCTTTATAATTGTTTTTGTTACTTTATTTTTTGTGACTGATTGAAGGATTTGTAAAAGGAGTACAAAGCATAGACAAACTATTGAAGAGGACCTAAGTGCAGAAATGTTTATTTGTGGTTTAAATACCCATGCAAAGTCTCGCTTAAAGTTTTTAAAGCAGTTTTTAAAACTGTAAGAAAAAGTAAGAGCAAATTTCAGAATTGTCAGGTCCATAACGCAGTTCTTTCCTTATAAATGCACATTCAAAAACAAAAATTAAAATAAATATTAAATGTTTTTTGAAGAGCTTTTTCTTTCTCCATTGCTTGGGTATTATTGCATCTGGTTTGTGCACTCTTAAAATTGATGTGTTAAAAATTAACACAAAATATGTGTAAAAGGATTCTAACACATTTTTGTGTTGGAACTGACACATAATGTGTTAATATTATGCTTTACTGCTTACACAATGAATGTGTAAAACACGTTAACCAGTACAAAATAAAATGAAATGCATAATTATTGTAGTTTAATGACGATTTATATTTAAACGAATTAACACGAAAAAATGTGATATAAAACACTATATCCTGTCGTTTTCATAAAAAAAGTGATTTAGGCAGCGTGCACTGACACTGATTATCCTGTACTTTTGTTTGTTATAAAAACCAAATATCATATATAACACATTCCTTTATCAAGTATAAGATGTTTGTGCAACAGGAAATATACAAGCAAGTTCGGTCAAAAGCACAAATAAGTCTGCACTTCACCACAAAGTTAAATAAAAAATATAAAGTTTTACAATGCAACTTTGTCCTTAGTCAAAACGATTTGCCCAGGAACAGATAATATATTTATGAGACCAAAGATTGTCCATAAGACAGTACCGAAAATAAAATATATATATAACACTGTTAACCACTACTAACACATAACACCCAGCGGCCAGCGGTGATTTTCAGAAGGACTTGCCGAGATCAAGCTGCGTTGGGCGGGGTACATGAGCGCTAAGTACCCGTTGGTTGTCTGGATCAGAAATCCGAAAAAGTCGGGGCAGATTTTTTAATAAACGCTCTCTTTATAAACCGACCGCAAATTTGAACTTTTTATACATACATTCTCGCCTAAAAAGCTTTTGAACATACACTTTGTGACACAATAAGAGTAATATTTCAAACATTATGCAGGCGTTCTCTTCCATTGGTGGCTGTCATAAGTTCACACGAATCTGCTGATGACGTTTCACATGGACAGACAACTACGCATTATTGTATTTTTAATTGTATTTTTTGCGTGTGTTATTTTTATTTAATTATTATGACAATCATGGTCATTATTATTGAGCCTTGGCTGGCAGTCTGTTTTGAATTTGTTTTATTGAAAAAACAAACACACAACGCTTATTGTGTTGCGCCTGCGCAGTGACTTTCTTTTCCAACCGCCTTTCCAGTCAAGAGGACGTGACGAATGTTCCTGTCTGCATCAGGTAAGAAATTAAATTAAAAATTACAGTTATAATATGATATCTATTTTTCATATAGTGTAAGAAACTTTCGTATTAATTGTGCAGGAGACTGTTAATTTAAACTTTATTATGGTAACGTTAAATGCTCGCTCGTTTTGCAAAGTTACGTTTGGAGATTCATGTTAACAGTCATTGTTGTTTAATGAAAGGCACATTGGACTACGTGTTAGTAATATGTGTGACACTTGCTTGCAGCACTGTAAAGTAAATCGTTAACACCGTGTCCTAAATAGACGTGACACGCGGTAACGGGTTTTTTTTTTCAGTTTATGTCCTTACGTTATAGGACGGGTCATTATAAATTATGCCTTTCGATTATCGCAACGCCTCGTCGCGTTTGGTTAAGCACATGGTGGAACAGTATGCACATCACTGTACCTAACGTACTGTACACCTGTGAGCGGCATGACGAGACAAAAGACGGTAAAACTCATTATTAATCGGTGATGCTGTACATTCTGGATGATGCACAGCCACATTTTATAATACTGTTTTTTATTTTCGTGTCGCGCCGCTCGCGTTCAATATAAAGTTACACAAGACGCAATTAATTACTGGGAGAGTAGTGGTCTAATGTTAAGAGTCGAACTTCACGAACCTTTCACTGCAGTAAGGCTAAAGTGCTACGTGAATAAGATTAGTGTAGTTTTGTGCTACTAGCTGTAAAGTGTTTTTGCACTATTGAGTTATAAATACTGCCCAGTAATACTTAACTAGATGTAAATCACAATTCTTGTGTCAATGTTTGTTTGTAATCTTTTTCAGCTATCCATCTGAAAAAGAAAAGCTGGCACTCTCAAAGGAGATTGTGTTTTTGGATTATGGTCTCATTTGGTCAAAAAGAGGGACATGTACCGTAAGGATGCTTTTACATACTTCATTTATGTGTATGAAATTACTTACTTGACAATGTGTATAAAAACTGTACTTGACTCTAACTAAGTGCTATTTTTGCATTGATCATGATAGGAGCATTATTTATTTATTTTTTTTGATGGGCCATCACACAGTGGATTTATAAAAATGAGATTACAGAACATCAGATGGTAGCTTCAACAGAGTTGTAGTGGGAGGACATCATCAATAAAGAATGCCATTGACCAAACCTTCAGTCATCAAAGAAGATGGATACAGGTTATGACAAAATCACCAATTATTGGTGAAATCTTTAAGGAATATCCCCAATTTCTGGACATGCCAGTGTTTGTAATATACTTAAAGGCGGAGTGCACAATGTTTGAAAGCCAATGTTGATATTTGAAATCACTTAAACAAACACGCCCCTACCCCAATAGAATCCGGACCTTCTTTTAAAAGACCCGCCCCACACATAAGCAACCCGGCAAGGATGTCGGTTAGTAGACACGCTCCTTACTGCTGATTGGCTATAAATGTGTTTTGGTAGTCGGCCCGTCTCCTTTTCCAAAGCGTTTTTCAAACATTGTGCACTCCGCATTTAAATGGAGATAACTTTACACAAAGTGTTTCATAATTCCAATATTAATATTTTTTTTTTAAATTCACTGAAGGGGGACATCCAGTTTTCCAGACTTACCGATGGGACAGAAGAAATGGGAATGTGACAATTATTGAGAAACTCAGGGGAAAAGCATCTTTAGAGAAGAAAATGGACATCAGACATTTATTGAAGAAAGCTGACAGTCAACATAATGGTATGATTTCCTATCTCTGTTCCAAATGTTTAATTTGGAAAATTACGTTTAAAATGTAACATTCAAAATACGATATAAAAGTAATCCTTTTTAAATAATTTTTTCTCATTTATATTTTACATGTGACCTGCATGTTTACTACACCCAGATGAGAGCTGTGTTATACAATGTTAAGGATACTCGTTCATCTTCTGCTGTGTGAATTCTGCTGTGTCAGTCCTGTGGGACTTGATGCCGGTAGGCTTTGTGACTCTAAACTTTATATAAAATAAGTAATTTTCATGCAACAACATTTTCTAATGATGTTCATTGTTTCATTTGTGTAGGCTGGTAGCAGTGTGACGTCTTTGCTTACTAAATGATCAAAGGGTGTCTGAAATCAGCTCAGCCACAGTTGGTTTCCAACGGTTCTTCAGGACATGGAGGCCACTACGTAACTGTTGCAATGAACGATTCTTTTGCCTTTCCACCTGATGTTGACAATCTGACCTGTGCGGTACTGAAAACCACTTGCACTGACATATCTTAAAATATATCAGTGTCCTTTGTTTTGCCTCAAAATGCACACCAGTAATGTTTTTTGTTGAAACCAGTTATATTTCCTAATTAAACTAAGGCCTAGTCCTGGATTAAGCTAATCCACTGTCCGGGAAACCGCCCCTAAATGTTTTGTGACGGAAATTTCTTTGAATACACTTGTCAAGTTCATTTTAAGTATTTTTCTAAATGTAAGATAACATGTTAATGTTTCAGGACAAGTTAAAAAATTTTGATAATTTGCATGTTGGAAACGATTTCAGACATTGTTCTATTCAACATGTTTAGCACAGTTGCTTTTAAATTCAATGAATTATTTTATAAATAGTGTTTTAAAACGTATCAATGTAATGTATGTTTGAAGTTATTATACTTGCACTTACATTTATTTAAATTAGCATACATCTAGCAACATAGAGTACTAGCATATTTTCATGCAAGCATTAATTGTCAAATATTTGTTATTTTACAAATAAATAGTTTGTGAACAATATTCAATAGTTGTCTGCTTGATTTCATAATTTAAAGTTTACAAATCATGTTTTTTTTTCTCTTTAATATTAAAACTAAACAATTACTCGGTAACACACAGTTGTGTTAGATTAATAGAAAGTTACACATTAATGTGTTTACTGAAGCAACACATTTTTGTGTTGCATTTTATAACACATATTCTGTGTTAAATTTAACTCAACATGTGTTGTCCCTGCGCACACTCAGAACATGTGTAAAAAATAACACATGTTGTGTTGTTTTTAACACATTTGTTTTAAGAGTGTGCCTTTTTAATTCCTACAAAGTATGTTGTTGTCCCTCAAAAACTTGTCCTTTTTTGTCACATCCATAACGCATGCATGTTTCCTCATCTAAAACAGAAAACATGAGTATAGACTGATATTTTTCTCAAGTCTGGACTCTATTATTATTATATTTCAACTTTTGAAATCTCACATCTACAACGCTGGAATTGCTTGTTTAATCTCAATAAGTAGATTTCACATTAGTTCTCTATCTTTGTGTAAAAGCCTTCAGTTGTGTGATGTGTGCTTGGCCTTTCAAAACAGCCGTGACAGCGAAGCATGACATCTCCACAGCACATAATCTCTGTTAATCCACTGTTAAGACACACCCAACAAGGATAATTCACTTCGATCCAACCAGAAGCTGAGAAATTGAGGGAAGATGGGAAAACACGGCTACAAGGTCGTAAAACCGTGTAAAAAAGACAAAGACGATAAAGAACGAGTGATTAATGTAAAGGTCATGAAAAGCAGAGGTACGAGAAAGAGATATTACAAAGCATTTCATCCAGACAGGATAAGACAAGGGAATGCTGAAGTCAGCAGCACAGAGGAATTCTGGGTAATGGGAGGAGGACGGTTTTAATGTGATTTAAAGGTAGAGTTTTGTCACACACACACAGAAAGATGGACGATGATTTTGTATTTCACCCCCGTTTGTCAGATTTATACTTGATTGGCTGTAATGTGGTTTGGAGGGCTGACTCTTAGATTTCCTGTTGAGAAACTAAGAGTAATCGTGAGTCACCATGCAAGACATGGCAACTTGCCTTGCCTTACTGTTGATGGATATGCTTTCTTTAATACTTCTCTCTCTCTCTCTTTTACAGCTCTCACAGAAGCCGATTTACCCAAGGTTCACGAGTCGCCCAGCGTTCGAAACAAACCTCGATCTGACGCTCCTGTTTCCATGGCCAGCTTCATCGTCGTCATCATCAGTCTGTGGCTACAGCACTGCCTTACCTGAGAGACCCCAAACACACACAAAAATAACACAGAGGTTCATGTTACAGAGAAATGTCTGGCATATTTCACCCTAAAGTCAAAAGAAATAAGACAAATTCTAAAAATAAATAGTGTCACTTACTGAACCTCAGATTATCAGATTTGATCTTATCGGCTCATACGGTATCTAGGAGACATTACTTTATGATTAATATTTGAAAGCAATAAGTCAAATTAGATAAGTCCTCCTGATTCACATGAGACATACTTAGACATCTGTGTCGAAGTTGTTTTTTATATAAAATTGAATACATACCTACCTATGTTGACATGTTTTTGTTTTTCATAGATGCTATGGCACTTTACATTATATTTCATATTTCACTTATATTTCATATATTTCATATTTTATGCAATATACACTCTAAACAATACTTGGTTATTTTAAACCCAGTGTTGTGTCAAAAAGGGACACACCCAGCCGTTGGGTTAAAATAACCCAAAAAAGTTTATATTTGGGTTAAAGGTGCAGTGTGTAAATTTTAGTGGCATCTAGTGGTGAGGTTGCGAATTGCAACCAATGGCTCAGTTAACTGCTCACCCTTTGCATTTAAAATGCATAGAGAAGCTACGGTAGCCACCACCAGACAAACATGTCATCTTCGGAGACAGCTTCGTAAAAAAAAAGTTTGTCCATTAAGGGCTTCTGTAGAAACATGGTGGCACAAAATGGCGACTCTCATGTTAGGGGACCCTCGGTGTATGTAGATAAAAATGTCTCATTCTAAGGTAATAAAAATATAATGGTTCACTTTAAAAGGTCTTTATACACCCCTGATAATATAGTTTTGTATATTATTTTGCATTTCTGTCAAGAGATCCTTCTAAAAATTACATAATGCACCTTTAAAAAACAAAATTTTGGGTTGAAACAACTAATCACGGGTAAATTACAACCCAACGGGTTGGGTTCATCCTTTTTTGACCCAACGCTGGGTTAAAAAATAACTTTTTATTTTTTTCGGGGTGGAATATGACTCTGACATTTCTGGCGAGGTTCACCAGTACATGTCCTAAAAACTCCCATCTGTTCTTATGGACAACTCGGACAAACGGTGTTGTCTGGGGTTTTAATGTTAGAAATCTCTGCAGGTTCATATATATTATTAGTAAAATCATCACCCTCTCCATCTTTCTGGGACTGTGGAATGCATGACGAAATTTGTGCATCTGTGGCAACATCGCTTACGAGCAGACAAGAGCAAAGAAAATAAAAGACTGTCTGCACATCCGCAAGCAACGTTCCCATCACTCACAGGCGTAATGTTACTGAACCAAACAGAACTATGAATGATATGCACATTGTAGTATGTAAATACTTTAGTTTGGACTGGCGCTGAATTTATGGGACAACGAATGTTTAACTGAAGAATCACACAGGAATTTTGTGAACATTTTTATAGCTCTCGCCAAAATCTATCCCTTCTGTACACACACACACTCACAAACACACATACATAATTGTCATAAAATAAATCTTACAAAGTGTCGGCAATGCCTTGGGCTTTGCACGGAAAAGCTTTAAAGTGCTTCAAATATCTCTTTAATGCATGAATCTCCTGTCCCGCTCCTAAAGGGTCAGCGTCCTATGGAGTTTTGAGTGCTTTCAGGTGGGTTTGATCAGGGTTGGAGCAAAACTCTACGGGACGTTTGACCTCCAGGAACCAGACTGGACTTCCCTGCTTTAACACATAAAACTAATTTGTATCCCCCTCCATCCATCACCTTTTGAAGTCCCCCTTAGTTGATTGTTTTGTCCTTTATAGCTTATCTTTGATCATCAAAATGAAAAATATTTTTTAAGAAAGCTCAAATGTAGCTGTACGCCCTTGCTTCGTTCCATGAATATGCAAATTAGTCTCCGCCTCCAGTCAATCAGACCAGCTTGGACTACCGCTTGACATGATTGGTTTCAAACAGGGGCGGTTTCAAAACACATTTTTGGACCTGCTGTTGGTAAACTGAAATTGACCGATAAATTTGCACATGATTTGTCTTATGTTGCGTTCACATTAGCTGCGGTAGAGGCGTCAAGCGTGAGTGATTTCAATGTTAAAGGGACACAAGGCAGCATTTTTATGTTAATAAATCATCTTCGTAAGTCTGTATATGGTTAAATGACTCATTACATGACGAATGAAGACTCTCTCGCCCGCCCCTACCGTCTGTAGGAAGAATACCCCACTTGCAAGTTCGCTGTATCCGACCCGGTGTCCTTCAGTCTCGTAAAGTCTCAGATATAGAAAGCATTTACTCCCAGACACTAGGGGGAGCTAGTAGAGAAATAATACTCAGACTTGCCTTGTGTTCCTTTAAGTCAATGTGAAGATGCGATTCAGCCTCATTCGAATTGGTGCGAATAGAGTGTTGCCGTGGCAAACGCAGGAGTTGAAAAATGTGAACTTCGCCAAAAAAACCCGCCGCGTTAACCAATCAGAAGCTTGCTTTAGTAGTGACGTGATTACAGGAAGCGAGCGGAGTCACAGAAGCCCCTCCCATGACGCGAATTTCCGCGTGAATGTCTCGATGACTAGAATTTCACGTGCAAATGAAGCGAATAAACTCAAACTTTTCAAGCGGCAAACTAGGCGCGGTAGGCACGATTTTGACGCCTCAAACGCGGCTGGTGTGAACCCACAGTTACAGCATATTAATAACAAAACCTTCATCTGACGGGAATTTGTACATATTTTACCAGTTGGGCTAATTTGAATGATTTCATAAAATTTTTAGAAATAAAAACAAACATGATTCCTAACCCTGCCCCTAATCGCAACGTCACAGCAGCGCAAAAGCAAACTGAACTAAAAAACGTTTGGTCGTTGGTAGTAGACATTCATACAAATTAGCGACATAGATACAAGGAGAATTTTAAAGATTTTCACCACAGGGGGACTTGAACTTAACATTAAGCTTTTATTAAATATGACTTTAGTATGTAGATTATTTACCCTGTCAATAGTTTTGCGAATTTGATGAAAGTATATTTGAAATTGCACTAAACTTAACTCTTACGTTTAAAACTAATTCTCGCAGATGTGTGGTACAGGATTTTTCACGAATTTTCTGTAATGTGTGATGGAAAATGTAAAAAATGCAGGAAAAAAGGGGTTTAAAAACCCATATAAATATGCAGAATGCTTTTCTTTTAAAAATACTGAACTTAAAGCAAAGCGATGCAAAAAGATTTAGAGATACCAAATATTTTCTATAATGGCTTCTATAGCAGTTTGCTCAAACACATTTCTATTGCCTGTTGTATGTCAACATTTAAGAGTCAGTATTAAAACATTAATTTAGTTCTTATACGTAAGCAAAAAAGGTTGAATGAATCTGTAAGCTGTTTTATATGTGTTTGTTGTTCTTTGTTGCACATGATCTGCTATATTTTAATATCTCCTATCTGTTTTTATAAACACATACAAAATCATACATTTGTAAACATTTGCAAAATAACCAGTTAGCCTTCGAAAACAGGTACACCCAGGGTGCGAATTACAACTAATTTTACTAAAGGAAGGGTTTGGAGGGGGAATAAAGTGTACAGAACTGTAAGCAATACGCCACGAGTGGCCGTGCCATTTACCACAAGTAAGGAGCATTATTAGGCACCATGCAAAGGAGCGTCTTTTTAAACAAAAGTTAGCTTGCAAATGAGGTCGAGTGCCTACTTCCTCTTGGTGCCAAACTGACACATCAGCTGCATTTCCATTACCCTTCAAGTTGCGCAAATTAACATTGCGAATTGAAAATACGGCCAATGGAAATACGTCAATTTAGTAAAACTCCCATATATTGCAAAAAAGTTTTTACACTCACATGAAGTAGTTTTTCAGGCAATTCGGAAGAGGTATATATTTGCAAAACAAAATATGGCATTTCTAGGTCATCTGATGCAAGTAAGTCACATAATTATTATTTGAAGATGATGCTGTATGTACTAAAACCTCCAAGAAATACCTCAATACGTGTCTGCTAACAAGTATAAGAGCCTTTTCTTGCCGATAATGTTTGGATAACACCATTACGGTTCGGTTAACTGATTCGGTTAAAAATAATGCCTAGTGTGGTGGATGTACTCGTCCACAGCAACATCAAATATTACATCAGTGGATTTAATGTTTGGAATTACTTATCGCGAGAGGATATCGCATATCAATGGTTAATAAAAACGCCCTTATTTTTCAATAGTCTTTTAACGACATTTAGAACGTTAAAGTTTTGCGCAAATCTGCAATGGAAACAGCTATTCAGATATTGGATTGCTTTTGTCTGATGATGTAACCATAGCAAAATATTAACATTATTTTTCTCTAGTAAATCACACACAAGTTCATTTTAAATTAATCTTTGGTTGACACACCAGAAAATGTTTTAATATTTATTTGACCTGCTCCTAAATTTACTGTGTAATTCGCACACTGGATATATGCCAATGTAAATTCACAATTTTTAAATCAGTGCAGTACAACTGTTGTTTTTTTATGGCTGAGAAGTGAATTGAAATTACAGATTGTTTGCTGTGGTTTGTTTGATTGGTATCATTGAATGAATACAGCTACTGAAGACCTACAGTATCAGAAACACAGCGCATGTGAAGCGTTGGTTAATAATAGCTAATAAAGTGATTCTCTACTCGTTTCTCAAACCTGGTGACTATTTGGTTGTTTCGGTCCCTCTAAATTGAAAAAAAGAGTTTGATTTAGCATTGGGGCCTGGCTTAGCAGACAAGGCTTAGCTAAAGCCAATACCAGGCCTTAGTTCAATTAAAGGGATAGTTTACCCCAAAATAAAAATTCTGAAATCATTTTCTAATCCTCATGTTGTTGTTAACATGTATGAATTTTTTTTCTGAAGATATTTTGATAAATGATGGTAAGCACACAACTGATTGTAACCATTGACTTGTACCCTCCACTGTGTTCAAGATATAATCATCATTTATCACAATACTTCCATAATATTTGTTTTTCTGTGAACTATCCCTAAAAGATGTTTAAGCATCTTTTATAAACATGCCTTAGAAAAAGACCTAACTTGAGACAAATCAATGGCACTGGTGTATTTTAAAGGTATTTTCAGTTGAGACAGCTCAAACATGTGTCTTAGTCTAGGACTAGCCTTAAGCCTTGTCTGTGAAACCGGTTGTCTGAGTATTAAGAATATTTGGTTGAGATGTTTAGACCTCATCTTAATCTTTTGGGGACTGGAAAGGCTAAAAAAAATTAGTAAAATAATAAATAAAAAAACTAAATTATTCAGTCATTGATAAAGATTTGTGTTTTGTATCCTTGTATAGCCAACGCTATCTTGCGAGAATTCGTACATATTTTATGAGCTGGCTAATTCATATTATACCACGGCACTGTTGAATGCTTTATTCTGATTGGTTGAGAAATGTTCCATGGGTGTTGATTATATTTCAATAACCGCACACCTAAAATGTCTTTAAAATAGGCACCAGAGCCATATTTTTGGTAACATTAGTATGAGCGGAATAATTGACTCCGGTGCTTTGAATTGTATAACTGTAATTGAATGCTGTATAACCACCTTGGGTGTGCATTATTTTTTTACAATTCAACGGCCCGTCATCAATTATTCCTTACTTTATTTATACAACCACATTCGTAAGTTTTGGTACAATTTGCCTTGACCCCTGTCAGGGGCGGAGCCAGACATTGTAGACATAGAGACAGAGCGCCGTTATGCAAATTTGAAAACCACGCCCACCGGGGGGGAAATCAATCCAACCGTCTCCATTGACTTTGTATTGCGAGAAGCCGCCTCCTTGTCATTTCTGGCTTATAACAAAAAACTGAATAATGCCTAAAAGCTGCTGTGTGACAATATGTACAGCTAACAAGCCAAAGAACCCAGAAATAAGTTTTTATAAGCTGTCGAGCCGTAAAACCCAGTCTTTAAGGAGAATAAAGTGGATCGCCGACTACGTTTCCCCCTAGTGGACGCAGTTCTACTAATAGAAGTACTATGAAAAGTTGCCTGTATCCATTTTTGTGTCTTTAAACGCTCGTTTTTTGGGGTCGACAGCTTATAAAAACTTATTTACAGATTAAACTTAAAAACAGAATAATACCTAAAAGCTGCTGTGTGACAAGGTGTACATCTAACACGCCAAAAAAATAAATAAATATTTTTTTATAAGCTGTCGACTTCAAAAAACGAGCGTTTAGACACAGAAATGGAAACAGGCAACTTTTCATAGTACTCCTATTAGTAAAACTGCGTCCAATAGGGGGAAACGTAATCGGCGATCCACTTTATTCTCCTTAAAGACTGGGTTTTACGGCTCGACAGCTTATAAAAACTTATTTCTGTGTTCTTTGGCTTGTTAGCTGTACATATTGTCCCAAAGCAGCTTTTAGGCATTATTCAGTTTTTTGTTATAAGCCAGAAATGACAAGGAGGCGGCCTTTTGCAATACAAAGTCAATGGAGACTGTTGGATTGCTTTCCCCCCCGGTGGGCGTGGTTTTCAGGTTGTGACGCGCTGCGCTCTGTCTCTATTGGGGGCTTAGCCCAAATCTATGGGTTTCAAATAGGGATGGGACGATTACCGGTTTCACGATTAACCACGATAAAATGTCCTGATGGTTAGTCTTATCGTTTAGATTTTAATTATCATTACAACCATGTTTGATTACCGTGATTTAAAAAACTTGCGTTAAATCCTGTCCAGCCAGAATCAGTCTGACGCAGGTGCGCACATGCAACATAGTTTTTTGCACAAGAGAAGGAATAAGGAATAATGTATTGTATTCATTCTCTGTAAATTTATTAGACAGATTTATTTTTTTTTACCACAGAAATAATTTCAGGGACATGAAATATTAAATTGTGATTTTCAAAAATAAATCTTGTTCAAACGAAACCATGATAACATTGATAACCGTGATAACTTTGGTCACTATAATCATGATATGAATTTAATAATGATGATAATATGATTTTAATACCGTTCCATCCCTAGTTTCAAAGCATGGTCCAATGCTTATCTTTTCCTCCATTTACGGTAGCTTTATAAAGTAACATTTTTTAAATCCTATCTTATCCTATTTTTGGATAAGAGAAGTTACGGTGTCATTGTCAAAATGTGTTATGTTACAGTTTCAAAATGACAATACAGAGAACACAGCAAGGGATTGTCATTTTGAAACTGTAACATAACAAATTTTGACAATGACACTTTAACTTCTCTTATCCAAAAATAGGCAAAATATGTTTGCTGTAGGCTAATCCAGTAACTATCCAGCTACATTGCGAATTTCAGAGAAATGCATATGGACAAAACATAAGCTGCCTAAGTCAGTGGTTCTCAAACTTTTTCCGCGTGCTGCCCCCCTTGTGTACGATGCATTCTTTTGCGGCCCCCCCCCCCCCAAATAAAATTTATGACAAAAAACTGTTCTAAAATGTAACATTTTAATTAAGCAAAACATATGAAATTATACAAAGTAGTGCTGTTGGTTAGTAGCCTTATTTTTTTAGGTTTAATTACACAGAATTCATGATAAATGAATGTATTTTATAAAATGTCATAAAACTGGGGCCCCCCTGGCACCATCTCGCGGCCCCCAGTTTGAGAACCACTGGCCTAAGTAACTATTCTCACTTTCTTACTTCTGATGTCTTAAAAAAGTAAATCGTATATTCATCTATAAAAAAAATGGATATGTGCAATGAGCAAGGTTTTTTCAAAGTTTTAATTCACTGCAATTAAATGTACTTTAAATACAACGTTACCAACGACAGTGTGCAGCAGAACAGGCAGACTAGATCAGAGCGCTAACATTAGCTGTTAGCCATGCAGATAATATATCAGTTGACGCTATTTAACAGTATTTACATCACATAACTATAAATATACACTTTTACAGTAATAACAAAGGGACTGTAATAATAAAGACACTTTGAAAATGCGTTTACTGTGGGTAAATTCAGCATATTAATTTGCCCTCAACTTGCATCTCTCATTCGTTTTCACTAGAGTGGGGGACCGGAGAGTTTAAAGCTGAATGCCGCCATCTGAAAAGTTTCGGGGCTTTTGACAAAACATTCGGGGCTTGAGCCCCAGAAGCCACCCCCTCGCTCCGCCCATGACCCCTGTGACGTTGGGGTTAGATGCATGGTTAGGGGTATGGTTTTGTTCTTTTTTTCATGAGAATTGTACGTTTTTGCACGATTAACTTCGTTTGAATTAGCCAACTTGTAAAATATGTATGAAATCTCGTGAGATCAAGCTGGTATAGCTCAATCAAGCATTGCATTAGCATCACTGAAGGTCGTGGGTTCGATCCCAGGGCATGCATAAATGTAAACAACAAACTTGTCTATTGTTTTATGTTTACCTATGTGTGTTAGATAGGGCATTTTGGGATGTGTAACGTACCAAAGAGAAAGAGAGGAAATTAGATAATGTTAAGGTTTGCTTTGAGCATTTAATGTATGAATGTGATGTCGCTTAACTTTATTTTGTAGAGATGGCTCGGCCGATCTCTGTAGCAACACCAAAATCACCAGATACGCTTTCCATTTAAAACACCCCACCTGTCAACCTGTCTGAAATATATCAAGATTGTTTTTAACTAGTCAGCTGACTAATAATTGGCAGTGGGAAAAACCAAATATTTCCTTTCTGAACCGTTTTCTTTGGTACGTTTCTTAAGACATTTGGAAATATTTGATCCTCACATGGATTGTAAAACCTGCTCTGTGGTTTATTCATCTTTCCCTGACTGTTTCCCTTTATGTTGTTTTTTATTTCAGTTTTTTTAAGCAGTTCAATTAAATGAAAATAATTTCCATCTGAAACCTCTCTGTGTAGGAATGCAGTTATTTCTGTGTCTCTCTTCAGTCAGTAGCGCTGACAGGTCAGTCTAGTGCACATACACACAGCCAACACTAATATAGCGACGACTGGAGCCAACACAACTGCCCAGCCAGCACCCTGCCTTTAAATAACACTGAATGAGAGACAGTAATGCAATTGAATGTGTTGGGGGTCTTCCTTGACCCTTCCTTTGGAGTGGCCGCTTATATGAACATTAGAAACTGATACTGTACCTCATCTTACCCTTACAGTCACCTTCTATCTATAAATGCTTATCTTGTTGTGTGTAAGCATTTCTTAAAGGATTACTCCACTTTCATAAAAAATCCTGATAATTTTCTTTCCCCCATATCAGCCAAGATGTTTATGTCTATCTTTGTTCAGGCGAGAAGAAATAAATTTTTTTAAGGGAAAACATTTCAGGATTTTCATTCCATGTCTGAACGCTCCTCTTTCTCCATACTTGTAAACACTGGAGCGGTATTTTAACACACATCATGCTTTTGATGTGATTACATAATATGTAAGGTCATGTGCATTAACTAAAGTTAACAGTTAACCAGTCCCTCCAGAAAAATGCAATAATGCGATTGCATGGTTCAATGCGCAATCAGCCAAAGTCTGCATATTTATGCGGGTGCCACATTTTTTAAATATGCCACACTTTCGCCGCATAAATTGCAGATTTCTGCTCGAAAAATATGCAAGGCTTGCATGATTCCATAATCCCAAAATTTTCGTAGCAAAAAGTCATATATATCTTAGCAGAAAGTTAAAGAAGGTTGCATTTACTGTACACACGATGCAAAAAATGATTTTCAAAAAAAAAAAATCCTAGTATTTTTGTCTTGTTTTCACTAAAAATATCTCAAAACATTTAAATTAAGATGCTTTTTCTTGATGAGCAAAACGACCCAAGAAAATAAGTCTATTTAATATAAAATTTAAGTGATTTTGTGCATGAAACAAGCAAAAAAAAATCTGCCAATGCGGTAAGCAAATAATCTTGAACATTTTTCTTAAACACTAATTTCAAGAAAAATTTGCTTACCCCATTGGCAGATTTTTTGCTGTTTTATGCACAAAATCACTTAAATTTGATATTTTTGGTCTAAAAACTAGACTTATTTTCTTGGGTCGTTTTGCTCATCAAGAAAAAGCATTTTAATTTAAGAATTTTTAGATATTTTTACTGGAAACAAGACAAAAATATTATATTTTTTTTTCTTGAAAATCATTTTTTGCACTGTGGGAAGTGATGTAATTACGTGACGTGAACATCAATGAAAAGCTGCAAACAGTTTTTGCAAGTTCATGCAATTTTGGCAAGGTCCCGCAATTTCATTGCATAAAATTGCATAAATATCCCGCATATTCCATCGCATTTTTTAAGAAAACGTACAGCAAGATCAAGGATTTTTGCCCGCAACAATCACAAAAAATCTCTGCCTTTTTCTGGAAGGACTGAGTTACAACTTTTAATTTAAAAAATGGTTTAGTAAGTGCTGAAATTACTATGAAATAAGATTAATAAATGGGGTAAAAATATTGCTCAACTGTTAACAAATACAACTTTACTGTAATCGTTACCGCTTTTGCATTACATTACAGACTCTTGCTAAGGTTACGGATAAAAGTTTAGATTATTTAGCTATTTAGAGATTTGCCAGATTTACCTAAATTATTTCTTCAACACCAGTATAGATTCAAGTCTTCTTGAGTCTGTCGATTATAGACAGCAAGTAAATGTTTCCCTTTATTTTTTTTTAAGATTATATAATATTGTCTGAATGTGAAATGCATCATGTACAGTAATGCCATCTGTTTCTCTCTCACAGCAGAGAGGAGTTACCTGTCATTTATCTGACAGCAGTGATATATAAACATACAGTCAGCGTGTACTAGAAGCCATAAATAGTCATTTCTCTCTGTCAGCTGACTAACCCAAACACAACCTTCATTCTGTTCCCATCTGTCTCACATTCACTGTCACTTGATTCCTGTCTGCCTCTTTCTCTCTGTCTTTCTGACTGTTCCTGTCTGTCTCAGACTCAACTTTCACTCTATTTCTGTCTAACTTATTTTCTGAGTCTGTCTCTCTGACTTTTCCTGTCTGTCTCCGGCTCACTTTTCCTTCTATTCCTGTCTTCCTCGTTGTCTCTCTGCAGTCTACCCCTCTTACTGTCTGTCAAGCTCTTATTGTGTTTTATGCACGGGGTTGTTGAATGCTTTGTTCTGATTGGTTGAGAAATGTTCCACGGGTATGCATTATTTTTAAATAATCGCACACCTGACCTGTCAAATGTCTTAAAATAACCACCAGAGCAAAGTGTGTGGTCACTGTGGCATAAGCGAAATAATTGACTCAGTGTAATGGCATTCTGCTTCATGCATTACCACCTTGGGTGTGCATTATTTTTATATAATTTAAAGGGCCGGAGTCAATTATTCCTTATGTATTCCTGTCTTCTCCTGTCGTACTGTCAAAGCTTTTCCTGTCTGTCTCTCATTCTCTCCACAGAGCTTAAACACTGAGTGTCAAAAATGGGCATTTAGAATGGTCATAAAAACTTTGCTAAAACTAATATTTCTCCTAAATCCAAATTATCTGAGTATTAATTTCCTGTGTGTTACATTTATCCATGTGTACAATGTGACTGAGATTAAAGAGATTTGTCTGTTTCTCCAAAGTTATTGCACGACATACGAGTCTTCCGAACCAATGGATAACGTAAACTTTTATTGTACAGAAAAGAGCAGCTGATCCCATTTGTGTTCGACTGATGAAAGAAAGTCATAGAGGTTTGAAATAACATGAGAGTAAATTATGACTGAATTTCATTTCTAGGTGAAATATTACAGGAAACATATAAGCAATATTATTTCCCTTTGGGTCTTCACCGGCGAATAATGACTCCGTGACTAATGCACACCTGAACTATGCTGGCACAATAATATAGAGATGATCATATAAACATCCCTACAAACTTCAGCATTTGTTTCTTTCTTCACTGTTGTCTCTTTCTGTCTGTAGTGTAGTGTCTGGAGGGTCGGACCTATTAACTCTGAGTATATGAGCTGCAACGGAAATAAGCATGGATTATGATGCGATGTGTGCTCCGATCCAGATAATAAAGGTCCATCCCACAGGAATGTGAAAATATTCAGAGGTTTATTAAATGAAAACAGACTGAGGCTTTGGAAGAGCTACTGCAGAAGATTCAGTGTGTACAGTATGATTGTCTTTGTGTTCGGTTATCACTCAATGATATGCAGATGATAAATAATGTACAGGAGGAAAGAGATCTGTCCGGCTTAATACAGACTCATTTAGACCTGATAGAGGCTTTGTGGATAAAGATAGTAAAAATTATATGAATTATATATTAGCCTGACCAAGGTATACTGTATATACTATATGAAGATCCTTATCTATCTGTCTGTCTGTCCGTCCGTGTCTGTCTATCTATCTACATAATCTGTCTGTCGGTCAATCTATGTACATAATCTGTCTATATAATCTGTCTGTCTGTCTAATCTGTCTAGTCTGTCTATCTGTTTATCTATCTATCTAATCTGTCTGTCCGTCCGTCCGTGTCTGTCTATCTATCTACATAATCTGTCTGTCAGTCGATCTATCTACATAATCTGTCTATATAATCTGTCTGTCTGTCTGTCGGTCTGTCTAATCTATCTAGTCTGTCTGTCTGTCTGTCTATCTATATATCTATATAATCCGTCTGTCTGTTTATCTATCTATACAATCCGTCTGTCTGTCTGTCTAATCTATCTATCTATATAATCTGTCTATCTGTTTATCTATCTATCTAATCTGTCTGTCCGTCCGTCCGTGTCTGTCTATCTATCTACATAAACTGTCTGTCGGTCGATCTATCTACATAATCTGTCTATATAATCTGTCTGTCTGTCTGTCTGTCGGTCTGTCTAATCTATCTAGTCTGTCTGTCTGTCTGTCTATCTATATAATCCGTCTGTCTGTTTATCTATCTATATAATCCGTCTGTCTGTCTGTCTGTCTAATCTATCTATCTATATAATCCGTCTGTCTGTTTATCTATCTATATAATCCGTCTATCTATCTGTCTAATCTATCTATCTATATAATCCGTCTGTCTGTTTATCTATCTATATAATCCGTCTGTCTGTCTGTCTAATCTATCTATCTCCATCTGTCTAATCTATCTATTTATATAATCCATCTGTCTGTTTATCTATCTATATAATCCATCTGTCTGTCTGTCTAATCTATCTATCTATATAATCCGTCTGTCTGTTTATCTATCTATATAATCCGTCTATCTGTCTGTCTAATCTATCTATCTATATAATCCGTCTGTCTGTTTATCTATCTATATAATCCGTCTGTCTGTCTGTCTACATAATCTGTCTATATAATATGTCTGTCGGTCGATCTATCTACATAATCTGTTTATATAATCTGTCTGTCTGTCTGTCTGTCTGTCTGTCTGTCTGTCTATCTATCTATCTATCTATCTATCTATCTATCTATCTATCTATCTATCTATCTATCTATCTATCTATCTATCTATCTATCTATCTATCTATCTATCTATCTATCTATCTATCTATCTATCTGTTTATCTATTTAGTCTGTCTGTCGATCTGTCTGTCGGTCTGTCCGTCCGTCCGTGTCTGTCTATCGATCTACATAATCTGTCTATATAATCTGTCTGTCGGTCGATCTATCTACATAATCTGTCTATATAATATGTCGGTCTGTCTAATCTATCTAGTCTGTCTGTCTGTCTATCTATTTATCTATCTATATAATCCATCTGTCTGTCTGTCTAATCTATGTATCTATATAATCCGTCTGTCTGTCTATCTACATAATCTGTCTATATAATCTGTCTGTCGGTCGATCTATCTACATAATCTGTTTATATAATCTGTCTGTCTGTCTGTCTGTCTGTCTGTCTATCTATCTATCTATCTATCTATCTATCTATCTATCTATCTATCTATCTATCTATCTATCTAATCTGTATGTCTGTCTGTCTGTCTGTCTGTCTGTCTGTCTGTCTATCTATCTAGCTATCTATATAATCCTGTCTGTCTGTCTGTCTGTCTGTCTGTCTGTCTGTCTGTCTGTCTATCTATCTATCTATCTATATAATCGAAACATCACTCTTACTCAAATCATTCTTTTTTTAAGTAAATTTTGATGAAAATGTCCAAAACAAGGCATGTGCATTATTTGTGTGATTCCTGTAGATACAAAAATGTTTGTCTGAACTGTTGTAGGGTGTCTACATGCACAAATAATTTTTAAATTCTTTTATTGTCTACTGTACCTCAAATCGCTTGAAATGATCTTTTCCTATTGAACACAAAAAGAGTTATTATCAAAATGTCAAAACTGCTCTTCACCATCAAACCCACTGCGATTATGGCTACTAGGGTCAGATGCAATTTTATTAAATCAGCTAAAATAAAACAAACAAGCTTCTGCTCAGCATGAAAACAGGAAGAAAGAGATACAAAAGATATATGTGATAAAGTTGAGCAGAAAAGAGAGAGAAGCGTGAAACTTAGAAAAGGAAACAGTGTTTACAGTTTTTCTCGGTGGCTTTGGTGCATTTCTCACATCACTATTTACATTTGCACCACAGTTAATGCAGGTCTCAAAACAATTAGTACAAACTGCATAATCTGCAAAAGCAAGTCACTTGCTCAAAAGGGATAGCTCATTCCTCAAAAGCAGGTATTCATGTCAATGAAAGTGTCAGTGTTATCAGGGCCGGTTCTACATATTTGGAGGCCCTATAGGCAAAATTTATGTTGGCGGCCCCTTGCACCCCTCTAATTTTTTAAAATAATGTGAGATAGTGTTAAAGTGTTTTCCTACTCTAATCATTTAAGTACTACAGTTCCCCTTCGAGGGAACTCGAGCTGCGTCGCCGAAGCTACGCTATGGGAACGCCCTCTGCGTGATTGCGTCTGAAGCACGTATGTCAAATCAGTCCAATGGTCAAGTGACACGTCATAGGCGGGTGACGTGGGAACCAGGAAGCTATAAAAAGAGCACCCAACAAGCCAACTTCAGCTCTTTGTGCCTCAGCAAGCGAGTGTGTGTTATTATCATGTCTAAGCAAAGTTTTAAGGAGTGTGCTTCCCCGTGTCCTCGTTTCATTACGAGCGAGGACTCGCATCGTCTTTGTGTTATGTGCCTCGGGGCACAACACGCACGATCATCTCTTGAGAGGGGTGGTTGTGCACATTGTGAAAGGATGCCGCTCCGTACGTTGCGCTCGCGGCTCGCTCTCTTCGAGGAGGGTGGTGAGCCGCGTGTTCCCCACGGTTCTGGCCCCGCTGCTGCCGAGGCAGGGCGGAAGCTGCGATCGTGGGGATCACAACTAGATCTCGCGGACGAGCTTGAGACGGGTCTTCCCCTTTCTCAGCCTTCTCCCGCGGGATCTAGTGCCCCGTCTCTGGATTCGGAAGCCCGCGCTGCGGTTTCTTCCGCCCAGGGCGGGAGCCCAGATTTGCATTTATCGTCGTCCGAGGAAGTCGATATTATGTCTGTAGACGTGGTGGACGCTGAGGAGCCCTCTCATTCGTCCCCCGCGTTCGATGATTTATTGGAGGTTGTCACTAATGCTGTGGCTCGCTTAAAGTTAGACTGGCCGGCGGAGACACAGAGCGCTCGTCCTCAGAGCATGTTAGACGAGCGTTTTTTAAAGCAAAAATCTCAACCTTCGCGGCGCAACATGCCTTTTTTCCCTGATCTCCACAGCGAGCTGTCGAGATCATGGAAAGCCCCGTATTCGGCCCGTGTTCATACCCCTCACGCCACCATGTATTCCAACATTGTGGGGATGGGTGAGCACGGGTATTTAACGATGCCCCGGGTGGAGCAGACGCTTGCGAGCTATCTCTCCCCCGCCGCGGCGTCATCTTTAAAATCGCCTTCGCTTCCCACGAAACCGGTTAGGTTGACTTCATCTTTAGTGGGTAAAGCGTATAAGTCTGCAGGGCAGGCTGGGGCTTCACTGCATACCCTAGCTGTCTTACAGGCGTACCAAGCGGAACTACTTAAAGATTTGGATACCGAGGCGGGGGGTACGTCTGATGTTTTTAAAGAGCTTCGTCGAGTCACTGATGTGTCACTCAGGGCCATTAAAGAAACTGCGAAAGCCGTGGGTAGATCGATGGGAGCTCTCGTAGCCACGGAACGCCATTTATGGCTTAATCTTTCTGAGCTTAAATCCTCAGATAGGGCATTCCTTTTAGACGCGCCCGTTGCGCCCTCCGGTCTCTTTGGCGATGCCGTTAATACTGTCGTCGAGAGATTTGCGGAGGCTCGTAAGCAGTCGGCGGCGTTCGAACGCTATCTCCCCCGCCGTGCTTTTGATTCTAGGGCTGCTGGGCGGGAGCAGCCATCTTATAGAGCATCGCAGAAGCGTAGTGTTGCCACTCGTGGTCCCCCTCAAAAGAACTGGGGTTCGGGCGGTCGTACTCAGACATCTTCTAAACAGAAACCAGACCTGAGGGCTGTTATTATGGCGAGGAAGGCGTCGGCTAAAAAGAAGTCCTGAGGGACGTAGTGTCATGTTTCCGAGGGCAGCCCCCAATCGGGGAGAGCCGGCAGTCACCTCACAACACGGTGCCCGTCTCTCCTCGATGCCCTCGGGATGTCAGTGTGTTAACCCCGCCGCAGTGTGTGTTTCGGGGCACAGCGGCTTCATATTCTTGTGTGCCTCGTGCGCGGGGCACGCAACACCTCTCTACGAGGAGGGAGGCATTAATATCACCCAGGTTGAACCCTGCCAGTTTGGTTCAGGGCACCGGGAAAAGTTTAAGCAGTACACAAAAAGCCAGTCTCGAGAGGCTGGTACCCCTTATAGAAAATTTGGCAGCGTGGAAACTCCTGCCAAACGTGTCTCAGTGGGTTCTGCAAATAATAGAAAAGGGCTACAAAATTCAGTTTTGCAACCAGCCACCCCAATTCAACGGCGTGTTATCTACCATAGTGGGTGCTGGGCAGACTCTAACAATGGAACAAGAAGTAGAAACTCTCTTGTGCAAGGAAGCCATAGAATGTGTTCCTCCTCACAACAGGGAGTCAGGGTATTACAGCCGCTATTTCATAGTTCCAAAGAAAGACGGGGGGTTGCGTCCGATTTTAGATCTACGTCATCTGAACCGGTCTGTTGCAAAACTAAAGTTCAAGATGTTAACTATAAAGCAGATCGTCACACAAATCAGATCCGAGGACTGGTTTGTGACGATAGATCTAAAAGACGCGTATTTTCACATATCTATCCTCCCGCAACACAGGAGATTCCTGAGGTTCGCCTTCGGGGGCGTGGCTTACCAATATCGGGTTCTCCCTTTCGGTCTATCTCTGTCACCCCGTACATTTACAAAGTGCATGGATGCAGCGCTGGCTCCATTACGACTCCGGGGCATCCGTGTCTTAAACTACATAGACGATTGGCTAATTTTAGCCCAATCAGAGAGTATGGCAGCGCAGCATCGAGATGCTGTGCTGACCCACATGAGAGAACTGGGGTTAAGGCTAAATGCAAAGAAAAGCATGCTCTCTCCAGTACAGAGGACAGCTTTTCTTGGCGTTATATGGGATTCAACAACAATGCAGGCACATCTGTCCCCTGCTCGTGTGGAATCCATTCTTTTGGCTGTAGGCAGAGTGAAGTTAGGCCAGTCACACACTGTAAAACAATTTCAGAGGTTGTTGGGGCTCATGGCAGCAGCGTCCAATGTGATACCCCTTGGGCTGCTTCACATGAGACCGCTACAGTGGTGGCTCAAAACCAAAGGGTTTTCCCCGAGGGGCAACCCGTTCCGTCTGATCAAGGTCACGCGCAGATGTCTTCGTGCCTTAGATCTTTGGAAGAGACCATGGTTTCTCTCCCAAGGTCTGATGTTGGGGGCTCAGTACCGTCGAGTTACACTGACAACGGATGCTTCCCTCACAGGCTGGGGAGCAACTATGGGGAGCCATCTGGCTCATGGATTATGGGGGGCCAGACAGCTCAGCTGGCATATAAATTGCCTAGAGATGATGGCAGTGTTTTATGCCCTGAGATGTTTCATCCCTCACCTGCGGGGCCATCACGTGTTAGTCCGGACAGACAACACGTCGGTAGTCGCGTACATCAACCACCAGGGGGGTTTGCGTTCACGCCCTTTGTACAAATTGGCGCGGCATATCCTTCTGTGGACACAGGGGAAGTTGCTGTCCCTCAGAGCAGTATACATTCCCGGGTGTCTGAATCGGGGAGCAGACGTCCTGTCGAGACAGGGGCTGAGGCCCGGGGAGTGGAGGCTCCACCCTCAGGTGGTGGAGTCCATCTGGACGAGATTTTACCAGGCGGAAGTGGATCTGTTTGCGTCCAGAGAGACGACACACTGTCCGCTATGGTTTTCTCTCACACATCCAGCACCGCTGGGACTGGATGCCATGGTTCAGCCATGGCCGAGGCTACGGCTGTACGCTTTTCCCCCGATCGCTCTGCTCCCGGGAGTTCTGGAGAGGGTTCGTCGCAACAACGTCCGCTTGTTGTTGGTAGCCCCATTCTGGCCGAACCGAATATGGTTCTCGGACCTGGTGTCCCTCCTCGACGGCTCACCTTGGGAAATACCCGTCAGGAGGGATCTTCTCTCTCTGGCGGGTGGCTCGATTCTTCACCCCCGCCCAGAGTTATGGAAACTGTGGGTCTGGCCTCTGAGGGGGCCAGACTCATAGAATCTGGTCTCTCAGCTGAGGCTGCTGAGACCATTCTTCACTCCAGAGCTCCCTCCACGAGGAAGCTTTATGCCTTTAAATGGAGAGTTTTTACTTCCTGGTGCAGCAAACACCTGCATGACCCTGTGAACTGCCCAATTGGTACAGTCTTGGAGTTTCTGCAGGAAAAGTTCACCGCAGGGTTATCTCCTTCTACACTGAAGGTGTATGTGGCGGCCATCTCGGCTTACCATGTTCCTTTGGTTGGGCAATCCTTTGGGAGAGACCCGCTGGTGGTTCGCTTCCTTCGTGGCACTCGGAGGCTGAGGCCTGTAGTCCGACCCAGGGTCCCAGCTTGGGACCTGGCCGTTGTGCTGGAAGGTCTGTCCATGGCTCCGTTTGAGCCCATTGAGACCGTTCCAGTCAAGTTTGTGGCACTTAAGACAGTACTTCTGTTGGCAGTCACTTCTCTGAGGAGAGTGGGTGACCTTCAGGCCCTGTCGGTTTCCCCTACGTGCCTTGAATTCGCACCGGGGATGGTTAAGGCTTTCTTGTACCCAAGGCCCGGCTATGTGCCTAAGGTACCGACTAATGTGCCACGACCTGTCGTACTTCAGGCCCTCTGTCCTCCCCCATTTAGGGATAGGAATCAGGAAAAGCTTAACTTGGTGTGTCCAGTGCGAGCACTGGACGCCTATGTTCACAGATCTTCTTTGTGGAGGAGGTCTGAGCAACTGTTTGTGTGCTTTGGCTCGCCCAAGAAAGGCCTGCCGGCGACCAAGCAGACACTCAGTAAGTGGATAGTTGAGACTATCTCTCTGGCTTATGAGACCACTGGACGGCCTTCACCTATCGCCGTCAGGGCTCATTCTACCCGGGGTATGGCAGCCTCTAAGGCCTTGTGGCTAGGGGCTTCAATGCAGGATGTCTGTGATGCGGCAGGCTGGTCCTCTCCGCTCACATTCGTTCGGTTTTACGAGTTAGATGTTGGTGCTACGCCTGGAGCCCAGGTGCTCATGTCTTAAGCTGTGCGCGTTTTTACACACAGACAGGCATTTGGTAGTATGGTGTTTTGGTACATCGTTCCCATAGCGTAGCTTCGGCGACGCAGCTCGAGTTCCCTCGAAGGGGAACGTCTCGGGTTACGAATGTAACCATTGTTCCCCGAGAAGGGAACGAGACGCTGCGTCTCCCTGCCATACTCCCTGCATCCCTGTCTCGCCTTGCTTCGGCACAATTTAGCTGAAGTTGGCTTGTTGGGTGCTCTTTTTATAGCTTCCTGGTTCCCACGTCACCCGCCTATGACGTGTCACTTGACCATTGGACTGATTTGACATACGTGCTTCAGACGCAATCACGCAGAGGGCGTTCCCATAGCGTAGCTTCGGCGACGCAGCGTCTCGTTCCCTTCTCGGGGAACAATGGTTACATTCGTAACCCGAGACGTTATCAAACCTGTTTTTAGCCCATTACTTTTCTTTTTTTATCAAGTTAGCCAATGGATTCAATTTATGTTAAAATTTAATACGAAATTATGCAAAACCACCTGTGTTAAACATTTTAAGGCAGGTTAAATTTGGTGGATGCAGTAATTTATTTTCAAAACCACAGTTTTTGAAATAATCCCCAAAAACCCCACCGTTTTGCTTTCTCCAAAGAGTAAAATTAAAAAAGGCATCACTCCCTAATCCTAAAAAAACTACAGATGCACAAATAGACATTACTTCAATAAATCCGCATCAGTATCTTTTATTGTTTTTTATTTGTATTTTAGCTGGGTATAAACAGGATTACCCCTCTTACTGAACCAGTATACCTATATAAATATACCTTATAAATACCTTAAATATTCATACAAATCAGCTGCTACTGGAAGTTAAACAGACAAACTTCTAAGCAGAATAATTCAATTGTTGGAATACTTTCCAAGAAATATGCATAATTTTTTATGATTTGAAAACTAAAATAAAGTGTAGAGGACTTAAAAGATAAATAGACAGTTTAGGTACTTTAATAACTCCAGTTTTGTTTGCTGTTTGACTTTAAATACAAACTTTTTTAATAATGTGACTATTTTGATAATGTGAGCTCCCCACACGATGCTATCATGCACAAAGTGTCATTCAAAGTGTCTGCATTGCTCACCTTTGATCTGTTCTGAAATGACGTTGATACACAGGACAGAGCCAAGTTTATTTTTCTTTGTTTAGATGAACAAGTTAAATGGCTTTGTCATGTTTTCATTATGACAGTTTACTCTATAAATGTTTCCAATGCAAAAAACACTACCTTGGTGACACTACCTGAAAATGCTCAAGACAGTACTATATACTATTTGCGCAGCTATTTGAAAAATACAGTAAAGTTACACATTACTGTATTTAGTGAGGTAAGGGGTTGTGTACACCAAAACTTTTAAACGCGGCTGAAAACGCCTGGACAATGCCGAATGACAGCTTTTTTTCAGCTGAGTGCCAGCTTTCTTCAGCTAAGCGCTTTGATAGCTCTGATATGTCAGCTGTGAGACGGTTGGTTGCTGTGATACTTGTCCCGCCCCTCCTCCACTGTGATTGGACGGCTGCGTGAGAACTGACATTGACGAGCAGAGCTTTTCATCCAAAGTTGAACATTTTTCAACTCTCAGCGCTGAGAGCGGAAAAAACGCTGGGCGCCGGTTTTCAGCGCGGTAGAAAAGCGCTAGCTGCTGGCTTATTTGAAAAACGCTGAGCTTCCATTGGAAACAATTGAAAACATCCGCCGGCCGCGAGCGTAAAAGTTTTGGTGTGCACAACCCCTAACTCAGTACAAGACACTGAATATGTATGTTTCACATTTTACTGCATATGCTCCTTGCGATTCTAATTTGTTCACAACATTGTGCAAAAGAAAAAGTACACCCTTATTTACAAAAAAATACAGTTTATCTTGATTGCTTTGACGCAGCCGTCAACTTAAACTCCACATTTTCACACAGGCCTGAACAGTGGCACTTGTGGTCAAAATGACACATTTTGTTTGCAAAAGACTCTAACCGCGGCAAAACATTTTAAATATGCAAAGACAAATATCCATTGGCAGATTTTTTTTGCTTGTTTTATGCACAAAATCACTTAAATTTGCTATTTTGTTCTAAAAACTAGATTTATTTTGCTTATCATATTGCTTATCAAGAAAAAGCATCTTAATTTAAGATTTTTTTTTTACTGAAAACAAGACATAAATACTAATATTTTTTTTTTCTTAAAAATCATTTTTTGCAGTGTTAGCAAATGATAATGTTATAAAACAGAGAGGTGTATGAAAGCAATTTATGCATGTCCAAAAGCATTTTGTTCGAAGGAATGAGAAACTGCTAATTTGATGTGCACAAATGACTAAATGTTGTGGTGGTTGAACTAACTGTTGTGCAAATGTAAATAGTGATGCAAGAAATGCACCAAAGTGACTAAGAAAAACTGTAATATACATGACAACTTACTGATTCTTTATCAGTATTCAAAACCATTTGATGTAAACTCAGGCATTTTAAAAGTGTGTAGGTGTGGGGGGTACTCTCAGGTGATGTGACCCTTAAAGGCCAAAAAATATGTATGTTACAAAGTAAATACATTCATACTCGTATAATAAATTCTATATAGATGGTTTAACCGTATCCACACGCATTGTCATGATTACGCACCTGGCCCGAAGTCAACTTATGTGCTTGTTTATCTGTCTGGCTTGTGACTAAAGGGACAAATACGTTGTCGATAAATACAAATGTTTTGGTTTCCTAAGGACGTGGGAAGACGGCGCGCATGGATCCCAGCTGTGCGAAGAGAGGTTTGGCAATAATTCAAGGATCTGAAACTAACATTGTAAACATTCATTTTATACACTATAGCATTAGCTCAGTGTAGTAGTTGATACGCTTTACAGTAGCTATGATTTAAACTAGGTAATTTACTGGTTAGTTATTTGGCTTGTTATCAGAAATAATAGGGGGTCTCTAGAGTTGTTATCAATTCGTTGCGAAAGTCTACCGAAAGTTTATGCTTGTGCCACTGAAACCATACAGTATAGGATACCAATTGGTGTTTTATAAGTTTTGGAATTATCCCATGATAGCTTAGGAAGCAAGAAAGCTTACCCAATTTTTTATGTATGATATCATACTCAAATTGCAAGACTTGGGACTTTTACACCTCTGTGGACATCTATTCTTTATCTTTATGACTATGCCTTAATGAGTTGCATTGTCTTTTCTTGCGTAACTCACATCCAATGTAGACGCGGTGTTAAGTCAAATAACGTAATATCCAATCGTGACATAATACATACTTACAATGTGTTTGAAAGAAGGACGTAATTGCTTTTTCAGGGCTTCATTTAACATAGTCTCCCTTAGCCAGACCTTCCTACTGAACCATGGCCACTTTAAATGGCCAAGGACCTCCCAAGAGGCCATGTGACTGACACAAAAAGCAACCAATCACGTTTCGCTTTGTGCACCGTCATGTTAAGGGTCATTCATGACGCAAACACGTTACAATGCCTTGCCCACTTTTAAAAATGCAGCGTTTATTCATTCTTGATGAAGCATATTTTTACCAATGTAAAAACATAAAAGCTTTCTTCTTCCATCAGGCGGCTTTGTGTTGTTTCTGGGCAGAATGTTAAAGATCGCGACACCCACATCTCCAGTAAATCCTGTATAATTAAACCAATCAATGGACGACTTTGAAATCTGCTGTTTCCAGAAAAATGTTTAACCAACCTGATCTCTTGAATTTCCGTGGTATAGTCACGGAATATTTTGCTCATTTATCCGTGTCATTGTCACGGATCTCCACATTTATCCGTGGCAGTACCACTGACTTTCTTTTCCGTGTCATTGTCACGGATTGGTTTTGTCCAATTTTCTTACCATTGTCGCTTCGGTTTAGGGTTATGTTTACATAAAATGGCATCCCTACCCAAACCCAACTCTAACCCTAACGCAAGGCAACAATGGTTTAAAAATCTGAAAATAAATCCGAAAAAATAGTATAAACCAATACTTAAAGTGACATCCTAACGCAAACACCAAATCTAACCCTAAACCGAAGCGACAATGGTTTGAAAATAGGAAAAAGCAGTATAACCAATCCGTGACAATGACACGGAAAAGAAAGTCTGTAGTAGTGCCACGGAAAAATGCAGAGATCCGTGACAATGACACGGATAAATGAGCAAAATATTCCTTGACTATACCACATAACTTTGTGATATCATGTTGGTTTAACAGGTCCCCAAACCGACAAAGAAATAAAAGAATTCATGAGAGCAACAGGAGATTTGAAGCTCATGATGACTCGTCTTATAACATTCACTTGTGATTGGCTGAATTTTACTTTGCTCAACTTTAAGTAAGAAACCAGAGGACACGGGCGGACACTTTGGCAAGTGCTGGGAAAAAAATCAGCTTTTTCTAAAAGCACAGGCGTAGCAGGCGTTGTCCTTGTGTAAATGTATTTGATAAATAACTGTAAAGTGCTTCTGAGCATCTTTATCGTTTCTATCATATAGTCACATATTTTACAGATGGAGTAATCCCAAAACAATTCATGAATTCATTTTACACATTAACTCGCTTCCTTTGCTATCAAAGAGGTCTTGAACGAGCCTTCTGTCTCTATCTATGGCTCTATTTTTATCACCAACTAAATATAAATCAATGTTTGATATTCACTCTTTAGTCTTTCTTCTATGATATGTCTTTGAAGGTCTGAATCATCTGTATTTCGGTTCAAAAAGCATCAGATATCAGTTCTGTGATCTGTATGGAGTTTGGTAAATTTTCCCAGTTCTCCCAGTACAAAAGAGCCCATTAAACCCAACTGAATGGTGAGCGTGTACACAGAGTTGTGTAGAATTGAGAGAAAGAGATCTTTCATAGGAGAAACACAGCTTCTCTCTCTCTTTCTTTCTTTCATTTTGTTTTGCTTTCTTTCTAACTCATCTTCCTATGATCTTTCTCCATTGAGTTGATGTTTGAAATGAAGTGAAAATGCTAGCACAAAACACGAGAGACTGTCTGAAGAAGATAGATTGAGTTAGTTATTTAGGTAGGTTGGACAAACAATAATCCATTGTCTTATAAACTGGATGGATGCATGTGTTTGTTGTGCATGTGCATTGTGTGAGTTGGGGGTCCTATTGATCCAATGTGTTAAAAATGCAGGGCCACAAAAGCCAAAACAACCCTAAGGGCGAGGGACGCCCTTCAATCAATACTAAAAAAGCTCTTGCGCCTGAAGAACATCCTTACACACTATCAGTCAATAACCAACAAAGTTTATTCTTACATTAAAAGACAAATCATATTTGCACTACCAAAGACTTAAAATTGCATCATAGGGGGGCAATTGTATGAAGACAGCTTTCATGGTGTGCTGAAGTTTACATTCATGCATTTGGCAGATGCTTTTATCCAAAGTCATTACAAGGTATATGTTTAGATGAGTATGTGTGTTCCCTGGGTTCAATGACCTTTGTGATGCTGACGCTGAGCCATACAGGAGCTTTAAAGTCTTGATGTGGCTGTGTTTCAGTGTGCCATGTGTCTTTGTGCCATTTCACTCTTTAAACCCATCTTTAATGCATTCCCCTTCAGACAGCCAGGCTTTTGTTTTACAGAGATCATTAGCTTGTGGCAGACTTTTGCTCAATCTTTCCTGCAGCATGTTGGTTTCTGTGGTTGATTTATCTTAAGTGCGAGTTGCCTGGCTATGATGCAGAGAGAGAATTTTTCCCATGAAGCCCTTTTCCTTTTGATTAAGAACAAACGGCCTCAACGGCTAACGCGCCAGTATGTGACACTTCATTTTAATGCTTTGACAGACTTCCTTTTCCAGGGTTTAGATTTAACGTATTTAAATTGTCTACTGAGCTTGGCAGAGCGTTTAGTAAAGTCATATCAAAGAGTTTTGGAGTGTTAAACGAATAGTCCACTTTAATAAAAACAATTCTGATAATTTACTCACCCCCATGTCATCCAAGATGTTTATGTCTTTCTATGTTTTTAAAGGGAAAACATTCCAGGATTTTTCTCCATATAGTGAACTTTAGTGGACCGCAACAGTTTACAGTTTCAACACAGTTTCAAAGGATTTAAATGATCCCAACCAAGGCATAAGGGTCTTATCTAGTGAATCCATCATAATTTCCCCCAAAATAAATCGGTGTACTTTTAAACCACAACCACTAGCCGTGCAATGCGTCAGCATGACCTTACGTATTACATTATCTCTTTGAAAGGTATTATGCGTTAAATATGTGAAACTACTGCTTCAGTGTTTACAAGTGTGGAGAAAGAGGAGCATTCAGATGTTGTCGTATGTAACCTTTCGACATGATTACGTAATATGTGAGGTCTATTAAAATCTGTTGACAGGAGCGTTTAAGTATCCACGTAGGATCTTTTCAAATGTTTTAGGGCAGTGTTTCTTAAATCTCACTTTGTTTACAGCCTATCGTAGGTTTTTTAGCCTCAAGATCCTACATTGTGGTCCATTTAAGCTGGGATATATATGTATGTATAGCACTTATTAGAGGTCAATTGGACATTATTGTGTATGACATTGTAAAAGATTAGTAGACAGCAAAATTTGTGGCATATTTTTTACTGAAATGTCAAATTAAGTTACTCATAATTCAACTTATTACACGGCTCTCTGGAATGCTTGATTCTGATTGGTCAGTTGAGACATTTGCAGGTTCGTTCTTTTCAAATAATAACCGCTCCAAAGTAATAACGCATAGCCGGTGCTACTTGTATGTTTTAAATCCCTCCGCGCCAACAAAGATTACTGTTTGGCGCCATCTTGTGACAAACACTGGACAACCACAATTAAGAATGGAAAATTTTGACATTCATTTTAACATGTACGGAAAAAACAAAACATTTAAACAGCGGATAGAAGAAAGAACTACGACAAGACACAAAGAGCTTACTGAGACTGAACTTGACAAAATAGAGCATGACAGCTACGAAGCCAACACACAAAAAATCAATTACTTAAAGCATAAAGATAAACGTGTGGTGATTTAGTTAAAACCAATAATTGTAATTATTTATTTGGGCTAAAGTTATACAATAATTCGCACATGCACTTAAACTTAGAGGATCCTCCAAGCCTCATGGCAATTCGCATGTAATTTATACATATATGTATAATCAGTGCTGAGCACCAAGATGTGAAAATTTTGAACTTTGGATAAAACACTTAGCTTGTCACTTCTCACTTGCCCGTCCAATCACAGTGGAGGGGGGGGGGGTTGGAAAAACACCACATCAACCAACCGGCACATTGTACAATGACTGATAAACAGAACTGCGGTATAACAGCAAACAAAGTGTTTAGCTGGAAAAACACTGGCAAGCACCCATCGGTGGCATCTGCCTGGCATCTTTAGCCACATTGATACACTTTGGTGTACATGCCCGCTAAACTAATCCTGGTTCATGTTCAGTTAGATAGTGTATAAACAATTCAGTCATTTGTTAAATGGAGACTATCCCTGCGTCCGAAACCTATATAGTTCTTCCATACTATATTGAAGGCTAAAAGCAGTAGATGAGGGGATTAGTATCGAAAGAATGCAAAAAAGTACCTGGATGGTAGTAGATACCTACTAACCCTACTAAAAAATCTAGCAAAGATCAGCGTAAGCTGGTAGCTGATTTTAGCTGTTTTAAAGGCACTCTAAGCGAATCTGTGAGACGTCACTTTTTGTTGATGTTTGAACTGTTTTCAAACAAACGGAACTTAGCTAACTCCTCCCCCTCCCTTCTGTGCTTTCATGAGCGTGCCCAATCCCCACCCCCAAATCTCTCTTGTCGTTTATTGGCTGGAACACTTTGTTTTGTTTCGTGGTGATAGGTTTGGCCACTGTGTTTTTATTGCGGTTTGTGGAGCATGGGCTGTCTACAGAGATCATGTTTTTTTTACAGTTCAGCGGACAGGCAGCAAGCAGATAGTGAGGAGATGTTTGCTGTATGTAACAAAAAATGTTTTATGGTCTAAAACGCGTGAATTCGCTTAGAGCACCTTTAAGGTGGCACTAGCTGCTCTAAGCTGGTCCTCCCATCTTGGCAAAGCTGGTCAAGCTGGTGGGGCAGCTGGTCTTTCAGCCTGACCAGCTAAGTCCAGCTAGACCAGCTTAAAAAGTGACCAAAACACAGCTAGACCAGCTTGCTACACCAGGAAAAACCAAGCTGGGAGACCAGCTAAAACCAGCTCACCAGCTTATGGTGGTCTTAGCTAGGGCTGGGTGATATATATCGGGGGTTTCTCATGCGTGTTTCATCAGTAAAGACGGTTCCTTGATTAGAAGTAAATCTCCATCGACTGCTTTCAGATGAAGTGGCATTTACTACACAGAGCTGTAGTTCGCTGACAAACGGGGACAATTTCGCATTAATTATCGAGGACGTATCGCTTGCGATAATTAATGCGATATGGCCCAGCTTGTCAGTGAACTATGGCTTTGTGTAGTAAATGCCGCTTCATCTGAAAGCAGTTGATGGCGATTTACTTCTAATCAAGGAACTGGCCTTACTGATGAATAACGCATGAGAATCCCCCGATATATATCGCCCAGCACTAGTCTTAGCTGGATTTTCAGTAGGGACTTCGGCAAGATTTTGTGCATTTGATATAGCCCTCCTGAAAGGAGTCTCAGCTCGGCGGTTGAAGAATTTCCAAATTTCATTCACACTACCCATATTCTTACTATATAGTACCTAATGTTTTTACTTTATCTAATTCAGTACCTACTGTCACAGTATGTGGTTTCGGAAACATTGTCAGTCTTAACAAATCATGGTTCATGTAATTCAGTGATTTGGAAACTATCGTTTAGTAAGACCTCTTATGGAGACTATCACTTCCATACTATATAGTAGGCGAAAAGCAGTGGGCGAGGTGATTAGTCTGTATGAATTCATAGTATTCAAAAAACTGTAGGCGAAAAGTACCTGGATGACCTACTACTTCCGGCAAGATTTTGAGGTGTGCATTTAAAGGAGTCCTCAGGAGAGCAGTCACCCAAGGAAGAAGAAGAGATGTTGTCATATTCAAGTTCAAGACTGGATCATACGTATCAGTTTCAGTACACGACATAAAAGATTGTGAATCTGTTAACATACTTTTTTATTTTACAGATGTATCTGTTTTCGTACCCGAGAAGGATTTTGTGTTAGCACAGTTGTCATAGGCTACTTGGAAATTTAAAAAAATGTTTCCTGAAAAGATTGTTTGTGCATAAATTGAGGTTAATCACTGAAAAGAAGAATGTAAAGCATGTGAATGTGAATAGAGGAGTGCATGTGAATGTGAGGTGAGGAGGCCATCACATACACTGACACATACTGTACTGTTAAATACACATAATGTGTATGATTATATGAAATGACATGTTAGACATGAAGGTGTTTTAAAAGTGGTTCACATTGTGATGATGATTGTGTGTGTGCATGTGTGTGTGCGCGCGTGTTAAAGAGAAGTGTGGTTTCTGACACAGTAATTGTTTGCCATGCCAACGTGCCTGTTACATATCAACACATCTCTCTCTCTCTCTCTCTCTCTCTCTCTCTCTCTCTCTCTCTCTCTCTCTCTCTCTCTCTCTCTCTCTCTCTCTCTCTCTCTCTCTCTCTCTCTCTCTCTCTCTCTCTCTCTCTCTCTCTCTCTCTACACAAGTGTGTGTGTGTGTGTGTGTGTGTGTTAGGGTTATATAAAAAATATCAGCCTACTATGAAAACAATAGATGTCTTTGAGATGTTCTCACAAATACAGTGAATCAGATCTGTCTGTATTGTCATAGACATTGAACCTTATAGCATCATTACTCTGCATTTTAAGTCTTATTAAGTCTTATTGTGTTAACTTTGTACCACAGTAGTGCCGTCCACATAGTAAGTAAAAGTAAGTAAAGTTTAATTTATAAAGCACATTTACACACAGCGCAAAACTGACCAAAGTGCTGTACAATAAGTAACTAAAACAATAAAATAAAACACATAGCTAATAAACATGATTATATAAAACATAATAAATTTAAAGTCTTCCATGTCAAAGCACACAACACAGATAAAACCAATAAAAATCCTAATTTAAGGAACAAGAAAGGCTATTCACATGCATACAGCTCCTGTTCCTCATTAAGCTCTTTCATGGTCAGGTCCAATAAAACTTGAATGAGTCTGTCTGGAGCAAACGTTTTTACGTAATTATTACAGCACAAACCGTAGCAGATCTTCCGCCACCTGCCAGCCCGGCCCTACAGGGACTCAACCACACTTCCCCACGTCAGCAAACCTGCTTCACCGCGTCACTGTTATAAAGTGTTCAAGAGGGAACTTTTACATTTAGATTTACACTTTTATAGTTTAGATTTAGAAATTCCCACAAGACTCTTACATAAAAACATGAAGGGTGTTTGTGCATGCAAAACACAGTGTAGGCCATAAGCTCTTTTCACACAGAGATTTTGGAAAATGCATCCGGGATTGCCGTTGCCATTGATTTTCCGGAATCTGTCCATGCATTTAAACACATGCTGTAAGATCCCATAAAGACATGTGCCATATATAAAGTCCTGCACTTGGTAGGTTTTTCCACAGCGTCTGAAGTTTGCTAATTATCCGTGATTTCTCTCTGGAGAAACCACGTGCATGCTTTTTTATTTATGACAAGATCATAAGAAGCGAGTGATGCGTTGTTCTGTCATGCTGGTGAATGATCTCGGCTTCAGTTTCAGACAGAGGTGTCAAGTAACGAAGTACAAATACTTCGTTACATTACTTAAGTAGATATTTTGGGTATCTATACTTTACTTGAGTAATAATTTTTCAGACGACTTTTTACTTCTACTCCTTACATTTTCACGCAATTATCTGTACTTTCTACTCCTTACATTTTAAAAATCGCCTCGTTACTTCTATTAATTTTTAACTTGTTTTCTTTTTTTACATTCCGGCTTGTCATCGTTAAAAAACCTATCTTGATAAATTGCATCATCCAGATGAATGCGACTGTGGTTGGATGAGAAGTATAAACATACACCATTCCGACTCCCTATTGGTTTGTACGCAATCCCCGCCCCCCAGCTGACTGCAGATGATCAAAAGTTTGTTCGATAGCGCTGCACAGAGAAACATAAAAGAACTGTGAGAGCGATTAGAAAGCATGCAGAGTGTCTCCCCTCGCGATGCTTTGATATCATCCGCCATCTGTTTGTACAGTAACAGAACGCGGCATTCTGTCTTCAAATGGAAAAGTACGAAATAAAACTCGCGCATCACTTTCAGGTCAGTTCACATTCACAAGCCTGTGTAAATGTATAACTGGCTGCTGACACCAACTCATCTGTGTGATTTAAATAGTGTAACAATACCAATTTATATCATGTAACTTCAGTTGTTCAACTTAAATGACATTGTGCTGCGTTGCGTTTTGAAGCATGGCAAAGATATCTATGCTAAAGGCATCTGTTGTTTTGTATATGCTAATAACTACCCTAAATTTTATTTGCATTAACAAAACGTACTTAGCTGAATGCTTGAGTGTTAAATCAATCAAACACATAACCATACATACCAACTTTTGCTTTTGTTAATAGACATCAGCTGTTTCCTTAAACCTGACTTTTAATTTACTTACAATAAAGACATTTAGTAATTCTCCAAAATTGCTTGGATTTATACTGACTAAAGTAAAGTATACAAAAGTCCATTAGCTACACAAGTACAGATGCAGAAATATAGGCTATAATATATAATTGCATATTTGTAGTTTGTGTTGCTGTCAAAATACATATATAAATGATAACAATAGCATATTTCTATTCTCACACATACTATAGTTGTGTGTGATTTTGTTGTTTTTTTTAACTAAAGAGGGCACCGCTGTAAAAGTTTGGCCACCAGCGGCACTGCTCTGAAGATTGACTTTTTGCACCATTACAATATTTATAGGCAACTAGTCATTATATCTTCCTCTCTATGGAACACATGTTAATGCTCAGTAGTACACATATATGGTTCTTTAATGCAGTTGTTATCAAACATTTTTTGCGGCCTCCCTTGTGTACAGTGGATTGACATAAACATTCTAAAACTTAAAATTTGAATTAAACAAAACATATTAAATTATACAATTTATTGCTTTTGTTTAGTAGCCTTATTTTTCTGAGGTTTAATTACACAGAATTTATAATAAAGTAATGTATTTCATAAAATATTATAAAACTGGGGCCCCTGGCACCATCTGGCGACATCCAGTTTGAGAACCACTGCTTTAATGTATTTGTTTGCATTGTATTAAAAAGCGTTCAGTTTTAATGGGCATATATTGTATGTGGTTGAAACAGATAGCCTAGTGCAGGGGTAGGCAACATGGAGTGCTGATGTCCTGCAGTGTTTAGCTCCAGGTCTAATCAAGCAGACCTGAACAAACTAATAAAGGTTAAAGTCACCTGAAACTACAGGTAGCCAAGGTTTTATAAGGGTTGGAGCTAAAATCTGCAGGACATCGGCACTCCAGGACTGACGTTGCCTACCCCTGGCCCTAGTGCATCCCAAATTTTTTAACATTTTAATAACACTATAGTTATTATGGCCTTTAGAAACATTTTTTAGAGGAGATAGGGTAGTGCACAATAGGCCCCTGTGGTGCGGCCTAGGCTTTTTTCCGTAATGACATTTTTTTCCTTACATTACTTTTACTTTTATACTTTAAGTAGTTTTGAAACCAGTACTTTTTCACTTTTACTTGAGTAAAAAGCTTGAGTTGATACTTCAACTTCTACAAAAGTCTTTTTAAACCCTATATCTATGCTTCTACTTGAGTAATGAATATGAATACTTTTGACACCACTGGTTTCAGAAATTTCTCGTCGTGAATGTTGATCTGCGTTTAAATCCCTGTGTGAAAGAGCTGAACCATAACTTTTTGTTGACACAGGACACGTTCTGTAAATGTTATGGCAATGTTACTAAGTCCTCTTTACGGGACCGATCCAGAACATTTACGGGACAAAAACCTCTCTGCCAATTTACGGAAATTTTGTGGGACTGACGTGCTGTGTGAATGGGGTAGAAGTTTTTCAAATTCTCATGTGTTTGTTGTAATGTTTAAATTGCATATAAATCCATAAATATAAATAATGCATTTAATATCCTTTATGAAGTATTTTAGGTTTAACGGATATTTGGGCTTTGTACAGAAGGTAGTGTTGTAATTCACATTAATGCTTATTAAATTGTTCAGTAGCTTTCCACTGGCTAATTATTTTCAGTCTGCCAAATGCATGATGTTCATGTGTACTTGCATGTTGTGTACAGTTTAACAAAGCTTGGATTTGTTTTTTGTTAAGCATAAACCTATTAAATGTTATTTTCTGTGTCCATTTTCCTAGTATCTCTAAATCAGATGAGACTGAGACTTTTTAAATTATACATTTTTAGATAGACATGTTATTGGTAAATAGGCAGTTTAGATTTATCAGTGGGACTCTGTGGGAAGTGCATCGTGACATCACAGACATGTGCGCCTGTGTTGTGATGACCAGTCATGTGTGTGGGCAAGGATGAGTCAGCCGTCCCCAAAAAAGAGCTTTGATCACATGACCCGACTAACCGGAATACAGATCCCAGACTGTTGAATGCTTTTTTTGGTTCCCCGAGGGTTTGACTCACCAAGCCCACTCATACACACACACACACACACACACACACACACACACACACACACACACACACACACACACACACACACAAATGCCACTGGTCAGCCACATATGTGTGGGTCAGGACCTGCAGAGTACAGATCTGATCGACCCCTTGGTTAAAACTGCGACATTAAATTCAGCTTAGCTCAACTTACATAACTTCTGACTGCGTCTGCTATTCTTGCGAGATAATGGGATAAATTTGTTTCTCTCATTCACAGAAATGACATAAAGCTCAGCAGAAGTCCCTGAGAGTCTTGTGCTGATGTGCATGCTGCTCTATACAACAACAAATCTGCTCTCTTTCCATAGTATGTGATTATTGTAGTGTGTAAAGCTTGCGCAAGTAAAGTCTCATACTTTTTGCCTCTTTTTAATATTAATATTATGAAATATATAATATTGTGAATTGTACTAATCTTTGAATTTTTATATGATTTGGTTTCATTGATAGGTCTTTGTATTGACAAGAGCCTCACGGTATGATGCGTGTGTTACGATGCAATACTTTGTGACATATTGCAGTGCTCTTCAGAAATGTTGTGTATGTGCAGTTATATTGACAACTCTGCAGACCGATAAATACTTCCATTGCAGTTTATTTGCAAAGGTATTCGGATTTCCTTTGGTGTGTAAGTTATTATTATAACTTATTATAATATAAGTGTAAGTTATTTTTATAATATAACTTATAGTGTAAGGTATTAACATGTTATTACATGTTAATGATATGCAAAGTTACAAATTATTTGATGACGCAAGTTATCTACAACGAACAGAGGGATTGTAGGCAACAGTTTACTTCCTCAGCCTGTTGACGTAGACACGATGGTCATTATCATAATCCCGCCTGCTTCTGACACACAGCCTGTAAGTAGCGCTGGCAAATCTGCATTTTCTGGATCAGATTTGGCTTGTATTAAAAAAGGTAGTAAAGATGACGGGGGCTGCGTCCGAAAACTCTAAATTTCTGCCTTCTGAGGGAGTTTTCCAAGGCAGGAAGGCATCTAGGCATGTCCGAATTCAATGTTAGGTTTACTTCCTGTCTCCTCAGATACCTATGCGTGGGTGTACATTAAGAATGTGATTGGCCGAGCCTGGTCGAGTTCGAAAAAATAAAATGGCGGCCAAGGAAGCGAATGGAGCACAAATTAAATAAAGGTAGATTTTCACTTTTTACACCTTTTAATTGCATTTCTAGTGAGAAATTAGTATTGTAGTTTTCAAATATTTGATTAGTTATCACAAAGGCGCTCTCTGTTTATATTTCAAACACGCTGCCTTTAAAGTGTGTCCGAAAGTCTTTCTCTGAGCTGCCTTCATGCCTCTGAAGTCATTTCCTCATGAGGCAGCGAGGCAACGAGTCACTGCCTTGAGTTTTCGGACGCAGCCAGTATTGCATTAAGAGATAATCTTTCAAACATGGTAAGGAGTGTCACATTTCCAGCTGACCCTTTAGGTATTCAGGCCAATAACAATGCACTAGATAGCTGGCGATTCAGGAGCACCACGCTTTACAGAACGATGAGCTTTGTACAAAATGTACGCGTTTAATAGAGGCAAGGAATAAAGGAGGGAGTTTTTTAACCATAAACCACACAAACAAATTGCATTACACCAAATACACAAAATAACATTGTTTTTAGCAATGTACTAGAGTCTTAAAGTAATTTAAACTGTTTTTCCACATTTCTGTGTTCAGGATTATTTGAGCCGGAATAAAACTGTGGCTCGATGATGCACTGGAGCCACCGAGGATGGCCCCGCCCCTAACACAATCACTAGCATACGTTTAGGTTGTAGCGGTGTTTGAATGTTGAGAGAGATGGCAGGTTTCACACGAGTGGGCTAACACATTTAATATCAGACTTTACACTGACTTTAAAGGGGGCATGTGACTTTTTTAAGTGCTATAAGTATAATGATAGCTGTTTAAGTGCTATAATTGGGTCTCAAGTGCCATTAGAAAATGTGAAAAAGATCAACCCAGTAACTTAGTTTTGGTAAACCATAGGTCATAAAAATAGGTCATTGAAATTTGGCTCCCCTTGTGATGTCAGAAGGGGATTTTATTATGAAAATACCGCCCCTTAATCTTCACTGTTCAACCTGTCATTTAGTGCAGAGAGAGAAAGAGAGAAAAAATACAGAACAATTGAGTTTCAATTTTAACAAACCACCATTATGGTGATCAGTGTTCGCAGTTTATCAGCTCATTTGCTTTTTAAAGGACACACACAAAAATACCATATAGACCCTTTTACAGTTGGTAAACATTGTGACGTATTTGTGTGGGCGGGGCTTAGCTGGAGGCAAAAAGAGCCCCAGAGGCAATGTTGACAAGCTCAAGATAGCACGTTTTAGGAGGGATTTATTAAACATGGATGCAGAAGCAGTTTTGGAAGTGTCCGAATATGTACAGTCACTGATCCAGCGGGACCGTGACAGCTATTTTTGTAAATTAACTCTTGCGATTTTAACCAGGTTTTGGATATTTCCTAGACAACATATGAATTACTTACAGGTGGTTTGGGTCATTTTGTCTAGGCTTACTGTCTAATGTAACCTATCGCTGGGCTAACTATTAGCAATGTGGATTTTAAGAGACCATTCAAACGATGGCACACACATCTATCGCTGTATGTTTGTTTAACATTTAAGTTAAACAATAGCGCAGTTGGCGACTTTTCACCTATAAAACAGAAACTTGCTAGATAAAACCAACACAACAGTACATATGCATAGATTATTTTACCTGATATGAAGTGTGCACTGCAAACACAAGCATTATTTATGATCGTCTCCATCTAGTCTGTACGCCACTTTGGCCACTTTGTAGGCCTGAGCAAAAGTATGCCATTTTTGGGTGTGTCCTTTAAAATGCAAATGAGCTGATGAAATGCAAACACTGATCACAATAATGGTGGTTTGTTGCAATTGAAACTTAATTGTGCTGTCAATTATTTTTCTTTCTCTTTTTCTCTCTGCACTTAATGGCAGTGCTATGGTTGGATAGTGCAGATTAAGGGGGCGGTATTATTGTAATTCATCTTGCTACCTACCTCACAAAACAGACGAAATCTGAACAACTTATTTTTTTCACATGCTTGCAAAAAAAGGCTTACCCAAACAAAGTTACTGGGTTGATCTTTTTCACGTTTTCTTGGTTGATAGAAGCACTGGGGACCCAATTATAGCACTTAAACATGGAAAAAGGCAGATTTTCACCCTCTGGCCCCTTTAATAAAGAAATGAACTTGTTTAGTCATTCACTAACTATGTCCCTGCATTGCACTTTGTTTTTGTAGCAAATAAATATTTAGTTAGTAGTTCGTTCTAATGTTCTGTTGTCATTTATTTATTTCCACCATGGTTTATCCCAACTTGTTCCAGAACTAACAAAGAACAGAAAAGCACCCTAAAATTGAATTGGACTTGTCTTCTGTGTTTCAGGTGAGAAATGTGTGCATCTGTATCTACTAACTGGAAGACTAGTATAAGTATAGGTTTATAGGTTGGGTTTGTGCTGTAGCCTGATGTCAGTGTGGACCTCTGACTCATATAAACATCCCTGGCAGCTTTGTTCGGTTCTTACGTAAGTCCGTCTGTGTAATTCACTGTATTTATTGCTTACCTATTTATATGAGCCCCTGTTTTTCATCAGACCTCTGTTTATATTCTGTCTCCTTTATTTTCCTTACGGCAATAATACACTTCTCCGGATTATCTTTTTCAATATACCACTGACTCTTGTTTGTGGCCCAGGGGTTTGTCTTTTTTCTCTCACTGTGTTTCCTGTCATATTTGTCAGACTGCAGGCTTCAGACATGACTCAAACACTGTGGCTGTCAAAAAACAACTAGGGGTGTGTCTGCGTGTGTGCGGGAGGGCCGCACACGAGCTGTGGCGTGTTTTAGAAATTTACTGCATCTTTGAAGCGTGTCAAGATCAGGTCTGTCCACGGAGGGGTTCGTAATGAATACGGCAGAAAATTACATGAACAGCATGACATTAAAAGCCTGGTTGCCACTGTTATACACCTCATAAATATTTCAATTTAATCTTATTGAGAGACATTAATGTATGATAAAAGAGAAGATGATTGCCCAGTCAAAAAATCCTAAAGGAATTTCATAAGATATCATTTGATTCTTACGATCGTATTGGATTATGTACTATTTAACATTTAACTGTTCATATTGTATTGAAGTTATTTTGTCTTGCTATGGGTCAGATAAAAGAAATGATATGAGGATCTATAAGAATTCCAAACATTTACTTTAAATTATTTTACAAGCACTTTATACAATACAGATATTAAAGCAGCTTTACAAAGGTCATTAGTTATTAAAAGCAAGGATTTTAAGTTAATGATACAATTTATAGCTTTGGTATGTGCTGTAGTGTTTATTTTGGACACTTTATATACTCAATGGTCACAGCTTTTCAACAGACAATTAGGTCTGTATTCATCTTCAAAATTGAGCTTGAATCAGCTCAGAACATGTCCTTCATGTCTTACATGAGCTCATATAGACCTAATGGTCCACTTGTGCACTAGTTTATGTAAGGAATAATTGACGACGGGCCACTGAATTATAAGAAAATAATGCACACCAAGGTGGTAATGCAGCACGACGCGAAGCGGAGTGCCGTTACACCGCAGGTGTGCATTATTTTCAAATAATTCAAAGGACCGGAGTCAATTATTCCTCTTATACCACGGTTACCACAAACATTGCTCTGGTGCCTATTTTTAAGACATTTGAAAAGTTAGGTGTGCGGTTTACAGAAAAATAATCAACACCCATAGAACATTTCTCAGCCAATCAGAATGCAGCATTCAACAGACCCGTGGTATAAATTATTATAAATATACAGTAGGTGTTTATGTTTGATGGTTTTAGGGAATTGAGATAACCCTTAAGGAAATTAACCATAGTTTTACTACAGTTAAAACCAAAAGGTTAACACAAAATAACAATGGTATGGCTATAAAAATCATAAATAAACCATGCATACTGTATTAAAGCCATGGTTCTGCCAATGGTAATGAATACTACAAACAAAACATGGCTATTTTTGTAAGGGAACAGCCTAAAAGTCATGCTTTTGAACTTGATAAAATGCATAAAGTCAAACTTAGTAAAAAGTGAAGATATTTTTTTTAATCGCAGTTTTAATAAAGGCATTCTAAGGGTAATTGATGTGATTTTGTAGGAAAAATGTCCATATTTAAAACTTAAAACTATAGTATCTGTCTTCCGCTAGAGAGTAAAAGAGTACCACAGTGCTATGCAACTGGTTACCTCTCATATTTTACAGTATGACACTGTATGACATTAATACAGCAGCATACTCTTAGATTGTACTGTAAATTTACATGACAGTTTTACAGTGTGCATAAAATGCATAACTTGAATGCACTTAAAGTCACTTTGGATAAAGCGGCTGTGCCTACATTTTTAAATGTAAATAGGCTATTATTAGTTATACTATTATTTTTATTAACTCAGAGTGCCAAAAGTTTTGACGTTTTCCACTCATGTGGTCGTGAAACAACTTTATAACATATCAGGATATGTACAGTAACCTGTAGGCTGCTGCGCACTAAGTATGCTGCATTAGTGCTGCGTTTAGTGCATTACTTTTTGTTGAAATTTCCAATGGTGTCCTTTAGATTCTGATATAGCCTATGACAGACACGTCAGTGTGATCGTGTGTGGATGTCTTTATACATTCCTTAAACATATTTGAGTCCAGACCCAAACCCTAGATAATGACTATCAAAACCAGAATTTCCCCAAACGACACGAAGACTCTGTGAGATCCTGATACTATCACACAGAACACGCTGTTTAACGAGCCTGTGGGGAAACGCAATCCCGTGTTCATTGGCCAGCGGGCGGATTTGATGTAACGCGCCGGCAGACGAACCCGATGCCCTGCAGATGGTGCCGCTCAGCTGCGCATTCGGGCAACCGCGAGCGCAGCAGACGCATCACCAAAGCTCTCACGCGCTTGCCGCTAAAGCGCGCCGGACTGTGCGCTCCAGTGCGCGCTTCTTACATAAACTATCCGGTCGTGTCTCTCTCGTATGATTGCGCGTTGACGCGTGACGTCGGCTGATTTCAATTAAGTTGCTGTCATTGCGCGTGGGAACAGAACGGAGCCCTAAACCGGTACGCGTCAGATTCGTAAGCAGTGGATGCGTTTCATCGCACAGGGACGCGACGCGCTTCTCTTCGTCTTTGGATTTGGTTTTGCACATCACTCTCGTCCCGTACAGGATGGGTTTCCTCGCGCTGCTGGTTCTGTGCGCTTTTACCGGTACGGTATTCGGGGACGCTAAAGCCAGGACATGCACGGACCTCAGACACTTCTATAACACCAAGGGCTTCAATGGAGACGGAGTCCCGCACACTGAAATATCCGGTAAATGAAAAGCTTTGTTGATCTTGCAGTGTTTTAGGATTTAAGTTTTTCAACATACATAACGCTTTTCATGAAGGGATTAGATGTGGCACAAACTCGAGTAGCCTACTTCATTATATTATATCCACAAAATGTCATTTATAAAGAATTTAGTCATGCATTTTTGCTTGTTGCATTTACTAAAACAGTTTGAATTCATGAATAAAGTATTAGAAGTAGAAATTAACGTTATTCATACAGAAACACAGCGTGTCTTTCTGTCTATACATAAGTCTATATGTCTATCTTTCTATCTATTCACTTTTATTGTCATTCCTGGAAAATGAGACAGAAATTGTCATAAGACTTGTCACAGTCCTGTCTTTCATAAAAGTGTTGCATTGTGGTTACACACAAACATTTGCTGTTGAATGTTCTGATATTTCTGCAGTCTGAAAGTTTATTTGCTGCTGCTGGTTTGTGTGTGTGTGTGTGTGTGTGTGTGTGTGTGTTAGGGTGGAGTTGAATCACATCCACAGTTACCCCATGACGGCAAAAGCGTTCACAATTGATTTTTGAGACATGATTTAAGATTAAATGATTTGACCTCTGACCTCCTATACTTAAAGGTATGCGGTGAGCTGTCACAGTACTGTAAATATAGAAGCAGTTCATTCTTGTACCTTGGTCTCTGTTTCACTGCATTTTTTACAGCCTAAGATTGACCACTGCAGCCTGGACATTTTTTACCCATCATCCTTCGGTTGTGACACACAATCCGATCCCTTGTATTTGTAATGATCAGAAAGTGTCCTCCATTTAGAAGATTAATAGAGGTGAAATGCTGGATGCTGGAGATTAATGTGATGAAATCATTATCCTCATAAAATCGTACTTCATGTTCAGACACATTTAATCAGACTGTTTCATCATTACGATCGTTTCAGTCAGACACGCTAACAATGAGGGCCGTGTTTCGATCCTTTTTTATCCCATTAGTCTCATACTAACACATTCGCACAGACAGAATGAGATTTAATTGAAAGTAATTGTTTCAGAGTTAGGAGTTTCCCCCAGGAAATGCTCTTCAATTATCTTGCACTTTTTTAAGAAGAGAAGTTCTCTGGGTCTGCACTCAAGAGCCGACATACTTATCCTCCCATGCATAAAACTGCGGGGATCTGATTTTGGTTTTTGTGAATATTAAAGTTGCATGACTGCTGTCAGCTGTCTGGAAAGAAAATCTAAACCCAAACTCTTCTTTTTAATAGATCGAGACATTTTTATCTAACTGGTTTTCCATTCTGTTTCCTACTACAGTAACATTGAATGGGTAAATCTAATTCAGGAAATCTTTTCACATAACAATAGGAAAAGTCTTAAAGGATTAGTTTACTTTTCAGTATTCTTATTTTCTCAGATGTTTTTCCTCAACTTTCTTATGAGACACAGATGAAACAATTGTTGAGCCAATACTTTGGTCTTGATGAATTCAAATCTTTGGTGTTTTGGCAAATCTGAGCCAAGTTTGAGACATCGTTGAGATCATCATTTCATTTTCTCATTGTGAACCTAGAAAGTTTGTGAATCTTTCCTCACATATTTTTCTTTGGTCAAATTTTCACTTTTTCAAAAGGAAATGTCTTAAAGGTGCAGTGTGTAACTTTTAAAAGGATCTCTTGAGAGGAATGCAATATAATATATATAACTATATTATTATTAGTTGTGTACTGTATAAAGACCTTACATAATGAACTGTATTGTTATTACCTTAAAATGAGACGTTTTTATCTCCATACACCGCAAATCTCCTTACATGGAAGTCACCGTCATGTTTCTACAGTAGCCCTAAACGAACAAACTGTTTTACAGATTGCATTTCGTTCCAACGTTGTCTCAGACGATGAAATGTTTGTCCCGTGGCGGCTACTGTATGCTTTTTGAAATTAAGTGGTGAGCTGTCGGTTGCAATTCGCAATCTCACCACTAGATTCCGCTAAAACGTACACACATTAAAGGTGTAGTTGAATTTTAGAAAAGAGCCGCCTTCTCCACTTTGACAACTAGAAGGACCAATAGTCTTGATGATCCACCCGGAAAAAGAAAATCTTCCGCAATACCTTTAACTTTAAAGAGAAAGTTCACCCAAAAATTATTTTTTTTATCCTCAAAATGTTACAAACCTGTATTAATATCTTTATTCTGCTAAACACAAATAAATATATTTTGAAAAATGTTAGTAACAAAGCAAATCAGGTGCATCATTGACTTCCATAATAAGAAAAAAATAATACTATGGAAGTGAATGGTGCCCCTGATCTATTTGGTTATTATAATAAAAAAAAATATGTTTAACGTATTTGTGTTCAGCAAAACAAATACATTTAAACAAGTTTATAACAACTTGTGGATCAGAAAGTGATGACATCATTTCATTTTTTTTCATTTAAATAAATAAAGCCGAATTTGAGATTTCTGGATTGTACATCATCTCTTCTTGACTAAAATCCCTCGAGTGCCATGTTCTGGCCCCTGAGCATAATTGTGAGCTTGTGTGTGTTTGTGTTTATTGTGTTTTGTATCAACAGCAGAAAAGCTTATTTAAGAGCAGCTGTCTTGTATCGGTCACACATGCATGCTGTTTTACTCACAAATGAGTTATGATGATGCTCCCCTGGTGATCTGGATAGGGGTTTCTGTCATAACAAACTGTGGCACACCCTGCAATTGGCCAAACAACTCGAACGTCCCACGCCAGTTCCTGATCCTATGAGAATACACAGTGATAATCTGTAACTCACCTCCTTAAAGCCAAACACATGTCTGTGTGTCATGGTTAGTATTATATGATGATGACTCTTGTCAGTTGTATTCAATTTCTGTAGTTTGCATCATTTTGGAAAAACAAGTGTGTGTTCCCTGGGAATCGAACACATTTGAGAAAAATTAAACTCCCATCGCTTTTAATTCGCTTTGCATGTTGTCTTGCAAAGTGTTATTTGTGTAGCAAAAATGATTACTTATGTTGTAGTTGCTCTTTCAATGGGAAGAAAACTCTGAAGCATCTGATACATTTATACATCACATATGCACATGCAGATGCTCTAACATTCAAGTTAATGTTCAGTCATTACAAAAGCAGACTACTTTAAAATGTGAATAATGCAATAAAAAGCCATACGGTAAGAGACCACGAGGAAGACGTGTGCCAGAAAGCTATTAAAAACTTTAACCTGTAGCATCTGTAGTAATAGTGTAGCGCCCCCTAGCTGTCTTTGCAGTGATTATAAAGAAGCTATCATCATTGTTTTGTATACTTCAGAGCATTAAAACACCACCCTGTGGCAAAACTGCAATTGGTGCATCTGCTGGGGCCTGTTTTTTGTGAAATGGCCTGTGGAGTTTACACTGACATCATATATACTGCAGTGACTTGTGGCACATCTCTGTGCATGAATATTTAAACTTTTAAATCACATTTCCCATACACCTATTACACTACTGCGTTTCCTTATTCGAGATACATGTCTGTGTGGATAATTCAGATCTATGGATTTGTTGGGAGTGTTGATATGAATGCTTCAATTGCAGATTAATTTGCGTTTATATAAATGCAATCGATATCAAGATAAAGAGGGTACTGAGCATTGCTAAACACACACACACACACACACACACACACACACACACACACACACACACACACACACACACACACACACACACACACACACACAGGGATGCATTTATAGTACTGATGCTATAGATGTTGAAAGCATTAAACTGTAATCTGTTCTCTTGAGTCTGACACTCGTGTGTTTGATGTCACACAGAGAAGAGAAACAGCTAGAGAAAATTTTGTGGATGAGGAGGAAGATGAAGAGCTGATATTGAGCCTCTGATTTCAATCCGCAAAATTTAAAAACCTGAACATTGTTTTGGATGCTGCGTGGCTGTGCCATCCCTACCGTTTTTTTTAAACTGGCTTACCAAGTAATGGTTGACACCAGGGCCGTGCACAGACCTTTTGAGGGGCATATGCTGAAACTGAAAAAGGGCACCCCCTCCAAATAAATAGCACATAATAATCGTCTTAAAAACTTTATATTTATTTACTATTAATGATTTAAAAATTCATTAATAGTAGGTTAACATGTTTATGTATGTCACTGAGAAGAGGGGAAATATGAGATTTAAGATCAAAATAATGGCAAAAATTGTGCTGAGGACCAGGAACGTTGGTCTCTTGAAGGTGCACTTAGGTTGGCTGTTCTCTCTTGTGAACTACACTTTCCTTAAAATAAGCCAGCAATGAAAATGTATAAAAAAAATTAGTCTAGTCATTCAGGGCTAACTTTTTGGTGATTTGGAGCACTGTAGCCCCTAATGTTAGAAGCGCAAGCAGAAAATTTTGAGCACACCTTAAATCAGCCTGCAATTATTCACATTTTCCCAAAATAACTGCATTACTGAAAAATACTAAACAGACTTAACTTTGTGCAGTTGATTTCAGAATAAAAAGTTATGAACTAAAGAATCATACAGCCCTCTTGGCTAATTCTAGGCATAAGATACATACATTTCCAGATATTGTAATGAGATGAGTAGCAGGGCAACATACTTGTATCCAGTGGCGGATGCAGAACGTGACATATGGGGGGGCATGGATTAAGTCCGGGTGGGCCTGAATCTATGGGTGTCACTTTTGAATAAGAAACTATAACAAGTCTATAAAATTCGTCAAAACTTCAGAACACTACTTTAAACATCATACCCACACACCCGAACAGCACGTCACATTTTTGACATTATTGATACTTTAAATTGTAATGCAACGTGGCATTTATTAAGCCTTTTTGGTAAAAAAAATATTGGGCTCTCATAGCCTACAAAAAAAAGAACCTGCACACAGTGACAGGAAATATAAATGAACCCAAAAAAACCTTATACTTTTTTAAATAACCTATTAAAGTGTTTAAATAAATACGGCTACTAAATGCTTAAAATGAAGCTTCTAACATCATATTCTCTTCATGCAAATCACTAAAAATATATTTTCGTTCTCACATATTTAAGTTAACTTACTAAATAAAGAAATAAAAAGGGAATTGCTAGAATAATGTTAGACTCTGGGGTTAAACGAAATGACAAATAAATAAACATTTAATATACTTTTTGATGAGCACAAGAGCAAGCCTACTCGTGAAGAGCGGAGCCGAGGAGCGCGCATATCAGACGTGAACGAAAGGAATAATGGATTTAATGCTTTCACTTCATTTCCTGGCAGTTTCACTTGTTAGTGAGGATAGTAATGGCTAACAAGATGACGCCGAATTACATACAACATAATTACCTAACTAAATCTGAGAGAATGCAAACACATTACAATATTTTTTCCTCCGCCCGACGGCCAAGGCGCATCATTTTTTTTTAGCCCGACAGGAATTCGCCATAGCCCGTAATGGACGTCGGGCAAGCGATTTTGCGAGGTTTGTTTTGTAGAAAGACTTTCTTTAAAGTGAATTTCGTTTTGTATAAATTGTATCTTAATATTAATCAATGTTTGATCAAACAATTGCCCCGATTTAATAAATAGGAAGCAAACCAAGAACGTCTGTGGTGTGGATTGAAGTGAACCCACTATATTTCCGCAGCCTACGTCTTTCTGCTTTAATGCATTTCTTAAATTAATGTCTCAATTACACAGTAGGCTTATAGGTTGTTATGATAGGCTATTTGTTGCTTAAAAGCAATAGGCTATATTGTATAAAGTGTAGCAATAAACGTGGCGTGACTTATAGTGCTGCTATATCGCTATATCAAACAACATCACTGTGATCAGATGTTTTCTTTCTATTTTTTACCCCGCTGTCATATTTGTTGTGTGTTTATGTTATTGAGAGGAAAGCGCGCAGCACATATTTATAACGTGTTGTTATTCAAAATACGTTTTCTACTTGCTTGCAAAAAAAGTTCTCAAAGTGATCATGGCTGAAAGCTGCTCGGAAATATTTCATTATAACGCAACATTCAACTGCTTTAATAGTTTTTAAATAGTTATCAGGCTTACTTATAGTTTTTAACATAACATGCAATAGATAAATTACACCACATAAAGTAGTATACATGTCTAACTATACAGAGTAGTATTTTTTACATTTCTGATTGGGCGGGCCAGCTGTCAATCTCCGCGCCCATAGCTCCGCGCCTGCTTGTATCCTTTACAAGTTTCTCGTCTTCTAGGATATCCACAGTTGCAAGACGTTCAGCTGCTCTGCTGTGGATTGTCGCAATCAGGGGGCGGAGTTAAGAGGTTTGACTGACAGTTTGAGCGGAACCAAAAAGATTTTGTTTTTTAATAACTTTTATTTGATAATATATTTGTAAAACAGACAGACATACGTAAAGGGTTACCAATAGCATTGATTTATTAAAGAAAAAAAATCTAATCAAATTCTCTAGAAAAAAAAGGGCACTTCGGAGTGTAAGGATAAAAAGGGCATGTGTTCTGCACAGGTTGAGCCCTATCTGTGCACGTGCCTGGTTGACACAGTGCCACCAGACCAGCATGGTCATTTATGCTAAACTGATTTTTTTGGGCGTTTGTTTTAAGTGTTATTGTCTTGTTATTAGTGGACCAGACTCTGGGGTTTTTTGACAATTGGTGAGACATTAACCTGTCTTTGTGCGCGGGCAGAGATCTTGGCCCGTGATCTTGGATGTGAGCCATAACTTGAATATTATAAGTGTAAAATAAGCAGCTGAAGAGAGTCGCGGTGTAAGTCTGCAGTACCGGGTGGTCTATTAAATTATCTGGGCACTAAATATGACAAATAACTGATTCTGATTGTAATACATGCAGTGTAATGTAGTCTCAGCCTTCTTGTGAGTGAAGGGCACATGAGAGAGAGAGACAGAGAGAGAGGTAGTGACAAGCCAAGGTGACATTTATATGAAGACATCTTTGATAAATTGAGAGAGAGAGAGAGAGAGAGAGAGAGAGAGAGAGAGAGAGAGAGAGTGCTAAAAATGGGATCTGTATTGATACTGATATATGATAGATACTGAATAGCAGGTTTATTTTTTTAAATGTATCTTCCAAATAAGTCCCTTATTTTATTTTATTGCTGAAAATTTTTACAGTAAATTCAATTACACATAAATTTTAGTAGGTGAGTTTCAAAAATTTAAATATATATATAATATATATTTAAAATTTAAATATATATATAATATATATTTAATATATATATATATTTTTAAAGGTCAGATGCAAAGGCTGCTAAAAGCCACCTCCCTCAAAAAGGAAATGATATTAACGGAATGCTACTATATGGGTGATTCTCACGAAAACTTGGTTTTAAAAATGTCAAGCATGAAAATGTAAAAATTGCTTAAATTTACTTTTTTTCCCACCAGACATTGAAAAACAAAGTCTGGAGTAAATGGGAACATTAATTTAAAAACTTTTACTTATCATTTAACACTTTTTGTAACATAATTAAAAAAATTAGTCCTAAAAAATCTCATTACCGCAACAGTCAGTAAACATCAACACTGACATATTTTCAAAATGACATGACAAACCTGAAAGAACATAATTTGGAGATTCTGCACATGCATTTAAAATCAAAGTATTATGCTTCTATTAATTAAATTAACATTTAATAAGCATCTGTTGCGGTAATGATAATCAAAATGTCGTGTAAGCATTCTGACAAGACAATATTTCAAATTAACTGTAAAAAAATGATCTTACCTGGTAGCCATCTTGAAGTAACTGGTCCATGTGCTTGGTCACTCAAAATCAAACTTTATTAAAATTCTGTATGTGTGCTTAAACTGTTCTCAAAAAGTGTTGCGGAGGATGAGAACATCAGGCATGGACACATCATTTTCCTAATTTTTCTTCATTATTATTATACATGAATATTCAGTAAATATTTGTTCTGTCATCTAAAGTAGTCTAGCAAAACATCCATTTCTTTTTTTTCATAATATTTTTGTGTTAATTTGATTAAATTACAACATAACGCATGTTCAAACACAGCCGGACACATTGCGGTAATGAGAATGTCAGCAGAAAATGAGATAAAATGTACAATTATAAATTCTTATGTTGAAATCACACATTGTGCAAGGTAGAACACAGTATTGTGTTAATTCTGATGCTTTTTAATGTTACTATATTACACATTTTAAAGCTAAAATCATTAGTGCTGTGGTGTTTCAATGGTTTCGTGAGAATCACCCATATTATATGTTTATCAAATATTTTTGTGTAATTTTAAATCCGCTTAATTCTGACATAATGCCATTCAGAAATATCACATTGTTGGCAGAATCCATTAAAGGATTACTCCACTTTCATTAAAAAAATCCAGATAATTTACTCACCCTCATGTCATCCAATATGTTTGTCTTTCTTTGTTCAGTCGAAAAGAAATTAAGTTTTTTTTTTTTTGAGGAAAACATTCTAGAATTTTTCTCCATATAATGGACTTCAGTGGACCTCAACAGTTTAAATGTAGCTTAAGCTTGAAAATTACCCCATAATTTACTCACCCTGAAACCACCCGAGTTACATATGTCCATCCTTTTTCATACAAACACATATTCAGATATTTTTTTAAATAGCTCTTCTTATCTTTATAATAGATGAATACAGGGTCCGCCATGTGACGCTCCAGCATGACCTTACATATTACATAATCACATCAAAAGGTGAAGCGTTACATAAAAACGCACACTTGCAGACCATTTTAAACAATTTTAAACACAAAGACTTAGTATCATCCACATACAAAGTCCAAATGGTCCTTTTTCTTCACACTTATAAACACTTGTTCATTTTATCAAGTAGTTTCTGAAGTTTCACAGCATTGACCTTCAAATTTATTCTGACCTCTTATTGGGTGATTTTGCTTTGATTTTTGGTTCATTTATGAAAAAAACTTTTTAAATAAATTTGTGTTGTTTGTAGTGAATGGCATAATTATTGTTTTCACTAGCCTGACGTTGTCATACTCAATTCTAGTCAGAATTTGAGTCTGATACCGCTCCATTGAACTATAATTATGAGGCGTGTCTCAACCGAAAAATGCCTCTGCACTCAATTGGATAGACCTACGACCAATCAGAGCAACGGCGTGTGTGACGTATGTTGAAATGACGTCTTTTGCAGCGTGACTGAACTGCTAATTATTTCGCTACAATGACACTAACATTGTGATTATACTAAGTCTGAGTTAGCGAACGTACATCAACACCTATTATGTTTACAACATTTCATTTATATCACAACATTAAGTATTTACTAAGTCATACAGTAAGACTATCTCTTACCATTTGTACGTTAGTTGAACTTCATCCACGACAATACCCATTACGTTGGCTTGAAAAATATCGGAGCCTAGCATGTCCCTCCGCTTATTCAGCAGCCACGATTCCGGGCTTCCGAAAAGAAGCTGGCAACCACCGCTACTTATATCCATCTCGTCATGCGCGCCGAGTTGCATCGCTGTGATACCCATTTCAGTTGCTTCTTTAACTTTGTCCTCCATAAGTGCGACCAACTTTTGCCGAATCCCGTAGGAAGGACGGCAAAAACATCAACAAATGCCTTGCTCGCGTTTCTCTGTTCCTCTTTTAAAATCAATGCTCTGTCGATATCTTTTAGAACAGACTCAATGTCAGAATCTACACATCTGAATTCTCCAGCGGTAGCCATTTTGTTGTAAACAGATTCAACACATGCGCTCTTTGGTGACGTGGTTGATTACGTTACTGTTGATCATCTGTCCATCATCGTATAAAGCCCGCCTTGACAATTTGATTGGTTCGACCAGCTTTGGGTCTAGCATATTAGCTCCTCAACGGAGAAACCACAGACCAATCTTCCCGTTCTCAAAATGTTGTGGGCGGTAGGGATGCTCATATCAGTTAATTTTCCCGACCGACAACCGTAGCTTCTAAACCGAACATTAACCGTTAACTTATAAGATTTTAATATGAAATTGTCATTGAGTAAAAATACAGTTGACGGTTGTCTGTGAACTAGTAAAAAAAACATTTAATTTGAACGTGCAAACAGCAGCGACAGATCTACAACAGAACCAGGATTCATACATTATCAGATATTCACGCAACATTACCTTATTAAAAAGCACGTGATCAGTCCAGAGGATTAATATCCAAAAAGGGCAGATTGTCTCTGTTTCATCTACCACAGTGGTCATTTCTAAAGCAGGACGCTTTTCAGAAAGTTTGGCTTTTGCGTCGTCTTTCTCCGTTTGTGCAAAAAAGATAGATGTTTATGGTCAGGGTCAGAGGCCATCAGCGAACATCTGTCCGGATGTGCGCGAGACGGAGACGGACCGCGTCATCTTGCGCGGACACGCGCGCATCTCCATCGAGCTTTCAAACACGCATACAAATGATTTCTCATACAAATGATTACTTTATCAGACCGTCAGGCAGCAATAATTTGTGTCATTTACAGGACATTCACAAATTAAAGATAGAAAAGTGGCGAAATGTCTGTCAGCTCATGACGACACGCACAATGTATTTACAAATATTTTTTTCTTTTAACTGATAATGTTAATTGGTCATAAATTCTTACCTTCGGTTAACGGTTAAACGGTCAATGTGAACATCTCTAGTGGGCGGGGCTAAGATCGGCTGGCACCCAGGCTAAGTTTTCACCACATAAATCATTTCAATCATTCAGATATACACCTTCATGATAAATTGTTTAGTCTTGTGAACCTAAACATAAACACTTAACATGTGCCAGATGGTACATTCAAGGGCTTTTTTTCAGCATTTTCAACTCTTTAGCACACCCTCTGTGGACATATGAAGCAATACTATATGTTATTCAGATATATGTTGATTTTTTGTGTACAGTTGACTAAAAACAAGGTGTGTGCTGATTGTCATGACTGTAACCACACAGATCTGATACACCAATAATTCACTCAGAACCAACGCCTAAAACCCAATCTTTTCTGTGTCTGCGCTGATGGGTCTAATCCACAGCTTGTCCATTTTTGACACCTGTGCTTTGTAGCGCTTGAATAGTTCGACTGTATTGTGAGTTTTTGACCCGGACTCTGAGGGCACGCTGTTCTCTGGGAAATTGTTTTATTGGTTATAATTCTAACCACAAACTAGTCTTGATGATTCATTGTAAGAACCAAATTGTACGCTCCAATTACATAGATATTCAAACTTCAGAATGATGCAATTTGTTCCTTTCTTCTTTCTTCTTTCTGAGTTTAATTACTGCTGTAAAGTGTCCTCTGCTTGTGTCTTCCTATTTCTCGTTCACATTGGCCAGATAAACATTTCCAAACACACACACACGCTTTCATTTCTGGAGCAAATACACATGTGTAGGGGTGAGCAGGGCACAAACTAACGCGGGGTTAATTGTAACATGGCTACTTTACATATTTCTACAGGGCCGAGCAATCTGTGCTTTTAGTCAGAAGATCTCCTGTGAATTTGTAAAAAGTTTTGATGTGTTTTGGTTAAGATATTGAACAAAGAGTCATGGAAGTACATTACTTTATCTTATGTTTTTTTTCTGAGTTGGGTGTGTAAGTCCCCAAATCCAACCTTATATTATTTTAATCACTGTCTTGTTACCTAAAACATAACAGCATTTTGAAACATGTCAGGAGCTTCTAGTAACTGATAGATGGGATTGAAAACATTTTTACACAGCGGGTTAGTTGTCACACAGTGTTACAATGAAGCCTCAGGTATACAATGATAACCCTAAAGGTCTGTTATGTTCTTCATTTATATTTGGTAACACTAATCTATTTGTTGATCAAAATTCTTTCAGTAGTTTATCAAACAAAAAAATTCGCTCAATGCTTAACAGAGATCAGATATCTTTACATGCTTGTTTAAACTTTTGGAATAACAAATTTGATGATATAGTATGGGAAGATTTCTGGCTCCTTCAGAATTTTTTTTTTACCTAATAAAGTGGTTGAAATTTCCCTTAAAATTATTCACAATTGCTACCCAGTTAATTATAACTTTGCTAAATTCAATAATAATATTTCCCCCTTGTGCACCTTTTGTCATCAGGCTGATGAGACAATCCTTCATTTATTTTGGGAATGTATATACTGCAAAATATTTTGGGTTGAAATTTTATGAAAAGATATCTTTCAGTAAATTTCTGTTTAAACCAAAAAATTGTGTTCTTTGGTGAAACTATGAGATTAGACCCTTCTCATTTAAAATTTATTCTTAACCTGCTGCTTCTCCTTGCTAAATGTTATATTCACAAATGCAAATTTTCAAAGAAAACTCCAAAGAAAGATTTTGATATATATTTAATTTCCTTGAGGAATTCAAAAAAATCTGTTGCTTGTAAGACTCTACAATGGTGTCAATCCTATAAGCTGCTTAATTATCTTTATATTTATGTTTATGTAATGTAACCCACGACATTCTGTACTGTTTTCCATATATTTTACTGTTCTGTATATTTTTTTGATAAAAGGTATACAATGATAATGAAATGAAAACTGATAACTGTATTAAAGATGAAAGAACTGTTAATACATTATCAGGGGACAAATTGAAACCTGCTATGAGTTTGCTGGATCTCATATACATTATTGACAGAAAATAAAATATTGATGAGAGAGTAAATCAATTAATTAAATGATGATCTTTACAATTATGTACCACTATTATCTTTACATTACCATAACAAATGTGTTTTATACACACAAAGTTACAACAAAGTTTAAACTAGCAACAAAATGTCAAGAGTCCTAAAACAAACACTGATCACCATAATGGTGACTTAAAATGAAACAAAACATCAACATTTAAACTTAATAAGTGAATTGTGTTTTCTACAGCAATATTTTTACCAAATATTCTAAAATAATGTTTTATAACAGTTTTAAATTAACAAAATGCAATGTTTCTCTATCATTTACAATAACAAGCAAACAAGTCAATAAAAAACCAGTTACGTTTAAACGTGACATTTTCATAATGTTTCAAACATTCCTCTAACGTTCAGACAACACAGAAACGTTTTAGATCGTTTAAAAAACTGGACACTTCTGTCAGCAGAACTTTTTTGAGAATGTTGGGAACTTTCAGTGAACGTTCTTAGAACTTCAACCCAGAATGAAAATGTTGTCATTATTTACTCACGCGTAAGAGCTTTATTTATCTTCGAAATGCAAATTAAGATATTTTTCAATAAATTCTAAGAGCTTTCTGAGCCCCAACTCACAACTTTTAAGGCCCAGAAAGTCAGTAAAGACATTGATAAAATAGTCCACCTGACTACAGTGGTTCAATCTTCAAACACAAGAATACATTTGCTGCTCAAGAAGCGCATTTACGAAAGCGGCACACACGTTTTAAATGTCGGCCATAGATATATACATACCTAGATGCCACATTATCGTCTAGTATCTATGGAGCAGTCAAATGCACTTTCTTTTTAAGTGCAGGATTTTATAGAGAGCATGTGGTTAAATGGGTTGGTAACATCTGGCCAAATTTAGCAAGACGGCTATCATCTCTTCAACAGCTATAATTCAGAAATTATGATTTTGATAAAAGTTGGCTGAGAAACCAAATTCAGCCCACAGCTTAAAAGAAACCGATATTACAGTGTTGATTTGTTGTTAAAATTATTGTACATTGTCACCCCTGACATGTGATATAAAATTAATAAGAAGAAGAGACAAGAGAAGATTTACAAAACACAGAGTAACAGAACTAAAGCAAAAAAGAAAAGTTTCCGGAGATTGTCAAGTTTGGTTTTAATTTTAGTTTCTCTGGCCTGATGCTCCTAACAGCAGCGTAACTTAAACCCCAAGAGATTGAGTATTAAGCTTCAGGCCAGAACTGAAGTAGGGTCGGGAAGAAAAACAGAACCCAAAGGGAGCAAAGAGAAATGAAGATATTGGGGATCTGGGACACTAAATGCACTAGAATCAGATCAAGCAAGTGTGACACAAGCATGCTGGGTGAGCTGTTTGTTCCCAATAGTGAAGTTCGGTGTGGCGTCCTGTTAAATTTGTGCAGACAACAGTGATCTTTGTGGCTCCGCTATGGTGGACTGGGAGCATAGAGCGTGTTGAGCTTGGCCAGGTTCAGAGCAGCTGTAGGGAGGGGTGGGAAAATGAGCGAGATTTCACCCCATTCATCATATGAGCTTCTGACGTAATAACATCAGTAATGGTGCTTATGAGAAACTGTTCAATGTACAGCAAGCTCATAAAATCACTCACACATATGGCATGGCGGGGCGGTGGAAAAATGCTGTCGGGGTGATGCAGGTGGATGCTGGGAAGAGCAATGCTGTGGCTTTAAATTGCTCAAACCATTTCTCCTAACCGGGTTTCTTGTTCAGCAAGTCATTTGGTTTGCTTCAGGAACACAGTAAAGGTCTTCACAAGTCCACTTAGATCCGAGACCTGAGCGGGTTCTGCTCTAAAACTTTCATGTGTGTCTCAGACACTGGTCAGGTGTAATATTAGTAGCCTCGGGTCATTTTAAATGAACGTGTTTTTGCCAAACGGACCAAGAAGACATGAACTATCATGTGTGTGTGCATAGAGTCCTTTTCCAACCCCTCCTCTGTTTGCCAAAAGTGCTTTTGACAGTGAATGAGTTTACATGCACAATTTAAGTGGATAACTATCAAAAATCTGCTTATTATACTGCTTATTATAACTGTTTTCATGCGTTTACATGCAAATCAATAAACAGACAACTGCATTTACATGGGACCTAGAGATTTGTCAGGTTTCTCGCAGGAAGTGACGTCACCACCTATAGTACATATAGTTGTTCAAAAAGCAGATGACATATCTGTCTTAATCTATACTTAATCTATATCTCATTGTGTCTGCAGAACCTGTAAATGTAACATGAGCTTTTCTTTTCACAGCTTTTCTGCCACCTGCATTAGTAGAGCGGAGACTTTTATTTTGCGCTTACTTCCACGTTTATCTTTCACATGCAGAGACATGCGCACATGAAGAAAGCTGGTTAAGGTGTTTACATGCCACACGAAATCGGGGTATGAGCAAAAACTACCTCTGCCGATCGGTTTTTGCTTACGCCGTTTATGGACTTTCCCAGATAAAAGAAACCCGTTTTACGCGTTTCCATGAGCCCACGTTATCAGTTTATTAAGCATAATCGGCTTAACACTGTGCATGTAAACGCACTCATTGTGTTGCTGGTGGTAGGTTAATTTTCATTTAGATAGACCTGTCTATTAATTTTGAATGCACACTGTAGAGGTTACCTTGGTGTCGTCAGATAAGAAATGAAAATAAATAGGGTAACGGGCCAAATTGGATGCGAGGCCACTGGGTCTCTTTTTGACTGGTGCGTGCTGGTCTGCAGAAAGCACACACGTCGATGCCATTTACATTTGGGTTAAAAAGACATTGCCACTCGGTCAAACTTAGGTGTAATGTTCTCATGTTTGACTCGGGTTTTGCCTTTCTTTAAAAAAAGAAATTTATTCACGTTGTGTAAAAAGTGATTCGGGTCATTTCGTCTCTGTACATTTTTTGGACCTGAGAGGACCTCTAGAACACAGCCATCAGATGTTCGGTATACACATATTTTAAGACCAATTTAGACCAATGAACAGAAAATTTGATCTCAAACCTTTCATGGCTTTCTGCAGTAGATGTGAAGAGTGCCATGCTGTTCTAACACTTATTGAAAAGAATGTCATACTAAGTGTTTTTGTCTTGATTTCCAGCTAGAATATTAAAACATTCTTAAAACGAGATACATTTACTTGATATGTAAAGTGACCAAAGATTTTAAAGCTCATCTAATATGGCAATTTTTCAAGATGTAATCTTAGTCTCAGGTGTCCCCAAAATGTGTCCATAAAGTTACAGGTCCAAATACCCTATAGATAATTTATTATACCATGTTGAAAATGCCTATTTTTGATGGGCAGGTACACAAGTGCTGTTTTGGGGTGTGTCTCTTTAAATGCAAATGACCTTTTATTTTTGTTGTCTGATGTTTAATTGATATAATGACATAAAGCAGATTTTTTTTTTTTGAGGGTACTGCCACTTTAAAAACAGATAAGCATTTTTTCACTTTAACACACAGCTAATTGTTTTTATGAAAATACGTGCCAAGACAATGGTATTGCGAAGCGCACAGATATTCTGTGTTTGCAGGCTTTTTGAAACGTATGTATCTATTTGAGTATGCATGCTTATATGTGCTCAGAAAAGAGATCACATGTTCGCACCCTCAAATTGTACAAATGGATGAAATGTTAGCATTTTTATTTATATAGCGCTTTTCACAATTGTTTCAAAGCAGCTTTACATTAATAAAAGCAGGAGAAAACACAGAAAAATCGGTGGACAACATAAGCAGCAGAGTACAGCGGCATATATTAAACTGTACTAGTGAGCGTAGTAATTGTAATGTATAGAAAAGGGTGCTAACTTAAGCCAATGTCAGCTGACTCCCTAGAGAACTTGCAAGGTTTAGAAACACATTCAAATGATAACCTTTCTATATAAATAGTTATTCATTTCTGAATGATGCGTATTTGATTATTATTAAATAGATTATTATAATTTATGCGTGAGTTCCTCTGCTTTCCCTCAAAAATGGGTGGGTGGACCAGCCGTCAATCTGTGTTAGGGGGGTGCCACCCTGGCTCTTTTTTATCCTCGCAACTGGTAAAGTTAGTTTGTAAAGTTTTAAACATTGCTATTTTTCTTACGAAAATCACATTGATAACCCTCAAAAGGGCTTTATTAACTTCCTGTGGATTACTTCTGTGAAGGATGGATGGACTTTTTTGGCTTTAAATAATAAGCACCATTTACTATCATAACCCTTGGAACAACGAGGACATTTTCTAATATAACTCCAAAAGATCATCATGTACATCAAGAATGGCCTAAGTGCGAGTAAACCATGGGGTAATTTTTATTTTTAGGTGAACTATGACTTTAAGTGCATCAGTCTATTGCTGTGCTATGATCTACCGTATTTTAGATTTACTTGCATTCAAACAACATGTAAAAACAAAATATGCAGAAAATTGTGCGTCATGGATTACAAAACCTTTAAAACATTAGCAATGCAGGACTAGCTTCATATTAGATCATTGAGGTTAAGATCCTTGAGTTGGTTTTCATTAATATCATGTGGAAAAAGCCCGTCAGAATCTCCATCCAGCTAAAGAGAGAGAACGATTGTGTGTATCTGTAGAGTTGTTGTTTAGCTGAAAACTTGGTGTTATGTAATTCAGGATTTTGTAATGTGAGATCAGTCTAGTTTGCAGCCTCTATGGCTCATATAATAATTTATTACGGCTGTAATGAGAATTGTCATGGTGTTAAAAAATGAAGAGATTGTGAACATCAGTACGCTAATTGCAGGGCCTGTTCTCCCCGAGGCAAACTGAGGTTAAATGCTATGCTGACAGCTACAATGGAGATGGAGAGCGATTTTCATCAGTCTAGTTCATGGGTCACACTTATCTGGGAGTGAACCTACAATCTTTGTGTTAGCAGCACAGATCTTTAACATTACGCTGACACTTTATGACAGAGGATTTTTTTTGTGCACTTTTATCTATATGGTCTTTATACACCCATTTAAAGGGCAGTTCTTACACAGTTAAAGAATTGGATTCCTCATGCTAAACATTGGCAAAGGTTCAAAAAAGCAGTTGGACGTGTGACGCAGTATTTCTGAGCCAAACATCCCTTTTTTCGACTTCTGAATCTGTTGCATAAGAGAGCCTCCCCACAGTGGAAGTCCTTATATGGGCACATTAAATCAACATCACAGAAAGATTGTGTTGTTGTTTGTGAGTGAAATATAAGCTTGTTTAACTTCACAAAGAACGCAGCTTTATAGAAACAATCGATATGGTTTGTATATCTCGGGTAGCAGTTGTGCATGTGTCTTTGTTTAATGGCAGATTTCATTAAAATGGGGCGGGTCATGAGTCGCACACAGTAAGTAAAACTGCATCAAATGTCTGTGTTTTGTTGGCAATTAGTGCATAATTGCATATAATGTAAATGACACGAACGTGCGGTTATCCAGAGATAGTGGGATAATGTTTTTTTTTGTGTTTTGCTTGCTCGTGACTTGCTCCTTCTGACCTGCGGTATGCCTCGAGAGGGTCGTGCTTCCGGAAACGATTGGTAGATGTGATCTGTCTTTTATAAATCTAATAAAACTCTTCTAAGATATGAATGATGTAATACTACTCTATAGGTACTCAAGACATAAGATAAGCCGAAACAGCGTGTGTTATGTAAGGAATAATTGACGACGGGCCATTGAATTATAAGAAAATAATGCACACCCAACGTGCAATGCGACACGACGCGAAGCGGGTGTGCATTATTTTCAAATAATTCAAAGGACCGGAGTCAATTATTCCTCTTGTACCACGGTTACCACAAACATTGCTCTGGTGCATATTTTAAAGACATTTGACAAGTTAGGTGTGCGGTTATCTGAAATTAATGCATACCCACGGAACATTTCTCAAACAATCAGAATACAGCATTCAACAGACCCGTGGTATAAATGAACCTACAAAGAAATCTGATTTCTCTTTATCGTAATTGGAAATGGACCTTACAGATAGCTAGCAAACTGAAAATCTGTGACATGAAAGACACTAAAATGACTTCTTTCTGTAGGTTATATTGCAGATTTGTATTTATTTCCATTAACAATTACTGTGGTAAAATGTGCAGATCCAATTACTTGATACCGATAGATGCCGGTAGTTTTGCTTTAACTCCTTGTTTCAGATTATTAAGTTGATGCTGTGAAATCTTAAAAGTGCAAAGCATGCAAACTAGAAATCTTTATGGTCCACTTAGATCTAAAAACCTGAAATCCGACCCGAGCGGGTTTGGGTCTAAAAGTTTCCGAGGCACACGGGTCGGGTATAATATTAGCAGCCTCTGGTCTTGGGTAATTTAAAATTAATGTGTTTTAGCCGAACGGCTTTAGAAAATGGTTTTATCTACCCATACCGATTATAGGCCGACACATCCGTGCATCCCTAGTAAATGGTAAAGGATATTATCCCATATATTTAAATGCTGGTCGTATCATCTCTAAGAGACAAGCCTTGACACAGAAAGTGAGCTATTTTTGTTAGATGACATTGATGTATTTTTAGATGTGTTAAAAGCACACTGTAAAACATTTATCTCTATCTGTCTCCTGAGAAACCGCTAACATGAAGATAACACAAGACTGTAATCTCACAGCGCCGCTGCCTTTATTCCTGATTTTATTCCTCTCCTCCATGAATATTATAGAAATACTGCAGAAAATCTGCTTGTTTGTTTAACGCTGATCTGTGTGAAATATAATCAGTTTCATCGATTTGATCAGTTTGTGTACTGGCTAAAATTACACAAATTCAGTATTAAATATAATAAATGATCAAAAATGACACACGCATTAAATCTCTACATTTTAACAGATTTAAGTCTACAGTTTTTTGGTTAATTGATTAGGCTTTTCATTGGCAAAAGCATGATTTTACTGCAGTAACCATGGTTTAAACATGGTTTTTGCAGCACAATCATGGTTATTTTGTGGTAACCATGGTTTAACTATAGGAATCATGTTTTTTTTGTTTTAATTGTACAATATCATGGTTAATTTTCATAAGGGATTGTCTCGCTTTCCATTCCTCGTTATTGTGCATGCTGCATGGTGTTCCTATAGCTCAATTGCTAAAACATTTTGTTAGAAACACAAAAGTTGTGGGTTCAATTCTCAGGAACACATATACTGATTAAACATGTATAGCCTGAATGCAATGTACTGTACGTCACTTTGGATAAAATTATCTGCGTAAATGTTGCATTTTATTTTTCCAATATGATTTGAGATTAAAGTGGTTTCCAATAGATGTCCTTGAGATTTGAGGTCATTGAGTGCGTTACATGCACAGTCTTACGCCGATTATGCTTAATAAACTGATAACATGTGGGGTCATGTAAATGCGTAAACGGTTTTCTTTTTTATCGGGGAAAGCCAGCGTAAGCAAAAAAACGATCTCTCAGTTTTGTTCATGTGCGCATGTCTCCGTGTGTGAAAGATAGACGTCACACATCGAAGTAAGCGCGAAGTAACGCATAAAGTCTCCGCTTTACTAAAGCAGTTAATAAAAAATACAATAAATAAAGCTGATGCCATATTTACAGGTTCTGCAGAGACAAAAAGAGATACAAAGGTATAGCTTAAGACAGATATGCCATCGACTTTTTAACGACTTTTATGTACCATAGACGGTGACGTCACTGCTTGCAAGAAACCTGACAAATCTCCAAGTCCCATGTAAACGCAGTTTTCTGCATAGCCGGTTTATTAATGTGCATACGCATATAAACAGTTTTTTACAATAAGCAGATTTTTCATAGTTATCAGCTTATTCTGTGCATGTAAACGCACTCAATGGTTCTCAAAATGTTTCTCATGTGCACCCCCTTGTGTAGGGTGCATCAGTCCCCCAAAGACTTCAGAGAATTCATGACATAAAACAATCTCAAACTTAAAATTTGAATTAAACAAACCATATTAAATTATACAATGTAGTGCTGTTGGCTATTCGCCTCATTTTTCTGAAGCATAAAAATGTCATAAAACTGGGACCCATCTGGCATCATCTCACAAACCCCCAATTTGAGAACCACTGGTTGGGGTGTTTAAAAACCAAATTGCCAACTGGGATGCCACATATTTTCTGTCCCTGTACTTCAGTTGGTAGATGGTTTTGTGTATTATTGTATATGAATGTGTTAATCCTTCAGTACCTTAAAACATTCACTGTTGTACCACCATCTAATATAATGTCTGTACAGTTGCTGTTTTATCTACCCCTCCGTGAAATGTTATGGATATAAATGTACAAGGAATATCAGTACAGGAGTGAATATGTGTTTGTCTGTAATAGAAGTTTCTCCACACTGTGACCTCACCACATGGCATCACTCAACAAAATTGAGTCACAAATCCACACAGGCCGACGGGTAGAGGAGATAGATAGAGAGAGACAGGGAGAAGGAGGGTGAGAAAAACAGTAAGAAAAAGAGAACAGCTGACATCAATATTAGCCCTCCCCAGTCATTACAGTACATAACTGTAGATCTCACCATGACAGAAGGCCATCTCTGTTACATAGTACAGAAATGCACCGCTAATTTACAGTGACTCTTATTTGAATCCTTTCGAGTAGCCTACAATTCTTTCTTTCAAATTGGGTGTACTGTTGAGAATGTTATTAGAGCATTTATAAAGTGTCATGAAGCCCTATAAGCCAATAGCCTTCATAAACAAAACACAAGCCCACATATTGCATGAACTCTTGCAGCTCTGCTGAGAATGCTTGCTATACCCAAAGAGTTTGGATGTGTTAGTGAGTGATTAACACAAGCGGCCCATGAACACCTCTTGCAAATACTGTGTGATCGTACCGTATGAGGTGTCAATCAGTGGGAAGCACCTCACAGTGTCTTGAATAATTGCGAAAAATGTCTTCTGATTGAATATACAGGGTTGGGTATTGTGACCAATTTGGCAATTCAATTTGATTCCTATTCATATGGTTTCAGTTTAATTCAGTTACTATTCTATTAGATACAATTTAGTTATCAATATTTTAATGAAAATTAAAGGGGACATATCATGAAAATCTGACTTTTTCCATGTTTAAGTGCTATAATTGGGTCCCAAGTGCTTTTATTAACATAGAAGAGAGAGAGAAAGAGAGAGAGAGAGAAAGAGAGAGAGAGAGAGAAAGAGATTATGGTGATCAGTGTTTGCATTATCAGTTCATTTGCCTTTTAAAGGACACACCCAAAAACAGCACATTTTTGCTCACACCTACAAGGTGGCAATTTTAACATGCTAGAAATTATCTAAATGGTATTTTGAAGTAAAACTTCACATATGTACGAACCAAAGATTTATTTTACAACTTCTGGTGTGAACAGCATAATGCATAATGCTCTCGGGATTTAACTTTGCATCATGCAAATTTTCCACTTGTTAAATTCAAATTGCGCAGAAGACACGTTTGAGGCGAATAATGGCATTCACAAAATCGTGCCAAACAATTTGCGTCATTCGCATCATGTGCCGCATCTTTATGCTTCTTACATTGACTTTGTATCTACTTGCGCAAATAATTAAATTAGCTTCTTGTGTGAACAACATAATGCTGTGTACACGCCAAAAATAAAGCATCGCATTCATGCTTTAGATAACTCGCAGGATTTAACTTTGCATCATGCAAATTTTCCACTTGAATATTATCACACGTTGAATATTATCATGCGTTTGAAACGAATAGCGCACGTTCGCGGCAATCGTGCTAACCAATTTGCATCATTCGCATCGCCAACCACGTCTATTCGCTTCTTTACATACATTGTATGTTTTGCCTTGCACAAATAATTAAATTCGCTTCTGGTGTGTACACACCAACAGTGAAGCATCGCGTTCCACGCTCTAGATTACTCGCGGGATTTAACTTCATGCGTCATGCGTCAAACCATATATTTCTGTATATCAGTGCTGTTTATAATAGCTACAGACTAGCTACAGTTTGACACAGATTTTCCTTTATTTATGTGGCCTGCACAACCACAAATGTCCAAATGTTTTGTCTAATTACAGAAAATTCTTTCAGATGCATCTTTGATGATGTTATTCTGTATTAAGTGTGCAATGCTCCTCATACATCAACTATGTGGTGTTCACCATGTAGAGACTGAATGAATGCATCAGTGATTTTGGACACGGTTTGTATGCATGAATGCGTAAAATATGCCCGTAAAATGTTTTCTCATGTGAATTTAGCACTGCGGTGAGGTGCAGTGATAGAAATGAGCAGATGAGATTCGGTTTTCCATCGCATCTTTCCACACGGACAGCTATTCTCAGTTATTAAATGAGAAAGTCTCTTGGCATCATGTTGACGCGTACATTGCTACTGTACATTTCAACCATTTTTTACACTTGATACAGACAACACTGTCTGCACAAACCAGATTATGGGCAAAGTGACAGTCAGTCCTGAAGATCAGATTTGAAACCATTTTGGATTTGTGTGTAGTGTGAATCTAACTTATAGACTTGATTATAGTGTAACACATACAAGCCATCTGTGACACATACAAGGTCCCCAGGTCTGATTGTGGATGGGGTGTGGCATTTTTATATTAATAATAAAAATGAACAGTATCTGGCTTTCCTAGGATTTATCTAAAGCTACAGATGTGACAGTCATTGATCTGCAGACATCAGGTAATGTGTATCTGGCGCTTTGAAGCTCACACTGTTACATTTGTGCTGTCATGCAAGATTTTTGGGCTTACTTATGAGCAGATTCACCCTCATTTGTTAAGTCTGGTTTGATGAGAGTGTCAGAAATCAGTTTGACTGCTCATGTGAATGCAATTAATGAAGATTATGTAGAAACACACCCATCGACAATGAGACAAACAGACCCAGTTCCGGTAAATGTGAAAGTCGGCACACCTCTGATCTACTGGCCGTCCTTCAACATGATGCCCAGCTGATGCCTGACCAATGATCACCGGCAGAACCCGCTTAATCTATATATATATATATATATATATATATATATATATATATATATATATATATATCCCAAGGGTTTTTTCCTCCTAGGACTTTTTTTATTTCCCCTGGCTAAAAAGCCCGGGTTTTTTTCTCCTAGGGGGTTTTTCAACCCAGGGAGGCAGCCTTCTTGGGCTTAACATAGCACCCTCTTCTATACGTTACATTAGTAATACGCTCGCTTATAATGTTGATTCATAGCCGCAGCAAATTTAGCTGCTTATGCTTTCGTGTATTATGTTGTGCTATCTGTTGTTTTTCTGTGCTTTTCACTGCTTCTATTAATGTAAAGCTGCTTTGAAACAATTAACTATTGTGAAAAGCGCTATATAAATAAAATTGAATTGAAATCGAAGACAAAATGTGTGTTTGAGACCTTTAGAAACGATCAGGTTTGTGAGTAAGCGTTTTAGTTGCATGCTTGATCATCCACCCAATGCTTTAAACATGATCATTTTTCCAAGATGTATATTGTACAAAACCCACACACTTGATTTTACTGTCATTAAATTAAACAATCTGAGCAACCGTGGTAAAAAAACAGCAAAAGGTAAATCATCATCAGTGATTGGGTAAAGTGTATATTTGCGTGATCATACCACACGTTATGTCCCAGGTGTCTGGAGTGTTTAGTCTAATCTTTCATTACTTTCCCTGAATGTTGAGCCTTTCGTGGTTATTTATGTACACTGCGCTCTGATTGAAATCACACTCTGACATTTCCAGCAAGCTGTTTATACCGTATTTGTGCTTCAGAGATTTTCATGCCGTTGAATTTTTCATTTGCGGGGAACTGTACGGATGCACCAGGCATGCACTATATTCAGTGTTTACATTTTTTGAGTCTTTTAATGTGGAGCAATTCGATAGTTTCATGTGTGTCAAGTCCATCTAAATCTGTATCCAACATTTAGAGCTTAAGTATAAAATATTGGCGGATTTGTAATGGTTGGTGTGATATAGGGTTTGAGTCTTAAGTAGGGATTAGTGGTTTACTTTATAAAACACTAAAAGTGCTTTATAGAGTCATATGCTGACAGCGCAAAGAATCTTGGGAGATTACGTTTTGTTGAGATTATTTAGCAATTAAAAAACCTTGATGTAATCTTCAATTATAATAGGCTTGTTTGACTTCATGTGGATGACATCACAGTACTGCGAGAGCAGACTCCTCCATATGATTTCTCGAATCGCTCTTACATTATTTTGATGTCAGCCTTTCGGTTCTTGCGACGCCACGTGAAGTTGAACAAGCCTGATATGTTGTACCGTGTTTATCAACCACCTGTGGTGCTGGTTGGGTGGTGTGTAATCCTCTACTGCAAGGCATTACGGGTTAGATACAGTAACAGCGGGCAGCCTTGTAGTAATAGACCGTCCTGATACATGCTGGGAATCTAATGACATCCCTGTTGAAAGCTTTTCACGGACGATGAGGCGACAATGAATGTGTATGAATGAATGAAACGGAGAGACTAAACAACAGAATACAACAATCATCAGTTTTGGGGTGTTTGCATGACAGTAAACTGTTATGATATATATTTCTCATGTGCTGTACTGTTGAACATCGTAGGTGCAATGTGGGACTTTTAGCAGCATCTAGCAGTGAGACTGTGAATTGCAACCAAAGGCTCAGTCCACAGCTCACCCCCCCTTTCGAAATTCATAGAGAAGCAACGGTAACGCCGTAGGACAAACACGTCATCATTCTGAGACAGCGTAATAACAAAACGCAATCTATACAACAGTTTGTCCGCTTAGGCGCATAAAGGCGGCAACCGATACAATTTGGCCGAAACTAGCTAACAACCCTTAAGAAATTAACCATACAACAAAATAACCATGGTTTTGAAAACCATAGTTAAACTGTGGTTACTGTAATTAAACAACGGTTTTGCTAATAGTAATCAATAAAAACAAACAAACAACAAAAACGTGTTTTTTTTACTACTAGGGGTTGACCGATTATTGATCTGTCCGATTATCGATGTCGATATTAAAGCAACACTATGTAGTTTCCATTTAAAAATGACTTACAGCTCCCCCATGTGGTTGAAAAGCGCAACAGTGCCTGGTATCAGACACTCTTCTGCAGGCAGGGGGAGGGGCGGGGCTGTGTTTCCTACCCTCCACCGCCACTTTCAGAGTGTGCTTGTAGCAGCTAGGAGGCTGCTCAGGTTGCAGCAACAGTACAATTTGTCCAGTTAAAAGTTGTTCTATCACTGAAATAATTTTAGAGACATTATTTAATCGTAAAAAAACTACATAATGTTGCTTTAAGCTTTTTGCAGATTATCGACATTCAGTCTTTATCGGTCATTTTAAAAGCCGATAAAGTAATGCAATTTTAAATTCGCTATTTGAGTCTCATGCAGCTAACGATTTAGTGAGAGCCACTGGACGTACCAGACTTATAGGTTCAAAATATCGGTTTACTTGATCTTTAATAATCGGTATCGACACGGTCATGAAAAAACATATCGGTCGACCTCTAGTAACTAAACTTTTACCACAAAAAACATGGTTAATTTTCATAAAGGAAGGAGTGAAAAGACGTTTTTGATGATGCAATCAAATAGGAACCAGCATAGAATGAGAGGTGCACACAATTATAATGCTATAAATGCAGCAAACATAGCTACTATTTTTGGATGAATATTTTCGGTTGCCGAACATTCGGTGCATCTCTAAGGTATTTTCACATAGATGTCCTAAAGGTACAGTTGATCATACATCTTGTTTAATAATGAGTCAGAAAAGAGCAAAACATGGTCAGGTAAAAACCCAAAAGAAAAGATGTCTGTGTTTCGAAACATCCGAGAAGTTGTGCTCATGATTCGGCTTCTTCAGTATCTCTTTGTACCTGCGTTGACCTTGACGTGGTTTAACAAGAAGTTGTGGACAGGAGACGCTCACGCAGGGTCGGGTTCAGATGAACCAAACTAATTTGTGGTTTCTTATTTGAGTTGAGAGTTGCGTGAGGGGAACGTTTCGGGGTCCTTCAGGTTTTTGGCAGTGACGTTGTGTTCTGTACTGCTTGTTGAACTCACTGTTTGTTCTTCTGCTGTATAACTGAAGACAGAAATGCATTAGAGGAGACAGAAGACACAAACAGGAATGCACAAAGCAGCACATTACAGGATTTGTTTCCCTGTGGGATTAAAAATGTCTCTGAGTAATATTTCAAGAACATCAGGGCTTTAATCCTCCCTTTCTTTCTCTCTCTCTCTCTCTCTCTCTCTCTCTCTCTCTTTCTCTCTCTCTCTCTCTCTCTCATTGAATGAATGAGACCTTACTGAGCACTTCTTTAAGGGCCAGATTTAAAAAATGTAAATATGATGCGGGCCAAACTTTTAGTAAAAATATATATTATATATGTTGTAACTTGTTATAAACATATTTTCTTTTTTAATATTATAAAAACAATTCCAATTTAACATTGCAAGAGACAAATGTTAATAGTAAAACTATAAACATTGCACAAAAAGTGCAAGAGTAAATAATCAACACATGTATTTTTGATTATATTATTATATGTATACATTCGGATGCGACTGTCGGTGTTCGCCCCCTAGTGGCAGTCGTAATGAAATTTCAGTTAATCGTAAATTCGTGTCAACATGGGAGAGAAGCTCATTCCAGCGCAAGAGCCTTTAATCTACGAATATATTTATAGTTAATAATTTACTTATCAGTAATCAATCGTTTTATGTTACTGATAAAGTTAAACAGAAAAGGAATAAACTAAATTACATCACTTCTGGTCGGCGTGTCACAGGCGATGTAGTCGCACAAGTTTATTTTTTTAATGCACTAAAAGCACAAATTGTATCTGAAAATTAGGCAGCTGCAGATGGTTGGCACCCCACACAGCCCTTTTCCGACTCTCCTTCCAGTTTATCGTACTTCATTTGTCATGTACAGTGAAAAGGCGGCTTTAAAGTAACCATGCTGATTTTAAAACAGACAATGATGACTGGCGGGCCCAGGGGCGGAGTGGGACCAAAAAATCTACCGGGAAATTTCGTATACCACCGGCCCTCCGTGGTAAAAAAATGTCTCGTAGCCTATTTGTAGTAAAACTAGGGTAATACAAATCGTAATCAATTTGCCCAAAAAAAAACATTTTCATAATATTAATAAAATCATTAAATCATGGTTAATTTTCCTAAATGAGTAACTATACAAAATGATACCTGGTTAAAAGACAGAGATGCGCACCTCAATCAACTATTACATAACAGAGCGAGACCAGAGATGAATGTGCTCATCAACGGAGTAATATGGAATAATTTGTGCATCTTTGAATAACTGTAAGAATATTTCCTTTAAATATAATTTTTGTCATATAAAGTTTTGAGAGATAATAATGTTTTTTCCACGGTTATTGCTTATTTATTTTAACGTGTTTGGCGCATTACCTCAGAGTTTATTTCAGGAATATTGCTTTTTTCCCGCTAATAATAATACAATTTACATGCCAATCCTGCTTCCTTGTATTTTTATTAATTTCATTATGCTGTAATGTTAATCTATATGTGGATATTTAATGGCATATGAGACGTTCATTGCCGTTATATTATCTCGTCTAATATTCAAATCATATCTGGAATAATGTGTGCATCTTTGAATAACTGTAAGAATACAATTCATTTGAAAATAATTTTTGTCAAAGTTTTGAGAAATAATAATGTTGTGAGGATATTTATATATTTTAGTTGAATACTCTTGTCTATTAATATTGAAATCTAATAGAAATCTAATATATAAAATGTGATACTGCAAAGTTACCCTTCTAAATTTTATTTATGATATATAGCCATATGGAGATAAACCTTTGCAAATGTGCTGATTTTATCCATTCAAGCACTGACCACCAGGCTAGAGATTTTAAACATCCTTAATCCACACTTTCTATCAAATAGTCTCCACTTGATGGATCAATCCGACCGCATATGTACTGAAATAAACAGGCATTCGGCGACGCAGCTTTTCACATCAAAGTCCGACAGGCTATGCAATTTGTAGAGGGGCCGTTCAATAATCCCCCTATATTTTTTAAAAACGTGGTTAGACCTGCCGAACAGGTTGAGCACTTTTATATAGCCTACTGTGTTGAGCAAAGAGGCTGCACAGTTTGACCAGAGGGAAGCGGCCGCACATCAGGCCGCCAGACGGGGTTGCTATATAACTTGCAATGTGTAACTATTATCAGACCGGCCCTCGCAGCCTCAAAACACTACCGGCCCACCGGGAAATGTCCCGACTCTCCCGATGGCCACTCCGCTACTGGGCGGGCCAGATAAAGATGATTGGAGGGCGACTGGTGGCCCGTGGGCTGCCAGTTGACTAGCCCTGCTGTAAAATGTTACCATTTTTAAGAAAGGGTGAAATTAAGATATGATAATATAGATGTCAGGCTTCGTTGCTGTGTATTCTCTGATAACATTTCCTCTCTTCTGCACTCGCTCTAACAATGAAACGCATCTAGAAACAGACACAAGCAAGATGACAAGCATTTATGTACTAATACGGAGTCTGGCAGCTGGTGTTGTGTTGTGTGTGTTCAAATGAAGCTGCCAGAGAACATCAGCTCAGTCTTTGACAGCCTGTAATTTCAAACTGAACCAGTCCAGGCAAGCAGGTGTATTTGTGTGTGTGTGCACATGAGTGTTTACGTGCTCGTGTGCATCCCTATATGTGTATGATGTGTGCATATTTCTGTGCATGCATGCTTGCGTATGTTTGTCCCTGCATGTATGTGTTTTTGTGTATACATGTATACATGCATGTGTCATAAACTTCCTGTTTCCCCATAATCTGAAAGTCCCAAAAAACTAAATGGTGTTTTTGTGAGGTTTAAGGGTGGGGTTAATGGATAAAAAGTTTGATTAGCTCTATTATGCGCCCATACACCACATATGCCAACGTGAGTGTGTGCGTGTGTGTTGTGTGTCACTGCTGTCCTTGTTCTGAAATACTAGTTATTGGTGATACGGTTTTTACTATTGAATTTGAGCTCATTTTGATTAGTTACCCATCCAGGCTCTGTTAACTTTTCTTCTGATTCACAAGTAAGGTGATCTTGAGTGTGTTACACTACTGATTATACTTATTAAGCTGTAAGGTCATGTAAACTTGTAAAAGTGCTTCCATTAATCAGGGAAAGGCCATAAACGACATGCAAAATTAAAGATAATTACCAAGATGCGTCACTGCTATCGTATGAATGGGAGAGATCGCAATGGTCAAATTGGCCGCTCTAGCAAAGGAAGTCCCGCCTTCCAGTAAAAAGTCGGTCAGGAGAAATTTTGGACCATTCCTCTTTACAAAAGTGTTTCAGTTCAGCAATATTCTTGGGATGTCTGATGTGAATCGCTCTCTTGAGGTCATGCCACAGCATCTCAATCGGGTTGAGGTCAGGATTCTGACTGGGCCACTCCAGAAGGCGTATTTTCTTCTGTTGAAGCCATTCTGTTGTTGATTTACTTCTATGCTTTGGGCCGTTGTCCTGTTGCATCGTCCATCATCTGTTAAGCTTCAGTTGGCGGACAGATGGTCTTAAGTTTTCCTGCAAAATGTCTTGATAAACTTTGGAATTCATTTTTCCATCGATGACAGTAATCCGTCCAGGGCCTGAGGCCTCCGTCCAGGGCCTGAGGCCTCCCATGAAGTCTATTCTTGTTTAATGTTTTCCTTATTGTAGATTTGTCAACAAAAATGTTAGCATGTGCCAGAGATTTCTGTAAGTCTTTAGCTGACACTCTAGGATTCTTCTTCACCTCATTGAGCATTCTGCGCTGTGCTCTTGCAGTCATCTTTACAGGACGACCACGCCTAGGGAGTGTATATATTATAATGTGTGTATATATATATATATATATATATATATATATATATATATATATATATATATATATATATATATATATATATACATATATATATAACAACATAAACAAGTGGCTTTTGTGCAAATGTATACCATGGTCTGTTTAAATACTCGATTCTGATTGGCTGGAAGGTGTGCATTAAAACTGTTTAATTCACAGTTAGTTCCAGTTACACTTGCAGAGAGAGCGAGAGAGAGAGAGAGAGAGAGAGAGAGAAAGAGAGCGAGCAAGCGAGAGAGACGTAGGTTCTCTGTCTCTCTCTTTTAATAATGAAATTAAATAAATGTGATAATTCATTTAAATAAAAGCAATACAATGGCAGTACTTTATTTAATGCAGACAGAGTGTGAGCCTTAACTTAATAAAATGACCGTCATTTTTACCCGTCTGTTAAAAAATTACACTGTTAACATTAATTACAGCTTTAGCTTGGCAAATAACCAAGGTATAAGCGAGATAATCCATGGCTAGCCATGCATTAAAGGGTTTTCGACACGCGTCGGGTGGTTCTTCGCCTCTACGTCGTGCATTAAAACCCTTTAATGCATGGCTAGCCGTGGATTATCCCTTACATAACTTCCGGTAAACTCTGGCAAAGAATCAATATCAAAAGAGTCCTTTTAGAGTATTTCTAAAAACAAGCAAAAAAAAGTAGATTACCTTAGTTCAAATCATAGCTAAAGCGTATAAAAAACTACACTGAGCTAACGTTTCTGTGTAAAATTAATGTATACAATGTTAACTATAGATCAACTGCAAAATCCTAGTTAAACATTTTATTTTTACCGTTTTGGAATCTATTCAGCTGATCTCTGGGTCTGGCGCTACCACTTTTAGCATAGCTTAGCACAATCAATTGAATCTGATTAGACCATTAGCATCGCGCTAAAAATAACCAATAAGTTTCGATATTTTCCCTATTTTAAACTTGACTCATCTGTAGTTACATCGTGTACTAAGACTGACGGAAAATTAAAAGTTGCATTTTTCTAGGCCGATATGGCTAATAACTATACTCTCATTCTGGCGTAATAATCAAGGACTTTGCTGATGTAACATGGCTGCAGAAGGCATAGTGATATTATGGGGCATCTAAAAATAGTTACCCTTGGTAACTTCTAATAGCAGAAGACTATTTTTGGGCACTGCGCAATATGATTGCGACAATGCACGTGCATCCGATTAAATTGTCTATAAGCAAAGTGAGCATTGCAATTTTAAAAACATTTAATATGATAATTAATAAATATAGCAAACTTACAACAAAGTCCCATGTCTTGCTTATAATGACTTGAGAATAAGTTGGTTATTTTTATTATTAATAAATTAAATGAATTGCATGGGTAATATGACAGCCCAGTCTCAATCAATTTCGTTATATAGTCACGTACATTTTTTTTTTTTTTTTTTGTGATATTATCACGAATTTCCGCGTTTTTCGTGACCGTATAACGAATTCCTGTTTTCGTGTGATTAACACGTATTGGTAACTCAACTGTTTTGTCCTATTTTCTTACCATTGTCGCTTCGGTTTCGAGTTAGATTTACATAAAATGACATCCTTACCCAAACCCAACTCTAAACCTAACGCCAGGCGACATATAAAAAAATAAATCAGAAAAAATAGTATAAACCAATGTATAAAGTGACATTATAATGCAAGCACCAAATCTAACCCTAAACCGAAGCGACAATGGTTTGAAAATATGAAAATGCAAAACGAAAACAGGAATTTGTTATACGGTCAGGAAAAAAGTGGAAATTCGTGATAAAATCACAAAAAAAAGAATCAAATATTTACGTGACTATATCACGAAACCTTGTGAGACTGGGTATTAATATGAATAAAATAGTATACTGCATATTAAAAAAAATCCAATTTTAATGAATATGTGACGTGATGAGAACTAACATTTTTATTATTTAAAATCGTTAAAACTTCCAACTTTGATGCTTCAGAGTCTATCAGGTTCCTCTTGTAGACCTCTCATCTGTTCTCTCTCTCTGACCGCGTCCTCCGGTTATCAGTCAAACAGCCGAGCCAAGATTGAAAAGTACTTCATGACATTAAAGTCTGCGCATGCTTTGGCAAGACCTGGAGCTGTTGCAAACATGACAGTGCAATAATGCGACTTCAAAATGCCAAATCCAATTGATTTTCTAATCTTAATTTAATGACTTCAGGAATTCAGTCTTCTCAAAAGATGTGTTTAGTGCCAAAAGAGATAAACTAAACAATCCTACCATGTTCTTCTTTTCTTGATCTGACCATAACCTGACTTGAGTTAAGGTTCCCACAACGTTTTTGATTTCTATTTATTCCCATCCAGCAGTTTGCCAATATTCATCGAATGCTTTGGAAATATTTTATAGAAACAAAACAGCAAAAAAGATTTCATGGAGGTCCAACAGCATATGATCCGACATGCACTTTTTGTTTTCTGGCACAAAATGTAATGGACTGACAGATTTTGAGCTAAATTAAATATGAACCATTCATTTGTTCCTTCATCCAGATTTTTATGACGAGAAAAAGAGTTGGACAATAAGTGCTTTATATGCCACGGTCCTGAAGATTCCTAGAGGATGCAAGTGTGGCCGCCTATAAGATTTTCCTGCCAGCAACATTTATACACACACAGATGGATGAAGGATGTTGCATGCTGTCATCGCACTTTTAGTAGTCATAGTATGAAAGTTCACAGATGAGGTGCTGGAAATGAACTGGAAGGCTGTTGAAGTTATGGTCAGGTCAAGAGAGAATAATTGGATTGTTTAGTTCATCTGATAAATCCACATTCAATGTGTACCAGCCTAAGATTTATTTTATTGCTTACAGGATCCCTATAATTTTAAACATTATAATATGTCACAGAGATTTTTAGACCGTCAGATTATTTCAATGTGGCCTAAAAAGTCAGTGAGACCACAAAGACAAATGGAAATTAAATTTGAAAAGTTATTAAAAAGTTGTTCAAGGGAATGATGGAGGCATTGTTAACCTAGTAACCAACAGTAAATAAAACGCTGTGTAGACAGAATTGCATACGATTTGGCAAGTTATAAATGTACTAGCAGTGCAGCTTCTACAGTAATTGCCAAACTGAATGTTGAAATGCAGAAATTTTGATGCATGCACTAATGCTGCGTGCACACCAGCCGCGGTAGAGGCATCAAGCGCGAGTGATTTCAATGTTAAGTCAATCTGAAGACGCGTTGACGCGCGTCTGGAGGTCTCGCGGTGCAAATGAGGCGTTTAGCACAGCACAGTAGACGCGATTCCGCCCCAATCGCGCAAAAGGCAGAGTCTCACACCAAACGCGGGTCATCACATTATTCGCTCTAGATTACTCGCGGGATAACTTTGTGTCATGCAAATTTTTCACTTCACTTGAATATTTTCCAACTTGGGTGAAGACTTGTTTGAGGCGAATAGTGTGTGTTTTCACGGTAAACGCGCCGCCCATATTGGGTCATTCGCATCGCCCTACGCGAGGACACGTCTGATCGCTTCTTTGCATTGACTTTGTATGTAATCTACTTGCGCAAATTATTGAACTCGCGTCTGATGTAAACCCACGGTCAGAAGCCCCTCCCATGACGCGAATTTCCGCGTGAATATCTCGATTACTAGATGTTCACGCACGGCTTTCACGCGCGAATGAAGCGAGTAAACTCAAAATGTTCAAGCGGCAAACTAGACGCAAATTTGATGCCTCAAACGCGGCTGGTGTGAACCCACAGTAACAGCAAGGGCAATATGACATTGTCGAGCCCCATATATGGTGAAGACAATGTCAAATGATTAGGGTTGTAATGGTATGAGATTTTCACGGTATAATAATCATCTTTGAAAATCACAGTTTCACGGTATAGCCGGTTTCATCGGACACACGTGCATTAACACATCGCGGTTATTTGTATTTGTATTTGTATTTACGTTTATTTGACAGGGACAATGCACAATATGTGATTGGACCAGATTATAGCCACAAGGCTAATTTACATCTGTTGTCCCTGGACAGCAGTTGATGTTATAAGTCAAAAAATAAAAGTAATAATAATAATAATAGCAATACAATTAATCTAAATAATTCATAAAAAAAACAAACAAACAAAATCACAAATAAACACAGAGACAAGTATCAATGACTAAAAATGTTCACAATGCTGGTTTGCTTTCAACCATTTCTTAAGGCCTAATTTAAAGGTGGTGAGTGTAGCGCTTTGTCTAATACTAACAGGGATGCTATTCCACAACCCTGATGTTTTTACCGAGAAAGCAGTTTGGCCAAAGGTGGAATGCCTAAACACACTTGTGCAATCCCGCCTAAGTGATGCTCGTGTGGTCCTTATGTTACTTGTAGGTCCACGCAAGCTCACAAATTGTTTAAGAGGTGGTGGTGCAAGATTATTTATAATTTTAAAGAATAAACAAGTATTTGAAAAAAAAAGAAAGTTGTCTAAAGTTAATAAACCATATTTCTCTATGATAGTGCAATGATGATAACTGTAAGATTTTTTTATCCAAAATTTTCAGTGCATGTTTATATACTTTATGCATTAATGACATAATGGTTACATTTGCTTGAGACCAGGTGGTCAAGCAATACGATATGTGTGTTAAAATCATAGAATGAAAATAAAGTTTAGCTGCCTCTATTGTCATCTGATTTCTAATCAACTTAAAATTCATGCGTCTGGATGAAACTTAACTTCCGGTCTCTGTTTGTTTAATGGTCTGACTAGTGGCTAAACTGAACTCTGGAACAAATACCTTGTCGAAAATAAATGTTTTGATTTCCTTGAGACGAGGAGAGACAGCGATCATGGATCATCGCTATGTAAATGGAGATTAGGAGCCTATCTGTAGTTAAGATTGTATACATTATATAGTACACATTTTACACAGTAACATTAGCTCAGTGTCATTTTGATACTACACTGCTATTAAACAATTATTATTATTATTTATACCACGGGTCTGTTGAATGCTGTATTCTGATTGGTTGAGAAATGTTCCGTGGGTATGCATTAATTTCTGATAACCGCACACCTAACTTGTCAAATGTCTTAAAAATAGGCACCTGAGCAATGTTTGTGATAACCGTGGTATAAGAGGAATAATTGACTCCGGTCCTTTGAATTATTTGAAAATAATGCACACCCACGGTGTAACTCCGCTTAGCGTCGTGCCGCATTGCACCTTGGGTGTGCATTATTTTCTTATAATTCAATGGCCCGTCGTCAATTATTCCTTACAATAATCAGCTACAATGACCCTTAAATAAATGAAAACCAATGTTGGGTTAAACATATCGTCACTGTTTGATGAAAAGCATGTATGTCCATTTTGCTGATTTTGAGATTTTTCGACGGATTGAATGTCCAGGTTCATTTCCGTATACAGTATGCTTCACAGTTCACATATCTAAATGGCCAATGAAAAGTTGTGAAATCATATCATCTGATTTTCACGTATATCCATTTGGTGTCAAAGCTGTCAATCACGCTGCGTATCTCCCACCCGGTGGAAGCATCACGCCGGTCTCGTGAAGTTTCATCGAAGCTCAGCACTGGATAGCCGAATAAACATAGCCTGGTTAGACAATGACTTTCCTTCATCGAGGTAAACATTTCCGTACGTCTAGGAGTGAAAAAATTACGGTAGGACTGTGCAAACAAAGTATCTGTCTAGCATTACCATGTCAGTGTATTGATTCATTGTCCCTTCATAGTTTCCAAGAGACATTTAATAAATGTGTAATTAATATTAAATAAACTAAGCGTATTTAATAAACTAAGACGTAGGCTATTTAATAAACTGAGCTTATTCATCTGTCAATATGAAACGCGACTTGGCCATTCTAATTAATGATCGGAAGAACGCGTATCGACCGCTGTTACTGTAAAATATGCACGTATGTCCATTTAAACTCAAGTTTGGTCAAATGTGGATTATATCATTACACTGGAAAGAATATGGTTACATGTAAATAAGAAATGTACGTTCAGTTGTCCTTGCGTCCAATTAAACACACAAGATTAGCTTTTGAACTTGGTCACATCATGGTGGGATTACATGGATTATCAAGGTTTACATATGACTGCTGATTTCTCCAAAGTGAGTGTTTCACACAGCTCATAAATCAAAATGATCAGGGAATAGGGTTTCTATAATGCAGCTTATGCAGTTTGATGAAAAAACAGGTTTTACTGGAGTAAAATTAAACAGAGTCCGTTTGGCAAATCAGAAAGCAGAAGTTTCAGAGATTAGAAAGAAGTGTATGATGACAACGACCAGAGGATTCTTATAAATGCTGTTTTCATTCAGCTGTCAAAACACTTTAACATTTCTTAACATCTGTCTGTGCTTTCAGAAAGTCTCTCTCGTTCTCTCTCTCTCTCTCTCTCTCTCTCTCTCTCTCTCTCTCTCTCTCTCTCTCTCTCTCTCTCTCTCTCTCTCTCCATTGCTATGTGGTTGCTAAGGTCTGGTTTGGAATGCATTACTGTGCTACTGATTGCTGGTTGCTAGGGTGTTCTGGGTGGTAACTAGGTTGCCAATCATCCTCACTTGTTACGAATGAACTCATCTCAATGACTTCATTCCTAGATAAAATCTGTTGTGACTCCTCATTAATCATTTTAGCATGATAAACAAATCTGAACCCAGAACAGTTCAAAAGTTCGAGTCTTAGCTTGTACCCAACACAACCATCACCTAAATGTCTGCTTAAAGACTTTTGTCTCCTTTAAGTATCTGAAACATGTGCACTTTAAAGCTTTTGTAGCATTTATTGTATTTCAATTGCATATAGAGTAGAATATAAAATCTGTGTGGTGAGATTAGAAGCTACTGTAGTACTTTATAGATTTGTTGCTGGTCTTTATTTTACTGTCATGTCTGATGAGGATATGGTATAAGAAGGACACTGAACCAGGATCAGCATTTACATTTCTTGTCTAAAGACCGCTTATATTTACAGGGTAAGGCAGCAATGTGGACCAAGAAAACCGACGGTTTGAGTCTCTGCTGGGTCAGGTGGCTTTTTGTGTGGAGTTTTTATGTTCTCATCAGTGTGGGTGACCTGGAGATGCCAAATTGCCCTTTCCCCAACATGCGAACAGATTAACCGGTACCCATCATGAATAAATACTGCATTGGTGTTAATAAATAAATAAAATCTCTAAACAGATCTCATTTTGAGGATTGAAGTGAGGACGAGGTGATGAAGTGTGAATGATGTGTGTAAATTAGTTTATTTTCAGGCAGAGACAAAGACAGATGAACTGTTGCAGTCCTTTGCCCTGTGTGTGTCTGTGTGAGTCTCTCTATCTGTGTGTGTGAGTCTCTCTCTCTTTCTGTCTGTCTGTGTGTGTTTCTGTAGCTGGGTTTCCATCCAAACCTGAAGCGAATCTTTTCAAAATTAGCAAAAAAAGAAAAACAAACAAATGTGAATAAAGTGCATTTCCATCAAGGGAATGACGGTGCTATTGGTAACCTAAGCAACAGAAAACAAAACAAGGCACGCTTGGAAAATTGAGACAGGACTGCATTTAGTCATGATGGGGTACGTTATTAATTTATTAGCAGTGCAGCTTGTAATTGCCAAACTGAATGCTGTGCACTGAAGAAGAAATGCAGTATTTTTAATGCAGATACAAACAGCAAAGACATTGAGACAATGTCAAGCCCCATATATGCTGTATGGTAAAGACAAAGACAGCTGATACAGTTAAATGATCAGTCACGTGGGTTTAATGTTGGCTATGTCAGAATTTATTCAGCAAAGGCATCTTTTTCGCATAAATCAAAACCACTTTTGCGAATTAAGGGATTTTTAATTAAACTTTGGCATTTCTAACACTTGTTTTTGAAAATGCGCATAACATCATGGTGATGGAAACATGGCTTGTGTGTGCCTGTGTCATTTTTGTGTGTGAGTCTATGTGGTAAAAGAGTGTTCATAATGATGACATGACACGTGTCACGAACATGAAGGAGATTTTATTTTTAATGCAAAGATGACATTGTTTGAACTGTCTTTGTTATGACAACTTGACATAAACCAATACATCATAACTTGTCATAAACATGACATAGCAGAATAATTATCAAACTTAAGAAACTACCTAGCTTTATTACATTTAAATGTCATTAAGGGTTAATACTATGTCAAATAATTTTAAATACATTAACAAGATGCAACAGACACGTCAAAAGGTTATATTTAACTTTATGTATGTGCACAATACATAAAGAACTGACAACTAACAGAACTTGTTCTTCCTCGTACAGAGGTTTCTGACATAGAAGAAAAAACGAACAAAACATTTAATAAATTAATTTAATGTTATTAACTGTTTTTCCAGCAATATGCATCCAACGTTGTAATGGGCTTTACCCATTATTGTACTGTTTTTATTTATTTTAGGTAAATCGGTCTTCAATTGTAATAAAATATAATTTTATCAATTTTATTTATTATTATTATTGGATGATTTATTTTATTTCTAAAACACATGGAGTAAACTACCGAGCCCCTAAGGTGACATTGGAATAAAAAAATCTAAAGTTTAGTTTTATGTGCTCACGTGAAACCTTCATGTGCAGAATATTTTTTAAAAGTTTAGTTTTCACGTGCACACACGAAACGAAACTTTATTTAATTTTTGCTCCATGTCCCCTTAGGGGCTCTATAGGAAACTTCACAAACTAACGAATATTCATGACACTGCTATTAAACTATCTGACAGAGTATTAACCTTTAATGGCATTTTAATGACAAATTATATTTGTACCACTGTAGTTGAGGTCAAGAAAAATATTCATGACTCTGTTATAAAACTATATAACAGAGTATTAACACAACAAATTATGTTTGTACTGTATCTGGTTAAAAGTGGTCAGTTATGTTGTCTTGGTAATGTCAAATTGTCATAACAAAGACATCTCAAACAATGTCATCTTTGCATTAAAAATTACATAATTGAACAAATGACACTATGACTGTTGTAAAAAGCGTGCATAAAATCTCCTTCATGTCATGCAACCCTGTATCATGAAATTATGTACATATAGTCACATAAATGTGTGAGTCTTTTGCACGACACTGACACTGTTTTCCGCCTTTTTCATGTCACACATTTCTGTTTACGTGTCACTGTCTTATATTTGTTACTCAACTGGTTGTCCTATTTTCAAACCATTGATGCTTCGGTTTACGGTTAGATTTGGTGTTTGCGTTAGGATGTCATTTTAAGTATTGGTTTATACCTTTTTTCATGATTTATTTTTTATATTTTATGATTTTTAAACCATTGTCGCCTGGCATTAGGGTTGGAGTTGGGTTTGGGTAACCCTAAACCGAAGCAACAATTGTTGCCGAAGCAATAATTGAAAATATGACAAAACAGTTGCGTGACATGTTCACGCAAAAAGGCGAAAACCGTGTCAGTGTCATGCAAAAGACTCACAAATTTATGTGACTATAGGTACATAATTTTGTGATACTGGGTTGGATTGTTTGAATGTATGTGTCTGTTTCTTGTTTGTTTGTTTGTTTGTGTGTGTGTCTATGTTTTGTGTGTGTGTCTATGTATTTCTGTATATCTGTCTGTGTCTTTTCGTTATTCGGAGTGTTTGAATGTGTGTTTGTCTTTCTCTGTCTGTTTGTTTGTATGTGTGTGTCTGTGTCTTTAAGTACCCATCGTCTGTGTCTTGTTTTGTGTGTGTTTGTGTGTGTATGTCTTTCCATTTAATTGTATGTGTCTTTCTGTGTGTTGCGTTTGTGTGTGTCTGTCTGATAGAAGGCAGGTGTGATGGCCGTCTATGTGCTGCCAACTCAGTGGTGTTTCAGGATTGAATCAGCTGTTCCTCTGCCCACAGTTCCCACTTGACCTCATTCTCTAATCTGTGATGTCATGCATGACCAATCAATCAAAACAGCAGGTCAGATTTTTCACAGTGTAAGGAAAATATACCCACCGTCACATCATGCTCTACAGTCCAGACCAGAGCAAGCAGTCATGAATGAGAAACTAAAGTCATAGCCATAGCCATATGAGGCAAGAGAGATTCAGCTCAACATTTCATTGTTTTTCGTTGTGTAAATGGAATGCAAATACCCATCGTCTAGTAATTCAACCAATGAAGATGCATGAACTCACCGAGTCTAAATACACCCTTAAAATTGCATTGTTTATTGAATGATTGTGTGAGCAAGACGTTGCAAATTAAATCAGGTGAATGGAATTTAAAGCGAATTCCTGAATGAATTTTGGCAGGATTGCCAGATTTCAGAAGCTGATCCTCATGTTTTCCTCTCACTTTGTGCCAGTGGTCATGCCAGTGGTCGTACGATGTCTATCAAAGACGCACATTGTGCTGAAATATCACATTATGGCCTGCCATAAGTCAGCTAAAATAGTTAAATGAAAGTTTCCCAGGCCACCACCCATGTGATGATGGTAAACACACTGTTAGGTCAGCATGGGTACAAATAATGATTTTGTGAAAGCAAGAACTATGACATCATTTCTTTCTATAACCATACAGCCTGACAAAGAACCCTATATGGCAAAAACACATATACATATATATAATTTAAAATATATTTTAAAATATACAAAAATGGGCAAAACATAAATGTGCTGAAATATATTTTATGTTTACTTAAATTAATTTTACACCAAATTTTTTGTATATTTTGAAATATATTTTAAGAATAAATATTTCATTTAATATAAATATAAGCATTTATATTAACATCGCATTGGAAGAAAAACTTTGTATGTTACAAACCTGTAAACATAACAGGTTTGAAAATATTAAAATTAAATATATTTTAAATTGGAAAAATACGTATAATTTTTTTATATTTTATATTTATACTTCACACATTTTATACCTTATATAACCTTATCTTTGGCAAGGAAAAATGTTTTTTGCTGAATGGATTGTAAAATGTAAAATTTATTTTTTGCCCCTGAAATACATTTTGAAATCTATGGTAATATATGAAGGTTAAAACTAAATATATTTACAAATTCCATAATATATTTAATTAAGCTTTACTTTCTACAAAATGTATTTAACATATATTTAAAATATTTTTGGCAAGATTTTTTGGTGCCATATGGGACCTTTTAGGAAGGTTTAAGCACCATAACTTTACAGTTGACTTGCAAGAAGTGCTGTCAGATTCCCACCAGTGCTTTTGTCCTGACAGCGAAGTAATATTTGCCTCTAAAGCGGTGATATGATATGATATTTCTGTTTTTAAAAGTGTATTTGAAAAGTTCAGATGCAGAATCTTCTAAGTGCAAAAGTGTTTTCTTGTAAATAACAATTTTTATTATAAGGCTCTTATGTTTAGTTTCAGTAATTTTACTTTAATGCCAATGACAAAAGGTTATTAATCAGTAATTGAATGCCTTATGTTCACAAATGTCACTTTTGTCATTTCATTTTAAATGAACAAATTTGTCTTTCGCTGCAAAACCCTCTAAGTGCATGCAAGCTTTATGGCAAAAACTTTCTTTAAAAAAAACAACAATTTCTTTGAACAAGACACAGTAGCCTTAATAGTTGCTAAATAACTCCGGCTACATGACAACATTGAAAAATCTTCACCCTGGCAGGAGTTTGGATTTTAGTCACCTGATGCTGCTCTTGCACGTGGACGAACGGCTAAACCGCATAGAAAAAGGCCAGGCTTTAAAAATACCACACATTAGGTGGCGCTGTGGTGGGATGTTGCAATTCCCAAATTTTCTTACCGGTTAATCAGCGTGTGATGAAGCTAGTGATACTGGTATCACCAGGTGGGAGGAGCTTATAAATGCGCATGCAGCCGTGCGCATTTTACTTTCAATTTTGATCAAGAGGCAATTTTTTAAATGTTGCGCTTGCGTACGCTGCGTTAAATTGCTTATGAATCCGCATGCAATGCGACGACACCAATTAAGTGCTTGACAATTAATTAAGTGCTTGAGCTATTGTGTGCAGATACTTCTGACGGAAACCCGCCAATCCCAAGCTGAGCAACTGGCTTTTCCTCCATTTAAAGCACTGCTTGAATGATGGGTTTATTATTCTTAATGAAAACACAACAACAAAACAATCTTGCTTATATTAAGTTAATGAAAAGTTAAAGGACCGTGTATCACCGGTTACACCAGCAATCACAACTAGCCTATGCTGGGGTCCATGTTACTGCCCCATACAAGTTCTGGTCCAAGTACTCACAGGGGAAACAAGTTTGAATCCACGCTCGTTTTGCACCTCATTATTCATCTATTTCATCTTTTGTGCACTTAGAGCAGTCTGCACTTTTGCATCTGAGCTCAGTTACTCCTGCCTGCTGGCTGTTAAATGTTAGATAGGAGTTGTTTTTGTTTAAGAAACGGTTAGGTTAAGGTTAGTCAGTAAGCTTCTTGTGTCTGAACAGATGATTATCCCTCAGGACACAAAGATGTTGTTTTAATTTCTGAAACATACACACTGAATCACACTTCAGGCTGTCAGTGAACCCAACCCACATGTGTACCCTGAAATGTGTCTTTATTTGATTTTTAGTTTCTTTGTTGACCCTTTAGTACGCCTCTTCCTCTACAGATGGGTGTAGTTTCTAGTTAGTTTAGTCTGTATGTGTGTGTGTCTCTGAGCTCTTGAGAGAGCTGAGGGTGTTTTTATTATTCAGAGATTACCCAATGGATAAAAGACCCAACTTAAAGGAATAGTCTACTCATTTTCAATATTAAAATATGTTATTACCTTAACTAAGAATTGTTGATACATCCCTCTAGCATCTGTGTGCGTGCATGTAAGCGCTGGAGCGCGCTGCGACGCTTCGATAGCATTTAGCTTAGCCCCATTCAAGTTAGAAGTGACCAAACACATCAACGTTTTTCCTATTTAAGACGAGTAGTTATACGAGCAAGTTTGGTGGTACAAAATAAAACGTAGCACTTTTCTAAGCGGATTTAAAAGAGGAACTATATTTTATGGCGTAATAGCACTTTTGGGAGTACTTCGACTCGGTGCAGTAACACCCTCCCTCTCCCATTATGAGAGTGAGAAGGGGAGCGGACTTTTCAGGCCAGTCGAAGTACTCCCAAAAGTGCTATTACGCCATAAAATATAGTTCCTCTTTTAAATCCACTTAGAAAAGCGCTACATTTCATTTTGTACCACCAAACTTGCTCGTATAACTACTCGTCTTAAATAGGAAAAACGTTGATGTGTTTGGTCACTTCTAACTTTATCTCTAAATGGTACAATTGAATAAATGGGGCTAAGCTAAATGCTATCGAAGCGTCGCAGCGCGCTCCAGCGCTTACATGCACGCACACAGATGATAGAGGGATGTATCAACAATTCTTAGTTAAGGTAATAACATTTTAATATTGAAAATGAGTAGACTATTCCTTTAACATTTTTTCTTCTTTAAAGGTGCTCTAAGCGAATTGAAGCGTTTTAGACCATAAAACATTTTTTGTTACATACTGGAAACCTCTCCTCACTATCTGCTTGCTGCCTGTCCGCTGATCAAACTGTAAAAAAAGCGGAAGGGAGGGGGAGGGGGAGGGGGAGGAGTTAGCTACGCTCCGTCTGTTTGAAAACACTTTCAAACGTCAACAATAACTAACGTCTCGCAGATTCGCTTAGAGAGCCTTTAATATCCTTAAATGTTCTTTAGTCAGAAATACATTATTACAGTGTTGTGAACATTTGGTTAAAGACTATATAGACTATACTGACTTATAGGCTACAGATGCTAAACAGTAACAATTAGAAATTTGTACATACTAATCTCACGGAAAGTCTTGTTATAGTTACGAAAAATTTGATTAATTTATTTGTGTCCATGGCATGAAATTCAGCTTTTTTCGTGCCTTGAGCACGAATGTCTTTGCTGTGTCACTCGCACGAATTTCTATAAATAGTTTTTCTTGTCCGTTGCACGGCTTTCTTTTTCGTTTTATTTTATGTGTTGTTGTCTCATAGTTTTTCCTATTTTCTTACCATTGTCACTTGCGGTTGGGGTTAGGGGACTTTCTGTGAGATCATGTTGAATATGTAATGTTAATAACGATCAGGCTTATACGTTATTTTAAGATTGATCTCACGAGAAATTGTACGTATTTTACAAGTTGGCTTATTCGGATGAATTCGTACAAAGTGAATCGTACAAAAAATTATGATTATCATAAAAAAACAATAATGAAACCCCACCCCTAACCCCGACGTCACAGAGGCACAAGCAAGTCATTCAAAAATTTACGAATTAATTAGCCATCACGTAAAAAACTTATAAATTGCCATGAGATAGCGTTAATTATTCTGTAATATTCGTGCTCATTTAAAGCTGCAATCTGTAAATTTGGTTAAAAATAAACAAAAATCAGGTATTGAGCAAATATATTAACAATCTGTATCTTTGATGTAATCTTCGTAGATTATATGATTCAGAGCGGTAAGCTTATAATACAGCCCTTGCGAAAAATATTATTGCGTTAATACTTGGTGTAATAATTCAATTCAATTCAATTTTATTTATATAGCGCTTTTCACAATTTGGTAATTGTATCAAAGCAGCTTTACATTAATAGAAGCAGTGAAAAGCACAGAAAATCGACAGATAGCACAACATAATACACAATAGCACAAGCAGCTAAATTTGCTGCGGCTATAAATCAACATTAAAGCGAATGTATTACTAATGTAACGTATAGAAGTTAAGCCCAAGAAGGCTGCCTCCCCGGGTTGAAAAACCCCCTAAGAGAAAAAAAATAAAAAAAATTATAATAATTGTTTTTTGTAACTGTCACTCGGAATGCCCAAGTTTGGGGCCATTTCTCCATATTTTTTAAAAATTGCCTAATTTTCATTTACTAAAATGTTATTTGCCACACTGTTTTGGAACAATGCACACTAGGAAAAGATTAATACTAGGCAAATTTCAAATAATTGCAAGATGTCATGGGATTATCCTTCTGTCATATGGCTTATTTAGTCTTTGAAGGTGTGAGGATCTTTCACTAAGGCTTAGTGTAGTTTTTGACTAAAACATGCACACACATACCTGACTGAGCTGAAGTGTTGGGATGACAGACGAAATCCTCCAAAGGAAACAAACAAGAGGAAACTGTCAGGCTGGTACATATATAAAAAAAGAGGTTTGCACTTGTTCTGTTTCAGCCTGAGGTGTTGAGACAGATCTCTGTGTGTATGTGTTTGTGTTTGACTCATCAGACACTGGTGACTGATGTGGGTGTTGTGTTAAAGCAGAGCTGAAGACAGACAGCTCAGTGAATCTCATGATGAAGCTCAGTCTGCACTGATTCACCATCAGCTGATGTTCCAACCAACTGCATAATCTGTTATTGTGTGGATGAGGATATCACATAACACATACAGTTCCTGCCAATCTCATGTTAATCTTGGGTACCTATAGAGTAGTATTTCATCCTTTATATATCCAAAGAGTATTTCGTGTTGTCAGATTTATAAAAGACAGAACAGCCTTTCCGGGGTTTTTTTTCATACAAAATGCTGAACTCTTGGAAGCGTACGGTGGGAGGAGATAAAGAATTACGAGTACAGCACAGCTATATGTTTGTGTTGTTTAATTTATATGCACTTATTTGCCGATTGCAAACAAAACACTTGAGATTAGATTTTGATTTACTTACAACCGTGGTTCTGACTGCTGAACAAGGTCTTTTAACGTTGAACTGGGCCTTGTTTGTAAAGCAATAATCTATGAAATGCAGGTAACAAACCCATTCGCAATTACCTTGCTGTCCGAAAAAAAAAAACTGCATTTACTGTTATCTTAAGACCGGGTTACTTGGAAAGCTGAATAAGGTTTTCTTCTTACTTGCAAAAACACACTTCTTTCTTCATCCCATTGTGGATTCTTGATATATAACAAAGTTGTGGCATGCAGTGATGCTTGTGACTTCTACTTAAAGGAACAATGCTAATGATGAGTGTTCTCGCTCCCACTCTGATTGATGTGTGGGCATGCTTTTCCGGGGGAAATGCCCATAAAAGGAATAAGGGGTCCATGATATGTAACAGTTAACCATTTTCGAAAAAAAACTTTCTGAAACGTACAGGAATAAAGCTACCCAGTCTCACAAAGTTTCGTGATATAGTCACGTATTTTTTTGATTCTTTTTTCGTGCTATTATCACGAAATTTCGTGTTTTTTTTTTCGTGATCGTATAACGAATTACTGTTTTCGTGTGATTATCAAGTATTGGTTACTTGACTGTTTTTTCCTATTTTTAAACCATTGTCGCTTCGGTTTAGGGTTAGATTTGGTGCTTGCATTAGAATGTCACTTTATATATTGATCTATACTATTTTTTCTGATTTAATTTTTTATATGTCGCCTGGCGTTAGGGTTAGAGTTGGGTTTGGTTAGGGATGTCATTTTATGTAAATCTAACCCTAAACCGAAGCGACAATGGTAAGAAAATAGGACAAAACAGTCGAGTAACCAATACGTGATAATCACACGAAAACAGGAATTCGTTATACGATCACGAAAAAACACGAAATTTCGTGATAATAGCACGAAAAAAGAATAAAAAAAATACGTGACTATATAACAAAATTTCACGAGACTGGGCTGAATAAAGAGGAACTGAACTGCCTTTTTTGACACTTTTCCTTTTTCAGCTTGAGGAATTTTAACTGTGTTATTAAGTCAATGCATGAAATACTTTTTAAAATAGCTTTAAAAATATACTGAATGCTGTCAAAGATGGCAAAAGTTTTCTGTGATGGTTAAGGGTAGAACATTGATTGACACAGTATACAGTATGCCAGCGTGCGTGCGTGTGTGTGTGTGTGTGTGTGTGCAAAATTTTAGGTTTTCTCTGGTGAGAATTTTACGTGATTCTCACCAGTAAAAACAGAGATCTAATAATAGGTTTAGGTATTAATTGGCTGTAAATGCATTGCAATACTATGAGATGTCCCCAACAATATTCCTGTTTGTGTGTTTGTGTAGCTCAACTGATAGAGCATTTTGTAATTGCAATGAAAAGATCATTCATGAATTTAAAAGTGGACTGATAAAATGTATAGCCCAAATGCACTGTTAGTCACTTTGCTTAAAGGGGCCATTCACATTTCACATCTTTTGCTTGCACAACATCATTTTTTAAAATGTAGACATGCGTCAAGCGCGCTCAAGTAAAGTAAACTTAAATAAACTTGCTGCGGCACTGATGCCTGGAAAATGAGTGTGCCGGCACCAGAGTGGTTTAAAAATATTTTCTTTTTCAGAATGCTGCGTGTGCACTACAGGTCATATGACATAAAACCAACCAATTAGCTTCACCCTTTACGTTTCAGCATCGTCTGTAAGCTGTACAGGGATACGTGTTATCTGTCAGGTAGTTATTATTTTGACACAAATCGAAGAAGCAATGCATAAAGATGAAGCTCATCATTGCTTAGCAACAGCAGATGCTACGGGAGCGCTTTGGAAAGAAGGAAAAACGTTGTGTGGTTGTGTTTTCCACACAGTTTTAGACGCAAATTATGAATGGCCCCAAAAGCATCTGCATAAATTACATGAATGTAAATGAAAACAAACTCTGAAGTGGCTGTCACTCTTTGAAGGGCTTATAATTCTTCCAAATCCTGCTTTTTTAAAACAGATTTATATAAAGGTTACCCTTTGAGTATTGTTAATATAGTAAACTTTATTTTAGTTTAAAATTCATTGTTTCTATGAGAAATTAATTGGTTTATTGAACCAGTCATCAAGCTGGGAAATTCACATATTTTCTCTGTAAACTTATTAATTAAACTTATAATTAAAATATTTATCATTTTGAAAAAAAATATATTTATCCATTATAAAGCAATATAAAAATATTGCATTATTGTCATCAGACATATATCATTATCAACAACAACAGTCAGAATTTATGTCATTAGTTATTACAATTCAAATATAATTTATACAGATATACCGAAAACTATTAAATTTCATTAAACAAAATTGAATATAATACAATATTTATAACAATATTATTTGTTTTCCCTTTATGCCTTAAATGTGTCAAGTTTTAATTAATTTAAAAAATTTATTTGGGAAACCTCAAAGAAAACACAAATATTTTTGTTTAGACTATATACCATATTACATAATATTACACAATATCTAGGATAAATAGTAATACTGATAGTAATGCTGTAAATGAGTTCTAATGCCAAGACATTCTTTGCCTTCTCTTATAAAATAGCATTTTAATCACCTATAAACCTAAATACAGTTCCCAACAAAAGTATCGTTGAAGATTAGTGGACAGGCTGTCGATTCATTAAATAATACGCAATATCCTTACAAAAGCGGTTTATTCAGCTTACTGAAGCCTCTCCTCCACTGACTTCCATAAAAAATGGCATCTGGTCTCCTACTGCAGCATTATGCATTTATATGCTAACCTTGCAAGCTTTTGCCTAAAGCGGCTTTGCTGGCACTACCACTGAGCTAACTGATTGAGCATTACGTAAGCAATAGGTCATGGGTTCGATTTCCAGAGAACACACAGACTGATAAAAAAACCCTCTGAATTAAAGTGTCTGCCAAATGTGAATATATGGCAATTGGTGCAAATGTTAACTTTACCATGAGAAAAGGTTTTGACAGGCTCAGATATTTTATCATTTATTTTGTCATTTTGAATACCCATGTGAGGTTTCACATTTTTAAGCAATTTTTATATGCTTTTCCATACCCGTTATCATCTCTATGGGTCAGTTTCCCAGACAGGGTTTAGATTAATCCAAGACTAGGCCTTAGTTATATTAGGACATTTATTTTTTACAAACAAACCTTACAAAAAACATGACTGGTGTCAAAGCATTGACATTAATATATGTTAAGATTAATCATTGAAAGGCAGCTCAAACATGAATTTCAGTCCGGGAAACTCCCCTTAGTGTCTATATTATTCATAAATGGGCACACAAACTAAATTAGCTATTTTATGTTCTATGAAGAGCCATACTTTCTCCTTTTGTTGGGCATTTATTCTGGTTTGCATTTGGTGCATTTCATTTACAGTAATCAATTCAATTCAATTTTATTTATATAGCACTTTTCACAATAGTTAATTGTTTCAAAGCAGCTTTACATTAATAGAAACAGTGAAAAGCACAGAAAAGCGACAGATAGCACAACATAATACACGATAGCATAAGCAGTTAAATTTGCTGCGGCTATGACTCAACATTATAAGCGAGCGTATTACTAATGTAACGTCTAGAAGAGGAAGCTAAGTTAAGCCCAAGAAGGCTGCCTCCCCGGGATAAAAACCCCCCTAGGAGAAAAAAAAACCCGGGCTTTTAGCGGAGGAAATAAAAAAAGTCCTAGGAGGGAAAAACCCTTGGGATATATATAAATATACACACACACACACACATATAAACGGATAAGGAGATTAAGCGGGTTCTGCCGGTGATCGTTGGTCAGGCATCAGCTGGGCATCACGTTGAAGGACGGCCAGTAGATCAGAGGTGTGCTGACTTTCACATTTACCGGAACCGGGTCTGTTTGTCTCATTGTCCTCGGGGTCGAGGACGAGACAGGGAGAGAAAAACAAAATCATATTAGCGTAGGGGCCATTCACATGTAATGCAAGTGTCACACAGTGATGTGGTTTAAATCAGCTTAGTTCCAGACAGACTAACTATTGCAGCATAATTATGCTATCCACAGTTGAGGATTTTGCAAATTGGGTGCCCAATGCGAAGGTATATATGGTAACTAAGGGTCACCTTCCGATCTTTAAGAAAAATGAAACCTGTCGACTCGTTTGACTAAGGCCTGAAGCCCCACTGTCGTCGTTAATGCAGGTTCAGTGGCAAACGGGTCTATATTAATCCTACAAAGTATGTTGTCTCGCCAAAGCCGGTGTCTTGTTTTTTGTCACATTCACAGTGCATGTTGATCTTAAACAGAAAAAAATGTGTATAGACTGATATTTCTTATGTCTGGACTTTATCAACAGTGGTTTAGGAAATATAAATAGATGGTGCACGAATAGAATCAGTAGGCGCACGAATGCGAAACTCGTCACAACATGTATTTAGCCCGACATGTGTTCGGCGTGTCATGTGAACCTATGTGTATCATGCGTCATGTCAAAATACGTGTCTGCTGTTGACACTTTGTGGTTTATGGTAAAAGATCGCTTAATTTCATGTGTAATCAGAGTTTAGTGTTGAGTAAGTTTCTTGCAAGCAGTTTGTAAATGTGAGAGTCTTTTTTTATCACAAACCCTTTTGATGCGTGTGCAGCAGGCGTGTATTTTGACATGACGCATGATGCACACACACCCAACAGACAAGTCACCAGCCGCCACTGTTGGTAATAAAACATTTACACATGCCCAAATGTGTAAAATGGCTGAAAGAGTAAAGTTCACTAAAGCCAGACTTTTAATTTAGCATTTTTCTCATGTTATTAACACACATAGAGGCACGCAAGATGTATGCAGTATAAATCTGTACAGTTTCATGTACGGTTGTCAGGAACTGGGACAACAGATATGAGAATAAATCACTGCACACTTGAAACCAGGTTAGCGTGCAGATGTGAAACTCTGGATCTCACCTGTGTGATGACAGATGAGCGGATTAGACTCGGATTTAGATCGATGTCAGTGTCCCTGAACACCCAGCTGGCTCTTAGCTTACATTCGTCACTAAATTTCACTTATCACACTGTGGAAAAGATCCTGTATTTTATTGGCCAGTAACAGCTGTAGACATCTGAAAGACAAAGTTCAAAATGTAAAAAGAAATGAGGTACATTTTCTGATGTGTAGTATTTTTATGTGAATATTAAGGTACATGTCAATTAAGGCCACAAGTACTGAGGTACCATCCAATGTGTGTCTGTAAAGCATTTGCAAAGCAGCCCATAGGTCATGGGTGTATTCCCCCAAAAGTGTATCTACATCTATAATGAGTTTATAATAAGTTTAAGTTAATCCTACATGCATATGTTCTTAGAAAATAAATAGTCAAATTGTAGTTTGGGTGGATTTTGATAGTATATTGTCATGCTGGTGTTTAAATAAAACCATTTGTATTGCATTTTATAGTTGTTTCTTGAAGCCACTGCTATTGGCTGTAGAAAAGGCTCTCAATTTTCTAGGAAATTCTAGGAAAATGTTTCCAAATAAATTTTCCTCAGAAATGCCACACTCATATAACACATTGTTGAATTATTACCTTATTTCCCCATCGCTTTCTCAGCTTATCAGATTTTTGTTTGTTGCATTTCTCAGATGCCTCATTTCTGCATATAAACGACTGTTGATGAGGCTGCGCGTGAAACTGTCCAGTCAGCTGAAGTGATTTGTGCTTATGATTGTTGTTTACAGACAGATGCGTTCGGCCGAATCAGAAATCCAGATTCCTCGCGGCAGATCTTACAGATTACCTCGCCAATGTGTCTGTTTAACATGGCCTGCTGTCAGTAGCCTGATGTACTGCTTTTTTATTGAGCTTAAACAGAATAAAATGAAGGGAAACAGATGTTTTATGACACTCGAGAGGTACATTAAAGGGATAGATTGAAACTTACACCATATTGTTCTCATCCCGAAGCCATTCGACTTCATTTCTTCAGCCAGACACATTTATAATGTTAAATTGAATAATATGTTGACTCTTCCTAGCTTTTGTTGAAGTTACCCATCATCAGAAAAATGAATCCATACTTCATACTTGGGTTAAAATGTATTTTTCTGAAGCAAAATGTGACGTAAGAAAAAAGATTTGTATTTTAAGCGTATTTAGCAAAAGATATGACACCTTTCAATGTAAAAAAATCTAGATCAAGAATGGCGTCACGCCGGCTTTACGTCAGTTTCGTGACTAGTTAACTTAAATGAACAGTTAACCCCAGATTTTTTTACAGAAACTTTAGAGCTGATTTCCATACATAGTGAATCTTCATTCACATTTAAGGCTGTATTTTAATGATGTAAGCGCATTGTCTAAAGTGCACGATCTAAACGGGGGCGGGAATTTAACGACAGGAAAAAATGGTTTGTGCGCCAGGCACAGAGTCTAAATGGGTTGTTCCTATTGTTCTAATGAGTGTGTTTTGGGTGTAACATGCAATGAACCAATGAGTCTCATCCCCTTTAAAAGCCGAGTCCCTATTTAGATGGTGAAATTTGTAAACTGAAAAACGTAACGGAGAAAGAAGACCCCCACTTTAAGATTGATGTTAAAAAATTTTTATTATTTGTATTGAATTTGTTCTTTTTTGGATTAAAACCTTTGGTTTCTTTTTAAAAGCCTTCCATAAAATGATCAGGCTTTTAATTGTAAATGCAATGATGTATATGCAAGAAAAGGTTTGTACTGTAAAAATACTTTATTTGTAACAAAAAATAATTTACAAACGTGTGGAGGCGGTTCAGCACTCGGACAGCACCATGAGTGTTTTGAAAAGCATTACATAAAAATCTCACCATATCCACAGGTTAGCATTTAAAAAAATCAAAATAAATGCAATATTTGCATTTGTTTAAAGCAAAACATTTAATTACTCATAATCGGTCCTAGAGATTCAGTAATAATCTTTTAGATTTTAACGTTTGGGTTTTGCTGCTCATCCATGTGTGTAATAAGCAAATGCGCATTTTCATCCTGTTTATAGGCACAAATTACTAATGTGCTCTTTAAATAACAAAAACAACATTGTGCCACTGAGTTTAGACTTTAGATCAGGTTTTAGTTACCTCAAAATAGCAACACACCAACAATGCACCTGAACACACCTCATTTTCACAACTATTTAAACAACGTGGCGCTAAACGTGAAAATGATAATTGCGCCAGGTTAAAACTAGCAAAAGACACTTTCTGAGACTTTTGAATTCATACGATGGTAAGGGGGAAATATTGATTATTGATCGATGCCAATGTTAGTTAACGCAAATACAATGTTCCTTGTTTGTCCATGTTATTTCATTGTGCATTAAACACTTCTTCAGTCTGTGCAGATAAGTTTGATTATTGAATCTCCAATAATAATGCCATTCGCCTCTGTGTACTGTGAAGCAGTAAACAGTTTAGTATTTGAAAGTGATATTTATGTACATTGTTCATCAAATTAAAATCTCATAACAGAGAAGAGCGCTAGAACAGGCACGGCTCTGGATGTGTGGTCATGGAGTGATTTTGTCACGATATCTGATTTGCATCATTTGTTAAGTGATTCAGGTGCTAAAACACTACAGATAACACATTCAACACTATCAATGGGTGCTATTCATTCCCTAATTAGCTACATTTGTCAGAAACGCCTTTGTATGTAACATAACCATTTGGTAGAGCTCAGCACATTATGGTCAAAAAGTAAATCTATTAAACTTTTGGGCCATCTGTATGGCTAATATGAACAATGTAACAACCTAAATGACCACCAGATAATACAGTTATTAGCTCCGTTTCCATTACAGATTTGTGCAAAACTTTAGCATTATTATGCAGCTAGTGACATATACAGTATATAAAGAACCAAAATGGTTCCTGGAGAGCACAACTGTTAAGCAGAATTAAATTTTTCTACTATACTTTGTAAACTCCATAAAGTCCATAATTTTTTTAAATGTAAGGTCAATAAAACTGAGTTGCATTATTAAAATATCATTGTATATAAATACTGTATATGATAAAGCAGTGGTTCTTTGACTTTCTCAGCACCCACCACACCCCTCCCTAGTGTAGGGTCCATCCCAAATACCTGCTGCCCCCATTCCATAGAAAATTCATAAAACAGTCTCAAACTTTTATTACACGGCTATTTACCTCAGGAGTAAGGTAAGGGGCATTAAATATTGACTTGAAATATTTTATTTGCTCTTTTTTAATGAATGAAGGCCTTACGTTTGGTTTTAAGATAAGAGAAGACGTTCAGATGTCACAATCACACTATTTGGTTTAATCATTTGTAAATATAATGTCATATGTTATTAAAAGACTTATATATTATATACATATTTATTTCATTTTTGTGTAATATTAAACGGTACCTGTCAAAATAATTTGTAGCATGCGGGTTACTGTGTTATTAGTTTTAAATCTAGCATTTTAGAGAGCCGTGCAATAAAATGTCAACCCAATTGGTGGCCACCAATTTACTGTAAGAATGTACATTTTTACATTAAATACCTTTTTTTTTTTACATTTTTAGATGGACACTGACCCATAACAGTTCGCTCAACCATTTTGTAGAGGTCTGTAACAAATCAAATTTAGGGTCAATAAGAAAAACAACACATTTTTGTTGTCATGGCCCCATGGACCCAGGAAAAGCAAAACGTTTTTTTTTTTTCAATACAGTTTTCTTGGTGTGACCTACAAAGGGTTAAGAGTAAGATAAAAGCGGTGAGCCAGACGTTACAGAAATAAAGCTTTGTTTGTTTGTTTTTTCACATTGGATCATCTGACCTCTATTTCTCCCCTCATGATTATAGAAGATACTGAAGTGTGTGATGATCTGTATTCAGACTTCATTTCCAAAACAAGATGTAATAATGTGTCACTTTCTGAAAAACACATCTGCTTTGAGTTTGGGAAAAGTCACTAAATGATAATATATATACAAGTATTTATATTTTTTTGCACAAAAAGATGCATCACATGTTGAGTGAATAAGTCCCTTCATACCATTGTACTTCTTTGTGTTGTTTAAAACCTTATAATGTGAGTGGCAAAAGATGTTACTCTTCTTATTTAGACTTGAAATATTAGTTAATGCAGAATACGCATCACAGCGACTGTAGAAGTTTGGTGTGAATAGTTAGCAGAAATGTATGCCACTGGCAAACTCATTTATCAAGCGGCTTTGAAGAAATGTGTTTATGTGTATGTGTATGTGTGTATGGTTGTCTTCGGGATGAGAGCTCTTGTGTTGTATTGATCGGATAGTGAAGAGCTGGGGTGTTAAATATTTTATATCAAATCACTGTGCTAAAGACTCCCTGCTGATAACAAACACTCTGCGTGAAGTACTTGCTTCAAGAATAAACGGTACACTCTTAAACCAAGGACGAGCTACATGATGTGTTACTGGCCTTTTATATCGCATGCACGATTTCTTCCACAATTCCTTGACTCGAGGATCGTTTGCAATACAACTGAAATGGTAAAGCATTGCGCTAGCAATTTCAAGGTCTTGGGTTTGATTCTTACCTTTTTCAGACCAAGGACCTGATCTACATGTATTGTAAATTAAGACTGGATTACTTACTTTGTTATGTTAGCAAGATATTAAAATATTTTTTGTATAGACAGTCATGCTGTTAACATAACATTTTCATTTTACTGAGTAGATTTTGAACTGGTGCTCTTCATTTGAATTGTTTTTATTTTAATTATTAACCTATTAATGCATTTTTGTTTGATGCCTAATTTTATTTTTCCAAATTTTTTTTTTTTTAATTTAAACAATACTTGGAGGACCCCAAGGTGCCCCGGACCCCCTGTTGAAGAACCGTGTCCTAGGGCATGAGTCTTCCCCGGGGGGGTAGAAGGGGGCAGGGGTCCGTGATGGTATTAGTGGGGTCTCCAAATATTGTTTGAATTTTTTTATAAAATTAGAGCATCCAACAAAAATGCATTATAGACTAATAAAAATAGAATTGATAAAAACTGATTGAAATGAAGGTTCCCCAATTAAAATCTGTTCAGTAACTTTAACCCTTTAACTGACGCAGACCTTTTTTTGAGTGGGGGGTGTGAAAAGGTGATGTACACCTTAAAATTAATATAACTTTGGCATTTTTTTGGTCTAGAAGCATAATTTTGGTCTTGTTTTAAAGATGACACTTTAACGTTTTTTACAGAAGTGTCTGGAGGTGAAATTATAAATTTTTATAGTATTATTTTTAATACATAAAATTATAAAAAAACTGAGGTTTTTGTTGGTTTGCTGCATACTCTTGTCACAAATGAATAAAAGGTTTTGAAATATGAAAACTACATTCTTAGGGCTCAGTCACACCAAAAGCGCTTTAAACGCTTGCAAACGCAAGGCGCGACGCACTGCCTTTTTTAAAAAAGAGCAGTGCAGCGCGGCTTTTCATATTGCTAAGCAACCACCGAGTCAGCTGTCTTGTCAATCAAATATTGAAGCGTGAGCGCTCTTTTGCTGTTAACTGTCATTTTAGCAGAAACTTTAAAAAGAGGGCACTTGCTCTGACCTTGTTTGAGGATAAGAGGAGCACAAACACGCAGGAGAGAGTGAGCGAGTGGAGTCCGGTTCTTCAAAGCAACTGTAAACTTCCCTCGCCACAACGTAAGGCCCGCCTCTCCCCTCATTCGATTGGACAATGGAAGACGCGAATGACGTCAGGCGCTCCTCCGCTCTCAGCGCTCCTTCAAAAACGCGTGCGCGGCAGGCGGCAGAAAACCGCAAGGCGCTCGGCGCGCATAAACAGCGCGCAAACGCGCCCTGCCCATAGAATATCATTCAAAAAAGGCGCCTGCAACTGCCATAAACGCTTTTGGTGTGACTGAGCCCTTAGACATGAAAAATATTAAAGTAAACTTAAGTGTCCCACTCACTGGACAGCGCCAGTTAACGGGTTTTAAAATGTGATGTAGTATGTTAAATAAGTGTCTATGTACAGTGGCAAAAAAACGTATGTGAACCTCTATGACTGAACTGGTTTTCTACAGTGATTTGCCATAAAATGTGATCTGATCTTCATCTAGGTCACAGTTATAATAAATTATGGTATTTTGAGCTCAAACTTCACATGCACTCTGGGGACACCATTTTACATCTTTAAAAAAATCTCATAATATGACCCCTTTGACACTTTTGTGAATCAAAGAAACTCTAGCCTAGTGTTAAAAATTGAAACACTTTATTGAAAGTGTTCATTTAATTCTGATTGCATGAAGTTTTCAGCAACTGAAAACGCTTGGTTGAAGTAATTGCTACCAAAGGAGGTTCAACAAGCTATTAAATCCAATGGTTTACTTACATTTTCCTCCAGCACTCAGAAGTTTTCTTTCCTCCACATTGTTCAGAAGAACAATATTGACTCTATTTGGTTATCAGCTATTTCCCAAGAGAGAAAACTCTCAAGCTTAAATTAAAATAACAAATAAGTAGAGATGCACCATTACAAGATTTACCTAAAATGACATCTACTAATACATAGTTTTACTTTTAAGAAATTAATCCAGCGCATATAAACTGCAATTCTGTTGCCATTGTTGTAACTTAATTTAAAATAATCGCACAGTGTGACTTCTGATGTGTTTTTTTTTGTTCCTTTTGATTTGCAGGATATAATCTCAACCCGTTCATCAGCCAAATGTTCAATAGTGAAAAAAATCTCTTATCTGCCAATACTGATTCAGAGCCGGCGTCAGACCATAACTAACAGGGGGCACGTGGCTTCCAACGGGGGGGGGGCACTCAATTAGCAACAATAACTTGCAAAAACAAGGCATTAAAACAACAAATACAGTACAAGCACACACTCATACAACTGGTACAGACTGTCAGCTCATTTCCCGTAAAAGCTGCAGAAGATCACAAACTATGCGCAAAAGTTAAACTATTTTGAACTTTGACCGCGGCGTGAGTGCAAGATGCGCTCGCGCTTTGCTCGACGCAACAACAAACTGCCCTTGCGCGGCGCAAGCCATTGAAATGAATGGGTTTCATAGCGCAGCGCACACCGCGTCCTAAAAGCCGCTTTACCATAATCACGTCGTAATGCTGTTAACGTTCTATAGCAGGGGTCTCAAACTCAAACTGGCTTGGGGCCATTTCTAAGACAGACCTTTTATCGGGGGGCCGCAAAGCTATTTTAACGTTAAAAAGTACTATATTTCTGTAAATGTCATGTTTATTTTCTATTATTTAATGTATAATAATGCTTGAAAATATATAAGTATAAATATATAAGAAAATATATAAACCTTGCACTAAACTAACAAATTTAATTTCTGTATAGATTTATAAACTATTATAAAAAATTACCACCAGTAAGTGTTTCTGTTTTGATTTAATTTGGATTGTTTTCAGTCATAGTATTGACTTCATTGTGTACTTTGTTATTTTAGTTTTAATTAATTTTCTAACATATGTGGAAAAATATTAATAAGTGAAAGTGATCCTAAAACTTTTGAATGGGTAGTCAATGTTACATAAGCTAGTTGGACAGAAAAAAATAATAATGTTGCTCTATGTGTAATTATGTTGGCTTGAGAAAGCCAACATACTGTTGTTGCACTTAAACTTATTAGTGGTGCTTGCATTTATGCAAGGCATCACTATTATTATCTTGCATACTTATTATTCTTCTTTTTCTGGACACTTTTTCGGCGCGTAACTCGTCCCGCACGGTTTCGCGTAGTCCCATGAAAGAGGGCTCAAATTGACCGGTTTATTGAGGAGAGGTGTGCTATGACTTTTATAAGCGATCGGGTGCAGGATTTCTGAAAGGGGGGCGAAAAACCACCCGAAAAATCCTATTGACTTAACATTGGGCCCAACTTTGACGAGTCATAGCTCCGCTCGAGGATTTTGTAGAAACATGTGGGTTACAACATTTGAAGAGGGTGGTAGACTCTGTAAGAACATACATCACAATGGGGTGTAAGTTGTACCCCTGGGGTGTAAGAGGTGCCCAAAAATGCCCAATGAAAAGTCAATGGGGCAAAATCCCATAGACTAACATTGCGGGAAATTTTGACGGGTCATAGGTCCGAGCGAGGATTTCGTAGAAACATGTGGGTTACTAAATTTGAAGAGGGTGGTAGGCTATGTAAGAACATACATGACATTGGGGTGTAAGTTGTACCCCTGGGGTGTAAGAGGCACCCGAAAATTCCCATTGACTTATAATGGGGCAGGAAACATGCCCATATAAGGAAATAAAACAGTTACAGATGGGATATCTTTGCTTTACAGTGTCGTAGAGATAAGTGGGTGGGCTCATTTTACTCGGGCATCCAATCAGTCTCTCAGGATCATCTCAGATCTATTAAGCCACGCCCCTAGCAACAATTTTGGGCACCCTAGCAACATCTCCCATAGACTGCCATTATAAAATGCCCAGATGGATATCTTTGCACCACAGTGTCATAGAGACATGGGGGTGGGCTCATTTTACTCAGGCATCCAACCAGTCTCTCAGGATCCTTACATAGGTATTAAGCCACGCCCCTAGCAACCACTTTTGAGCACCCTAGCAACATAAAATTCAAACAGTTATATCTCGGCATCAGAACATCGTAGAGACACGGGGGTTGGACCGTTTGACTTGTGACTCAGAGTGTAATCATTATGGGATGCCAATTTTTCCCCTAGCAACCAAATACAGTACCCTAGCAACAGAGTAAACAAAGCCTTATATCTCCGCATCAGAACATCGTAGAGACACGGGGGTTGGACCGTTTGACTCGTGACTCAGAGTGTAATCATTATGGGATGCCAATTTTTCCCCTAGCAACCAAATACAGTACCCTAGCAACAGAGTAAACAAAGCCTTATATCTCCGCATCAGAACATCGTAGAGACACGGGGTTTGGACCGTTTGACTCGTGACTCTGAGGGTAATCACTAGTGGATGCCAATTTTTTTCCCTAGCAACCAAATACAGTACCCTAGCAACAGAGTAAACAAAGCCTTATATCTCCGCATCAGAACATCGTAGAGACACGGGGGTTGGACCGTTTGACTCGTGACTCGGAGGGTAATCACTAGTGGATGCCATTTTTTTCCCTAGCAACCAAATACAGTACCCTAGCAACAGAGTAAACAAAGCCTTATATCTCCGCATCAGAACATCGTAGAGACACGGGGGTTGGACCGTTTGACTCGTGACTCAGAGGGTAATCACCAGTGGATGCCATTTTTTCCCCTAGCAACCAAATACAGTACCCTAGCAACACAGTAAACAAAGCCTTATATCTCCGCATCAGAACATCGTAGAGACACGGGGGTTGGACCGTTTGGCTCGTGACTCGGAGGGTAATCACTAGTGGATGCTGTTTTTTTCCCTAGCAACCAAATACAGTACCCTAGCAACAGAGTAAACAAAGCATTATATCTCCGCATCAGAACATCGTAGAGACACGAGAGTTGGATCGTTTTACTTTTGGCTTGGAGTATAATCATATATGTTCCCCAGAATTTTGCCACGGCAAGCACCACTCACATTTTCTTCAGGAAATGTACCTATCTAGTTATTATTATTCTTCTTTTTCTTCTGAGACTAAAATTTCTAACTCTAACTCCTCCTACAGCTTTTAAGCTACAGACACCAAACTTTGCACAGACCTTCAGTCTGATCTGACTTGAGTTGCTATATCTTTTCTAAGCGATCGGACTTACGGTTCTCCTAAACCGTCCGATCAAACATCCCAAAAAAGTCCCATAGACTTACATTCATAGAATGTTTAGGCTGAGTGTTTATTTTCAAATTCTAACTGTCAACTCTCATTCATACAAATACATTACATCATCTCTCAACCTCTCTCAGTCTATCTCTGTCTCACAAAACTCACTCAATAGCACAGACAAACACAACTACACACACACACACACACACACACACACACACACACACAGACACACACACACACACACACACACACACACAACTACACACAGACACACAACTACACACAGACACACAACTACACACAGACACACAATTACACACACAAACACACAATTATATATAACATACTGTCACAAAAACACAGACACACACACACACACACACACACACACAACAACAACACACAGACACACAACCACACACAACTACAGACAGACACACAATTACAAACACAAACTTATCTATAACATACTGTCACAAAAACAGAGACTCACACACACACACACACACACACACACACACACACACACACACACACACACACACAACCACAAATATACACACACAAACACAATATTACACACACAAACACACACATAAATGTCCCAACTGCCCTAAATGCCCCATCTGCCCCAAATGCCTCATCTGCCACAAATGCCCCAACCGCCCCATTTTGCCCCAAATGTCCCATTTGCCCCAACTGGCCAATTCTGCCCCAAATGCCTCATCTGCCCCAAATGCCCCATTCTGTCCCAAATGCCTCATCTGCCCCATTCTGCCCAAACTGCCCTAAATGCCCCAACTGCCCTAAATGCCCCAACTACCCAATTCTTCCCCAAATGCCCCAACTACCCTAACTGCCCCATCTGCCCCGTCTGCCCCAAACACCCAATTCTGCCCCAACTGCCCTAAATGCCCCAACTGCCCTAAATGCCTCAAATGCCCCAACTGCCTCATCTGCCCCATTCTGCCCCAACTGCCCTAAATGCCCCAACTGCCCTAAATGCCCCAACAGCCCTAAATGCCCCAACAGCCCTAAATGCCCCAACTGCCCTAAATGCCTCAAATGCCCCAACTGCCTCATCTGCCCCATTTTGCCCCATTTTGCCCCATTCTGCCCCAACTGCCCTAAATGCCCCAACTGCTCTAAAAGCCCCAACTGCCCTAAATGCCTCAAATGCCCCAACTGCCTCATCTGCCCCATTCTGCCCCAACTGCCCTAAATGCCCCAACTGCTCTAAATGCCCCAACTGCCCTAAATGCCCCATCTGCCCCAATTATCCAATTATGCCCCAAATGCTCCAACTACCCTAAATGCCCCATCTGCCCCGTCTGCCCCGTCTGCCCCAACTACTCAATTCTGCCCCAAATGCCCCAACTGCCCCAAATGCCCCAACTGCACTAAATGCCCCATCTGCCCTAAATGCCCCATCTGCCTAAAAATGCCCCATCTGCCCTAAATGCCCCAACTGCCCCATTCTGCCCTAAATGCCCCAACTGCCCTAAATGCCTCAAATGCCCCAACTGCCTCATCTGCCCCATTCTGCCCCAACTGCCCTAAATGCCCCAACTGCTCTAAATGCCCCAACTGCCCTAAATGCCCCATCTGCCCCAATTATCCAATTCTGCAACAAATGCTCCAACTACCCTAAATGCCCCATCTGCCCCAAATGCCCCATCTGCCCCAACTGCCCAATTCTGCCCCAACTAACCCATCTGCCCCAACTAACTTAACTGCCCCAACTGCAGCTCCAGCTATTACTCTCAGACTAGGCTTTCTCAAGCCAACATAAAGTTTGTTCACAAACTTTAACCTCATCTAGTTATTCTTTTTCTTCTGAGACTAAAATTTCTAACTCTAACTCCTCCTAGAGCTTTTAAACTACACACACCAAACTTTGCACAGACCTTCAGTCTGATCTGACTTGAGTTGCTATATCTTTTCTAAGCGATCGGACTTACGGTTCTCCTAAACCGTCCGATCAAACGTCCCAAAAAAGTCCCATAGACTTACATTCATAGAATGTTTAGGCTGAGTGTTTATTTTCAAATTCTAACTGTCAACTCTCATTCATACAAATACATTACATCATCTCTCAGCCTCTCTCAGTCTATCTCTGTCTCACAAAACTCACTCAACACACACATACACACACAGACACACAACCACACAGACACACAACCACACAACCACACACAACTACACACAGACACACAACTACACACAGACACACAATTACACACACAAACACAAAATTATATATAACATACTGTCACAAAAACACAGACATGCACACACACACAGACACACAACCACACACAAACACAATATTACATTCTGCCCTAAATGCCCCAACTGCCCTAAATGCCCCAACTACCCAATTCTGCCCCAAATGCCCCAACTACCCTAAATGCCCCGTCTGCCCCAAACACCCAATTCTGCCCCAACTGCCCCATCTGCCCCAAATGCCCCGTCTGCCCCAACTACCCAATTCTGCCCTAAATGCCCCATCTGCCCTAAATGCCTCATCTGCCCCATTCTGCCCAAACTGCCCTAAATGCCCCAACTGCCCTAAATGCCCCAACTGCCCTAAATGCCTCAAATGCCCCAACTGCCTCATCTGCCCCATTCTGCCCCAACTGCCCTAAATGCCCCAACTGCTCTAAATGCCCCAACTGCCCTAAATGCCCCAACTGCCCCAACTGCCCTAAATGCCTCAAATGCCCTAACTGCCTCATCTGCCCCATTCTGCCCCAACTGCCCTAAATGCCCCAACTGCTCTAAATGCCCCAACTGCCCTAAATGCCCCATCTGCCCTAAATGTCCCAAGTGCCCCGTCTGGCACAATTATCTAATTCTGCCCCAAATGCCCCAAATACCCCAAATGCCCCATCTGCCACAAATGCCCCATCTGCCCCAACTGCCCAATTCTGCCCCAACTAACTTAACTGCCCCAACTGCAGCTCCATCTATTACTTTCAGACTAGGCTTTCTCAAGCCAACATAAAGTTTGTTCACAAACTTTAACCTCATCTAGTTGAATAGTATGCTACATAATAATATATTATACTTCATTATATATAGCTGTATACATACTTTTATCTTCTGTACATTTCTCCTCATCTTTTCTCTTTCCTTAACCTGGGCACTTTGATGGCTCTTTTCTTATCTGTAGTTTAAAATGTGTTGCAGTACACATACGGCTCTGCCTCCATATGCGGTGTCTCCATTAGAAGCTGTGACTTGATGTGAACTAACCCCACCGGAGCTCGATCTTCTCTGAGTAACAGATGATATCAAATCTTCTCTGGACAAACACTACAAAGTCCCGATCAGATTAACTGATCGCATGTTGACAATGATATGATTGACGCGAGGTTCAGTTGAGGAATTAAAATCCGATCACGCATTCCGTTATCCTCGACATCACGGAGCGCGCGCGGTCCAGGCTGCGTAGCAACGGGTGACGCGACCCACGCCACGGAGCGCAACTTCCGCTCCCGAGCACTTTGGAAAGTGGAAAATGCTTTGACTCGTTTTAACGCGTTGTTAGACGCGAAATGTGAACGAACCTTTAAACGTTTAAATAAAAAATCTAATGAATATAAAACAAAGGGAATAAAAATCTTTCTGTGGGCCAGATTATGTTATATTTTTGAAAGGTGACGCGGGCCGCACAGAGGGGGAGGGCGGGCCGCAAATGGCCCGCGGGCCGGAAGTTTGAGACCACTGTTCTATAGCCACACTTCACATTTAAGTTTACGTAAATTAAAACAATGCTAACTTGCCTTTAAAAAAGCTATACGAACATTAAACTTCCTTAAAACAGTGTCCTGTAGATTTGAAAATTCCACCTCAACCTCTAATCTCTGAGTTTGAACCAATCAGTGTTTGCATGAAGTCAGATGGAGCAGGCGGTGCTGTTTTTTTCTAAATGTACTAATATCCGGATTTTACACGATCAATAAAATGCCGCGAAAAAAACACGTAGGCTACTAGTATCAAGTCACAAATATGTTTAAGACGCTTGAGACGCCGCAATACAACCAATCAGAGAAACTAGTCTATTTTAATAAAAAAAAAACATATATCAACTATATTTTCCTCATTTGCTTACATTAAAAGTCATGAAACATTCAATGTTTAATTTATTTTAATTATTTTTGATATATATTAAATTAATAAAAAACTGTGTGGGGGCACAACAACCTGTTTGGGGGGGGGGCACGACCCGCGAATGCCCCCCCTTGACGCCGGCCCTGTACTGATTATAGGCTGATGTTTCAGTGCACCCCTCATTTATTCATTTGCTTTTATCCAAAGTGACTTACAAAATTACTGATTTAATTATTTTAGAATAACTTTTCAGAAGGCGTCTTGCTGTAGGGAGCAATGTTTCGTAAATTCACAAAGCGAAACGACTGGGGGGAAATTCATTGTGGGAATCCATTGTAAATAAATGCTTTCCTCTTGGGATTATTAAAGATAGATTTCTGTAATTAGTTCCTCTAAAGATGTGGTAAAGCTATACAGTTACCTCTACTTTTTAACCACTCTTTAGGTGAACAGATTAAAGACTTAACATTTCTCTTCTCCCCCTGGTAAATGACCCAAACACCATATTCTCTCTCTCTCTCTCTCTCTCTCTCTCTCTCTCTCTCTCTCTCACCACAAGAACAAGGTTTTTGAAGTCTCATTCTGTGGTCTAATTGGATCCTAATAAGACTTTTCCTCCCTAGAGATGTGTGCGTGTGTTATTGGACCCAAGAGGGGAAAATACCACATTAAATGTGTCTATTAGGGATCAGTTAAGGTCTTTCTTCTTTCCTTCACACTCGATAGAAACCATCAGATGCTCACAGCAAGTTTATGTAACGTGTTTTTCTTACAGTACAATCCATTTGATATTGTTATTTATTGAATGTGTATAAGTCACCAGCCCACTTCATTTTATTCAAGAGCTGTTATAATTTAACAGCACAGTATGAGTTTTAATCAAAAACACACAATATATTATACTTCTATTGCTTTGTGCCTCATTGTATTTTAAAGTATAATATTGATTTTATAGTCAATGATAAATTAAATTGAATCGGTTTGAATTAGTAGGAGTTTCAAGTCTATAAATGTATTGAATCATAAAAGATTATGAATTTAATTTGATAATTGATAGTTAAAACAAAAAACCTTTAGGATAATCTGAGACTGTTAACCTGCTGTGACTGCAATGGCCTTGCAAACCTTTTTATTTAGCATTTTTATTGCAACCATGGCAGCTGTGAAATCTCATCGGTCCAGAATCCTCATTACTCCAAAATCCTTTGTTTTGTGCAATATTTTGTGTTCATTAAAGACTGGAATTATGTTGAATTATGCTTGATAAAGACAGAATGATCCTGTTATAATGTTGAATGACGCCTGTTTAGGTCACAGTGTCCAACTAAATGCATTGGTCGTGTCAATTTCATCAGTTTTTACAGTGTTCAGAGAATCATTCTGCCAGTAAACCTTTTTCAGCTCATGGTAACATTAAGCTATAAGTGTCACATTACACTTTGTCTCTTTATGGTCTACTTTTATATGTGAAATGAGTTTTTGTGCCTCTGGAGTCTCTTTGTCTTTCTCTCTTGGATTGAAGAAAAGGTTCAGGATAAACGTGTCACTTGCATGCACGTCACGGGTGGACAGACACCTGCTGTTTTTGACACTGACACAATGCACACATTAAACCGAATACTGCTTTAAGTAATACCTACACACATAAAGATACATTGTACTAACTTATAAAAATAAAATAGAGAGAGAGAGAGATAAAACATGGCTGTCGCTGAAAGAAAAGTTGTGTCCATATTGGGATCAAAGCAAAATTGGCTCTTAAGACTTAAACATGCCATTATTTGTAAGTCGCTTTGGATAAATGCATCTGGTAAATTTTTAGATATAATATTGCTACACATTGTACATATTTGGTTAGAATGCCCAAAATGCACAGACATCTAGAACAATATTTCCCACTTAACTGAAAGCGCAACTAATAATGCACCAAACACTTTTAATGTAATGATAAACTGTGTCAGGCCCGCACTGATTTTAGTGCCCATCATTGACCTATGCCCCTAAAAAAATTTCCTCTATAAATATATAAACATACAATATATCAAATGGAAGATATATTCTAATTTTAAACACAATAAACCGTTTTATCCTATCTTAATTTGTTCTCTTTTTATTACCTCTAAAATATGATTATCACATTTTGAGCTGAGATAATTGCATTTTTGTAAAGGACTTTTGTTAAAGATCAGATTCAGAGCGATCATCAAAACATACACAGAGTTTTTACTGTTTTTGAATCAGTGGCTGCTTAAGTGTTTTATAAGTTGGGTAAGAGCGACACTATAGGATAATAGTGGAAATACGGATTGGAGATTAAACTCTTCATTGGCAGGGAGACACTTTTTCTTAATTCAGAAGATAACTCGTCAATAGCCTCTTTCACACAGTAATTCTGGTAAATTACCATGAATTTACCAGAATGAATTTACCAGTAAATCAAAAAATGTGCTGTTCACACACACAGTGGCGTTCCGTTATTTTACCAGTAAGACATCATTCACACATCAGTATCAAAATACCGGTAAATTCGTTGAGAAAGCGGAAGTACCTGTAGCACGCGGCGAGCTCAGTGTTGTATTTGTAAACAATCCACGTCGTTCATAACCACGGTCCGTATTTTGTTGTTTTCACGCCTGTGGTAAACAGTCGCGAAGTTGCTCATGACCAAACAACATTGAATGAGACGACGTCAAACCGAAAATGCGTTTTTAACAACAGTAGCTACTGTTTGCACGTTTGCTTCACAGAGGGCGTGCTAAGGACGTCGGCAATTCGGCTGTAAGCTGTTTTAAACAACTTTAGTGAAGAAATGTGGACGTAAACTTTAGGTGTGCTCAACTTTCAAGCAGCATGTGTGTGGAAACGTCATTAAACAGTGCGGGGGTAAACGCGTCATCTGTATTTAAATGCTATGATTGGCCCGAAGCTGTCAGCACGGTCTGACGTCGTCCGTTCTAAATGCCGGTAATCCTATAATTTTTGTTTACACACAGCGCTTACCGGTAAATTACTGGTAATCTTACAACCTGTCTAACTGGTAAATTGGGAGCACTGATTTACCGGAAAGGTTCTGTTCACACATGACATGTTAACGGCAATTTACCAGTAAATTACCAGTAAAGACTGTATGTGTGAAAAGGACTAATGGCAGGATGAGTGTTACAGATATCAAGATTATATTTTTACAGAATGTTCTTTATGTTGAAAACATTAAATTTAATTAAAAATGACTTCAGATGAGTTTTCACGCATATACAGTATACTTAATACACAGTTTTTTTATCTCCTTGTGTGCTAGTGATTCTGTGTTAGATCAATTTGTTAATGTATTTTAGTTAAATATTTCTCTCTGTCTCTCTCAGGTGAGCATCTGCGGGTGTGCGCTAAAGATTACACCTGCTGCACGAGTGGGATGGAGGAGAATTTTTTAAACCTGAGTAGACGAGAGTTTGAGACTCATGTGAGAGAAACTGGACGAACCCTACAAGCATCTATCAGCAGCCAGTACAAGAGCTTTGATGGTGAGTTACGGATCTTCTGTCTATGAATGTGCATAGAAACTGATTACTGTTACCTTGATCCAAAATGGCCTCCTTTTTATTATACAGCACAATGAACACATGACTTTAAACACTGAATCATTTTTAGTTGACTCATTTGTTTTGTTATGAACAAAAACTTTTATCCTTTTGAGAACGTGATAAAGAAATGCATTAGGGTGTCAAAGTTTCTATGTGGATTGGTGTTTATCTCAAGAATCATACATTTTATTTTTTTAAGTGTAGAAAGTAGCTGGGCTGTTTTAACCATAGACAGTAAAAAGAGGGATAACATAAATAAAAGCAAATGGGTGATTCTCACGAAACCATTGAAACACCACGGCACTAATGATTTTAGCTTTAAAATGTGTAATATAGTAACGTTAAAAAGCATCAGAATTAACACAATACTGTGTTCTACCTTGCACAATGTGTGATTTCAACATAAGAATTTATAATTGTTAATTTTATCTCATTTTCTGCTGAGATTCTCATTACCGGAATGTGTCCGGCTGTGTTTGAACATGCGTTATGTTGTAATTTAATCAAATTAACACAAAAATATTAAGAAAAAAAATAAATGGATGTTTTGCTAGACTACTTAAGATGACAGAAAAATATTTACTGAATATTCATGTATAATAATAATGAAGAAAAATTAGGAAAATGATGTGTCCATGCCTGGTGTTCTCATCCTCCGCAACACTTTTTGAGAACAGTTTAAGCACACATACAGAATTTTAATAAAGTTTGATTTTGAGTGACCAAGCACATGGACCAGTAACTTCAAGATGGCTACCAGGTAAGATCATTTTTTTTACAGTTAATTTGAAATATTGTCTTGTCAGAATGCTTACACGACATTTTGATTATCATTACCACAACAGATGCTTATTAAATGTTAATTTAATTAATAGAAGCATAATACTTTGATTTTAAATGCATGTGCAGAATCTCCAAATTATGTTCTTTCAGGTTTGTCATGTCATTTTGAAAATATGTCAGTGTTGATGTTTTCTGACTGTTGCGGTAATGAGATTTTTTAGGACTAATTTTTTAAATTATGTTACAAAAAGTGTTAAATGATAAGTAAAAGTTTTTAAATTAATGTTCCCATTTACTCCAGACTTTGTTTTTCAATGTCTGGTGGGAAAAAAGGTACATTTAAGCAATTTTTACATTTTCATGCTTGACATTTTTAAAACCAAGTTTTCGTGAGAATCACCCGAATACTTTTTCAGCCTGATAAGAAATAACTAAAATCTTTGTAAAAAAAAGTGTAATTTGATTTTTAAGTTCATCTTACGTCCTATATGTTTGCATGGAGAGGGCGTGGTTTATAATGCAGCCAACTACCTAAAGGCTATCAAATTGTTTGTGGCATGCCAAATTTCAACCTACACTGTCAAAAAAAGTTTTGCATGTTTTTTTGTCTGGGTGTTGTCGTATAATAACGTGATTATGACTGTCTGGTCATTTTAGTTGGTCCTGTTGTAGCTGTCTGCTTTTGCAGACTCGGGAGGGAGTTTTGTGTTATTATGTAATGTCAGAGTATGACTACATGGTATATGCAAGTCTTTTATCTTTAGATGGCCTGTTTACCATAGCAAATTTTTCTCCCTGTACGTTTATTGATATTTATGATGATGACAAATGCAGTAATTTATGGTAACGAGAGCTGATTGGGCGTTGGGGAGATCTGATTGGGCATTGGGGTGGTGTTGACGCTGCAGGCTGTATAGTTTTGTGATTATCTGTACAGAAGACCAGACCTGTGCTTCGTATCTGAGAGTAGCACATGCAATACAGCTGAAAACGATTTTGAGCGATTGTGTTTGAAGAAAGAGAACCGATGGCTGTATTACAGAAACATCTTGACTTGCAATCATATCTGTTTAGTGAACATGCTTCAATTCAGATCAAATACAATAATCTGCTGAATTGAAGAAAGTTTGTGACCATTGACTTCTACTGTAAGAGAAAATAATACTATGGAAATAAATGGTGCCCCAGATCCAAGACATTTTTCAAAATATCTTAATTTATAGACATACAGGTTTGGAACAACGTGAGGATACATAAATGATCACAGAATTTGTACTTTTTTGGTGAACTCTCGCTTTAATACATTTGTTTTGGACATTTCTGTATGTTGATTTTCACTCTTAATAACAACTAAAGTGAAGGCAACATTCCAACCAAGTGTTTTGACAGCGAGACGCCTGTGCGTGTATAGTTGTGTAGTTGTGTTTTTTGTGTCTTCCTGTGATTTTCTCCATGTTTCAGTTAGCTCTCTCACGTGCATGTGTGGGTGTTTAATGAACGTTCATCTGTCGTCTTTGTGTGTCTGTGTGTGTTTTGATAAGATGTGTCTGTTAATGAACGACAACTTCGCAAATAAACGAACACAATCTGTACAGTCTGCATGAATGTTCCTCAAGTCTGTGTGAGATTTTGTGCTTTCATTGCTTTGATATAATGTTTGTCAATTATTCTTTCACTGTTTTTGTTGCCCCTACTCTTGAAAAAACGGTGCTCAAAAATTGAAGAAAAATGCAATATTGTGTGCATATATGCATATCTGATATGTACTTTAATAATACTTTAACTTTGTAAAATAAAGCGGTATTACAAAATATATTTAAAATATTAAAAATGATATAACAATATGCACATTTTCCCTTTATTTTCTCACCAGTCTCTTGCTATCTGCATCAACCTAAAACATGACTTTTTAAAGTATTAAAATGAGTGCTGGGGAAAGATTAATCACTATTAATCGCATACAAAATAAAAGTGATTTTTAGCATAATATAATATATATATAAAACTATATATAAACATGTGTGTGTGTTTAAATATACATAATAATTAAACACAGCACACACACTTATATTATGCAAATATTTACTTTTATTTCGTATGCGATTATTCGCAATTAATCTTTGCCCAGCACTAAAAAAATCATTTAGTAATTGCAAATCATTGCTTCACAGTGATGACATAAAGAACAATTTTTGGTTCCTCACAGATTCTTTTAGTCAAAGTTTAGTTTAGTCAAAAAAATTATTTGTCTTTTTTCTTATCTTTATCAAAGTCTTTTGAAGGAAGTCAGTATGCCGTCATATTTGCAGCGCCCCCTAGTCTTGCTGAAGCAAGACTTGTCAGATACTATATGCATGCACAAAGTCCCTCCCCCAGAGGATGTCATTCTTTGATGATTGGCTCTTTTTACTGGAAGGCGGGACTAGAGCGGCCAAAATGACTATTGGATAGGGTGACCACCTGTGCCACATTTCGCGGGACAGTCCTGAATCGAAGGCTTTGTCCTGATTCCCGCAAGTCTTAATTAATGTCCCACATTTTAATTTTGTCTGTATTGTTTTTTTAATAATAGTTAGATTTTATTTAATCTTCCTTTGAATTACAAGTGCACTATTTAAAGAAACGAATAAAAAAACAGCAACAGAATTTAAAAATCTATATGGGATCTCCTGTTTAGCATCCCTGTCACCAGTGCATTCGTGGAGAGGGTGTTTTTTCTCATGATGGAGAGACAAGGAACTGAGGAACTGTGGACCTTATAAAAACTGAACTTATAGGCTTATGGGTGATTCTCACGAAACCATTAAAACACCACGGCACTAATGATTTTAGCTTTAAAATGTGTAATATAGTAATATTAAAAAGCATCAGAATTAACACAATACTGTGTTCTACCTTGCACAATGTGTGATTTCAACATAAGAATTTATAATTGGAAATTTGATCTCATTTTCTGCTGAAATTCTCATTACCGCAATGTGTCCGGCTGTGTTTGAACATGCGTTATGTTGTAATTTAATCAAATTAACACAAAAATATTAGGAAAAAAAATGGATGTTTTGCTAGACTACTTTAGATGACAGAAAAAATATTTACTGAATATTCATTTAATGAAGAAAAATTAGGAAAATGATGTGTCCATGCCTGATGTTCTCATCCTCCGCAACACTTTTTGAGAACAGTTTAAGCACACATACAGAATTTTAATAAAGTTTGATTTTGAGTGACCAAGCACATGGACCAGTTACTTCAAGATGGCTACCAGGTAAGATCATTTTTTTACAGTTAATTTGAAATATTGTCTTGTCAGAATGCTTACACGACATTTTGATTATCATTACCGCAACAGATGCTTATTAAATGTAAATTTAATTAATAGAAGCATAATACTTTGATTTTAAATGCATGTGCAGAATCTCCAAATTATGTTCTTTCAGGTTTGTCAAGTCATTTTGAAAATATGTTAGTGTTGATGTTTTCTGACTGTTGCGGTAATGAGATTTTTTAGGACTAATTTTTTAAATTATGTTACAAAAAGTGTTAAATGAACGTTTTTAAATTAATGTTCCCATTTACTCCAGACTTTGTTTTTCAATGTCTGGTGGGAAAAAAAGTAAATTTAAGCAATTTTTACATTTTCATGCTTGACATTTTTAAAACCAAGTTTTCGTGAGAATCACCCTTATATTGAGATTGAATAGGTCTGTGCTGTTAAAATTAGTTGGTATGGATCCTGTGCCAAATTATACAGTGCCTTCATTAGCAGTCTTATCGGCAAGTAGGGTTAACCTCACTGCAAAATGATTTTTTTTACATTGAATACTAATACTAGCCTATCACGACTCTCACTCATGTCCGCCTTATCCCACAAAAAAAATCACATCTGCTGTCCTGCAACAAAGCCTTAGTCAGGTGGTTACCCTAACGTTGGGATCTTCCCATTAATTTCAATAGTGATGCATGTTGGTAATACTAAATATTTTTTCTTTATTTCGTTCGTAAAAAAAATTTCTGTGACAAATAACTTTAATGTCCAACACAAAACTTCAGTGGATGTTAAAGTTTTTTTTTTATGGAGCCTGACAAAGAACATTTTAGGAAGCTTTATTTTAAGAGTATAAACCCAGGTTTGGTTTAAATAACGTCTGTGCCAGCTAACCTCTGGGAATGTGTACAAACACACATGGAGACACATTCTGTGGTGAGGATTCCTGAACTGTGATTTTTCCAAGTGCTGTGGCAGAGGGAGGAGAAGATTTGTGTGTGTGTGTGTGTGTGTGTGTGTGTGTGTGTGTGTGTGTGTGTGTGTGTGTGTGTGTGTGTGTGTGTGTGTGTGTGTGTGTGTGTGTGTGTGTGTGTGTTTCCCAGCATGCATTACACTTGGCACAGTTGGCTCTCCTATGGTGGATTATACCCGGTGTGTGTACTGTCTTCCATATGTGCTTGTTTATGTGCAGCTTTGTGTTATTTGTGGAAAAGCTCTTTAACTCATTACAAGCTAGACTATGTGACAATATTTACCATGAAATAAAAAACAGAATAATTTCTGCGGTTAGATTGGTTCAGATGGGGCGGTGAGATTATAATCTCTTGTCTGTAATCTGAATTTGTCAGATATAATCTTTCATGATGATGTCACTGTTTAAGTCATAAAAACACGCTTTGGTCATGAGATGGGGGGAAATGAATAAAGATAAGGGAGAGTGCATTCATACTCAGGTCTCACCTGGTATAGTTTTAATGCTGTGTGTGCGTGCGTGTGCGTATAAATGTAAATGAAACCCTTACTGAGTATTAAACTTTTCCAGACTGCCACCTCAATACAACACCCACAACACACCTAATGTACACTTTTAAAAAGAATGTTTACCTGCCTATTTATCAATTTATCTATATATCTATTCATCTGTCTGCATGTGTGTGTCTGTCTGTCTGTCTGTCTGTCTGTCTGTCTGTTTTTGTCTGTCTGTATCTACTGTATCTGTCTATCAGTCTGTCTATATCTGCATGTCCGTCTGTCTGTATCTACTGTACCTTTCAGTATTTGTCTGTCTGTATTTACTGTATCTGTCTGTCTGTCTGTATCTACTGTATCTTTCAGTATTTGTCTGTCTGTATCTACAGTATATTTCTGTCAGTCTGTATGTGTCTGTATGTGTCTGTCTGTCTGTCTGTCTGTCTGTCTGTCTGTATGTATGTATGTATGTATGTATGTATTTATCTCTTTGTCTGTCTGTCTGTCTGTCTGTCTGCCTGTCCGTCCGTCCGTCCGTCCGTCCGTCCGTCTGTCTGTCTGTCTGTATCTACTGTATCTGTCTGTCTGTATCTACTGTATCTGTTGTCTGTCTGTCTGTATCTACTGTATCTGTCTGTCTGTATCTACTGTATCTGTTGTCTGTCTGTCTGTATCTACTGTATCTTTCAGTATTTGTCTCTCTGTATCTACAGTGTCTTTCTGTCAGTCTGTATGTGTCTATCTCTTTGTGTCTGTCTGTCTGTGTCTGTCTGTCTGTCTGTCTGTCTGTGCCTGTCTGTCTGTGTGTCTGTCTGTCTGTCCATCCATCCATCTGCCTATCTGTCTGTCTGTATCTACTGTATCTTTCAGTATTTGTCTGTCTGTATCTACAGTGTCTTTCTGTCAGTCTGTATGTGTCTGTCTTTTTGTGTCTGTCTGTCTGTGTCTGTCTGTCTGTCTGTCTGTATCTGTCTGTCTGTCTGTCTGTATGTATGTATGCATGTATGTATGTATCTGTCTGTCCGTGTGTCTGTCTGTCTGTCGTATCTATTGTATCTCTCTGTCTGCCCATCCATCCGTCCATCCATTCATCCATCTGTCCATATGTCTGTCTATCTGTTTTGTATCTACTGTATCTGTCTGTGTGTGTCTGTCTGTCTGTCTGTATCTGTCCGTCTGTCTGTCTGTATCTGTCCGTCTGTATCTACTATATCTGTCTGTATGTGTCTGTCTGTCTGTCTGTCTGTTTGTGTCTGTCTGTATCTGTATCTGTCTATCTGTCTGTCTGTCTGTCTGTCTGTCTGTCTGTCTTTATGTATGTATGTATTTTTCTGTCCGTGTGTCTGTCTATCTACTGTATCTCTCTGTCTGTCTGCCCGTCCATCCATCCATCTGTCTATATGTCTGTCTATCTGTTTTGTATCTACTGGATCTGTTTGTGTCTGTTTGTCTGTCTGTATCTGTCTGTCTGTATCGACTTTATCCGTCTGTATGTATCTGTCTGTCTGTCTGTCTGTCTGTATGTATGTATGTATCTGTCTGTCTGTCCGTCTGTCTGCCTGTATCTACTGTATCTGTCTGTCTGTCTGTCTGTCCGCCCGTTCGTCCTTCCATCCGTCCTTCCATCCATCTGTCTGTCTATCTGTTTTGTATCTACTGTATCTGTCTGTCTGTGTGTATCTGTCTGTCCGTTTGTCTGTCTGTCTGTCTGTATCTCTCTGTCTGTCTGTATCTACTGTATCTCTCTGTCTGTCTGTCCATCCGTCCATCCATCCATCCATCCGTCTGTCTATCTGTTTTGCATCACACTTAGTTTTAGGGTATGTTTAGGTGTGTGTAATGGGTATGTGTTGAATATTGGATTCTCTTGAAGGGTGAGGAGACACTCAGTGGTATTTAGGAATTTATAAGGAGCGGCTTTTTGCTGTAGGGGATCATTTGTGAGAGTAATACACATTTATCTAGATGTCCAAAGAGGAAAATACCATAGACATGTTTCTATTGTTTTAATACAGTTAAGTATAATTACTAACCCACACCTTAAACCTAAAAGTGAAAGTTCTGATGCACTTTAGAATAAAATTCTGCATTTAAAATACATTTTCTTTATATTAATGCAAAAATAAATGTTATCACTTTGTTTACTTTACAGTACATATACTGTAAATGTATTTGTTTTTACAAGTAATGACATTTTTTGGTTATATAATAATTTAAACAAACTCTCCTAAATCTGCCAAATGACATTTTAACTGTATGTTTGTATGCGCATCATGTTCACAATAGCTTTTTCCTAAATTATTATAAATTAAATGAGAAATATTTTGGTAGTTCAACAAATGCTATTGAGTTTAAATGACTCTTTATAGCTGTAAGCGTTTTAAATGCTGATATTATAAAATAACATTTTCAATTAAACATGCTGCTATCATACAGAGAAAGTTCCATGATCTTCAGCACTCACAGACACACAAATATAAGCCAAACAAGACCACGAATCACAGTGATTTTACAACCATGTTGAGGATTTATTGATGTATGTATTTATATCAAGCATTTAGTTTTTAAAGAAGCAAATACTTAATAATAATCATAGTCTGTGTCCAAACACCCACCCATACCCTTATTAACGATTCCCTAATTTAGTTTACTACTGTAATATAGTTCACTTAAATGAGTGAATGAAAACAAGTAAGTGAATTCGGATACTTAAGCTCGCTGGAAGCACTGCAGTGTGGGTGCCGCCCTCCGATGAGATGCAGTAATTCATTCGGCATTAAGGACACCACTAAAAATGGATGTTCCCTCAATAAGTGCTCTATTTATGGATATTGAGGGCTATTTCAGACACAGCCATAGACTCTTAACTTGTTTTAAAGGGGACATTCTACAAGACGTTTTTAAGATATTAAATAAATCTTTGATGTCCCCAGAGTATATTATGTGAAGTTTTAGCTCAAAATACCATATAGGTAATTTATTGTGGCATGTTAAAAAAGGCACTTTATGGGTCTGAGCAGAAATGCACCGTTTTTGTGTGTATCCCTTTAAATCCAAACGAGCTGCTCAGGTGGGCGGAGTCTCAAGCGCTCACGCTGTAGACATGACAGCATCAAGGAAGATTCTCTCACGAAAGAAGTTAGTGAGCGATGTTAAGCATTATATATTTGAACAAGTTTAAAAAGTCAATCATCTGTTTTATGCATACTAAATACATGTTTATCAGCAGATGGGGAACATTGTGGAATAAAAATAAAGACTTTTGGTCTCATATGCTGCCAGTGTTTTAAACAGGCACAATGATTTTCAGCATGTTACAATAAATTACACTTCCACAAACACTCAGAAGTAAACTTTTTGACCAAACCACACGAGCACATTTAAATAATTTGTAATAAAACAACACGTTTAATGCTTAAACTTTAGAGAAACAGATCACATGACATGTTTAAGTTTATTGTGATTGAACATTCGCGTTTCTGTCAGTCTCTCATCTATTCGTATTCATTTGAAACTTCAGAGAAACATTAAACAACATATTTACTTATTGTGTATGATAGTGAATACGCGTTGTTCTCTTACTCTGTCTCGTGCAGTGCATTAATCCTCGTGTTCATTCATATAAACTTCAGAGAAACACATTAAACAACATAACTTACTTGAAAGCGAACCGTCGTGTTGCTCTCTCTCTCTCTCTCTCTCTCTCTCTCTCTCTCTCTCTCTCTCTCTCTCACTCACTCACTCGCTCTCTCTCTTGCAGGTTAATCCTTTAGAACGTTAATTCAATCTTTAGAAATATTAAAACTACAAGTTATAAGATTGTAGGCTCCTGTTTGTGTTTGAGGGAATACAAACGCGTCATGCTGTCAGTCATACTTTCTCTCGGTCACTCTCACTCGAGGTAGCTTCATGGTTGGATAGCGCAGTTGAAGGGGCGGTATCATTATATTAGGAGCCCTTACCTACGTCATGGGGGGAGCGAAATCCGCATGACCTATTTATTCACATGCTTGCAGAGAGAGCCTTACCAAAACAAAGTTACAGGGTTGCTATTTTTCATGTTTTCTGGGTTGGTAGAAGCACTGGGGACCCGATTATAGCACTTAAACATGGAAAAAGTCTGATTTTCATGGAATGTCCCCTTTAAATGTCAAACTTTGGACAGAAATAAATGTTGTGACATTGGGTAGGTTTCTTCAAAAACAGCAATTTTTTGGCAAAAAGCTGAAATAATTACATTTTTGTGGACGACTTTTGATAGAGATCAGATTCAGAGCGATCCTCAAAACATACATGAACATACAGCTGTTTGCCCTAGGGCGATACTTCCGGATTTTATAAGCTGCGGAAAAGCGCCACCCGGTGATAATAGCGGTATTGCGGAGAGACAGAAATACGTGTCATTGGCAGGGAAGCATTTTCTCTTAAATGGGGAGTTAACTCATCACTGGCGGAGGAAGAGTTAAAGTTCTGCATAATTAAGGTGGTGGCCACTTGATTGATAGGTGGATTCCCGCTGCTGTCCGCTCAGCTCCACCCACATTCCGTCTATTTGGCCATTTTTGGTTATCTGGTCGTTTGCCAAGACGGCGACGACCAGCTCCGCCCACTTTTGGCTTAAAAACGCTCTTCAGAAACATACGGTTGACATCAAACACTATTCCATGTTTTATATAGTCTATGGGAATGATACGCTGCCAAGATGGCGACTGTAGGCCCCGCTAACTATTGGCTTAAAAATGCTATTCACATACATATGAGTGGCATCATGGACACTACGTCTATAGTTTTTACAGTCTATGAGGTAGATGCACCTGTATGTTGTATTGGTGACACACACATGTAACTAAGAGCAGATTTGCTGAGATTCAGGCCACACCTGCTCCTGTGTGTTTGTGTTGATCTGATTTAAGACTTTCACACAGAAGTAGAGCGTTTAAAGAGCTCTTCTGTACATAGTCTGTGACTTACAGTGAACACAAACCTGCTGAGGCTCCACATGTGAAATGTCTGTATTTGTGTATATGTTAAAAATGTAATAAGTGATAAAAGGTTCCTTTAATTCAATCATTTAACACTTAAATACAGTTAAATAAATCTAATTTCTTGTTCTGTCTCACTTTCTCTGTGTGTTCTGTTACAAAGCCCCTGATATCATTACATCCACACGGCTGTCAGAGAGATGGATGAAGGAAAGAGAAAGCGAGAGCAAAGTGCGAAGGGTTGTAGTGAAATATCGCGGGGTCAGAGAACTGTGACATGAACAAAGAAGCAGTGTATCCACCATACTCCTCTTTATATCATATACCTTCTTTATGCACTGTGCCTTCATCCTTATTATCTCTTTCCCCGTCAGCATTTTTCATGATTTTCACAAAAGTTTAATGCCACCCAGCAATTGCTCTTCTGTAAATATATAAACATACAATATATTAAATGAAAGAACAGACCCTCTGTGTAATGGAGACTGACTCGGTGGAGTAGTTGAATCCATATGTCGTGATTTATTAACAGCAAAAGTACAGATAAGGGCAACGCAGAGAATCGTATCCAAAATACAGGCAGTGGTTCAATAACAGGCAGGAAATCCAAACAGCAATCAGTTCCAAATCGAAATCCAAAAATACACAAGGTCAAAAAACAGCCAATGAATCATACACGTGGCAAACAAACAAGGTAATGAGAAAACGCTTGGTAGAGACAGGGATAAGCTGGCAATACTTCGCAAAATGTTGGTAATACACACAGGCTTATAACAGATACCAACAGGAAGTGGAGAGAGAGGAAGAGCAACGTCAGTAATCAGGCGATGGCGCCCTCTGGGTGTTGGATGAATGCTTTTTGCAAACAAACAAAAAAAGTTCTCTTTTTATCACCTCTTAATTATAGGTAGGTTTCTTCAAAAACACAAAATTTTGAGCAAAAAGCTAAGATAATTACATTTTTGTAAAGGACTATTGATAGAGATATGATAAAGAGCGATGATCAAAATTTAGACAGACATACAGATGTTTGCCCTAGGGCGATACTTAAGGGTTTTATAAGTTCCGCTATTATCCACCTGGTGGATAATAGCGGTATTGCGGATTGACAAGATAACTCGTCAATGGCAGAGAAAGAGTTAACTACATATGAAGCGTTTGGTTCCAAAACGCGATAAACGCCATTTTTGAAAAAAATGAGTTACTGCCAAAATCAGTATTATATTAGGTCAGTAGTTAAAAGTAAATTCTTAATTTTACGCAAAATCCAATATCCGCCGTGTTATTCTGTCATCTTTTCTCCCTTTTTTTCCAAAATGCGATAAATGCCACTCCTTATTTTTTACAGAATGCAATAAATCCACAGCCCACCACCAGTCACGCAATGTAAACAAAAAATGGCGGCACGCTGAGTACACGGAGTCCTAGTTTTCCTCATCTACTTTGTACTTCGTGATCAACAAACAAAACAAAATAATACTTTAATTGCATTGATAAACCTGTGATGGTTTTCTGTGACAGGAAAGAAACACCATCAACATCTAATAATTTACGCGAAGCACTCAGGAGACATGCTAACACATTTACCCCAGAGGATCTTATGAAAAACTTTCCATTATTTTACTCAAAGTCAACATAAATCGAGCAGGACCAAAACATTTACAGCTGATCGCTGTGAAAAATGCTAAGCGACGACGTCAAGTATAACAGCAGCAATGACAGTGATCTTAATATGACAAAGTAAGTGTTTTGATTAATGACATTAATGTTTATTTTTTTAGTCAGTGTGTACAACTAGTCAACTAAATGAATATAAAATGGCGAAGATGAATGCACATTTGTACATTGAATTAATAGATTTCTAGCATTTTGAAACAAAAACTGGATTTATTGCATTTTGTGGAAAAAATTATTCGTTTTTATAATAAATCTTTGAAAATCAAGTTATGGATTTAAATTTTTTATGTTTTTATAACCTAAAGATGCTATGTGAAAGTTTGTAACAGAAAATAGTTGTTTTCATCTTGTCACTTTCTTGGTATAGAAAACACGTTTTTACAGAAATTTGTCAAAATTGATTTATTGCGTTTTGGAACCAAACTCTTTATATACTGTTCCTACCTCCTTACCTCATTTGACTCTTGGTTTGATATTTTAATTAAAGCCACATTATGTAGGAATTTCACCACTAGAGGTTGCTGTTACACAATAACAAAGGTGAAACTTAATGACGTTAAGAAGGAGAGTGTAACAATGTGAGATGTTGTTTTTACCATCCAGAGATGTATGAATGTATGTTTGCTAATCATGTTCATGGATGAGGTAATGACTAAATGTTTTTTACCTGTACATTTGATCACATTATCATTACGTCAGTAAAAAGGTGTGCTTTCAGCGGTACGTGTAAAGGATTGTGGGTGATTTGAGAGTGTAAAGAGTGCAAAGGATACACATATGCATCCTTTCCTGTATATGGGATATTTTTGAACGAAGGACGTTGGTTGCAATTCCGAGGATCCTCGACATTGGAACAGTCCTTCGACGGATGTCGATGACGTAGCATCCTCGAAATTCTGGCTTCAGAGGATCCTTCCTTGACCTTTAAAACCAGAAACTGATGATAGCGCAAATATTTAGTCACTAAAAGGCCGTCACTTACAAGAAAGATATGAGCCATTATTTAAAATAGGAATTTCTTGGGAACTTTAATAATGTAATGTAATAATGATAATGTAAATACACAACTGAATTAAATATATCACACTGTGCAAGTGGTTTTTGGATATTTTATTACAAAAATCTTACATATTGTGGCTTTAAATCAATTACATATAAACATTCTTAATTCATTACATTGAGTAACCAAACCTTGTACAGTAGTGGTGATTGAAAACACATCTCTAATGGAGACGATAACTCGCGTCATCATTTACTTTGGGGTTTGTAACTTTTGCATATCGTTAACATGCACTAATACACACTTACACACCAAAAGAAATGTAAAATCATGAAATCAGACCATATAGGTGCTCTTTGACATGCGGATTACATTTTGATCAATAAAAACTAAAATCCCTAATATTTCCTGACTTTAAATGTCTGGAAAAGACTTTTTAAAATTCCATGATATTCCAAAAAATCCATGACCCGTGGGAACCCTGATTTCTATTCTGACAGTATTTTTACATTACACTGAGTTCTGTGCAATTGATTTAAATGTACTAAAACCTTTTATTCAGAAAGATGAAATAAAAATGCTTTTGTAATGACAAAAATGGAGCATATTGAAATCTAAAGAGCTTTGAGAGGTTTCTGTGGACGTATAGAGGATTTTTATATCTTGTTATTTTATGTATTATTAACATAAAAGTGAATGGTTGAATAGAAAATTGAAGATAATGGTCATAAGTTTTCCTATAATGACAGCGGTCATAGACTCTAATAGTTTAGGCAAGATCTGATGTAAATTGGAAACGTAAACGTTTACTTTTTTTAATGTCATGCCATAACTTTATTTTAAAAGTTACAATAACCTGAAAACTTTTGGACTCCACTGTCTTCAATCATTTTGTATCACCACAGCAAACCCAGCACTTAAAGACAATGTTGGATTGGTAACATCTGTATGTTTCGATAAAAAAAAATGTTGCCAAGCACTGTACATGCTGTAATGTCATGAAATGATCTAATGTGTTTGGTCATTTCAAAAGTATGATTCATGTCAACTTTATTAAATGTGAAGCACAAGATGATATTATTTACAGCACACAGCCCTGTATTTCATCCTGCAAGTATTCGTCCCAACATAATTCCATTGGTGTAGTATAAGGAAAGATCTTAAAACATGTAAACTGTTTTGGAAAGAACAACTTGTTTTTATCAACTATAGTTAATTTATGAACTATAAATCTAGTACCGTTATTAACTTTCATTTTACTTTATTTATATTCTAACTGAAGTAGGGTTGGATTGATTGATGTGTAAGCAGGTTATTGTGAGTTTATGATGATCATGCAGCAGCTGGTTACATTGCATTGCATTTGCCCTGTAGTTTATTTGCACAAGAATCGTGTAATCCAGGCAAATTGAAATCCAGGTACTGTATACACAAACCTCCGGTAAATACACAAACACACATGCACACTGTTTACACTTATTTGCCGCAACAAAGCAATTGAGTCATTCATTATTAATTGCTTTAATGCTTTGATATGACACCGCATTAATGCAGACAGAGCATCTGTGACTGCGCTAACACCTGTTAGTAACCAACAGTACAGAGACTTAATCCCCATTACTGTGAACACATCTTTAATGTGTTATTCGTGTGTTTTCAGATTATTTCCTGCAGCTTTTGAATCGTTCTGAAGCGTCGCTCCAAAGCTCCTTCCAGGCGGGATTTGGACCTCTCTTCTCGCACGTTACCAAGGTGTTTCAGGACCTGTACTCGGAGCTGCGGAGGTACTACAAAGGGACCAAAGTCAACCTGGAAGAGGTGGTGAATGAATTCTGGGCCCGTCTGCTCGAGAGGCTTTTCAAAGCTTTAAATCCTCAGTATAGCATTGAGGAAGAGTATCTGGAGTGTGTAGCCAAACAGTCGGAAACACTGAAGCCTTTCGGAGACACGCCGAGAGAGATGAAGACCAGAATCACACGTACGGTTTTAGCTGCAAGAACTTTCCTGCAAGGTCTGGTGGTGAGCGGTGAAGCGCTCAGGAAGGTTTCACAGGTATGAAAATTTCTCCTTTTGTCATTTCACTTGACTTTCTCATTCATCATCATGTGATTCAATTCAAATTCCCACCTACTAATTTAATGGGTGCCAGTATGTTCCCGTAGCTCACTTGATAGAGCACTACATGGTTTGGATCCCATGCAACACGCTTATGAATAAAATGTATACCATTGAATTCACTATAAGTTGCTTCAGATGAAAGATTATTTACACAATATTATAGAGCTTTATTTCAGTAACAAGACATAAAACTTCAATTACTCTACTAAAATGAGCAATCGCGGCAAAGATGCACTGCTAAAAAGAGTCATATGAGTGTGGGTGGTGTCCACCTGAGTATAGCACGTCACGTCTTGACATGGGGGTATCCGATTCATATCCGATTTATTTCCACATATGAATGAGGCCTGAAACCGATCGGCAGAGGCGTCATGCCCATTCAAACTGAGGGGGCACCTGCCCCCTTGGTTTTTTTGAGCCAATGGATTTTGCATCCAACCTCAAAATCAAATAAGCGTCCATTAAAGGCGGAGTCCACGATGTTTGAAAAACGCGTTGGAAAAGGAGACGGGCCGACTACCAAAACACACTTATAGCCAATCAAATCAAATCAAATGCCGGTTTGCGTATGTGTGGGGCGGGTCTATCAACAGAAGGTCCAGATTCTATTGGGGTAGGGGCGTGTTTGTTTAGGTGATTTCAAATATCAACATTGGCTTTCAAACATCATGGACTCCGCTTTTAATCTGTTATTTGACTTTTAATCTGTTTAATATGCACAATATTATACATTCTGTGCTGCATCCTTGTCACTTTTCGGAGATTTTCGTCGTTTTGATAGTGTTTTGATCATGTAACATTACTTTTATTCTGGTGGCAGCTGGCGCTGCAGTCGGTGCGTCGCAGACGTCATCAGCGTCTGGGCGCGCTCACGAGCTATCTGCTGTTGCTGGCTTGCTGCTGCATTTGGCTATCTGAGGAATTAAAACGTGTTAGAAACGCTCACAACATTTCCAAACCCCAGTACGGTAATGTGCAGTTAACCTCCTCTGTGTAGAAAATGTATGGTTTTAAATGTGACCGTCTCAACGTTATATTAGTAGAGATTCATCTTCTTGGCATAACGCCAAAGTTCGCCAGAGTTCACGCGGGCGCGAAATCTCACATGCTCACATATGAGGTAAACTTTAATGCAAAAATCCGTTCCTCTAATAATTTTATCTAAACATATTTTTTTAAATCATTATTGAACATTAAAATCAATCACGTGGCTATAGCTTATGTCATTTTCGTTGTTTATATTCTTTATGGAATGTAATATTCTTTAAAATTACATTAATTTTATATGATGCAGTTGTTGTGCAAAATGCATAATGACACAATGAAACAAGCCATTAAGACTTAAATAAATAAAACATGCCGTTTCAGATGTAAATATGATGCAAATGTGTCATTATTCCAATTGAATAGTATTTGATATGAAAGTTAGTCATCACGTTTATTTTGGAGGTTTTTGCATGAAAGCAGGGGTTTTCAGATTGTTAGAAATGTAAGTGCCATGGAAAAGACTTAAAGCTCTATAATATTTCGTTTGATGTCTGCACAAATTTCTGTGAGCTGTTGACACTGTGCCCCCTTAAAAAAAATTGGTGCATGACGCCCCTGCCGATCGGAGAATATCAGAACCTACTGTATGCGCTTACACGTCTGTGGGTCATATCCGATCTGTGCCACTTGAGGGGAAAAAATGAATTGAGTCATTTCAAACAGGCAATAGGTGTAAATGCAGCCTAATAAAGGGATGGATTATTTTTCTTCACACTGTTTCATTCCTTTACTTTATCATATGTCCTCTCTTTTCCGGAGATTTGAATGAGCAGTAAAGGGAATCTAACTCTTCTTCCGACCCCTTCAAAAGTCAAGGTTGACAACATAGAGATACAGCCTGTACTGCATATTGAAAAGGGCAGTGTGTGTGTGAACTGAAGGGGGGAAATGATTGATTTGACTGTTTCAGACTCCTTTATTCTGTTTCAGTCAGTATGTTTCCATTAAGGTGGCTCTCTATTAAGGCAGCAAAGTGGCTCAGTTTACACTGCTAAGGTCGCATTTACACTGCATGTTTGAATTTTTTCTCTCTCGTGTGGCACAGATCGGATATGACCAGTGAACGTGTAAGCAGGAAAATAGCGCATAGATTGTAATATTCTTAGATCGAAAATAAATTGGATATGAATCGGATACATGCATTCGCATCCGCAGTGTATGTGGACAGATTGGATATTCCTATGATAAGATGTGTCATATGTCATCGATAAAGCAACGTTAGCGATCTCCCACGATCACATGACTCTTCTTAGCATCGCAATGGAGGATGACGGCACCACCTAGTGGATTTATGCTGAAATTTTATGTTTTGTTACAGAAATCAAGCTTTATGGTCTTGTATTTAAATGGACATGTAGTTTTTTTTAAGTATTTTATTTAATCAGTGTCTTTATTTATAAATATGTCCTCATTGTTGTCAAATGATCTCTGTCAATGATCTGACTTTTCTTTGAACGGGTAATAGTCCAGGGAGGCTTCCATGTCGTTCGGCCGTATTGATAGCAGAGAGGGACAAAAAGCACTAGCCTACCGCAACGCGTTTTCACAGCGAGTTTTCGTTCAGAACAAGTGAACCAGCTGAAACGGACAAGGAGATCAGTGAGTTCATAACGGCTACCATAGTTGCAACTAGGCATGGCTCGGTTACCGGTTTCAAGGTATAACAGTTGAGGTTTCAAAACCACTAACATTTTCTGTAATACCGTTTGCAAGGTATGAGCTGGGTTAACACAAAATTAATTCAATCATTAATAAAGTAATTTAATATTACAAAAATATTTTTTTGAAAGAAAATTCTAATTTAAAGGCTTTCTTTTTCCCAAGCATACATGTTGTATGTTGCTTAAAAATAAAATGTATTGTGTCCAGTTAAAAAGTTGTTGTCTGTATACGTCTGAAAATAACACATTTTAGTGTTGCAAAAAAAAAAACCCGCAATATACTGTGAAACTCTTGTATTTTTGCTTAAAGGATTAGTCCATTTTCTTAAAAGAAAAATCCAGATAATTTACTCACCACCATGTCATCCAAAATGTTGATGTCTTTCTTTGTTCAGTCGAGAAGAAATTATGTTTTTTGAGGAAAACATTGCAGGATTTTTCTCATTTTAATGGACTTTAATAGAGCCCAACATTTAATACTTAACTCAACACTTAGCAGTTTTTTTCAACGGAGTTTCAAATGACTATAAACAATCCCAAACGAGGCATAAGGGTCTTATCTAGCGAAACGATTGTCATTTTTGACAAGAAAAATAACAAATATACACTTTTAAACCACAACTTCTCGTCATGTAGATCCGGTCGTGATGCGCTAGCGTGACCCCACGCAATACGTCATGACGTCAAAAGGTCACAGAGGACGAACGCGAAACTCCGCCCCAGTGTTTACAAATGTGTTGAAAGAGGACCGTTCCTACATTGTTGTATGTCAACTGATATTAATTAATGTCTTTGTGTCAGTTTATTGTTTACAATGGTCCGCAAATGTGCGTTTTATATATGTAACACGTGACCTCCCAACGTCACTACGCATTTACGTTAGGTCGCGCTGGACCGGACCTAGACGAAAAGTTGTGGTTTAAAAGTACATATTTTTTATTTTTCTTGTCAAAAATGACAATCGTTTCGCTAGATAAGACCCTTATGCATCGTTTGGGATCGTTTATAGTCCTTTGAAACTCCGTTGAAAAAACTGTTACGTGTTGAGTTAAGTATTAAATGTTGGGCTCTATTAAAGTCCATAAAAATTAGAAAAATCCTGCAATTTTTTCCTCAAAAAACATAATTTCTTCTCGACTGAACAAAGAAAGACATCAACATTTTGGATGACATGGTGGTGAGTAAATTATCTGGATTTTTCTTTTAAGAAAATGGACTATTCCTTTAAGGATATCATACAGACAAAATCTCATACCGGCCTATGCCTAGTTGCAACACACATTTGAAAAAGCGAGGCGCTAGAGAGCACTATTCGTTTGAATAAAAAATATAATTTCACCACTAGATGGGGGTAAATCCTACTTACTGTCCCTTTAAAGGAAAACACCACAGTTTTCAATATTTTACTATGCTCTTACCTCAACTTAAACGAATTAATACATGTCTATCTTTTTTAATGCGTGCACTTCATGTTTGTACAGCGCGTTGTGAATGTGTTAGCATTTAGCCTAGCCCCAATCATTCCTTAGGATCCAGTAAAACATGAAAGTGTTTGGTGGCTTCTAAATTCATCTCTGTTTGGATCCTAAGGAATGAATGTGGCTAGGCTAAATGCTAACACATTCACAATGCTCTGTGCAAAGCTGAAGTGCACATCTTGAAAAAAGATAGAAATGTATTAATTTGTCTTAGTTGAATTAAGAACATAGTAAAATATTGAAAAACTGTGGTGTTTTCCTTTAAATATTGTATAATAATTTGGTCTTTGTCTATTGCATATTGCAACGTTTTACTTCCTCTGTGGTTTAAGCTGTTCACGGTCTGAATGTTTACCGTAAATTGTTTTCCCAAGTGTTTAGTGTAAATCCTGATATTACAAGTGGTTTTCAAACAATAAAGAAGGTCAACAAATTTAAATTGCATGCACCACCAGCATTGTTTTAACACGCAATTCACCGAAGGACTTCTGCATCAGGTAAAGCGTAAATATGCAAACTAAATCTGTGTTGTCACAGTGCATTTTCCCTCAGGCTTGATCTGAATGCCACAGATGTCCATAATCTGCCATTGCTGCCATTTAAACACCTGAATCTACAAAAGTTGATCCTCTGCCATGATTGCATGAAAATGCTTGCAGGCAATGCTATAAAAAAGTTAACATCATGCAATAATAGCATATAGCAATATCTATTTGCACCAAGTGCTGATTTATGTGAATAATGATAATGAGGCGCAGCTGTTTTTAAGAGATTGAAGCTGAATTATTGGTGGTAATTGAATAATACTGCAATATTCAATCCTGTCTTATCTCTATCTTTCATATTCAACCTTATATGGAAAGAAATTTTTGCGATAACCCTTATTTTATACTTCCACGTTCTCCAATCGTGGCCCCACATGTTGATTCTCTTCATTCTCACCCTTTTTGTTAAGTAAACCTATCAATCCTTCATTCTCATTCACCATTTAATTCCTCATTCATTCAATTCACCAATGTCCTTTCTCTTTCAAACATATTTCACGCTTAACAAAGCTGAGATATCCGCCACACGTTTGCGAGGGTTTCATGCAGATTGACCCCTGTCATTCACAAACTCCCTGTTTATTGAACCGTCCTATCCTGTACTGTCATAAAGTTTGCATATGGAGGATGTACGATTTTAAAAAAGTAGTAAAAGGAGGAGTATTAGCGTTAAAGGAAGGAAATGAAGAATAATAAAGTAATGATGCACAGCTGGTCTGTCCTCCTCTGCTCTCCGGTCATTCCTGTGTTTTATTCATTCTTATTAAGGACAGCGTGGGCTCCGTGCGTCCTCATACAGTATGTAGGCCAGTCGGCAAACATCTGTCTTCGCACACTTGAAGGAGAGCGGCCATATTTCATACTAATTGCTAAATAGAGAATCTTTAAGGAGAGCACATCTAGACCGTCCCCCGACCTCGAGCACGCATGCCTCGGTTGTGCCATTTAAGGACAGAAGAACAAGCAGAGCCTCATAAAACATGAAAGATAAGAATATGCTGGGATGATCTTTATGTTTATAAATGAATAAAGGTTGAAGACTATAGTATTATAACATTTGCACTGTCAGTCAAAGTTTGCATGTGAAAACAGTATAATGTAATGCTCAGTCGGGTCTTTCTTATGGATCCTGAATCGTTTTGCAAATATTTAACTTGTGTCTGTTGAACGGATTATACAGCCATAGCTAAACAAATATGAGGGTCTTTGTGGGATAACGTGAGCTCAGGTTAAACAGAGCGGGCTAACACAGCTGTTTTACCTTCTGCTTTTTACCAACACAGATCCATCGCAGCTTAAAATGCTGAAATAAGGAAGCGTGATGAAGTCTTTTAAGGTTCGTTGGATGCAGTCAGAGATGGGAAATGGGACACACGCATTACAGACTTGTTGGTTGCTTATGCAATTTGTTATAGTCAAGAAAATGCCAATTTATTAGCTTTATTAAATAATGTTATGCCGTACCATATTATCTTCACCCCAAATATTTTTTTTTACATTTGACTGCATTTGTTTACATTAGCTGTTTGATAACATGTTTAAGTGCTATAATTGGGTCGCCAGTCCTTGTACCAACCTAGAAAATGTGATAAAGACCAACCCAGTAACTTAGTTTTGGTAAACCATTCTCTGCAAGCATGTGGAAAATAGGTCATTAGAAACATGGCTCCCCTTGTGATGTCAGAAGGGGATCTTATTATAATAATACCGCACCTTAATCTGCACTATCCAACCACGGCACTGCCATTTAGTGCAGAGATCAGCTAATTTGCATTTTAAAGGACACACCCATTAACATGTTATAATAGTAATATATATATAATAGTATATTCATATTATGAGGTATAAAACAGGATAGTTTAAATAGTTAGCTTAGTATGGGATAGTATAGTATAGCGTGTCACACTGATGAAACTCACCATTGGGATTTCATCATCGAGATTGCAGGAGTAGATTTCAAGCACCAATTTTTGCACTAAATAGATTTTAATTTGAATCATTTCTAGTGTACAAATATCTCAAATAAACATCATGTGATTTGAATGCAACCAAATGAAAACAACTTTGTGTCATAAGAAACAATAAACTGCACCTTGACTCTCTATGTAAACATCTTCTACAATAAATCACTTTTAATAAAACAAAGATTACCTATTTAAGCCAAATTGTATCTAATTTGAAATCATTTAGTTTATGATTATTTCCCTTTTAATCTAAGAATAGTTTTTATTTCTGAAAAAACAACATGATCTCACAGCAATTCGTATGTATTATACGACAGGTCCGGATTGGCCATAGGGAGAACCGGGAGGATTCCCGGTGGGCCGGTCTGTTTCTTTTGGCCACGAGGGCCGGTGTTGTCATGCCACCGGGATGAAGCGTATTTGCGGGTGAGAGATGTCCCCGCCGCTTTATGCACAAGTTGATTGTGTCCCGAGTCCCGACCACTTATTGGAAGAATTCTTGCATTAGGGTTCATTGGCATCTAAAACGCATGGGAAACGCAGGACGTGCCGCTGTCTTCTGGTTTTCAAAGCGCTTATTTGAACACGAGTTTTGTTTCAGATGCGTCTATATTGAGTGCGCTTGCCGGCCGCGCGTCTATTTAAAATAAACTTGAGCGCGTCTTTTGAGTGCGCTTGCCGGCCGCGCGTCTATTATATTTTAAATAAACTTGAGCGCGTCTTAATACAAACAGGCTGGCCTCTAAAAGGAAAACAATTTACAAAACATATTTTTTATCCAAGTCATAGATTAATTCTCTATGAATAGTCATTATTCATCGTTTATTGCAAGAGGAACAAAAAAATTAGTTTATTTTAAAAAAGTAGTTTCAAAAGTATATCCATGATGTTTTCTTTTTTTAACACAATGTAGGCCTACCTTAGCCTACGTTATTTAGCAATAGACATGATCTAAGTACTAAAAGACTTTTTTCCATTTGTTTCCAATGCATACTTGATAAATCTTGCTTGTGTATTGTATATCAGGGGTTTCCAAACGTTATCAACCCAACAGTTAATCTCAAGACTCACCATTTTTTAGAAATAGAAATATAGAGGAAAACACAAACACATTTGTTTCCTTTAGTTTTTGAATAAGTTTACTATTATGGTCTTATGGTAGGGCTGCATGATTATGGCAAAAATTATAATTGTTTACTGCATTTGCACGGAATATGAAATTATATATTTGAAAAATACAGTGAATTGCAAGGCTGCAGAGAACAGTGCACTACTGCAGACTTATACTACTGAGGGTTTAAAGATATTATTTTAATAGTCAGTCGTGAACTAAAGTGGGCCGGTCTAAGGCATGAAAATCCAGGGCTGAAAATGAGTCCCACTCCGGCCCTGTTATACGAGGTAGAGAAATTAATATGATTTCGTCCAAATTTGTAGATTTTTGTATGATTTGCTTCATGACATTAGGGTTAGTGCCGGGATATCATTATTGCTTTTGTACAATTCACTTCATATAAATTCTTATAAATTAGCTGACACTTGTTAAATCTTCTGGTTAAAAAAAATCAAAACATCCATGTTTCTAGATATTTCATCATGTTTTATCCTATTGTGTAACTTCAAAGCTTTCTTGATCAGACCTGATATGACCTGTTTTATCATTTGTCATGATGCATATTGAAGCAGTTCTTTCTTTCTAATCATGGAAATGTGTAATCTGTTCCCCAGGGTGTCAGATTTACAGCAGCAGTTATTGACAACAGGTGATATAATGAAAAGATTACGACATTAACCTCTAGCTAAACTGCTCATTTTATTAAGACGGATGTTTTGGGTTTTAAATAGATTCTGGCTCTGTTTTGTTCAGTCTCCATTAGGTTGCACGTGTTAGATACAGTCTTGGGTGTAACTAGTTAAAAGCAATTAGTTACATAAGGAAATAATTGACGACGGGCCATTGAATTATACGAAAATAATGCACACCCAAGGTGCAATGCGTCACGTCACGACGCGAAGCGGAGCATTATTTTCAAATAATTCAAAGGACCGGAGGCAATTATTCCTCTTATAGCACGGTTACCACAAACATTTTTCTAGTGCCTATTTTTAAGACATTTGACAAGTTAGGTGTGCGGTTATCAGAAATTAATGCATACCCACAGAACATTTCTCAGCCAATCAGAATACAGCATTCAACAGACCCGTGGTATAATGCCAAGAAATTGGCACCTATTTTAAGTTAAGTTAATTTTATTTTTATTTATTTCACTTTTTCAATTCATGAATGCACTGGATAGTGTAGATGTTTAACAGTGCAATCATCTGTCAGCTCTCTGTGAATCAAAAATGTATATTTATGTATGTTTACATTTTTAAAACACGATTTCATGTTTATGGTACGATTGTGTTTATTTTATTTTGATTTATGTCAAGAATCAGGCACTGTTTCCCAATCCGAATTGAGAAAACCTTTTCAATATTCCAAAGACATACCCATAGCCGAACCCATAGCATTCACGGTTGGCCTACATCATGACTGTATATCTCTATTGTAGCAACGCTGTTTTTGTCCTGTAACTCTGGTGCTTCTGGTTTTTGTGACTTAAATTGTCCAGTCTATTATTCAATAAGTGTGGTCCACGAGCCAATGAATATGTGTTCAGTGTTAGATTGTACAGACTCTTGTTCTCCCTGATCTGATGAATCACAGATGCTTGTGGCTTTGATGAGGTGTAATGTCTTCCTTCAGCTTCTTCTGTCTCTCTCGCTCTCTCTTCAGTCTCTTTAGATCGTCCTGTGCATCTTCACACGTCCTCCTCCTCACAATTCACTCCATTTGTTAGTCTCTATCTCTCTCGCTCATCATATTCTCTCCTTTTCTTTCCTCATTAGATTGTGTGTGGTTGTGTCATCCTGCACTGCCAGCTCTCGCTGAATGATGCTCTTGCTATGTTTGTAATGTGTCACAAATACAGCTCAAGACAAAATTTCACCTTTTAGGGTGTTTTTGGTGGTCATTACTTGTAAAGAAGAAAGGCTTACAATCTCGCCTAAATATGTTTCAATTCAAATGTAAAATGTCAGGTTTGTGTGAGGATTACAGTGCTAGGTGATGGAAAATACGATATAAAAACAATGAATATCTATGAGATGCGTGTGCATGAGAAAACATTTCTGAAAGTATTTTTCTTGTATTCAGAGACAATATTTATTAGAGACACACGGATATTAAATTTTTCCACCTATACCAAAAACCGATTACTTACAGTTTGGTGATTATATTAACTTGCGTTAACTAATTTTTACAGATTAAATTTTCTGAATGTTATTCATTCTTATTACACGGCTCTCTGGAATGCTTGATTCTGATTGGTCAGTTGAGACATTTGCAGGTTCGTTCTTTTCAAATAATAACCGCTCCAAAGTAATAACGCATAGCCGGTACTACCTGTATGTTTTAAATCCCTCCGCGCCAACAAAGATTACTGTTTGGCGCCATCTTGTGACAAACACTGGACAACCACAATTAAGAATGGAAAAAGTTTGACATTCATTTTAACATGTACGGAAAAAAACAAAACATTTAAACAGTGGATAGAAGAACGAACAGCTACAAGACACAGACAGCTTACTGAGACTGGACTTCACAAAATAGTGCATGACAGCTATGAAGCCAACACACAAAAAAAAAAAACAGAATGTGCATTAAAACTTCTCAAAGACTGGCTAAAAGAAAAAAAAGGAGACAGACAAGTATGAAGCAGAGGATCTTAATAAGGTATTACGATCATTTTATGCATCTGTGCAAAGTTTTTGCGGAAGGATAAAAATGTTAATTTAAAACAAATATGCCAATAAAATGTTTCAAATTCATATTCATGTCCAGTTTTTTTTCTTATGTGACAAGTAGCCGTGTAATAAGCGGGATAATGTAGAGGCAGCCGGTAGTTATTGGGAAATAAGCCCCTTCAGTGTGATACAAGACCCTACGCTTCGCGTCGGGTCCTGATCACACTGTCGGGGCTTATATCCCGATAACTACCGGCTGCCTCTACATTATCCCTTACTTATAATGACCTTTAATATTGAACATTAAACTAGTGATGTTTCTTTAAATTTTTCTATAAACAAACCTCAATTTATTGCATTTTTCTGTTCTCTTTTGATTGACAGGACATATGGCCCAATACCAATTATTGGCCGATATATCGGTACATCTTAAATATTTATATAACAGAAAGTTTACACTTTGCAGCTACGTTGAAAAGGCTATTTCTATTTCTTTGTTAACAGGAACGTTTTATATGTACAGTACCCGTGAGCGGGACACCTAAGTTTACTTTAATATTTTGCATGTAAATTTTAATCTATCAAAAAATATATATTGTTGGAAAGGTCTAAAATGTAGTTTTTATTTTTTAAAACATTTAAGCAGTAATAATAATGCAGTGACAGTAATTTATTAATTTGTGACAAGAGTATGCAGCAAATCGCTGAAACACAGCGGCCATTGGTGGTAAAACCACTAAAAGTGTAACACAAACCTATTTTTTGCGAAACGTAACATTTATGCATTGTTTTTATTTATTACAATAAATGTAAAATGCTATAACAATTTTGTGTGTAATATTTTACCTCCAGACACTCCAGTGAAAAACTTTAAAATGTCTTATGTAAAACAAGACCTAGATTAGGCTTCTAGTCCAAAAACTGCCAGAGTTATTCATTTGAAGATGTACATCACCTTTTCAACCTCCATTTAAAAAGGCCTGGGCCAGTTAAGGTGTTGTATAACAAATGCATCTGGTTGCAGTTGCATTTTGATGACAAAAATCTTTTCTTTTGAAATAAAAAACACAGATAATAAGTCCAGATAAGTGAATCCAGGAATGTGTATTCATTTTGTTGATCAGGTTGACTTATAAATATATGACTAAAATATTAAATATAAAATGTATGATACAAACACCTGCTTACAAGTACCATAAAACAGTCGCAAAGTCTCTAAATTGTGTGTCTATGATTACAAATGAACCTCTAATGTTACTTTGGCATCTTTAATGTTTAAACCTTTTTCCATTTAGCTGGAGAGAGGATCCAAAAATCATATACTGACCGTTAGAAATCTGCTCTTTGTTCTTAAGTCTCAGGTTTGGCTGAAGACATCAATGCTGCAGCTTTCCAAGAATGTCTTTAAGAAAATCACACAAATATTTGCAAACTGATCTCCGTCCAGAACGCAAACGTTTCCAATGAAATGTAGTCCAGACCTGGTTTAATCTCGGGCAGAATACCACAGATTGTTCTTTGTTTCGCAGTCTTGCTGTGGCCGAGTTATAACTGCAGGATAAAGAAGTGCTTGCTTACTGTACTCTATGTCAACCTTATTTGGTTCAGCGTGAATTAAAATGTAGTTTACAATAAAATGAAAATGTATGTATGCCCTCTGTTGAAAAAGGATTTGATTGCAAGCGTTTTGTCGTCCAGTCGCATTAAAGATTTTCATTGGAGATGCGTCAGAAGCGTCACCGGTGCTTCGCACAATTCATTGCATCTGAGTTGTTGACATTTTCCCAATATGCAGCTTTGACATTCAGCTTTGTGAAGCTGTCTCAAAGTTTCTTTGAATATCAGGAAAAACTGCAGTCAGGAAAAAAAGAAACCATTTACATTTACACAAACCAAATGCCATGCCGGCTCCAGAGTTACACCTAAACAAAAACTGAATTTCAGTGCCAGTGTTGTTTATAAAGTTAAACTGATTTAATTATCCTTAAAAGCAAATGTCAGCTTTCAAGTACTTTCCTATCTGAACTGAACCGAATCGAGCCTAACCAACCCATCAGAAATTAGGCTTTCCAACCAGTTTATTTCTTGATGTGCTTTATTTTTGGCAAACATGAACTCTGTTCTGTGATTAGATATGTGGGAAACTTGTGAATGATGTCAACTGTGCTCATCTCATTGTGGGTTATTTAGCTGCCAATGTGTCTATCTGTGCAGAAAAGCATCATGGGTATCACAATACCATCCAATGATTTACCAGCTCACATCCAGGGGTCACATGGGAAACCTGTAAGAAACAAGCAGAGGGATATTAATTTTCACGCTTTTATTGTGTGAGACACTGCAGTTCTCATGTCTTTATGATTGACTTCTGTGTTGGACCATGGGTGGAGTGAGGTGGTCCTGAATCTTTTCTCATTTCTAAAATAAATTCAGTATACTAGGTCAGTGTTAGCATGTTTGAGATGTCATTAAACAACTTTACTTATCAGCTTTCTTCTAAGATGTTTAAAATAGGTGCGTTCGACTTAGGGATGCATAACGATTAATCGCGATTAATCCATAGCAGAATAAAAGTTTTTGTTTACATCATATATGTGTGTGAACTGTGTATAATAATTATATATAGATAAATTCACACACTTGCATGTATATATTTAAGAAATGTTTACATCTGTGAATAAAAATTATGTATATATAAATATGCACACATGCATGCATGATTTTAAGATTTTTTTTTTTTTATTTATAGCCAGGTGGATGACATCACAGTAACGCGTGTAATTAAACTACTCAATATGATTTTATGGGACCATGCCCCTAGACCCCCTAAATTTGGGCTAAGCCCCCTATATTTCTAAAGTCTGGGTCTGCTAATAGGTAGTAGTGATCCATGGGTCGTCTCATAACCCACTGGACCCTCAGGGTTACCAAAATACCCAGAGTTATCCCCAGAGTTAAATTAACACCGCTTTGTGTTTTTTATTGGTCCACGCTATAGACTGTTAAAAAGTAAAACGTGTTAAAAGCTACAATTTGTGACTTTATCCTCTCTATCACCATTTTTGTTTGAAACCTTAAATTGCATTTTACATCTTTCTTGTAGAGTTATTTTCTTAACTTAGGTTTAGATGTTGGCTTTGTTTTATTTAAAGGCACCATTATGGTGATCAATATTTGTTTTAGCGGGGCTCTTGACTTCTGATTTTTTTTCCCTGGCTGCTATAACGTTGTGTGTTTAAAACATGTTTGTTGTGGCCAAAAGGCAATTCCATAGGATATAATGTCAAACGTCATTATATATATCTTTGCATTATCTTTGCTTACTCACCAGAAGTATTTTCTGTCAATAATGTGATACTAAAGTATGAGATCTTTTAGGATGAAAAAAGCCTGTTTCATTTACATTAATGTTAAGTATGTCTACCTAATGGCTGCGGGTGCGGGGCGGTTTGTAAAAATAGATACAGTGGTGTTGGACGGGCTTTGGCAGGCCAAATAATTCATGAAAGCGGGACACTACTGGGTAGGACTGCGCAATATATCATTACAGAACCAACATTGCAAAGCGCGCTTCTGCAAAAGTCACTACTGGTGTATTATCATATCACTTTATAAAATAAGTCTTGTTATAGTTAGATAACATCTTCTTACTCATATTTATTTTGTTTCATTTGACAGTTTTATTAATAAATTGATAGAATAACTCTCTCTTATTTCCTCTCTATTTGTCTCTCTCTCAGAAAAAGAATCTTAACAACGCAATAAAGAAGTAAATAAGTATATTGTATGTCACAATGTATAGCAATGAATATTGTATATTCTCTCCCTCTCTCAGGTTCCTCTGAGCACTGAATGTGTTCGTGCAGTAATGAAGATGACGTACTGTCCTCACTGTAGCGGTGTGGCCTCTGCTAAGCCCTGTTCAAACTACTGTAAGAACGTCATGAAGGGATGCCTTGCCAATCAAGCAGATCTGGACTCTGAGTGGAGGAACCTGGCAGGTGGGTGTAATGTGATGATACAACCTCATCTGGGTACATTGAGTCACCTTGACAGGTGCAGCTTAATACTTATATAAATGAAGGGTTGGTTCCAATAATGCGATAAACGGCGTTTAAAAAATAATAAAGAGTTACCGCCAAAATCAATATTGTATCAGGTCAGTATTAAAAAGTAAATTCTTAATATTACGCAAAATCCAATATTATTCTTTCATCTTTTCTCCCTTTTTTCCCAAAACTCGATAAACGCCAGTCCTCCTTCTCTGCAGAATGCAATAAATCTGCTCAACAATGGCGGCGCTTTGAATACACACAGAATCCGAGTTTTCCTCATCTACTTTGTACTTCATGATCAACAAACAAACAAAAACAAATAATACTTTTGATGGCATTAAAAAAAACATGTGGTGGTTTTCTGTGGCGGGGAAGAAACGTAAGCCATCAAAATTGAATAATTTACGTGAGAGGCACACGGGAGACCGAAAAATGACGACTTGCTTGTTCTCACACGACAGCGTCAAGTTTCTGTCTTGAACTTTCACACATTAACTTTCCATTATTTTATGCAAAGCCAACGAAAATCGAGCAAGAACAAAACATTTTACAGCTGATCGCTGTCAAAAAAGTTCAGCGACGACGTCCCAAGGGTGACAGCAGCAATGACAGTGTTCTTAAAGTGTTTTGATTAATGCCATTAATGTTTATTTTTTTATCAGTGTATACCACTAGTTAACAAAATAAATATAACATGGCAAAGATCAATGCATATTTATATAATGATTCAATAGATTTATAGCATTTTGGAAAAAAATTTGATTTATTGGATTTTGTGAAAAAAAATCCATTTGGTCATGGATTTAATGCATTTTGTGGAGAAAATGACCAGTTTTTATAATAAATCTTTGAAAATCTAATAATGGATTGGAATTTTTTATGTTTTTTTAATCTAAAAAACTTTCACTATGTGAAAGTTTTTAACAAAAAATAGTGGTTTTCATCTTGTCACTTTCTTGGTATAGAAAACAAATTTTTACCGAAATTAGTCAAAATGGATTTATTTAACGCAGAATTTTTTTGTGATTGTTGCGGGCAAAAATCCTAGATTTTGTGGCACGTTTTCTTAAAAAATGCGATGGAATATGCGGGATATTTATGCAATTTATGCGATGGAATTGCGGGAATTTGCGAAAATTGCGGAACTTGCAAAAACTGCGGAAACTTGCAAAAGCTGCAATGATGTTCACGTCACATAATCATGTCACTTCATAACGTTCCCATGGCAATAGAGGACACGGCTGCGCTTTTGGGAAGTAAATGCCACATTTTTCAACTTTCTGCTAATATATATGTGACTTTTTGCTACGAAAATGCGGAGATTATGAAATCATGCAAGCCCCGCATATTTTGTGTGCGGAAATATGTAATTAATGCGGCGAAAGTGCGTCGTATTTGGAAAAAATGCAGCCCCGCATAAATATGCGGACTTTGGCTGATTATGCAATATATCACGCGATCGCACAATCGCGTTTTTCTGGAGGGACTGATTTATTGCGTTTTGGAACCAAACTTTTCAAATATACATAATTATAATAACATGTATGAGATTTTGTTTACAAATGATTAAACTACATGCATGTCCATGTTGTTTGAATTCTGAACTTGTTTGAATGTGTCTTGGCTTAAAGCCGGTAGGAAATGTTCCTTAATCGTGAAAGGTTTGCATATTGAATATTCGACCATTTGTGCACATCCCTAGTACGTTCAGCTTGTTATTGCAAATAATTTCCCCTCGTCACGTCACAATCACCCTGTTGGGTTTATTCTACAATACTCTCTGTGTGTTATTGCTGGTAATGTAAAAACCACAAACAGGACCCGAGGTTTACTGTGTGTATGTGTGTAGATGCCATGCTGCAGACCGTTGATAAACTGAGCCGACCTTACAGTGTGGACTTAGTGGTTCTGTCTTTACCCAAGCGTATCGCTGAAGCTGTCCTCTATATGCAAGACAACCTCAACACTTTCAACAACAAGGTCAGCCTTTCTTTACTTTCACCTGACTTTAATACAACATTACCTTTAAATAAATCTTAAACTCCTGCTTGGCTACTTATATACAGTAGTAATATGGTAAAATGACTGTATAGACTCTGTATCATAAACTCAGTCCCATGCCATGAGACGTCTGTTCCACTGCAGTCCCTGATGTGACGTTATATCCCTCAGGTGTTTCAGGCGTGTGGTTCACCTTCGCTGAGCTTCAGTCCTGAGGATCAGATCAAGCGAGGTAAAAACACAGCTGATGAGGTCAGCAGCACACCGGGAGCTCAACTGGAGAAACTGGTGAGTGTGATTGCATGCTGTGAAGTAGAGCTCTTCTCATGTCCAAAGAAATGTACCCGACCCGAAATGACCCAAATCACTTTTGACCCTAATGCATAATGCATAAATCTTTTATTTTAAATAAAGACCCAAACCTGAGAAAATTAGACTCAAGTCCGACCCGAACCAGTGGCACCAGTATTTTTTAATCCGACTGGACCCCAATGTAAACGCCACCGGTGTGTGAGCAGTCTGCATATTTTCTGTTGTTATCTCACAAAGAGACCAAGGTAACTGCTAAAATTGGTTAACAGGTCTAGCTCAATTGAAATTAACCTACAAGTGCTCTTGGCAAACAGAAGAGTGGTCGGAAAGATAGTTTGGGTCTTCTCGGGTCCATTCTGCAAAAATTTACATTACACAATGCCACTGTTATTCTACCTGACCCATGTTCGATGCACACAAGAAACTTTTAGACCCTAATCCACTTGGGTCGGACCTTGGGTTTTCGGATCTACTGTAAGTGGACCCGTGAAGACCTTTACTGTGGAGATCAAGTCAAGTGTATTTAAACAATACAGACTAGATGTAAGATGATAAAAGTTTTGATTAAGTTTGGATTTCAAGTTGGTTTCAAGAGAGATAAAGCCTCATCCAAGTAAGAAAAAGTAACGCAAAAGTAACTTAAAAGTAACCCAAATATTACTTTCCATGAAAAGTAACCTTGTAACACAATTATTTACTTTTTTTAGGGGAGTAACTTAATATTGTAATGCATTACTTTTAACTTTCGCCAACACTGTGTATTTCAGATGTTAATTTTTCATCAGATTGAATAGTGATGTTGTTCTCTGATCTCTTTCAGTTATCTGATGTGTCGAGGATGTTAAGAGACGTGATGCAGTACTGGATTCTTTTGCCGAGTAAACTCTGTGTGGATCGTGAATCTGGACCCAGTGAAGTGGACAGATGTTGGAACGGCATTGATGTCAATAGGTGAGGACACTTTAAGGTGCCGGTGAACAGTAAGTCGCGATCGACTTTGCTTCCGTATTGTGACGTATTTCCAAGTGAAACGGAAAAGCACACAAGAAAAATAGGGGGTGTTTGTGTATTCTACTGTAAATTGATTGGATATGGAAAAGTAGGCTTTTCATCTAGAAAGGGAACTCGTAGCAGACTGACAGTTGGAGGGGGCGGGGTTAACTGATGCTCCACCTACATCATCAGGCAAGGATCGCCATAAAGAGGGTGGATGTATATTTCAGAAATTAAAATAAAATTTCTTATTTTTCAAATAATGACCCACACAGATACATTTTTCCTAATAAACATTGCAATTTTGCATTAAAAAATAAGAATTATTTTTCACAATCTCAGCTTTGAGCAACACATTTATACTCTTTAATAAGACTATTTGACAGTACATTTAGACTGAAGGGTCACCTGATCTGTATACTCTCCACTGATCCTTAACTGCCCAGCGTTCATATATGTGTTGTCGCAGGTATTTGCCCGACGTGATGGGAGACGGGTTGGCTAATCAGATCAATAATCCTGAGGTGGAGATCGACATCACCAAACCAGACATGGCAGTACGCAAACAGATTATGCAACTGAAGATTATGGTCAACCGACTGAAGTATGCCATCAATGGGAACGATGTGGACTTTCAGGACACCAGTAAGTAAAGATTTCAGTCTCCTGATGTGGATTGTAGAAATGTTCAGTAGGGCTGTCATGATTATGGAATTTGGCTGGTTAAAGAGCCAGTAAGATGACAATTTTAAGCATCCTATCACTATTTATAAGTCCCGGACAACAGGTTTAAATGCATGCAAGGTCAAAAAACACTGTCATTTTCTCAAAATATAAATTTAAAATTACCCCATTTCTCAGAGATCCCCAAACGATTCATGTGAAGCCATTCAACGACTCAGCCTGCCTAAACCCCACCTTTCAGTAGCCTACTCTGCTCTGATTGGTCAACTGACAGAGTGTCTTTGCACACAATGCACAGATCACAGATCAGTCTCACAGACCACAGATCGGTGGCACAGACCAACAACAGTGCAACATGTATTGACCTCGTGCTAACATGATTTACTGAGAAGACATTATCAACATCAATACACATCATTCATCATTAATCCAAGCAATAAAAACGACGATTGAAACTAACATTTTACACTCATTTAAGCATTTATCTAAACTAACCGGGTCATACCAAAACCGTAAATAAGCATGCATTAGCCGTTTGCTAACGTGACTCTCTGACAGTAAATTAACAGTTTAAACACACAACATCATTCATCATTAATCCAAACAATACAAACGACGATTGAAACTAACAATTTTACACTCATTTAAGCATTTATCTAAACTAACCGGGTCATGGCAAAACCGTAAATAAGCATGCGTTAGCCGTTTGCTAACGTGACTCTCTGACAGTAAATTAACAGTTTAAACACACAACATCATTCATCATTAATCCAAACAATACAAACGACGATTGAAACTAACAATTTTACACTCATTTAAGCATTTATCTAAACTAACCGGGTCATAGCAAAACTGCTTGCTATCGTGACTCTGACAGTATATAAGTTAGAGTTTAAACAACGATATCATTCATCATTAATCCAAGCAATAAAACGACTATAGACATTTTACACTCATTTAAGCAAGTATGTAGCTATAATCATACTTACAGGTTGTGGTTAGGAGACGCATGTTGTTCCAAATAAAGTGGGTACTGAACCATCTTGCATTGCCAAACGTCTAAATCCCTCCGTTAAAAATTAATTTTAACCACTGATTCTTCACAGCCAGACACGTTTAGAATATCCCTCCTTGAAAAAGTCTCCTTTGGTAGTGAAAACAACACAAGCTGAAAACACAGCGTGAGCTGATGCTTACACTCACACACACTAGCTAGCTGTGGGCGGGTCATAGTTTTCGTTTCTCCCGCAGGCAAGGCTGTAGGCGGAGATTAGTATCTCATGTGACGTGGATAAGTTCATGTGACGTGGTCGGATAATATCAGGAAGAAGACTCACTCCCTATAACGACTCGTTTCAGCGATTCAGAGTCGACTCCCTGCTTTAGAAGCCAATAACTTTATTAATCGTGCACTTTTTGGTTCAACTACTTTACACATTGTTTACATTGATGGACAGCTACACGACACACTGCAATAAAGGTTAGTTTCGATTTTGGATCTGTGTGGCTCTTTAATTGCCTAATAAATTGTGACGATTATGACGATTAATTGTCTGTTTTATTGCTTTGACATTAAATTAAATCTTTTGTAATCATTTAATGAATATATCTTTTAAAAACTGAAAATTCTTCATAAGAAATAAACAGAATAAATTGTCTGAAAAATAACTGAAAATAAAAATGCAATCAAAATAAACTGACTATACCAGAACAGACCTTAAATAGTAGCCAATCCTACTAAGCTTAAATAAATACTGGACCACATGTCTGTAGTGGCTGCATAAAAATCAATTCCTTACAGATCCTTAAGAAAAGCATGCTTCAATTCCCTAAATTTGGAATTGCTGTTTTAGAAATGTATGTTTTACCTGGAAATTCATACTGCGTATTAAACTTTTGCAGCAGTTCTTTAAATGCTGTTTTTCCACTCTATTGAATGGCTTTGCAATGTATCGCGTTACATTGTCAGTTAAGGAGTGCCATCTGATACTGTCTCGTTTATACATGCGCTGCAGCCCCCCTTGTGTTTTTTAGAGAGAAATGCAATCATTGCGGTGATCTGAAATCACTGCGATGAGGTCAAACAATCGTGATGAGACGATTATTTAATCATTGTGGCAGCCCTAATGTTGAGAAAGATTATCAATGCAATGTTTTATTTCCCAGAGATGGCTCTTTCGTGGCTCAAAAGACAAGCGTTTGATGGTTTCATCTAGTCAAAACGTCGTCTCAGATGTTTGTCCCAAAAACATAATTTATTATAGCAAATGTATTATAAGTCCAAAGTGCCTCTGTTTGGTTGAGAGCAAAAACTTGCTGTTTTTGTGTGTGTACCTTAAAATGCAAATGAGCTACAGCTCCTCACTCCCTTACTAAAAGAGACAGTGATTTTTTTTATTAAAATAGATCTTATTCCTGTGAATACAGTATCTCACAACTCGCTGAGGGCAGAAACTATGTTAATGCAGGACTATCAGTTATTGACCATGGGCAGGGCTTAATCCGTGTGACATCACATTGATGAGAGAGTCAATACGGCATGTCTAATGAGACTGTTTGGTTTAACTGGGATTTAAAAATGTAGATATTTTTAAATGGAGGGTGTTTGTGTTCACACACGGCCAACACACATTTATGTCCAAACATCTTTTAAAAGTGGATTTTGCATAATAGATGCCCTTTAAAGGTGCAGTGTGTAATTTTTAGAAGGATCTCTTGACAGAAATGCGAAATAATATACAAAACTATATTATCAGGGGTGTATAAAGACCTTTCATAATGAACCGTTATGTGTTTATTACCTTAGAACGAGACCTTTTTATCTACATACAAAGAGGGTCCACTTACATGGAAGGCGCCATTTTGTGCCACCATTTTTCTACAGAAGCCCTTAATGGACAATTTTTTTACTAAGTTGTCTTTGACGATGACATGTTTGTCCGGTGGCAGCTACCGTAGCTTCTCTATCTGTTTCAAAAGCAAGGGGTGAGCAGTAGACTAAGCCGTTGGTTGCAATTCGCAACCTCACCACTAGATGCCGTTCAAATTTACACACTGCATCTTTAAGAGAATTATCTGAAAAACAGAAGACTTTATTTGATTTCAGTTCATTTGGGTCCATAAACAATAACTGAGGTCTCATTTAAGACTCACGACACTTGCATTTATGCATTTTGCAGATGCTATAATTCAAAGCGACACACAGTTCATACAATCTCTACATTTTTATATCTGTATGGGAGATCGGGGCACAAAGTAATGCTTTTTTACTGCAAAAATTGACTTTTTTAATTAGTATTTTGGTCTTGTTTTCAGTGCAAGGATCTAAAAATTCTTAAATTGTTAAATAAGATTCTTAAATAAGATGCATTTTCTTGATTAACAAAAATTAACCAGGAAAATATGTCTAGTTTTTAGACAAAAAACAACATACAATATACAATACAGTTTTTTTCTTTTTTTCAGATTTTTTGTTCGTTTTAAGCACACATTCACTGTCTTGCTTGAGAGTTGCTATTTCAGGAGAGAGCATTGCTTGTTCAATACTAGAAATGGCTATACTATATTGTCTGTAAAACTTCATTATTTCAAACACATACTGTCAGACTTGAAAATTATTAGTAATCCATGTAAATGATTAGCTTACCTGTTTTGACATCACTTTCTTTGTCTCGTGTTCTCATTTTTAGGTGATGACATCAGCGGTTCAGGAAGTGGAATGTGTGCCGAGAACCAGTGTTCCCAGGTTCCACAACTAACGGTCCCAAACACGGACAAACCCAAAGTCTACGCCTATCCATCAGAGAACAAGAAGGTGGTGAATGGCAGAAGCAGTCAGAATCTTCCTTGCATCAGCCTCTATCTTCTCTTACTGGTCACAATCTTGCTTAGGCGATAATTGACAGGCAAATCCACCAATTAGGACTCTCTATAGGACTGGGTTGGATTGTGGAGGGGTGGGTTTAGTTACATTGCCAAAACAAAAATGCAACGGAAACTGGCCAATGCATCACTTTTTTGTTGTCTTGAATACGAACACCACAGAATGTTCTTAGATCTGTCTACGTTTTTGTCTTTTATTTGATATATGGCACCCCTAGAGCTGGTCTTCTGCTTGCCTTTGTGTCTTTTCTGTGATGGGAAGGTGCGAATGTCCGTTTTAAACTGATTATCCGACCCCAACAAAACAAGTCATTGTGTTACATTATATTTATTTATTAATTAAGACCCTGGCGTTTATACAACAAATGTTGGTTTTAGCGAAGACCCTTTCGGCGTGAGAACGTCTTTTAATGATTTTCTGAATGGGTCCCAGAACACAAAGCACATCTGAAAGAGTCTTTTACTTTCTCAGCTTTCTTTTAATAATGAAAACAACCTCTGCAAGGCCTTGTTTGGTTTATTGCATAGTATTTTCTTTGCACACTTGTTTCCAGGGCTGTCCTAAAGTAAACACAACATGTATGTATTCTGGATGTAAATAAACATACTAACACAGTCACATTTCAAGCATATCTTTAAAGCCCGACAGTACTCGAGCAATATTTGGTACTTACCGTAACAAAAGTACACCAGCATGTGTTGAAGGATAGAATGAGAGGTGTAATTTAATCACCATACACCGTCATGTGTTTTATGTACGAGTGTGTACTGTGCACTAGAGGTCTTCACGGGTCCACTTAGAAAACCCAAGGTCCGACCGGAGACCCAAGCGGGTTTGGGTCTTAAAGTTTCATGTGTGCCTCGGACACGGGCCGGGTATAGCATTAGCGGCATCGGGTCTTGTGTAATTTAAAATGAATGTGGTTTTGCCGAACAGACCCGAGAAGACCCAAACTGTCTCGCATATGTGCATCAAGCCCTTTTAAAACACCTCCTTTGTTTTCCAAAAGCCCCTGCGACATCATGTGACTGGCGGTAGGTTAATTTTCGTTGAGCCAGACCTGTCAATAAATTTTGAATATACATTTTAGCGGTTACCTTTGTGTTGTCATCAGATAACAAATGAAAAAAAATAGTTAGCAGCTGGCCATATTGGTTGCAAGTTTTTTTTTTTGGTCTTACTGGTGCGTGCGGAGCTGCAGACTGCACACGTCACTGCCATTTACATTCGGGTACAGTCAGGATAAAAATGTATGACGCTGGTTTGGGTCGGACTCGGGTCTAATTTTTTTTTGTCGGGGTTGAGTCTTTCTTTTTTTTACCTGGAAAGAAAGTATATTTGTGCATGGTGTGTTCGGGTAAAAAGTAATTCAGCTCATTTTGGACTGAGTGCATTTCTTTGGACCTGAGAAGACCCCTAATGTCCAAGTCGAACGAAAGCTAATAATAGGAATATACTGAACATGTGTATTTAATACATGCTATGTTCATGTCATGTAAGTGTGTGTTTTAAATACACACACGGCACTTTTGCGAGTGGAAAATGTTTATTGTACGCACACATATTGTTAGAACAGCATTGTAACATTGCGGTAACATTTTACAAAAGTCTGGCAGTATTACCCAATACAGATGTTTAAGAATAGAAACTTACTGTATGCAAGCACACAATAAATGAAATTTGTGTTTGACCGAGCTTTAAAGGGGCGGTCTCACTACACTTTTCGTTCCACTGACTTTCATTCATATGCATGCAAATGCTTCCGACTGGAAATGAAGATATTTTGCATATTGCTGCATACCAAAGTTCATGTACGGCCATATTTGCTGCAATGTCCAAAAATATTTGCATGCTCAAAGTCTAGTTTGACCGCCCCATAAGACGGGCATCAGTGAGATCCTTTCTTCTTTCAGTGAAATCTCTCCATGTTTATAGAAGTTACAGGAAGTGATGTCACCCATAGGATGTACAGTAATGATGTCATTTACAGATGGAGTGTGCATCTGACCGGGTCATACAGATCATCAAGTCACAACGATCTCCTAAAACACATACACTCACATTTTTGTAATGCTGCACCTTGCATGATGCACACAGCCTCTCTTTAATAGATCGGTATCGTCCACCTATGATCAGAGAAATATCCTGCAGGCAACTTTATGGATTGTTTGAATTGTTTGGTAAAAATCTTTACAGAGTTATTTGACCTGAAATCATTTTTAAATTCTAGCACGTTTGTTTGCAGATGAGTGACAGTTCCCAAGGTCAGGAAAACAGTCCCACGTTTAGGTGTAATGCCTTAGTGATAAATTTGTCTGATATTTTCAAATTGTCTGATATGGATACAATAGAAACAATGCATTCTGATATATACTGTACTTCATTATTTTTGTTTGTTTGTTTTTAAATGAACAATGATGGGGAGTTTGTGTTCAAGGTTTTTTATGAGGCTGAAGAAAATGATTTGTCTATGTTGTTGTATGTTCTATGAAAAGATTAAGAAACCCTTGTGTCGATTATAAACATCAAACGATTTTAAAAATGTGTCAAGTTTGTTTCATTACTTTGAAATTCAAACACACATGCATGATAATGTGCTCAGCAACTTTTTATGCAAGTCATTTGGGACCCTGCGTTACAAAACCTTAAGTCTTAAGTCGCAGAAGTGTATGTGTAGAAAAAGCCAACAACACATTGTATGAGTCAAAATTATAGATTTTATGTTTATGCCAAAAATCATTAGGATATTAAATAACGATCATGCTCCATGAAGATATTTTGTAAATTTCTTACCGTAAATGTACATTTTATTTTTGTGAGTGTATGCAGTTGCTTTTTTCCTCGATATTTAGATTTTTTGCACCCTCAGATATCAAATAGGAAATATTGTCCTATCCTAACAAACCATACATCAATGGAAAGCTTATTTATTCAGCTTTCAGATGATGTATAAATCTCAATCTTAATATTGACCCATATGACTGGTTTTGTTGTCCTGGGTAACATTTATCTTATGGAAACAGTTTTTCATTAAACGCCATTTTGCATTATGGATTTAGAAAATCATGAAGTATAAAACAAATCAGACAAAAACATTCTCACAAAAATTTGTTCAAATTTCAAGAGTTGGCTAAGCAGTTGTGTAAATTGTACAAAAATGTACAATAATTATGCTGCGTTTAGACCAGCCGCTGGTAGATGTGAGTGAGTGATTTTAAAGTTAAGTCAATGTGAAGATGCGTTGACGCGCATCTGGAGGTCTCGCGGCGCGAATGAGGCGTTTAGCATGGCAGACACGATTCCCCCTCATTCACCCGTCTATTTCGCGCGAATGGCGCGGGAAATGTGTGAGTTGAAACATTTTAACTTTGTTGGAAAAACGTGCCGCATTAACCAATCAGGAGCTTGCTCTAGTAGTGATTACAGAAAGCGAGCCGAGTTGCAGAAGCCCCTCCCATGACGTGAATTTCCACATGAATGTCTCAATGACTAGAATTTCACACGTGGCTTTCATGCCCGAATGAAGTGACTAAACTCAAAATGTTCAAGCGGCAAACTAGACGCGGTAGACGCGAATTTGATGCCTAAAACGCGACTGGTGTGAACCCACAGTTAGAGGAAAAAATAATGAAACCTAACCCCAAAATCATGGGAGAAAGCAAATCGTATAAAAATTTACAAATATGATCGTACCAATAAATACGAAGTAGCCATCACATGAAATAGATACGAATTCCTATAAGATGTGTGTCCAAAAACCAGCCTGATCTCACGAGAATTCGTACATATTTTATGAGTTGGCTAATTCATATAAATTTATCACTGTAGGGGGTAACGCATTACAAGTAACGTGCATTATGTAATACTTTTCTGTAGTAACGAGTAAAGTAACACATTAATATTTGAGTTACTTTTTTTAAAAAGTAATGCAAGTTATTTTTCAGTTTAATTCATTTGATAAAAAAATAATGTAATGAATTAAACTGAACGTAGTCACGTAGAATTACGCACCTCGTAAAATACTTCATATGAATTGCCATGAAATAATGTAGAAGTAACATACTGGCGGCCGATGACATCTTTTCTTTGCGCGAAATCAAAATATGTGTTCAGTGTGTCATGTAAATCTATGTGCATCACACATCATGTCAAAATACGTCCCTGCTGCACACAGGTCGAAAGGGTTTATGATAAAAGAAATGCTCACGTTCAAAAAACCCCGCAAGACACTAATTTAAAGTCTAGTTTATGGTCGGCGCGTCCGCAAGAGCGCGTTGGTGCGCGTGGCAAAAATGACGTCAACGCGGAGTGGGCGGTCGCGCGCGTTGGGTGCGCGAGACCCCATTTCGCGTGGCGCTGTGCACGGCATTTTTTGTAACTTTCCGCGCGGCTCCGCATCCGAAAATGACCGAACTCGAGGCGATTCTGTCCGAGCAGGCAACCCTGTGACGTATCTCTTTGATAAATCCAAGCAAAACAATGTATATATTTATCTGACACTCTGGAAGTAAAGTATGGAAACTTTGCAGTTTAAAACACAAATTATTTTACATGATTCAGAATGTTTGGCTTATTTGTATTGAATGAACCACTGGATGAGGAATAAAATATAAACCTTCTTAAGATGTCTGTACTGTTTGTTTAGTAAAAACGTTAATGAAATGATAATGTTTAATAAAGACATATTTAAAAGATTGTTGTTTTATTCATGTTCTCATATTTATATATATCAAACTCTAATGTTAAAAGCACTGGGGTTGTTCCAGCGGACGACTTCTTCTATCCTCTTCTTTGTGTTTGTTTTTGACTTTATTGCTCGCGTCGCCGCCTGGTGGTTAAAAAAATAGTGCAACGGCGAGCGCGTTAACTATAAACGCCTCGTCCGTTTGGTGAGACGCGCGCGCGATCCGCGCTTGCGTTGCGGACCAAAGCGCGAGTATAACCAGCCATTAACACTAATTTAACACTAATCTCTGATTGCAGATGAGATTAAGGGAGTATCTTGCTATTTTGACATGTGACGCACATTGTTGACATGATGAGCCAAACACATATTTTGCCATGACGCGTGATGCACATAGGTTGACATGATGAGCCAAACACATATTTTGACATGGCGCATGACACACACGTGACGTGCCGAACACATATTTTGAAATGACACGTAACGCTCATAGGCTCACATGATGCGCTGAACACATATTTTGACATGACACGTGCTGAACACATTTTGATGTGACGCATGATGCAAATAGGTTCACATGACATGGCGAACACATACAGTATTTTGACATGATACACCAAAAACATATTTTAACATGACGAGCCACACATATGACGGGCTAAATACATGTTTTGAAGAGCTTCACATCGTGCGCCCTTGAAAAAGAAGTCACCGGCCCCCACTGTATATGTACTCCCTTATCGTCTAAGTTTCTGTCCAAATAGTAAAACTCTGAAAAATATTTTTATTTATGTGGCAAAGTATGACAACCAACGAAATGAATATTTCTATGCTGTGAAAGCATTCAATATTGAATATTACATCAGGTTTCATTGGTGCTATGACGGTCTGTTCAGATTTAAGTCTCCATCACCTGCTTGACTCCCGTGTAGAGTCCATCTGTGTCCTCCCCTCGACTGATGATGTCAACAGCCATTTCCTGTCTATTTGGGCCAATCTCTTCTTCATGCCAGAAAATCTGCTCTGGGATCAGTGCATCAGTGTCTCATTGATTATTCTGACTAATCTCATTTGCTCCACAATCTCTCTTTAGTTATGTTTGTCTCTGTTGATCGAGTGGGCCGTCGTTGTTGTTAATTTCGGCCAATTGTGGAGGTTGATTTATAAAACGGGTACAATTTCTTTTGTGAGTAAATCTGCATTGCTCCACAGAGAAATACTTGTATCTCTGATTCAGAGACTAAAATAACATCGCATCCCTATCTGAAACACACAGATCCCACGCTCAGCATGGCAGATGGTTATGCACTGATTTCTTTAATATAATATTTATACATTTTTAAATATATATTGAATATATTTTTTATACATTTTAAATATATATTGAATGTTTATATGTAATAAATATATGCATATATATTCGTAATTTAGTAATTTGTAAATCAGAACTACACAACGGGTCTCTTGACGTCAACATCATCACCACCAAGCTTCCGACAGCTCTTTAAAACTTTATTAAAGGGGACATTTTACAAGACTTTTTTAAGATGTAAAATATATCTTTGGTGTCTCCAGAGTACATATGTGAAGTTTTAGCTCAAAATATCATATAGATAATTTATTATAACATGTTAAAATGCCACTTTGTTTGGAGGAAAAACTCTGGTTAAAAATACCTGTCTGTGTGAGAAAGAGAGAGAGAGAGAGAGAGAGAGAGAGAGAGTGAATGAGAGAGAATTAATTGACAGCACAACTGAGTTTCAGTTTCAACAAAGCATCATTATGGTGATCAGTGTTTGCATTAAATCGGCTCATTTGCATTTGTGGAGGTTCGGGCACACCCCGAAACAGCACATTTTTGCTCACACCTACAAAGAGCTAAAACTTCACATACAAACTTATTTAAAAAAAAGTATTTTCTGATGTCACTTTTGTCAGGCTTCTGATTGGCCAAGGTGGCTGTATGATTTGGGTTATATCGCTGCCTGCTGGTGTTGCATGCCCTTGACAGCACTTGATAGCATGTTTTTGCGTTTTCATGAGGACGGAGATTTCTTTTAAACCGAGAATGTGTGATAGGGTTTATTTGGGAGGAAAAACTCTGGTTATAAAAATACCCGTGTCCGTGTTGACTAGGCCTGAGAGAGAGAGAGAGAGAGAGAGAGAGAGAGAGAGAGAGAGAGAGAGAGAGAGAGAGAGAATTGTAATTGACAGCACAATTGAGTTTCAATTTCAACAAACCACCATTATGGTGATCAGTGTTTGCATTAAATCAGCTCTTTTCCATTTTAAAAGGCACACCCAGAAACAGTAAATTTTTGCTCACACCTACAAAGAGCTAAAACTTCACAAACATACTTTCTTAAAAAAGTCTTGTGAAATGTCCCATTTAAAGCTTTTAAAACTTACAAGTGGGGGTATTACTGTATTTTCTATTGTAGAATAAAATGGGAAACATCTTGGGCTTATGTTAACCCAAGTTCTTATTCAAGGAGTAAAAATGTGATGGAAGTGCTAAAATGCCTTATGCCTTAAAAAATACATCATCCCTACAGCACTCTATAATGTCATATACAGTAAATGTCACACCCAATTGCATGTTTCTGGATTAATGTGCACGGTATATGTTATTCAGACGCAATTACAAATTCTTACAAATCCTTGTTTCAATAACAGTAGGGCTATATTTCACTTTTTATGTAATAACAAAAACCTTTAACGTTACTGGAGCCCTGACCACAAGCAACAAATCCTAATAATGACTGTAGAAAGATGTGAACCATATCTCTTCCCATATTCAGATGCATTTTGGGTAGTTAAAATGTACTTTATTTCATGTTTGTGTACCCACTGGTAAGAAATAAAATACCATGCAGGTCAGCTGAAGTTATTTTATTATATTTGTGGTTTTAGCGCTGCATGTCTCAGACATTTTTCTGTCTCTATTAAACATTCTTTTCTCGCTACACTAAATTGAGCGTTGCTGTAATTTATTCACATCAGTTAACTTTATACTGATTTATAGATTTTGACATTAAAAGACTATGAACATGTTGACAGAATGAAATTTCCTTTAAATATTTTTGTGCAGAACAACTGGCCACTTCAAAGAGCCCTTCGAAATGACGAATTTCGAAGGGTACAACTGGTCACTTCACTCCCCCCATGATGCTTTATGCAGATATAATTTTATGAATTAGCCTTATAAAATATAAAGTTAATTATACTGTATATGTGTGGTTTTGCAAAGTCTACAGTATTATACCTGATTTTAATCTAGATTTTACTTACAACAATATTTTGATAGAAGTGAGCATTAGAAATTATTTTAAATATTAGGCAAGCATCTGCTGCCATCTAGTGCTTCTCTATTGCAATGAATCTTTACCTTTCTGATTCAAGGTCCCCACAACAATTTGTTTGTTTACACTTCTTACAGTGTTTGCTTTCGTATTTTTAATATGATCTTTAGAACGTTTGTTGAGGCCCAGGACCCCTAGTTGAGAAAGATTTAAACACTTGACAAAAAATTTGTTATGTTGAATTTACTTAATGGGGTTGCACAAAATAAATTTATCTAAGTTTATTTTAAGTTGGTTGTACTTAGATTTTTTAAAGTAATTTTAGATTAATTATACTCATTATTTTAGCTAAACAATTTTGAGTAGATTTTTTTTATGTTCAGTACACTGAAATTAATTATGTGCAACCAGATCAATTTAATGGTTTAACGTCTACATACTAAAATTAAGATTATTCCAATAGTTTTTTATCCTCTTATTTTATATTAACTTTCATTAATATTCAGACAAATAAAGCATCCCAATATTTTCAACTTTTACTTTAAGAGATTTTTGCTCTCCCAAACAAAAGTGCCAGTAATCTTACTCACTATTTGTAACAAAAACAAATGAACCCGAGTAGCTGGAAGACAGCAAGTATTGTCTATACACAAGCACCACTCTTTCTAAATCTGAAAGATAATTGAACATTAAACACTAAGACTTCTGTCTTTCTTTTTTGTTAAAAACGCATAAAATAGCATTTAATTTGAAATTTTACTCTCCAAATGCAGTCCCATGCAAAGCATGCTAGGATGTACAAATCTACTGCCTAGTTTGTTATATTTAATTAAATAATTAAAGTAGTTTCAACACAAAATTGTTAAATTAATTTCCTTCTTACAAATTTGGGTGAATTTTAAATTTTTAAATAAAAATTGTACATAAAATTAGGTTAAATTTACTCAATAATGTGTTACTTCAGAATTACTTTTATGTTATTTTTACTTTTTACAAATTTTAAATTTTTACTTTTTTTATAGAATTTACCTTTTTTAAGTTAATTTACTAGGGCACATAATATTTTTTTTCAGTGAAGTAATATTAAAGGTTAAAGTCATAATCCTTATGTTTAACCTGTAAAATTGCATTATTTAATGTAGATTGACACAATTTTTAGATTTAGTCCTCCGTTTGTGTAAAACAACAGAAAACAACTATACTATACCAAACTATAACTATACCAAAACACATTAAATTCACACACACATTATAAAACCCTTGGTCAAAAGAAGGACGGCCACAGTCTATGAATTAAATTAACTTAGAAAATGTTTAGATTTGATCGAAGGGGTTAAAAAACCCAAAATAGGTAAAATTACAACCCAACAGTTTGGGTTTTTCCCTTTTTGACCCAACACTGGGTTGAAAATAACCCAGCATGTGTGTGTGTGTGTGTGTGTGTGTGTGTGTGTGTGTGTGTGTGTGTGTGTGTGTGTGTGTGTGTGTGTGTGTGTGTGTGTGTGTGTGCGCGTCTGTGTGTGCATGTCCCTTGTGGCTTTAAATGGGATATCATGGCTAACCGCAATATTTTAAGATAAAAGTTTAGGAACATGAAATTGATTTTCTCCATTTTACGGCTTCATTGTAGGCACTGGGAAAAATGGCAAAGTGTTTTAGTTGTGAAGATAGAAAATGTTAACTCTATTCTTCTTCGTTCATGGCTGATGACACCTATCAGGAATCAAGTAAGAGATGCACAGGCAAAATTAATTTACTTCCGTTTTAGTTGTTTATGGATAAATAAAGAGGCCTACAATTAGTAAAATTAAAACTAGTTCTTTTTCCTAATGCAGGAAAGATACAACACTGCTCTAACAAAAACTAGAGTAATTATTGAAAAAACGATTGGTCAGCTTAAAAGGAGATTTCACGTTCTTCACAGGGAGCTACATCTAGAACCAGCAGGAGCAGGAAGAGTCATCATTGCATAGTCCTCTTTAACATATCCATAGGTGTGCTCATGGATAAATAAAGAGGAGACGACATTTCACAGGAGGCAATTAATGATTTTTGGAGACAGAAAGACTATCATCTCAAAGTCACCAAAACGGAATTAACTATGCATTGGAGGGTTATATTAATAATTTTATTGTTGAGAAGGTCGATGAAAAGCTTCAGCTCCACGCAAGAATTTACAGGTCACAGTGTAAACGCGATAAATCGCATCTATTGCCATCATGATCAAATTAAATATGTAACTTACAGGTCTAAGTTGCATACGTTTTCAGGACAAGCCTTTATATCATTGTTACCAAGAGTACCTATCCGTTAGTTTGGTGCTACAGTACGTTAATGAAGCTAAGTGACATGTACAATAAGGTGACCAGATTTTTAAAATGAAAACCGGGGACATTTCCTAGTTAAATGGTGAAAATATCATTAAAATCTCATTTTTTGTTATCTATGAATTAAAAAATGGGGACAAAATGTTTGTTTTAAGTTTTCTTTTTTTATTGTTGTGGGTTAACTGCAAAAATGACTTTCTTCTTGCTTAATAGTATTTTTGTCTTATTTTTAGTACAAATATCTAAAAAATCTTTAAACAAGATGCATTTTCTTGATAAGCAAAATCCCCTAAGAAAAATGTAGCTTTAAGAAAAAAAAATGAATTTGTGCTTAAAACATGCAAAAAAAAAATCTTGAATTAAGTAGTAGTAGGTTTTTTTTGCTTGTTTTAAGCACAAATTTGATATTTTGAAAAATTAGACTTATATTCTTAGGTCATTTTGCCCATCAAGAAAATGCATCTTGACTTAAGAATTTTTGTATTTGTACTGAAAACAAGAGAAAAATACTAATAAGAAAGTTATTTTTTGCAGTGTTTCTAATTCAATTAATTGAACAATTTCTGTATTCTAAAAATCTATTTTTTTCCCGTTTTTTACACAGGAGACATACTTCATCAAAAATGACTTCTAAGGTACTACTTCAGCTGATTTCATAACATTGTAAATGTGAAGAACAGAAGGAATAATGCAAAATGTAAACATATTTAGCCTACACAAAACAAATGCTCCGTAACATACTGTGATCAGTTCACTTCATTGGTTTATTATTTTAATTTAACATGAGTAGTTAGTACCTTAAGCCCCCATAACTTTAACTGTTTTCATATCTTATGATAACTTGATTGATGATAATAATGCTTTCTCATGTGTCTCGTTGTAAATTCTTCTTCGCTAAATCAGTGGCGTGCGCAAGTAATAAGTAGCCCCCTCTGCTGGTGAAAATAATCATTACATGATTGCTCCGGTCTGGATTACATGATTGCTCCGGTCTGGTACTACAAACGCTGTGTTGAGCGGGTTTTTCAGTGTATTTGCTGGTTGTTTTGGACATGCTGTAAAACGAGGAAATTTCCGGGGACAGCTTCAGTCGGGGACAGAACACCAAAAAACGGGACTGTCCCCAGAAAACGGCGACGTCTGGTCACCTTAACAACGCAGCTAGAAAGTTTTCGAATGTTAGGCTAACGTTACATTAGAGATGTTAAAAATAACGTTCAAATTGTTGACTTAGCTTAGAACAGATGTAGACATCCTTGTTTAATTTATCCACGTTTAGTTGGGGTTGTGGTTTACCACACTTAATCCAGAGCAAACACTTATTTCGGTTGAGATTTGGCTTGGGAAAGAGTAAAAAAATACACCACGTCACCCAGCATCTCGGGATACCTAGTGTCGGAGTTGTATGTAACCATACACACCGTTTGACCATTTTAAACTCAAAATGACAAGAAAAAACATATTAAAAACGAATGAAAACTGACTAACTGCAATGCATTTCAATGGACGTGAAAGCAGAGAACATTGGGTTAGCTAGCGCACTGTGATTGGCTCATCGCGTTTAGGGGCGTGGTTTAGCCATAGGTCAATTGATGCACCCGCTTCAAGCTTGACTTACCGGCTGTCAGGTAGCCAATCCCACACAGTGTTTAAAATAGGCATCAGGCTTTAATACTACTCGCTCATAAAGTTTATTTGAGCCAGCACTGCAGTCCGCCGTCACGTCAGGTCAGGTGCAAACACAAGCAATAGCAACGGTACATTGCGTTATCTGGTCCAGGTGCGCGCGACAGATTTCAAATTAGTTGCACCTGATGTCTAATGAGGAATGGTGGGGTGACGGGCGGTTTGGCACACATCATAGGGATTTGATCTGCTATTAACTGTAAGGAATTATTTAACCCAAAAATGAAAAATCTGTCTTTGTTTTCTTCCATTCATACATCAAGGCAGAGCATTTTCATACTGTTTTTCAAACTTTCTGTATGAGACTGACATCTAGTGGACTTGTTTATTATATGACTGACACGCCTGTTTGCACACGTTTCATAAACACAACCAGGAAATACTTGAAGTCAGAGAAACTGAAACTGATGGGCTGTTGTGTGTTTCGTCTTTCTTTCTGTGTGAACATACAGTGAAATGGCAGAAGCCAGTATTTCAATGGTTCAGGATCAGTTCATCTGTTCAATCTGTCTGGATTTACTGAAGGATCCAGTGACCATTCCCTGTGGACACAGTTACTGTATGAGCTGTATTACAAACTGCTGGAATCAAGATGTTCAGAAGAGAAACTACAGCTGCCCTCAATGCAGACAGACCTTCAATACAAGACCTGATTTAAATAAAAACACCATGCTGACTGAAGTGGTGGAGATGCTGAAGAAGACAAAACTACAAGCTGCTCGTCCTGATCACAGTTATGCTGAAGCTGGAGATGTGAAGTGTGACGTCTGTACTGAGAGAAAACACAAAGCTGTCAAGTCCTGTCTGGTGTGTCTGAACTCTTACTGTCAAAATCATCTTGAACAACATGAGAATTTATTCAAAGGAAAGAGACACAAAGTGATAGACGTCACTGGACGACTTCAGCAGATGATCTGCCCTCAACATGAGAAACTTTTAGAGATTTACTGTAAAACTGATCAGCTCTGTATATGTTATCTGTGTATGGTGGATGAACACAATGAACATAAAACTGTATCAGCTGCAGCAGAGAGGACTGAGAAACAGGTAAGAGATGTGATAATGTAATCAGATCTGAGTTTAACTGGTAAAAAATCACTTTATCTATTTAATTATCATTTCCACATCCAACAGAAAGAACTGAAGGAGACGCAGAGAAAATACAATCAGAGAATTCAGGAGAGTCAGAAGAAGCTTCAGGAGCTGAGAGATGTTGTGGAGACTCATAAGGTGAGTTTTGATCAGAAGAACAACTGCTGTCTGCTGTTTCAGATCTGTTTCAGACTCAGTTAAGACTCTCATCCAATCAGTCAGTGAGGAGTTCAGTGCTGGATGACTTTCACTGAAGTTCACTGTGTGTAACAGACTGTGTGATGTACCAGTAAGAGCTGAATGAATGCTGCTGATTCTAATGCTCCTCTCTCTGTGTGTCCTAACAGCGCTCTGCACAGACAGCAGTGGACGACACTGAGAGGATCTTTACTCAACTGATCACATCCATTGAGAGAAGACGATCTGAGGTGACACAGCTGATCAGAGATCAGGAAAAGACTGCAGTGAGTGAAGCTGAAGGACTCTTGAAGCGACTGGAGCAGGAGATTGATGATCTGAGGAGGAGAGACGCTGAGCTGGAGCAGCTTTCACACACAGATGATCACATCCATTTCCTCCAGGTAACAGAGATCAGTGATCTTTAGGAAGTGAAGAGCATGTTTTACTCAGATGATATGTTTCAGTGTCATGAGTTTATGTTTGTGTTTGTGTAGAGTTTTCAGTCTCTCTCTGTTCCTCCTGGATCTACAGACTCACTCAGCATCACTGTCAGCTCTCTCATCTCTTTTGATGATGTAGGAAAATCTGTGTCTCATCTGAGAGAGAAACTGGAGGATTTCTGTAGAGAAGAGATAGAGAAGATATTTGATCAAAGTAAAGCACCTGAACCTGAGACCAGGGAGCAGTTCCTAAAATGTGAGTCTCAATAAACAACAAATAAACACACTGATGCTGATAAAGACATGAACAGTGATAATCTTCATTTCAGTCATTTTAAACTTCTCTATAATGATACTCATGAATCAAACTGAATGTGCAGAATAAACAGAAAATAAATAACTGTGCTCGCCCACAATGAACTGTGAGATCAAATAGCAGTTCATAAATCAAGTTTCTCATTTAATATTTACATTTCAAAAGCCATTATGTTTTTCTATAAACAAAAATGATCCACACTTAAATAAAATGTTGACAAAACATATTTTAAAGTGTACAACTACAGAACAGAGGGACTTTGACAATGTTCACACATTCACAAACCTTTTACACACACATTATGATGAATATAACAATAAAACAATCAGATTAGATTCTCTCTATACTGTAAATGATCTCTGTTCACTTCTTAACACATTGACAGTCCTCAAAAACTAAAATAAATAAGACTTGAAGTTGTTAGATCTGGTCTCCACACCACAGAAAAAATATAACGATCCAGCCCCGGACACCAGATCACGTCAGAAAATATAAGTTTACTTTGTTAAAGTATCTGTCAGATACAAGGCTGATCAATTGTTGCTAGAAGAGAGCATAAACAGAGTCGTAAACAGAGTCGTGAGACGGAGGTTTTAGATGATAAAATAGAACAGAGTTTTATTGATGGACAGTTAGTTTCAGTTGCATATGTCTCAATGTTCAAACCTCGTCCACCCCCGTCTACCCCCGTCTACCCAGGAATACAGCATGCCCTTGTTATATCCAAATTTGCTCAGCTGCATCATCCCTTAGACCTTGGGCTTTCATAAACATTCTCTTTATCTATCTTGTTTACACACAGACAGAACAGCTCTATGAAACTTCCCAAATGTGAAACTGAACCACCAAGAGACATATAAAATATAGAAATACAATGAATTAATGAATGATATAATAAAATACAGAAATATAATAATGAATAAATGAATAAAAACAATAATGAATAAATGAATTAATAAACAATAATGTAATAATAAAAATGATAATAATGAAATTGATAATGATAAAATAATATAAAATAATCAAACAATAATTAAATGGATAATAACTAATGATTATAAAATGATTATGATGATTATGTAAATAAATGATAAAACATAAAAAAACACAATAATAAAAACATTCTGCACGTGAGGATCTAAGGTAGGATCCTTCACTCCCCCCTCTTAATCATATAAGACAAAATTAAATGATTATAGCAAGCAAACTTTCATAATCTTTATCAAAACACAGCTTTAAAAAGCTTGGATGGCCAGTCCTTACTTTTCCCTTCTACATGCTCTTAAAAGAACAGGTCATTTCTGTGTTTCCGCGTACCAGCGTCGGTTGAGGGAGTATGTCTTATACTGAATAATGGCCTTGATGGACCTGTCACAGTCAAGTGTCTAATAAGACAAATCAACACTCTTATGACAATGTACAAGAGCAAGATGACAAACACTTTTGAAATTGCGACTACCAAAGGTGGTTTTTAAATGATTTCAAAGTGGTTCTAATATTGATGTAAACCAGTCAGATGAGAGAAGACTATGGTTTTTATTTAGCTTAGCTATTCGTTTGTGCAAAACTTTAGCCAGATTATCAACCACTTTCCCAGAATCTTCGGAATGTATAGGCAACATAACATTCGGTCGCAATTACAATTACATGTTCCCCCTGAGAAGCCAACAGCATGTCAAGTGCCATTTGATTTCGCAAAACAACTTTTCTAATTGCATTTACTTCGTCCGAAATATTAGCAATAGAAATGAAAGTGACGTTCGCTGTAGCTTCGAATGCTTCATTTAATGCGTGTACTTTCGTTTTGTAAATCAGTTACTTCTCCGAATGGAAACTTCCTAAACATTTCTCAGTATCAGAAATCAAACGTTAAGTATGTCTTATGATTAAGTGCATAATCCTCTGACACTACTCGCATCGCTGATAAAGGTACAAGTAACAGGTTACCTCTCAGCCCTTAGGAAGTAATGGATAAGCTTTTTTACCACAAACGAAGTGTGTACCATTAGGAGCAAATAGTGTTTCATTTGTCATTATCAGAAGAGCTTTGTCACATCTGGAAAACTGGAAATACATTTCTAGTTTATAATGTTTAACCCGTTTCCTTCAATATCAGAAAGAATTCCCTTTAAATTTTACATTTATAGCAAATAGATGGTTTGATTCAGTACTGTTGTACGCAGGCAAATACTAAGTATTACTTCGATAAGATAACTTTTTGTAGTGGCAAACACTGCTTGTGAACAGCAGACTGCTTTTCCATGAATAATCGACAACCTTAAAAACACATCTGTAAGGATTTAACATTATCAGTGGTTCAATAATAATACACTTGACACCAACTTCGCCTTGTGATTTGGTACAATTAGAATCCCCCAAAAAATCATGAAAATATACTCTTTACCATCCCTAAATGCCTATGCTATGGCCATTTCCAACTTTAACAATTTCAGCCATTTTCAGCATCTCTTCTCAGCAATAGGGCATAGTAAGATAAACAAATTGTCTGGTAAGGTTGCAACTTTGATACCAAAACCATCAACTGTGTAAACCATCAACTGGTGTAATACCACTCAGAGTGTTTAAAGATGGAATAGAGATGTCGATTATCAAATCAATAAGAATTTTACAAATGTTACCCATGTTACTTTGTTCAATGATGGAGATCAAATCAGACAGCGGTAATGGACGTACATACAGATGTAGATTTTTGAAGAAAAGATTAACACCCAACAATTGGAAATATTAGGCATCTTAGCGTATGTATGAGCTAGAGTTACTGCCGAATTAAGATTACTGTGATTTCTTAACCATGAATGGAATAATGGATCTGAATTGTGAATCAGAATAGAAATCAACACAGCAAATAACATAATCGTGTTAATTTGGCTCATACACTTCAGCGTCATAATTAAAAATGACCCATTTACCTGGTTTTAATCTGGATCTTGTATAACAGCCTATTGGCTTAAATTTCAAAACAAAACCCCGGTACATATGTTAATTAATAGCCAAATACTGAGTGCATACAGTTAGACTGAATCCATGAATCATTCTGAACAGATGTGAAACACACATCGCATCTAATACATCTCTGACTCTGTGTCATGTCATGAAGACAACACTTGCAACCATGTCAGTTGTGATTCTTGAAACTCAGAATGTCTCTGTTCATGGAATCAACCGGGATCCACGAAGTCTCGCCAGTCCGTCCTTCCGGCAGAATCTCAAAGTACAGCGGAGTTCCAACTGCTGTCTGCTGGAGGTTGGCACCAAGAAGACTCGTAAACATGATAAGGCTTTATTTTTCAGCGATTTTCTTGAAGGCCGCCGACATATATCTCTGCAAAAACATAAAAACAAAAGAAAGGAAAACAAGAGAGCTCCATGGCCAAAAAACAACTTTGTATAAACAGATTTGTTAGGAAATATCTTGTTTTGACTATTGCTAGGAAACAACTAATTTTGACTATTGCTAGTAAATAACTAGCTTTGACTCCCATAGAAGCTATAGACACCCTCAGACGACTAGGCTGGTTCTGGAGGAGCTAAACATTTGCCCCCCACCCCCCTATCTTCAACATGAGGGTGACCCCCTCGTCCTAAAAAAAACAAGGTTCTTCTCATGCACTACTCCATCCCACAGCATTTCGTCTGTCTAAGATTTGGGGAGTATAAGCTAATTTTGCATCTAGGTTTACCTAGCAACTTCACTGCTGAGTTTTACTGTTGAATTTTATTCGCTGAATTTTATTGCTGAAGGGGTACCTAGTAGGACCGCATAAGGATCGTCCCATCTTGGTTTTAGGCCTGAGTGTTGTAAATTTTTAAAAATTATTTGCCCTGGCACAATATTAACAGCATCCTGAACCTGATTTTGCTTTCTTGTACTGCTTCAGTTAAAGCCATACAAAATGTAAAAAGAGAATCTGACATTAAATACAAGTTTACTTCTGCAAGGTCTGAAGTTCATGGCAGCTATGCCATTGAATCCTCAAAAGCCTACAGACTTCCTGACATACCTGACCAGTAAAGTATTTACCCTGATCAGAATCAATAATGTTTCATTTCATCTGGAATGATGTTTCGAACCAGCATATTAGCCATAAAGGCAGCAAAGCCTTTCTTTGTGAGGAAAACCTTTACACCAAACGAGAAAATTATCAGTTATAATTGTAATATCTTGACAACCCTCGCACTTAGGTAAGGTTATAAAGTCACTCTGCAATTCACCAAAACAGCCCTGAAGTGTTCTGCTTACAACTGATAGAATTTGGGAGTGCCAAATTGTGGTTTTGACAAGTTACGCATCCGCAAACAATTTCTTTTGCATGTTTCCTAAAACCCCTCGCCCACCAATTTGCCTTAAAATGTGAACACATTTGAAAAACTCCTAAGCGTCAGACACTGTGTATCTGTGTGACCAAATAAGGAAAATACTTTTGATTTAATGTTAAAATCTCCAAATATCATCATTTGCCAATTTGCAACTATTTTCAAATCATTCTCATTTCTCCTTTCTGGAGCATTGAATTTGAAAATCATCTTCTCAGCTATGTCTGTGAGCTGTTTGTCACCATAGATGACACTTCTGAGCAGTAAGAGTTCCTCTGCATGCCGTTCATGCGGCTGGCAACCGTAGCTGCCTGGTCAGCAAGGTATTCCCTTTAATCTCACTAGAAACTCCCTTCAGGTGGGCTTTTACCACAACCTGTTCCCGGGACATCTCAGGAAACCTCTCTGCTGCCAACCTGCTCGAGATTTATGCACAGCTCCACAGGCATAACAAAATATTAAAATATAAATGTTAGTTTTGTTACTAGCCAGTTCACATGTTTTTGTGATTTTGCATTTCATTTCCCTTTTGTCCACAAAAGATACACATCATTGTAACAATCAAATTGGAATTTTTAAGTGGCAAATTGTCTAAGAACACTTAATATTTGTATAATATCTATACAGTCACAATCATGGCTGTTTGGAATTGCTTCAGACAGACCAAGTAATTTAGCTGGATTTGATGGTGTGCCTTCTTCAATGTCATACGAGCAGCTCTCTCTAAAGAGATAATAAAGCATAAACAGAATATGGCAGATAATGATTATCTTTTTGACCAAGCAAGGCCAAATACACTACCTGAATTGCTCGTAAACAAGGCCCCAGCTTTGTAAAACAAAGTCAAGTTATTGTGAATAATACACATACAGTACAGGCTTATTTCTATCTTCTTGTATTAAAACAGATGTCATATAACCCTTTGTTAGTTTACATACAATGTAAAAGACTTTCTGCGATTAATCATGCCAAGTGCAGGAGCTTCGCATAAGGCTTCTTTCAATCCATCAAAAGTTATGTTAACTTCAGGAGTCTAGTTAACTGAGTCTTGGGCCTTTGGATGACCTTTTAACAAATTGTTTAAGGGTTGTGATTTTTCTGCATACCCTTTAATCCAGTTATGACTGTAATTACATAAACCCAAAAAAAGAAGAAATCTCAGCTCTTGAATAGTTGTTAATAGATGTTTTTTTTGTTTGTTTTTTTTAATTGCCTCACAGTGACTAGGTGTTTTTTCGTCTTTTACCCTGCGATACACTTTGAATTTGGGTCAAAGATTACTTCTGTTACTTCTTTATTGTACAAGAAATCAAACAGCCTGACGTCTTTCTCATGTTCAGTTTTTGTCTTCTGAACAAATCAAAATATCATCAATATATTGAATGATGACTGATGTTAAACCAAAATCTTTCAAATGTCTTTGATGTCTTAAATGTCTTAAAAGTCTTAAATGTTTTGCAAAGACTGCTGATATCAGGTGGACCTTAAATTGTAAAAGCAAATAATGATGGAATTTCTTTTACAATAGGTACAGACCAAAATCCATTAGTCATATCAAAACCTGTAAACCATTTGTGTTCCGGTTTAATCAACCTTAAATCGTTGATGAGTCAGCCACAAGATGTCTTATCTTATCAATGTATTGGTTTGCTATGCTACTCTATAATCAACTGTGAGTCTCCATGACCCATAACTGCCATATTACATTTCAATTTCTGAATTGCAAATCTGAATTCAAATTAATCAACACATCCAAACCATGTAATGGCTGAATTACGTCACTACTAAATTGCAACAGTGACTACATGTGGGACAAACTGAAAAATGAGAGGAAGATCTAAATATCATGAGTTCACATTTATGTTACGAACCCCTGTTTAAAATATGCTTGTTGGAAAAGGGTTAAGCAACATAAATGACACGTGACACTCACTCACACATCTCATTTCCCCTATTCTCGACAGGTGATTAAACTTAAATTATACTTAAACCAAAAAAACTTAACACAGAGAATATCAAAATAAAACTCAAGTTATCTCGATAGGCCATCATGACGCACACAGAATTCACAGCTGCGTACCGCACAGCAAAGCTGCTGCTAGGCCATAACACCGAGTTTCTCTGAGAAAAGTCAAACTTTTCTTGTTGCATGAATAGTTTAGTTTCTGATGTTAAAGAAACTTCTGTAAGAAAATCAGATGGAAAGATTGTTATCTCTGCTTCTTATCAATGAAAAAATAAAATATGTATTTAAAATATGGACCCTAACATATAGAGTAGGCCACACATAAGCACTCTCTCTCTCTCAAAGCTTTAAAGAGAGAAGAGAAAAGCTTATCGTTGTTTTGTTTTTTGCTTCAGCAATCGCTGGAAGAACAGATACAGCGCCTCTCAAACCCCCTCCTTCGCTCATACAAACGTTCAGTGATTTTCAACACTTTCATTTATCTTTCATTTACAACTTGCAAATTCATTCCAAACTACTTACTGTTGTATCTTCCTACATCAAACCAAACCTAAAGGATTTATCCAAACATCTATTTTAGCTCTATCGTCAGTTAAATGTTCACTACTCAAAGTTTCACCAAGAACTTCTTCAAACTTTTTCTGTCTGCTCATGACAGATTGACTGAAACTATGTTGAACCCGTCTCTGACCAATAAAGAAAATTAATCTCTTTCAGAGCTTCCAAACAGTTAAAACTGATCATGGATTTAACATTCCCTACTTCCTTTGACCATCATAAACTTACTCCACTTACTCCACTTACTCTAACCTTCATACACTTACTTTGAGCCCTCAACTCTATGGAAAAACAACACACTGTCTTTCACACACACTATTCGTATCTGAACATAAATTTACTGAGCATATTTTATTTAGTTAACAAAATGAGAGTTGAAACACTTTACCTTTATTTTACCCATTAAAAATTTTGAAATAGTCCTTTCATCAGACATTGGATAGCAGCTGTAATCTTAACACTAATTTGGAAGATTCAACCACAAACTTATAATCCTGTCCCTTAACTGTTATGTTTATACATGGCAAATTTCGAAAAGCAACTTCCTTAAACATTATAGAATTAAATGGCATATATCATGTATATCATGGTATATTAACTGGCATTTGCAAAGGCAGATCTTCATTGTCAAGCACAGCATAGAAGTAGCAAAACCAAAATACAATACTCATCTGAACTCACGAAGGACATGATTTACCCTTTTTACAAACATCATTGTCTGTGTCAAAATCTGAAACTGGTTGTTTTGATGTCACTACCAGTGTCGCATGCATTTAAAATCTGGTAAAACCGACGTAATTTGCTCAACAAAGAATTGTAACTTAAACATAAGCCATTTTAGATTTTTGTTTATTTTCAAACAGAGCTTTTAACTTTTGAATATCTATCTTATAACCCCTTCAGCATTCCCTCCATAACTTCTTTAATCTCTGTTATGTTTGTCTTGATTTTACATTTTCACTTTTCAATTTCTACATTTAGACAAAGTGACAAAAATCCAAGGGATACGCTTCGATTCTTGGGTTATCATTTTTTTGAATTTTACACATGTTTATTTTAACTCTTTAGATACGTCTTTACTTTTGTCTTTGTAACCTAAAGACCGCCCAACGTACTTTTGATGTTATATTATATTTGATGTTATATTTAGCAACTGAATTTTTCTTTTTCCTCTTGTTTGATCTTAAAGCACTCTTTCAGCTGTTGTTTTAGCTTTTTAATTATATCATCTAGCTTGATTTCAGTCTCTGACTGCTCCATTATCAAAGTAATATAATCTGACCAGTAGACAAGCTACCAAACACAGTACGTACTGAATTTTCCAAAATGTCAGAACAGAACACACTCACTTTTTATTTTGCTTAAGTGGATGAGTCAGGAGAGAACACCGGACCAGCCAGAGAGTTACCCCATCGTCACTCGCGGCTTGGAGTCAGAAGCCAGTGGTCTGGAAACATTTACATCTGGATGTGCGAGACAAAATCCCGACTCCTCGTTCGGATAGAGACAACAAAACTTGTTATTCTATCCTGCCGACTACGCCAAAACTGTTAGATCTGGTCTCCACACCACAGAAAAAATATAACGATCCAGCCCCGGACACCAGATCACGTCAGAAAATATAAGTTTACTTTGTTAAAGTATCTGTCAGATACAAGGCTGATCAATTGTTGCTAGAAGAGAGCATAAACAGAGTCGTAAACAGAGTCGTGAGACGGAGGTTTTAGATGATAAAATAGAACAGAGTTTTATTGATGGACAGTTAGTTTCAGTTGCATATGTCTCAATGTTCAAACCTCGTCCACCCCCGTCTACCCCCGTCTACCCAGGAATACAGCATGCCCTTGTTATATCCAAATTTGCTCAGCTGCATCATCCCTTAGACCTTGGGCTTTCATAAACATTCTCTTTATCTATCTTGTTTACACACAGACAGAACAGCTCTATGAAACTTCCCAAATGTGAAACTGAACCACCAAGAGACATATAAAATATAGAAATACAATGAATTAATGAATGATATAATAAAATACAGAAATATAATAATGAATAAATGAATAAAAACAATAATGAATAAATGAATTAATAAACAATAATGTAATAATAAAAATGATAATAATGAAATTGATAATGATAAAATAATATAAAATAATCAAACAATAATTAAATGGATAATAACTAATGATTATAAAATGATTATGATGATTATGTAAATAAATGATAAAACATAAAAAAACACAATAATAAAAACATTCTGCACGTGAGGATCTAAGGTAGGATCCTTCAAAGTTTTATTTTAATTATTGAAATGTACAATTTTACATTTAAATGATGTTTTTGATTTGTCTTCATCAGATTATTATCACTTCACTGCAGATCCAAACACAGCAAATAAATATCTCCGTCTGTCTGAGGAGAACAGAGTGATTACTGACACTTTCCCAGACACAGAGCAGTATGCTGATCATCCAGACAGATTTGATGGTTATTGTCTTCAGGTGTTGTTTAGTGAGAGTTTTAGTGGACGCTGTTACTGGGAGGTTGAGTTTAGTGGTTTGGTTTATATATCAGTGTCATATAAGAGCATCAGCAGGAAGGGAGGAGGTGATGAGTGTTTGTTTGGATATAATGATCAGTCCTGGAGTTTGTGCTGCTGTGACTTCAGTTGTTCATTCATACACAATAAGATTAAGACTGAACTCCCTGTAGTGTTCAGATCTTCTAGAATAGGAGTTTATGTGGATCACAGTTCAGGATCTCTGTCCTTCTACAGCGTCTCTGACACAATGATCCTCATCCACAGAGTCAACACCACATTCACTAAACCTCTATATCCTGGGTTTTATGTTGTTTATGGATCAGTGAAACTGTGTGATATAACAATATAGATGATACAGAGAGTCTACAGATAATTTTGTCATATTAGAAGTCTGAACATGATGAATCAACAACAAAGAAATAATAAGTCTTTCATTTACTGATAAGTAATATTAAATAACTGATTGTAATGTTATATTTTAATAATTGTATTTTGTCCTGTCAAACAGAGGTAGCTGTACAGTAGTTATTCACAGTTAATATTATTCATCTACATATCCAAAATGTATGTACAAATCTTCTTTCTGTTTACAGACGTGATGTAATCACAAAGTCATATGAACATTTACCACAAAATGTATCACATTAAATCTCCAGTTTGTGTTTGTTATGGGTTAATTTAAAGTCACTATTATGGTGATTTATGTTTCCTTCAGTTAGGCATTTGTTCCTTCACTGAACTTACTCTTCTCTTTTAGCAAATACAACAATGTTTTATGAAGACCAGTTGTTCATTGATTGATGTAGAGAGAAAACTAATCAAATCATCTGAGATTGTTTGTTTATACATTATAGTGTAAACTATTAAAACCTGACACTATAAAAAAGCATATAAATGTAATCATCTGACACAAGACTGATCTAACGCTTTATTTGTGTGTGTGTGTGTGTGTGTGTGTGTGTGTGTGTGCGTGTGCGTGTGCGTGTGCGTGTGCGTGTGCGTGTGCGTGTGCGTGTGCGTGTGTGTGTGTGTGTGTGTGTGTGTGCGCGTCTGTGTGTGCATGTCCCTTGTGGCTTTAAATGGCATATCATGGCTAACCGCAATATTTTAAGATAAAAGTTTAGGAACATGAAATAGATTTTCTCCATTTTACGGCTTCATTGTAGGCACTGGAAAAAATGGCAAAGTGTTTTAGTTGTGAAGATAGAAAATGTTAACTCTATTCTTCTTCGTTCATGGCTGATGACACCTATAAGGAATCCAGTAAGAGATGCAAATTTAATTTACATTTACGAATCTTTTGTTTCGAATCATTGGTTCGGAGCTTGTTTCAAACTGGCCCAAGTCACGTGATTTTAGCAAACGAGGCTTCATTACGTCATAACTGTTTCGAAACGTTTCGAAAATCCGATGGTTCACCACTAGGGGGAGTTGATCACATGACCAGTGTGTAATATGTTTAGGTGAACTCGGGTCAGTTTTATTATGAAAGTTCATGAAACATGTATCCTTCTGACTAATAACACTGCCATTTTGTCTACTTTTTGTTTATAGACAGATTTAATGACAAAAATGTGCATAATTAAAAGGGTAGTTAGTTTTAATCATTTGTTTGCCCTAAATAAAACTAAAAACACATAATACACTTTTAACTATGTCTTTATTAAGTTTAATATTTTTTTAACATATTTTAATAAAAATCTTGCTATTATTTTGTAAAAAAAAGTGTAAAATGTGTGGACACATCTGCTTTTACACTATTTTGACCAGCAGGGGTCGCAAGCGTGTGGGTTTCGAACTGCTTCGAAAAACTGAATCAATTTTCAAAGCAATTGGTTCAATTGATTCGAAGCTTCGAAAAGCTTCATTTCTCCCATCACTAGATACAACACTGCTCTAACAAAAACTAGAGTAATTATTGAAAGAACGATTGGTCAGCTTAAAAGGAGATTTCACGTTCTTCACAGGGAGCTACGTCTAGAACCAGCATAAGCAGAAAGAGTCATCATTGCATAGTCCTCTTTAACATATCCATAGGTGTGCTCATGGATAAATAAAGAGGAGGAGACATTTCACAGGAGGCAATTGATTTTTGGAGACAGAAAGACTATCATCTCAAAGTCACCAAAACGGAATTAACTATGCATTGGAGGGTTATATTAATCATTTTATTGTTGAGAAGGTCGACGAAAAGCTTTAGCTCCACTCAAGAATTTACAGGTCACAGTGGAAACGCAATAAATCGCATCTCGTTGCCATCATGATCAAATTAAATATGTAACTTACAGGTCTAAGTTGCATACGTTTTCAGGACAAGCCTTTATATCATTGTTACCAAGAGTAGGGGAGAATGGGGTAAAGTGAGACATTTTTTACATTTGCTCCCCTCTAAGCGAGCTAAAATGATATATCAGTCAAATTTACACATTTCCCATTAATTCAGGATGTTTCCTAGCTATGGAAATTACCAGAATGTATTCAGGACGAAGAGCAGTGAAAAAATGATTGTTTTAAAAAAAGTGGTCTTGTGTCTCACTTTACCCCAGCTTAGGGGTAAACTTAGACAGACCAGAAAAATCAAGGGGGTAAAGTGAACCAGCTCGGGGTAAACTGATCCACTTACTTTTTACACTCTGAAACTACCATAACAGCACATATTGTAACAGATAAAAGCCTGACGGCTAGCTTGACAACCACACATTCCAGAACTAATGTTGGACTAGTAAAAGAATCAAGGGGATTGGTCAATTAAGAACATTATTTTTCTAAACACTTGAAAGTACAGTAACTCTGAACCAAAATCAAATATAACATAATATAATTCAAAAGTTATATTTTTTGGCCAGTTTTTGCCTTTATTTAACAGTGAGTTTTGGAGAGGACAGGAAAGTACAGGGAGGAGAGAAGGGTATTGGATCGGCAAATGACCACGAGCCGGGAATCGAACTCCCAGAAAGTGTGAAAGCACCACATGTCGGAGCGCTGCCCACTGTACACCATTGGCTCCGACAATTCAAATTTTTTTAATTAACATTCAAATGACATATAGAACCAGTTAGATTAGAACGCAGTCTGGGGGTCAGAACAAAGGACCCTTAGAGCTAGTGTCTGCGGGTCAGCGCAAAAGACAATCAGAACCATCTTTCAATATTTCTATCCCTTGCAGCTGCCCTTACTGTGGGTTCACACCAGACGTGAGTTCAACGATTTGTGCAAGTAGATTACTTTCAAAGTTAATGCAAAGACACGATCAGACGCATCCTCGCCTGGGGCGAACACGCACTATTCACCTCAAACATGTCTTCGCCCAAGTTGAAAATATTTATCTCGAGCGAAAAATTTGCATGACACAATGTTAAATCCCGTGAGTAATCTAGAGTGAATAATGCTACGTACACACCAAATGCGGGGCATTGCGTTACTTGATCTAGATTACTCGCTGGATTCATGGAATTTTTTGCTCAAGTTGAATATTTTCAAATTGGGCGAAGACATGTTTGCGGCGAATAGAGCGTGTTTTCGTGGCAAACGCGCCACCCATATCACGTCATTCGCATCGCCACATGCGAGGACGTGTCTGATTGCGTCTTTGCATCGACTTTGTATGTAATCTACTTGCGCAAATTGTTGAACTTGTGTCTGGTGTGAACCCACAGTACCACGATGCCTCGCGTTTGGTGTGTATACGTAGCATTAGAGACTTCTTTCCTTCCTTGACTTAAGCAGCTGCACTCTCCATCTCCTCAAGGGGTGTTTTTCCCCAGGCTGTCTTCCTGGTGTATTGACTAGGCATAATGGTTTTTCTGCAATGTTTATAACATTAAAAATAAAACATATGTAATGTAATATTACATTAAAATATGTTTTAGACTAAACTGAACTTGTGCCTCATGTCTCACTTTACCCCACAGCATTTGTCTCACTTTACCCCACCACCACATTTTGGAAAAAAAAACTCTCTCTCTTGGAAATTCAGGCTTATCTTCAGCTAGCATCAACAGAAGGTTTTATATGTTGGTAGTTCATAAACATGTGTGATATAAGTTTTTCTACCTGAATCAATTTGCTTTGGCACAACAGCTGATTAAGTTGACAGCAAGAAAATTTACTTTTACAAGCAAAAAATATATTTTTGTGAAAAAAACATGTTAACCACAGCAGCATGAGGTCCTGTCCTTCATGGCCAAGGGGAAATTTGAGGGGCTTAAAAACAAAATGGTCATAGGACCACAAATGTGTTCCGTTGCCTAGATACAGGGGGTGTCTCACTTTACCCGATGTCTCACTTTACCCCACTCTCCCCTACCTATCCGTTAGTTTGATGCTACAGTACGTTAATGAAGCTAAGTGACATGTACAACGCAGCTAGAATGTTTTCGAATGTTAGGCTAACGTTACATTAAAGATGTTAAAGATAACGTTCAAATAAGTTGTTGACTTAGCTTAGAACAGATGTAGACATCCTTGTTTAATTCATCCACGTTTAGTTGGTGTTGTGGTGTACCACATAACTTAATCCAGAGCAAACACTTATTTCGGTTGAGATTTGGCTTGGGAAAGAGTAAAAAAATACACCACGTCACCCAGGATCTCGGGATACCTAGTGTCGGAGTTGTATGTACCCACCGTTTGACCATTTTACACTCAAAATGACAAGAAAAAACATATAAAAACGAATGAAAACTGACTAACTGCAATGCATTTCAATGGACGTGAAAGCAGAGAACATTGGATTAGCTAGAGCACTTTGATTGGCTTATCGCGTTTAGGGGCGTGGTTTAGCCATAGGTCAATTGGGATGCACCCATATAGCAACAAAGAGTATAGAAGTGCTTCTATACTCTTTGATAGCAAGCAACAAGCTTCAGAACTTACCGGCTGTCTCTTCAGGTAGCCAATCCCGCACAGTGTTTAAAACAGGCATCAGGCTTTAATACTCGCTCGTAGTGATGGTCGTTTTCGAAGCACTGCTTCATGAGGCTTCGAAACATTTACGAATCTTTTGTTTCGAATCATTGGTTCGGAGCTTGTTTCAAACTGGCCCAAGCATAGATATGTATAAAGGCTAGATGGCTTACCGGCGCTGAGAGCCAATGGGACCCGACGACGTCACATGGCGGCCATCTTAGGACAGGACCGCTCGTCCAGTTATAACATTAAAGTCTATTGTGCATGTAGTGCTGAAATAACTATATTTTGCTCAATTTTCAACCGATTTTCAAACGGCTTGGTGTGTCATAAACGTCAGGGATGCGGCTATTTAACTGCATACTTGTGAAAAATTATAGCCACGGAGTTTATTAGCACAAATCATAGCCACGTTAATAAGGTTTTTAATACACCAAACCGTTTGTAAATCCGTCAAGAATTCAGCAAGTTACGAGCATTTTAGTTGGCGTATGTCACTCACCTTCCGTCCACAGCAGCAGGGAGCAGCACTGGCAGGACTGACCTAAGATGGCCGCCAAGTGACGACACAGCTGACTCCGCCTTGAGCCATCTAGCCTTTATACATATCTATGGGCCCAAGTCACTACTCGCTCATAAAGTTTCTTTGAGCCAGCACTGTAGTGATGGGAGAAATGAAGCTTTTCGAAGCTTCGAATCAATTGAACCAATTGCTTCGAAAATTGATTCAGTTTTCCGAAGCATGCTGCGTCCGAAAACTCAAGGCAGTGACTCGTTGCCTCGCTGCCTCATGAGGAAATGACTTCGGAGGCATGAAGGTAGCTCAGAGAAAGACTTTCGGACACACTTCTAAGGCAGCGTGTTTGAAATTTAAACAGAGAGCGCCTTTGTGATAACTAATCACATATTTGAAAACTGCAATACTAATTTCTCGCTAGAAATGCAATTAAAAGGTGTAAAAAGTGAAAATATACCTTTATTTACACTAAATTGGTGGTCCAGTCGCGTCCTTGGCCGCCATTTTATTTTTTCGAACTCGACCGGACTCGACCAATCACATTCTTAATGTACGTCCACGCATAGGTATCTCAGGAGACAGGAAGTAAACCAAACATTGAATTCGGACATGCCTTGATGCCTTGCTGCCTTGGAAAGCTGCCTCAGAAGGCAGCAATTTACAGTTTTCGGACGCAGCCGCAGTTCGAAACACCACTCACGCTGGCGACCCCTGCTGGTCAAAATAGTGTAAAAGCAGATATGCCCAAACATTTTACACTTTTTTTAACAAAATAATAGCAAGATTTGTATTAAAATATGTTAAAAAAATTATTTAACTTAAGTAAGACATAGTTAAAAGTCTATTATGTGTTTTTATTTTAATTTAGGGCAAACAAATTATTAAAACGAACTACCCTTTGAATTATGCACATTTTTGTAATTAAATCTGTCTATAGACAAAAAGTAGACAAAATGGCAGTGTTATTAGTCAGAAGGATAAATGTTTTATGAACTTTCATAATAAAACTGACCCGAGTTCACCTAAACATATTAGACTGCATGGTCATGTGATCAACTCGTGGTGAACCATCGGATTTTCGAAACGTTTCGAAACAGTTATGACGTAATGAAGCCTCGTTTGCTAAAATCACGTGACTTGGGCCAGTTTGAAACAAGCTCCGAACCACTGATTCGAAACAAAAAATTTGTAAATGTTTCGAAGCCTCATGAAGCAGTGCTTCGAAAACGACCATCACTAACGGGCGGTTTGGCACACATCAAAGGAATTTGATCTCCTATTAACTGTAAGGAATTATTTCACACAAAAATGAAAAATCTGTCATTGTTTTCTTACATTCATACATCAAGGCAGAGCATTTTCATACTGTTTTTCAAACTTTCTGTATGAGACTGACATCTAGTGGACTTGTTTATTATATGACTGACACGCCTGTTTGCACACGTTTCATAAACACAACCAGGAAATACTTGAAGTCAGAGAAACTGAAACTGATGGGCTGTTGTGTGTTTCGTCTTTCTTTCTTTGTGAACATACAGTGAAATGGCAGAAGCCAGTATTTCAATGGTTCAGGATCAGTTCATCTGTTCAATCTGTCTGGATTTACTGAAGGATCCAGTGACCATTCCCTGTGGACACAGTTACTGTATGAGCTGTATTACAAACTGCTGGAATCAAGATGATCAGAAGAGAAACTACAGCTGCCCTCAATGCAGACAGACCTTCAATACAAGACCTGATTTAAATAAAAACACCATGCTGGCTGAAGTGGTGGAGAAACTGAAGACCACTAAACTACAAGCTGATCGTCCTGATCACAGTTATGCTGAAGCTGGAGATGTGAAGTGTGACGTCTGTACTGAGAGAAAACACAAAGCTATCAAGTCCTGTCTGGTGTGTCTGAACTCTTACTGTCAAAATCATCTTGAACAACATGAGAATTTATTCAAAGGCAAGAGACACAACCTGATAGACGCCACTGGACGACTTCAGCAGATGATCTGCCCTCAACATGAGAAACTTTTAGAGATTTACTGTAAAACTGATCAGCTCTGTATTTGTTATCTGTGTATGGTGGGGAAGCACAATGAACATAAAACTGTATCAGCTGCAGCAGAGAGGACTGAGAAACAGGTAAGAGATGTGAACTGTGATAAATGTTTCATTATAATGACATCAAAGCTACATTACTAAACATCTTTATATCTTAATGTAACACATACATCACATTCCTTTGATTTATAAAGTTAAGGACATTGTGAAGATGCCATTTTAGACCTACTGTATCGCCCAGGGTTTAACTTGTAAAAAAAACACTATAATGTACATTTATTCTGTTTAATTATTATTTCCACATGCAACAGAAAGAACTGAAGGAGACGCAGAGAAAATATCATCAGAGAATCCAGGAGAGTCAGAAGAAGCTTCAGGAGCTGAGAGATGTTGTGGAGACTCATAAGGTGAGTTTTGATCAGAAGAACAACTGCTGTCTGCTGTTTCAGATCTGTTTCAGACTCAGTTAAGACTCTCATCCAATCAGTCAGTGAGGAGTTCAGTGCTGGATGACTTTCACTGAAGTTCACTGTGTGTAACAGACTGTGTGATGTACCAGTAAGAGCTGAATGAATGCTGCTGATTCTAATGCTCCTCTCTCTGTGTGTCCTAACAGCGCTCTGCACAGACAGCAGTGGACGACACTGAGAGGATCTTTACTCAACTGATCACATCCATTGAGAGAAGACGATCTGAGGTGACACAGCTGATCAGAGATCAGGAAAAGACTGTAGTGAGTGAAGCTGAAGGACTCTTGAAGCGACTGGAGCAGGAGATTGATGATCTGAGGAGGAGAGACGCTGAGCTGGAGCAGCTTTCACACACAGATGATCACATCCATTTCCTCCAGGTAACAGAGATCAGTGATCTTTAGGAAGTGAAGAGCATGTTTTACTCAGATGATATTTTCTATGAAATGTTTCAGTGTCATGAGTTTATGTTTGTGTTTGTGTAGAGTTTCCAGTCTCTCTCTGTTCCTCCTGGATCTACAGACTCACTCAGCATCATTGTCAGCTCTCTCATCTCTTTTGATGATGTAGGAAAATCTGTCTCTCATCTGAGAGAGAAACTGGAGGATTTCTGTAGAGAAGAGATAGAGAAGATATATGATAAATATAAAGCACCTGAACCTGAGACCAGGGAGCAGTTCCTAAAATGTGAGTCTCAACAAACAACAAATAAACACACTGATGCTGATAAAGACATGAACAGTGATAATCTTCATTTCAGTCATTTTAAACTCCTCTATAATGATACTCATGAATCAAACTGAATGTGCAGAATAAACAGAAAATAAATAACTGTGCTCGTCCACAATGAAACATAACTGTGAGATCAAATAGCAGTTCATAAATCAAGTTTCTCATTTAAAGATACAATTTGTATTTATGCGCCGAAAGATGGCGCCAGATCAAACAAAAACAATGATGTTGTTTACTGACGCTCTGAAGCAGCGTGGAATTATGGGATTTGTAGTCTTTAACTTTAGCCATCAATCAGACGAGAACCAGAAATCACGTTGATGGATAAAGTAATCAAGTCTTATAAATGTTGCGTTTGATGACATCGTTTATTTCATTATGTAAGTTTATATGTGATGTTCAAAACGAAATTGTTAGTCATATTGATATTACAGTATTAGTCCAAATTCGATGGTAAACAAAGCACAGAATTAAGTTTTCAATTTACAATCTACAATGATTTTTCACATAATGTTGTCGTGAAGCTCTCTCTATTCAGATAATGCAACACCAAATTGATCCTCCCTCGTTTGTTCCAAACTCTTCTTGGGTCGTTTGGTTGGACCGTACGCTTACAGGAGCTGACACAACCAGCGGCAGACGGTACAGAGATATCAATAAGTTCATAAGCAAGCGCATAGTTCCGCATTTGTCCACAACACTGGCTGCGTCCGAAAACTCAAGGCAGTGAGGACTTGTGGCCTCGCTGCCTCATGAGGACATGACTTCGGACTCGGAGGCCTGAAGGCTGCTCAGAGAAAGGCTTTCCGACGCACTTCAAAAGCAGCGTGTTTGAAATATAAACAGAGAGCGCCTTTGTGATAACTAATCACATATTTGAAAACTACAATACTAATTTCTCGCTAGAAATGAAATTAAAATGCTTAAAAAGTGAAAATATACGTTTATTTTCACTAAATTCACTCCAGCCGCTTCCTTGGCCGCCATTTTATTTTTTCGAGCTCGACCAGTGTGGTCATGTGGTTTACGTCAGTAAAGGCGGTGACAAAGGGTCACATGGATATTAACGTCATTGACAGGAGACTGCACTGCCCCGTAACAATGTTTTTAATGGAAATTTTCTCACGATTTACAAGTAGTAGAAAACATTACAGATATTGATAGTAATCAGCTGGACAAAATATATAACACTGGCCTAGTGGTTTTTGGAGATTTTACTGCAAATATCTTACAAATTGCACCTTAAATATTTAAATTTCATAAGCCATAATGTTTTTCTATAAACAAAAATTCTCTACACTTAAATTAAATGATAACAAAATATATTTTAAAGTGTAGAACTACAGAACAGAGAGACTTTAACAATGTTCACACATTCACAAACCTTTTACACACACATTATGATGAATATAACAGTAAAACAATCAGATTAGATTCTGTCTATACTGTAAATGATCTCTGTTCACTTCTTAATTCATTGACAGTCCTCAAAAACTAAAATAAATAAGACTTAATGTTTTATTTTAATTATTGAAATGTACAATTTTACATTTAAATGATGTTTTTGATTTGTCTCCATCAGATTATCATCACTTCACTGCAGATCCAAACACAGCATATAAATATCTCCGTCTGTCTGAGAGGAACAGAGTGATTACTGACACTAAAAGAGTCCAGCCGTATCCTGATCATCCAGACAGATTTGATCATTCTGATCAGGTGTTGTGTAGTGAGAGTTTGTGTGGACGCTGTTACTGGGAGATTGAGTGGAGAGGTCGAGTGTTAATATCAGTGTCATATAAGAGCATCAGCAGGAAGGGAGGTGATGAGTGTTTGTTTGGATTTAATGATCAGTCCTGGAGTTTGTGCTGCTGTGACTCCAGTTGTTCATTCTGGCACAATAAGATTAAGACTGAACTCCCTGTAGTGTTCAGATCTTCTAGAATAGGAGTTTATGTGGATCACAGTTCAGGATCTCTGTCCTTCTACAGCGTCTCTGACACAATGACCCTCATACACAGAGTCAACACCACATTCACTAAACCTCTCTATCCTGGGTTTTATGTTGTTTATGGATCAGTGAAACTGTGTGATCTAACAATATAGATGATACAGAGAGTCTACAAATAATTTTGTCATATTAGAAATCTGAACATGATGAATCAACAACAAAGAAATAATAAATCTTTCATTTACTAATTAGTAATTTTAAATAACTGATTGTAATGTTATATTTTAATAATTGTATTTTGTCCTGTAAATCAGAGGTAGCTGTACAGTAGTTATTCACAGTTAATATTATTCATCTACAGCCGTGTATTATTTTATGTGTACAAACCGCTATAAATAAAATGTTATACAAGCCACTAAAATCATAATGTATGGGTCTGAATTCGAAATTAATCTCAATTCACATATTTCTAAGACAGACATTTAGTTTGACATTAGTTTAATCCAAAATATACAATGCTGAATATACAATGGTGGATTTATACTAAAAAATTCTAACAATATGTTTAAAGACATCACTAAAGTTAATTAATGTTTGAATTGCCGATTACTTAAATAAAATGTCCCAGTACAATAAAACCATTAAGATATTTTGCATTGTTATTTTCATTCATTACTGTCATTATTGTAGTTCACATTACTGTAATACATTACAGTTATTATTTATTTAAAAAACTTTCAGATGGTTGAAGAGATCATAAAATACCTAAATCGATTCTTACCAGTAGGAGAAACACGAAAAAATGATTCATTCAATTTACTTTTTTTAAGGTAAGTGGTCGCAATCAATTTATTTAAGCTACATTTAAAAAAATAGAAAAAAAGAAAACTTTGTTTAAATGTAGCTTAAATAAATTGAATGCAACAACGTACCTTAAAAAATGGAGTAAATTGAATTAATATTTTTTTCAGTGTAGGGTGCATCCAATTTAGGGACCGCTACCTTCCATGGCCGTATTTGAAGGGCAATGACGTCACCGGGCTATGACGAAGGCTGTCCCAATTCGAAGGCTCTTTCACATGTGGCCTTCTTTTCCCTGAAACCCAGGATCCATGGGATTCTTCACAGCTTTGGCTATCCCAAGAGATTCAATGCCCGCCTGTGACGTCTACACAGCAAAATCTCCAGAGTTAAATGAACACTGCTGGGTGTATATATTGTCCCAATCTTACAAAGTGGTGAAACTAAAGTAACACCGAAGCAGAGTTAAAAGCTGCAATCTTTCACTTTTGCCTCTCTATCACCATCTCTGTTTAAAACTAAAATTACAATTTTCTTGCAGAGTTATTTTCTGAACATGGATGATAAGTTTAACTTCTAAACTGCTTTAAGAACAAAATACAAGTGCTCAACTGTAGTGATTCATTGGGAAGAAAGGGAAATGTTATTTAAAACACCATTGAACACAGAAGAACACTATGGGAATTCCTAGATTTAGCTCAAAGGGAATATAAAGTATAATTACGGCAGTGGTTCATGTAGGTTGTCTACAAACCGGAAGGTTGGTGCTTCGATCCCCGGCTCCACCGGACCAAGTGTCGCGGTGTCCTTGAGCAAGACACCTAACCCCAGCTGCTCCAGACGAGCTGGATGGCGCCTTGCATGGCTGACACCGCCGTTGGTGTGTGAGTGAATAGATGAATGTGAGGCATCGTGTACAGTGCTTTGGATGGCCATAGATCTGTTAAAAGCGCTATATAAATGCAGACCATCTATACAAAATTTATAAGGTTTTACCTGATTTAGCAGAATTAATAGTAACCATTAATTAATGCATTCGTCCAGTGACTATTCTCATAATTGTACATTAAGAAGTTAATTCTGTGGCCTTTAGAAAATAAGGTAACACTTTATTTCGATAGTCCACTTTAGACATTTTACTAATCATAAGTAACTTTGCAACTACTTAACTACTTATCAACTACCAATCTTTAGAGAATTAGTAAACTGTCTGCTTAATATCTACTAACACTTGATTGCAATGATATCTCAAGAGACATTCATCTGTCTAGAAGTATCTTTGCATGTGCATGTCAACTTATTCCACTAACCCAAACCTCTTCCCTAACCCTAACCCTTACAGTCTACTAATACTCTAATGACAGTTAGTTGAAGTATAGTTGCAAAATATTGAAAGTTAGTTGACATGTAGTTGCAAACAGTGCTTTAAGTGGCCAAAAAGAGGTGCCGGTACTCTATTTTTTTTGCTGACTCGACTCCTATATTGAAGGGGTTTTATATTTAGCAGTCAACAGACGACCTTGTAAAAAATAATTAATCCTTTTATAAATTTGTGGATTTGCTTGAGCTAGAAATAGCTACTGAACATAAATAAAATGTGCAAAAGGATTTTGAAAAAATACCATTAGAAAGAGCTACTGTAGAAAGAGTTTTTGAACATAAATAAAATGTGCAAAAGGTAGATATGTGAGTAAAATTTTCAGCATGGTTAAATGCTAAAACTAGTGGTTCAGATAGAAAAAGCTTGAAAAAAAAACATTAAAATGAGACCAAGACCATGTCTATGGGGTCAAGAATAACAAAATACTGGCCATTTGCAACTCTAATTAAAGTCATTTATTTTGTCCCATTGTTTTACATTTTGCGGGTAAAACTACTGTGCATGTCGTTCAAATTCATTGAAATTTCGTTTACTTTTAGTTTAGCAATTAAACTAAATGTATATTACAATTTCAAGAATGTTTTCTGCACATCGCCTGAGGAAATCCGAAGTTGCGTCGAGGGGAACCAATCTGAAAGCCGCGACAGCGGAGATTATCACGTACCTACAAGGCTTGCGTCTGACCTACAGCTATCATTCTGGCTTAGTGGGATGTCAGCGAGTCCTCTGATTCTGACCTTGTTCTTTTACTACTCAGAGTCTAAAACAAGGAGGGCATATTACGTGTTCATTGTATTTTCATTTTAACCGAGCAGCTATGGTTGAGCGTTTCACACACAAACACACACCTCTCCAGAGCACGTTTTAACTTGTAAACGCAAGGGAGTATGGGTAATGTAGTCTCTGCTCTCGGTGGAACGTATTAGGAAGCGTACATTAAGGGCGCTCTGAAAAGCGGCAGCGCAGCCAAATGATTAGATGAGCGTTCCGGTACGCTAAAAGCACGTTCTGGGCGCACGTAGAGGTGGTGGTACGCTCAAGAGCTATTTTTAGAAGTGGCGGTACTGAGTACCGGGGCGTTCCGGCCCACTTAAAGCACTGGTTGCAAAGTTATTTATAGTTAGTAGAATGTCTAAAGTGGACTATCAAAATAAAGTGTAACCGAAAATAACGTTCCTACTGCTATACAGTATTACCTCAAAGCTTATAGCAAGATCAAATCACTATAGACTTTACTTCTGCACTAACTATCAGAACCTCTAAGAATCACCTTAATAATAATGAGTAATAACTTAGCACAGCGAATGAATAAACGATACTTGCGTTTCAAAGGAATGGCAGGAGGCGGCTAACTTGGAATATGAGTCACTGCTGGAAAATGAGACATGGGACTTAGTGGATTTACCAAGGGATAGGAAGGCCATAGGATCAAGATGGGTGTAAGTCAAGCATCATAATGATGGACGAGTAGAGAGATACAGGTGCAGACTAGTTGCCAAAGGCTACTCACAGTTGTATGGTGCTGACTATGATGAAACTTTTTCACCCGTGGTACGATTCAGCTCAATTCGTACATTACTGTCTTATGCTATCCAGAATAATGTACATGCAGGGCCGTGCACAGACCTTTTGAGGGGCATGTGCTGAAACTGAAAAAGGGCACCCCCTCCAATAAATATCACATAATAATCTTCTTAAAGGCTTTATATTATTCCCTATTAATGATTAAAAAAATCACTATTAATAAATGAAAAATGTCATTTTATGATAGCTTGGCATTATAGAGTACAAAGGATATCTGGCTTTAACAATTTACCTCCTCCTGGGTGGTTGTCTGTATAAGGCCTATTTGTAGTCATGTGTTTGTGAACTGCTCCTGTGTACTCGCTCTTATTTAATTGTAGAATATATTCATTTTATTTTTTTCCTCTGCTTACATACATAAAGTTAAATAAAAATATGTTTGAAGAACAAAAAGCCATTCTCTTTGGTTTTATAAGCTAATTTTTATTATTTGGTTAACATGTTTATGTATGTGATTGAGAAGAGGGGAAAATAGGAGATTAAAGATCAAAATAGGAGATTATACTATACTTTAGCCATACTATTAGCATATCCAACATGTATCTGCCTACCTGGCAAAAACTGTGCTGAAAACCTTTTTGAAGGTGCAAATAACTGCATTACTGAAAAATATACTAAATAGACTTAACTCTATGCAGTTGATTTTAGAATAGAAAGTTATGAACCAAATAATCATACAACTCCCTTGACTAATTCAAGGCATAAGATACATACATATACAATAATATATCCCGATAGCATATTGTAATGAGTGGCAGGGAAATATACATACTTGTATCCTTTACACGTTTCTCGTCTTCTATCCAGTTTTCCTTAACTGGGCATCTGATGTCTAAGACCTTTCTAATCTGTAATGTTTTTGGTGTTAATGTAGGCTAGACATTTATCCGCGCGGCGCGTCTTCTCGCGGGTCTGAGACTGAGTGAGATGGGTTGAATTTACCCGGGCAGCCGGGCTGCGTAGTTAAACGATTGAGACGCGTCATGCAAAAAAGCGGTAAAAACCCGACCTGCATTCGTATTGTTGTCCAGGTGCCCTTCACATGCGTTAACACTTGTTAAAAAAACTGCTCGCTCTGTATCAAAAACTCCATTTGGTCGCAGTTTGGAGCCCTTTGTGCCCCCTGATTGCCCACTCGCCCTATCCCGTCTATGGATAATTCGGCTTAAAGTTATAAAACATGCACCGTTATAGACATACTAGTAATAATTTCTTAATGAGACAGCATGTACTCAAACTACAAGATATTTATTTACCGTTGCAAGACGTTCAGCTGCTCTGACTGCTGTGGAACTTCAGCTCGCTGCACTCAGGGGGCGGAGTTTAAGAGGTTTGACTGACAGTTTGAGCGAATCCAAAAATATTTTTTTAATACATTTTATTTGATAAATATATTTGTAAAACAGACAGACAGACGTAAATGGTTACCAACAGCATTGATTTATATATATATATATATATATATATATATATATATATATATATATATATATATATATATAAAAAATTATAAAACACCTTTGTCAAAAAAGGGCACTTCGGAGTGTAAGGACAAAAAGGGCATGTGTTCTGCTAAGGTTGAGCCCTATCTGTGCCTGTCTACATGTGCACCAGATGGACGTCATGACTGCATTCCTCAATGGACACCTGGAAGAAGAAATCTACATGGAGCAACCAGAGGGATACATCAAACCAGGACAAGAACACCTGGTGTGCAAATTGAATAAGTCAATCTATAGACTGAAGCAGTCTCTGCACTGTTGGAGTAAAGCTTTTACGGAGCACATGAAAGACATTGGATTCAAACAGAGCACATCAGATCCCTGTGTGTTTGTGAGATCAAAACAAGATGGATGATGGTGGATGATCTAATTCTCATTACGGAGTCAATTGCAAGCACGAATGAGCTGAAAATGTTTCTCATGAAACGCTATAAGATGAAAGATATGGGTGAAGTGTCTTATATCCTGGGCATCTCTGTTGTCCAAGACAAAGCAAAGAACTGCATCTGTCTTCATCAGAAGAATTACATCGAAGCCATTCATCAGAAATATGAGATGGACAATGCAAATCCTGTTGCAACCTCTGCTGATGCCAATGTGAAATTAAAAAAGGGGGATGGTGTCAGTAAATCAGTGGACCAAGACATCTATCAGTCCATTATAGGGAGTCTGCTGTATGCTGCGATGGCCACACGACCAGATTTAGCTCAAGCAGTGAGTGCTGTGTCAAAGTTTAACGCAAATCCAGAAATCCAGAATTCTTTGTTAATTGAAAGGTACAGCAAACTTTGCTCTCAAGTTTTAGCGGTCAGAGTCTGTAACTTTGATTGGCTTCTCAGATGCTGACTGGACCGGTGATCAGGATGACCGCCGCTCAACAACTGGCAGCATATTCTTACTGAGTGGTGGAGCAGTGAGTTGACTTAGTAAGAAACAGGCAACAGTTGCACTTTCAACAGCCGAAGCTGAATATGTAGCACTCAGTCAAGCTGCACAAGAGGGTACCTGGCTGAGACGATTACTGAATGATCTCGGAATGGATGTTATGCCTACAATGATCCTGGAGGACAACCAATGAGCTATTGCAATCGTGATCCAGTGGATCACTCAAGAACTAAACACATAGACATTCGCTACCACTACATTTGTGAATGTGTGCAGAATAGAACTAAAATATTGTCCAACAAATGACATGAAGGCAGATATCTTGACCAAGCCACTGACTAAACTAAAGTTTGAATATCTTAAGAGAGAGATTGGGCTTTTTCCCATAGTAATTCCCATTGGTAATTGTGTAATGTAATTACTGCACTGTTTTTGTGTTGAGTAAAAGAATGGTAAAAGTAAAGGTAAAAGGAGTAATAAAAATGGAATCTTACAAAGTTTTTTTTGTTGTTGTTTAGTCTAAATAACAATGATCTTGATGCTGTATATGAAGGAGAGCATGGCTCTTAGTAATATAATTTAGTATGAAATGCCTTAATGACATTGTAAAAATTTTGTGGGAGTGTTGTAATATAGTAATTTTTACAATGAGTGGTGCTATTGAGTTGAATTAAGTTGCCGTCAACTGTCTGCTTGTAGTTCAGGTTGTATCTTGTGAATAAACAAGTTAAAAGCAAAAATATTAAAGGAAAAGGAGACGGGCCGACTTCCAAAACACACTTATAGCCAATCAGCAGTAAGAGGCGTGTTTACTAACCGACATCCTTGCCGGGTTGCGTATGTGTGAGGCGGGTATTTTAAAAGAAGGTCCAGATTCTATTGGGGTAGGGGCGTGTTTGTTTAGGTGATTTCAAATATCAACATTGTCTTTCAAACATTGTGCACTCCGCCTTTAACTGAGTTTGATATCAGTACTGGTAACATGAAGCATATCATTGATCAGGAAATGAAAAGGTGATTAATTAGAGACTAATAAAGATATGCTTGAAACACACATCAAATAATAATTTCATAAATGTGAATTGTAAGATATACTAAAGCAGTGGTGACCAATCCTGTTCCTGGAGATCAGAGTTCAGCTCCTTCCCCAATCAAACACACCTGAACCTTGCAATCAAACATTTCAGGGCTACCTAAAATTTAAAGTCAGGTGCTTTGAAGCTGGGTTGAAACTAAAATATGCAGGAGGGTAGATCTCCAGGAACAGGGTGTACTAAGGTAACAAAACACATGTGTTACCAGAAAGTGGTACATTACGGATACAAACATGCAATACGAGGATATATAATATATATATAATTTAAACCAGCTTATTGTGATCTTATGTGATCTTTAGCTACAGACACATCTCTGTTTCAATGCCTGCTCCGTCTCTGGCCATTGGGTCGTCACTTAAACTCTTAGATCTCAGGTTTCTCTGGAATTTCGTTTGAAGCTTGCTTGAAGTGTGAATTTTATTAGATTGTCGCCTAATTTATGATCTACAAGAGGACTCGGAAATAGATTAAGATCTTTAACGAATTCTTCTTAAATCTGTTTGTACAGTCTATCGCACAACAGCTTTTTCCAATTTAGACTCATAGAGGACATACACGTGACATTACCTTCGGCAAAAGTGACTGCGGTTAGTGGCAAAAGACAGACCGGCAGCATTTGAGTACGATGTGAAATCAGTGAGAACACTGTGAAAACGCGTCTAAGTTGGAAAAAGCTGTTGTGCGATAGACTGTACTAACAGATTTAACAGGAATTCAGAGCTATCGTTTTACAGATTGCCATAAAACACCGAAAGGAGAAGTAAATAGATCATTCATGCCAACAACCACAGACCACAGGTGGGTTGACAGGTTGCTAGGGTCACTAACAAGTGCAACTAAATGTAATTTTTGCGGATAATTGTCAGTTATACTGACATCGTCTAATGAGGAAAGGTGGGGTGACTGGCGGTTTGCCACACATCAGAGGGATTTGATCTGCTATCTGTAAGGAATTATTTCACACAAAAATGAAAAATCTGTCATTGTTTTCTTCCATTTATACTTGAAGGCAGAGCATTTTCATTCTGTTTTTCAGACTGTGACTTTCTGTATGAGACTGACATCTAGTGGACTTATTTATTACATGACTGTTTGCACACGTTTCATAAACACAACCAGGAAATACTTGAGTTCAGGGAAACTGAAACTGTTGGGCTGTTGTGTGTTTCGTTTTTCTTTCTGTGTGAACATACAGTGAAATGGCAGAAGCCAGTATTTCAGTGATTCAGGATCAGTTCATCTGTTCAATCTGTCTGGATTTACTGAAGGATCCAGTGACCATTCCCTGTGGACACAGTTACTGTATGAGCTGTATTACAAACTACTGGAATCAAGACGATCAGAAGAGAAACTACAGCTGCCCTCAATGCAGACAGACCTTCAATACAAGACCTGATTTAAATAAAAGCACCATGCTGGCTGAAGTGGTGGAGATGCTGAAGAAGACAAAACTACAAGCTGCTCGTCCTGATCACAGTTATGCTGAAGCTGGAAATGTGAAGTGTGACGTCTGTACTGAGAGAAAACACAAAGCTGTCAAGTCCTGTCTGGTGTGTCTGAACTCTTACTGTCAAACTCATCTTGAACAACATGAGAATTTATTCAAAGGAAAGAGACACAAAGTGATAGACGTCACTGGACGACTTCAGCAGATGATCTGCCCTCAACATGAGAAACTTTTAGAGATTTACTGTAAAACTGATCAGCTCTGTATATGTTATCTGTGTATGGTGGATGAACACAATGAACATAAAACTGTATCAGCTGCAGCAGAGAGGACTGAGAAACAGGTAAGAGATGTGATAATTTAATCAGTTTAACTGGTAAAAAATCACTTTATCTATTTAATTATCATTTCCACATCCAACAGAAAGAACTGAAGGAGACGCAGAGAAAATATCATCAGAGAATCCAGGAGAGTCAGAAGAAGCTTCAGGAGCTGAGAGATGTTGTGGAGACTCATAAGGTGAGTTTTGATCAGAAGAACAACTGCTGTCTGCTGTTTCAGATCTGTTTCAGACTCAGTTAAGACTCTCATCCAATCAGTCAGTGAGGAGTTCAGTGCTGGATGACTTTCACTGAAGTTCACTGTGTGTAACAGACTGTGTGATGTACCAGTAAGAGCTGAATGAATGCTGCTGATTCTAATGCTCCTCTCTCTGTGTGTCCTAACAGCGCTCTGCACAGACAGCAGTGGACGACACTGAGAGGATCTTTACTCAACTGATCCAAACCATTGAGAGAAGACGATCTGAGGTGACACAGCTGATCAGAGATCAGGAAAAGACTGCAGTGAGTGAAGCTGAAGGACTCTTGAAGCGACTGGAGCAGGAGATTGATGATCTGAGGAGGAGAGACGCTGAGCTGGAGCAGCTTTCACACACAGATGATCACATCCATTTCCTCCAGGTAACAGAGATCAGTGATCTTTAGGAAGTGAAGAGCATGTTTTACTCAGATGATATTTTCTATGAAATGTTTCAGTGTCATGAGTTTATGTTTGTGTTTGTGTAGAGTTTCCAGTTTCTCTCTGTTCCTCCTGGATCTACAGACTCACTCAGCATCACTGTCAGCTCTTTCATCTCTTTTGATGATGTAGGAAAATCTGTGTCTCATCTCAGAGAGAAACTGGAAGATTTCTGTAGAGAAGAGATAGAGAAGATATATGATAAAAGTAAAGCACCTGAACCTGAGACCAGAGAGCAGTTCCTAAAATGTGAGTCTCAAACAACAAATAAACACACTGATGCTGATAAAGACATGAACAGTGATAATCTGCATTTCAGTCATTTTAAAGTCCTCTATATTAATACTCATGAATCAAACTGAATGTGCAGAATAAACAGAAAATAAATAACTGTGCTCGCCCACAATGAAACATAACTGTGAGATCAAATAGCAGTTCATAAATCAAGTTTCTCATTTAATATTTAAATTTCATAAGCCATTAAGTTTTTCTATAAACAAAAATGATCCACACTTAAATAAAATAACAAATTATATTTAAAGTGTACAACTACAGAAAAGAGGGACTTTAACAATGTTCACACATTCACAAACCTTTTACACACACATTATGATGAATATAACAGTAAAACAATCAGATTAGATTCTGTCTATACTGTAGGCTAAATGATCTCTGTTCACTTCTTAACACATTGACAGTCCTCAAAAACTAAAATAAATAAGACTTGACGTTTTATTTTAATTATTGAAATGTATAATTTTACATTTAAATGATGTTTTTGATTTGTCTCCATCAGATTATCATCACTTCACTGCAGATCCAAACACAGCACATAAATATCTCCGTCTGTCTGAGGGGAACAAAGTGATTACTGACACTTACACAGTCCAGTATCCTGATCATTCAGACCGATTTGATGGTTATCCTCAGGTGTTGTGTAGTGAGAGTTTGTGTGGACGCTGTTACTGGGAGATTGAGTGGAGAGGTCGAGTGTTTATATCAGTGTCATATAAGAGCATCAGCAGGAAGGGAGGTAAAGAGTCTTTGTTTGGATTTAATGATCAGTCCTGGAGTTTGTGCTGCTGTGACTCCAGTTGTTCATTCTGGCACAATAAGATTAAGACTGAACTCCCTGTAGTGTCCAGATCTTCTAGAATAGGAGTTTATGTGGATCACAGTTCAGGATCTCTGTCCTTCTACAGCGTCTCTGACACAATGACCCTCATACACAGAGTCAACACCACATTCACTAAACCTCTCTATCCTGGGTTTTATGTTGTTTATGGATCAGTGAAACTGTGTGATCTAACAATATAGATGATACAGAGAGTCTAGAAATAATTTTGTCATATTAGATGTAACTGTTGTCATTCACTAATTTTACATACTGTATTATAAATATGCATTTTGTTTTTATAATTTGTTTTGTAATTAATGTGTTTATGTTTTCAGTTATTTCCTCAAATGCACTTTAAGTAATGAGTTAAAATGTTAGTTAAGTAAAATGTGATGTATTGTAAATTGATTAAGTTCACTTTAAATGTAAGGCGCAAATGCGTCACGTTCGGCGGAAGTGACGATCTTTCTAGTTGCCGCGATGTACTGACGATAAGCGGACGTTTGTGATTGTCCGCGTGTATTGCACTTTAAAGTTTATTATATTGTAAAAGATCTACAAGAAGATCATGCAGCTTTAAGGACTATAAGACCTCTTTCGCAACCAAGCAGCCAACGAGGTATTTGTGACATATTCAATGTGTTTGTTAAGTTTATTATGAGAGAACTGTGTGATCATATGCTGATGTATTGATAAAATACTCATTTGCAGTTCTCACGGCGTGAACGCTACAAGTTTCAAGAATAAACGCCCGTTTAAAGAACGACTTGTGTCTGTGGTGTTGTTGAAAGAGCTACATTAGAAGTCTGAACATGATGAATCAACAACAAAGAAATAATAAGTCTTTCATTTACTAATTAGTAATTTTAAATAACTGATTGTAATGTTATAATTTAATAATTGTATTTTGTCCTGTTAAACAGAGGTAGCTGTACAGTAGTTATTCACAGTTAATATTATTCATCTACAGCCGTGTAGATTCTTTTATGTGTATAAACCGCTATAAATAAAATGTTATACAATCTACTTAAATGTATGGGTCTGAATTTAAAATGAATCTCAATTCACTTTAATTTTGGCATTTAATTTGACATTAGTTTAATCCCAAATATACAATGCTGAATATACAACTATGGATTTATACTAAACATTTCTTACAATATGTTTAAAGACCATCACTAAAGTTAATTAATGTCTGAATTAGGGATGGGCATTCGATAAAATTTTTTTAGTCGATTGTCGGGAGAATTAACGATCGACTATCGATTAATCATTAATATTTTTATAATAAAAAATAATTATTTAACTTTTATAATTCAAAATGTTGAATACTAAAATACAGCGTGTTTTCCTCCATGAGACCTTTATTACAAGATCAACTTGTGGCAAACAGTTAAACTACATTTAGTTAGACAAACGGAACATATATGCGCTTGAATATGCGGTGCTCTAAAGCAGTGGAACCTGCAGCTGCGAGCCGCATTCTTAAAAAGAGACCTAATTTGTTCCAAAAAATCATGACCTCTTCATGATTCTTTTTTTGAAATCAAAACGGAAGGTCGCAGATAACGGAGTATGGTGTCAAATATTGCACCCTGGTGGTAAAATGTTGAATTGCTGCCACACAGTGAAATTCATTTAATTGCTTCAAGACACACGCTACGCTAGGCAACGCAACCTGCATTAGATAAAAAAAGTATTCAATTAATCAATAACAAATAAACGTAATCGACTAAATTCTTAACGATCAATTATCGATCGTCGATTAATCATGCCCATCCCTAGTCTGAATTGCACAAAAATGTCCCAGTACCATAAAATCATTAAAGGAGACATAACATGAAAATCAGACTTTTTCCATGTTTCACGAGTTCACACTTACATATAATTTATAGAGTAATTTTGAATGCGTGTTTGGCGTTGTGTCCAGGGGAGGGCTTCAAGCTCGGACTTGGCCCGAACCCAGAGTACCACCCCCCCCCCCCCCCCACACACACACACACACACACGTGTAAGTGGTTTTTAGGACTAGAAGTGTGGAGAAGGGGTGGTGGGGGGATGCTGCAAACTGTAAACAGATCGAGGTAAGACTGCTGAGTCAATAGGTGTGTTCGACATCAGCTATGGCTGGATGTAGCTGATCGGCGAGATTAGCCACGTGCAGGCGGGGAGGAGATGAATACGGAGACATGAAGTCGGACACGCTGTGGTTCCCGTAGTTTGCTGCATTTACGTCAGGCATGGCTGATCACGTGGCATTTGCTTGCTTTATCGCAGTAAACATCATTTGTAAGTTAAAGTTAAATAAAGTTTAACATAAGCATATCTTATTTAACTACCAATGTAGTGGGGTCTTTGTTTTTTATCCATTTTATTTTGATGAAGATGGCACAATATAACATCGCGACTACATGAAAAGAGCTTTAACTGTTATAAAAATACAGATTTGTGAGTATTTGTGGAACTGAGGGCGTGAAAATAAACATGAAACACACGTGATTGTTGTCATGTGGTGAATTTGACCAATCGTGAAACAGCTGTGTCGTCAGGGATGGGCAGTATTTCAAATACATGTATTTCAAATACATATTTGAAATACAAAATAGTATTTTGTATTTTAAAGCCTTTGAAAAAAATGAAATGTAATTTGTATTTAAATACGTTTAAGATGAGTATTTTTGTATTTTTAAAATACTCAAAATACTTTTAGCCAGTCAACCAGTCAGGGTGCTGTTTTCATGCATCAACTAGTTCAGTCCAGGGGTGTATTCCAGAAAGCTGGTTTTGTGGCTTACCCGGGTAAGTTTAGGAGTAAGTAAGCGGATAACCTCTGCTTTCGGTTCCAAAAACGGAGGTAACTTTCGGGTTATGTAAGTAACCATAGCAACTGACTCTCTGAAGATAACCTGCTCCGGAGCAGGTTATGTTGCAAGGTAAGTTCATTTTAGTTAATAAAACGAGGCTCCGGAGGAAGTCTGCGCATGCGTGTACTTATGACGAGTGTACAGCGGGGGTGGAAGCATATATTTTGCATAATATTAAAATGTTAAAGCATTTATTTTATTTTATTACATTTACAGTCGCGAATATTTATTGCTGTCTTAAAAAAATGTGTGATATGAATTTTTTTTAAAGAAACTATTTTTTTAATAACATGGATTGATTTTGTGATTGGACTAATTACTATAAATTTAATTATTAATTAAATTTAATTAAAAATGTATTCATATTTGTGTTTGGACTAAATACTATACATTTAATTATGTTCATTATTAATATATCTCCAAATATCAGTGGATGTATGAAACACAATTCCATCAGTTAATTAATGTTAACAATAAAGTACATTTCCATATCAATTTTGTCAATTCATAAATAACCTCATCTTTCACCTACTAGATAATTTGAGATGAATCTAAAGTTATAATAAATGTGTGTGCAAATACATTGTCATTAATAAATCTTAACCTATGTTACTTAAGTGACAATGTGGCAATGTTACAGTAAATGGGTATAACAAATAGAAACACATGATGCCTATCATAATAATAATTACTGAGGGACAGAAGTTACCCCTGCCTGCAGTCTCTGATGTGCATCTGACCTGACCCACAGAATGACACCCATGAAGCACAGGCATGATTTAACACTGACCCACAGAGTGACACAGGTGAAGCACAGACTTCAGGTGAAACACTATTGAATCACAGAAATGGCATAGTGGTCAGAGATTTTCTATTATCAGTTAGAATCATGTACACAATGAAATTAAATTATAAATATATATTTCATAGTATAATATTTATTTCTTAAACATGCAGATCCTTAGCCCTCTCTCTACATTTGATCTATAGTTGGTGTTTTTCTAAATCACCTTTATTTCTTTAAAATGTGCCTTTTGTAGCTGCTCTCCAGAGCTATAATTTTTGAGCAAAAGGAAATTGAGATATTTGCATATATTAGATGATAAAGGACATATTACAACATGTTACTATTTACACTAATGTAACATTTTCTATTCTCCAATTCTGTTACAGCAGATCCTAATGGTCCAATGCAAATGAAGTGTAATGAAAAGCATTACAGTGTAGTGTAATGAAAAGCATTACACAACATTATTGAAAATCTGTAAGGACTGTAAGGAAGCTTTACAAATAAAAGAGGGTGCATTAATCTATCAGCTATCATTAAATGTTAAAAAAGATGGTGACACAGTGTCATACAAGGAAAGTCCTAAAACTAAACAGGGTCACCCAAAGGAGCAGAAGTAAAATAAGTGCAATATAGTGAATATTATCATAATGCATTTTATGCCTACACAATACAATCATATCTAAAAAAAAAACTTTAAATAAGCCTTATGACAGATTTGCACTTTATGTGCCACAACCCTTATGAAATTAATCATGGTTTTATTGGTGTATGGTTGTAGTAACCATGGTTTTTTTTGGTGCATTGATTACTATCAGCAGAACCATGGTTTTACTACACTAACCATGGTTTAACTATGTTTTTTGAAAACCATGGTTATTTTGTGGTTACCATGGTTTTACTGTAACCATGTTTTTTACTGTAGTAAAACCATTGTTACTTTTCACAAGGGAAAAGATATTCATAATTCATATGTTTACAATCATATATAAAATCTATGATTATTTTTACTATATTAATTATTTTAGATTGTTTTAGATTATTTTAAATAATATTGTGTGTATTTTCGTTGAGACACATACAATATTGGACTTAAATGGGGTAAAATAGTAAAATAGTTCGTATTAATTATTTAATTAATTAATTTTATCTGTTTTGTAATCACGCACTTCTAAGCCGATTATAAAATGTTGATTTTGCCAGAAAATATTGGTTTATAATGTTATTTCACATTTAAAAACGTCTCAGGTTACGTATGTAACCCTGGTTCCCTGAGAAGGGAACGAGACGCTGCGTCGCCATAGCAACGCTTTGGGGAACGCCTCGGCGTGACTAATCTGAAGCACGTGTAAAACATAAACAATGATGAGATAATTGTATACTGACCGTGATGCCGTGCGGACCAGGGGTATAAGAAGGCATCCTACACAAACACACTCGCTACCAAGTGCCGAAGCAAGTGCCTGCAGGGATGCAGGGAGTATGGCATGGAGACGCAGCGTCTCGTTCCCTTCTCAGGGAACCAGGGTTACATACGTAACCTGAGACGTTCCCTTTCGAGGAACTCGAGCTGCGTCGCCATAGCAACGCTTTGGGGAACGAGATGCCCACGCTTCCATACTACCAAATGCCTGCAGCGTGTATAACTGAACACAGTCAAGGCAAAAGAACCTGGGACCCTAAAGAGGAGTCTAGGTCTAAATTATAAAACCTAACGACGGTGAGTGGCGAAGACCAACCGGCCGCATCACATACGTTCCTGGAGTAAAGCGCCTGACCTTAAGGCCTTAGTGGCAGCCATACCCCGAGTAGAGTGGGCACTCACAGCGACGGGTGAGAGTATACCCTGATGTTCATAAGCCAGTGAGATAGCATTTACTATCCATCTGCTCAGAGTCTTCTTGGTCACCGGTAAACCTTTTCTGGGTGAACCAAAGCACACAAATAACTGCTCGGACTCCTCCACTGAGCAGTCATGTGAACATATGTATCCAGTGCTCGCACAGGACACACCAAATTCAGCTTTTCCTGGTCCGCACTCCTGAATGGGGGAGGACAAAGGGCCTGCAGAACAATGGGCCTCAGCACATTGTTCAGCACCTTAGGAACAAAACCTGGCTTTGGGTGTAGAAAAGCCTTAGCCATCCCTGGTGCAAACTCAGACCTGCAGGGGATACTGACAGGGCCTGAAGGTCCCCCACTCGCTTTAAAGAAGTAATAGCCAGAAGGAAGTCTTAAAGGCCAGAAACCTATCTGGCGAAGTCTCAAGAGGCTCGAACGGAGCCAACGAGAGCCCTTCCAGCACGACCGCTAGGTCCCAAGTGGGCACCCTGGAGCGACTAACAGGTCGCAACCTACGAGTCCCACGAAGAAAGCGAGCCACTAATGGGTGTCTACCCACTGACGAGCCTTCCACAGGAGTATGGTAGGCAGAAACTGCTGCCACATAAACCTTAAGGGTGGAAGGAGTTAATCCATCAGAGAAACGCTCCTGCAGAAACCTCAGCACTACGTTGACAGGCAGTTATAACTGGGTCTGTCAGATGAGCTGAACACCAAGAGGTGAACATTTCCCACTTAAGGGAATAAAGTTGCCCCGTGGAGGGATAAACACAACCACGGGGGAAAGCATACAGACGTAGCCTCGGCCACGCCTGTACCATGGAAACCACAGTGGGCAAAGTGTGGTGTCCTGGGATGCAAACAGATCTACCTCTGCACGTCCAAATCTTTTCCAGATGTGGTTCACCACATCTAGATGTAGTCTCCACTCCCACTGGAGATGTCGGTTGTCTTGAAGGGGCATCTGCCACATTCAGGTGGCCTGGTATGTAGACTGCCCTCAGAGAGTCCAGAAGTGTATGGTAGGCAGAAACTGCTGCCACCTATATCTTAAAGGTGGAGTAAAGATATGGTCTCCACAACCTCAGTTGGTAGCATGACATTCTTCCAAAGGAGTATGGTAGGCAGAGACTGCTGCCACCTAAGCCTTAAGAGTGGAAGGAATTAAGCCAGCAGAGAATTGCTCCTGCAGAAACCTCAGCACCACATAAACAGGGCAGTTAACTGGGTCTGTCAGGTGAGCTGAACACCCTGAGGTGAAGTTTCTCCACGTAGTGCCTAAGCTCCTGAGGGAGCTCTGGAGTAATCATATGGTCTCCACAACCTCAGTTGGGAGCATGACATCCTTCCAAAGGAGTATGGTGGGCAGATACTGCTGCCACCTAAACCTTAAGAGTGGAAGGAGTTAACCCAGCAGAGATATGCTCCTGCAGAAACCTCAGTACTACGTCAAGGGGCAGTTGACTGGGTCTGTCAGGTGAGCTGAACACCGAAAGGTGAAGTTTCTCTACTGAAGGGCATAAGCTTCCTCGTTGAGGGAGCTCTGAAGTTATCATCTGGTTCCCACAATCTCATTCGGGAGCATGAGGTCCTTCCAAAGGAGCATGGTAAGCAGAGACTGCTGCCACCTAGACCTTAAGGGTGGAAGGAGTTAAGCCAGCAGAGAATTGCTGCTGCAGAAACCTCAGTACTACATAAACAGGGCAGTTGACTGGGTTTGTAAGGGGAGTTAAACACCAATAGGTGAAATATTCTCCACTTAAGGGCATAAAGCTCTCTCGAGGGGTTGTCCAGACGAGGTATGAGGTCCTTCCAGAAGGAATATGGTAGGCAGAAACCGCTGCCACCTAAGCCTTAGTAAGGGAAGGAATTAAGCCAGCAGAGAATTGCTCCTGCAGAAACCTCAGTACCACATAAACAGGGCAGATGACTGGGTCTGTCAGGTGAACTGAACACCATGAGGTGAAGTTTCTCCACTTAGGGCATAAGCTCCCTAGGGAGCTCTGGAGTAATCATAGTCTCCACAACCTCAGTTGGGAGCATGACATCCTTCCAAAGGAGTATGGTAGGCAGAAACTGCTGCCACCTAAGCCTTAAGAGTGGAAGGAATTAAGCCAGCAGAGAATTGCTCCTGCAGAAACCTCAGCACCACATAAACAGGGCAGTTAACTGGGTCTGTCATGTGAGCTGAACACCATGAGGTGGAGTTTCTCCACGTAGTGCCTAAGCTCCTGAGGGAGCTCTGGAGTAATCATATGGTCTCCACAACCTCAGTTGGGAGCATGACATCCTTCCAAAGGAGTATGGTGGGCAGAGACTGTTGCCACCTAAACCTTAAGAGTGGAAGGAGTTAAGCCAGCAGAGAATTGCTCCTACAGAAATCTCAGCACCACATAAACAGGGCGGTTAACTGGGTTTGTCAGGAGTAAAGTATGGTCTCCACAACCTCAGTTGAGAGACCTAAGCCTATGAGCCTGGCCCCCTCAGAGGCCAAACCAACAGGCCATATCTCTGGCAAGCTTCCTCCAGAACTTCTGTGGCAGAGTGATTGGGGAAAAAAGAAAGCCACATTGGGCAGTGTGTGCGGTCCTGAGACGCAAACAGATCCACCTCTGCGCGTCCAGATCCTCTCCAAATGTGATTCACCACATCTGGCTGGAGTCTCAATGACAGGGCATTTGCCATGTTCAAGTGGCCTGGGATCTAAACTGTCGTCAACGAGCACAGTTTGTCCAGAGACCACAATGCCATTATCCCAAAATCAATAATGTAGTGATTTTGGCCCTCTCAGCTTTCCATACTGTACTCCAACCTGTGGGGAGTGCGTCTGGTCAGCGTCACACGCCAGCAGCGCACACCCAAAAACAGTCCTAGGATAGAAACCAAGGTTTCCTCCACACCACCAGAGCACGCAGACAACGATGCGTGACTTTGATTGCAGACCGCCTTAGAGATTTATTTAAGAAACCACCAATATGATGCCTGTCTAGACAAACACATGATGGCTCCTCAGGTCTAGAAGGAAATGGGAGTCCAACCCATACCATCATCATTTCCAAGGCAATTTCAGTGCCATAGCCGATGATGAGTTTCAGCGATTTTTGACCCTTTTGGCTTTCCATAATCGCAACAACTTGTGAGGGATGCGTCTGTTGTCAGCGTCACACATCGACAACGCCCACCCAACACAGGACCTTGGGACAGAAGCCATGGCTTTCTTCCTGTTACCAAAGCACGCAAACAACGGTGCGTGACTTTGATCATGCGAGACGGGTTTCCCCTCAGGAAAAACCCTCCCGTGTTGAATGGAGACATAAGCTCTAATGTAAGGAATCAGTCCTCGGATCTGATTGCATCACGATCGGTTTCAGTAACAGCATAGCACTGAGCCGCATCACTGAACGATTCCCCTCCTTTTGGAACAATAAAGTAAAGGCTGTAAGCTGTCATTTCTCATGTGGAGGTTCTACAGCCTCCTGCACAAGAATGTAGCCATGCTCCACTACTGGAGCCAGCTGTATGCAGATGAAGGTTAATGGCGGCTGCCTGTCGTACTACGCACCGAAAGGGAAGCAGGCACCATGAATGAGGTGTGAGCTGCTTTGCTTTAATAAGAAAGTGAGTGCCACGAACGAAGACGTCACCCGCCTCAGCAGATGAGGGTCTCGAATCGTAACACACAAAATCATTATCTGACTTATGGCGCACCAGCGGCCGATCAGGAGAATAAATGCTGTGCACAGCTGTACAAGCAACACACAGCATAGACACAAATTCACTGTTTGACTCATCGAACAATGACAAACAGCTCATGCAGGCTGTGACAGGCAGATACACATACATAGTCTACACATACAGGTGTAAAAAACGTATGTATATATATAATGCCTCCATACTGTAAAAAGAGGAGGCTTCACGTGGAAACTGCACGTTTAGCCTTAAACAGTAGGCGGATTATGAAGAGGATCCATCGGAGACAGACAGCTGAAAATATATGGCTCTCACGCAGGGCGCCTTCCCGATCCGGCGAGAGAGAGACTTCACGTGCAGGCGGAGATACCGCCGCCTGAGATATCCTTCTCTAAACGCGAAGCTGTGGCGCAACACGTGCACGGGAATGATCACAGTGCACACAGCCAATATCCTCAAAAGCCAACTGTGCGTGCTACGCTCGAAGACACATATACATGTGTATCCTTGTCTGTGATATCGCGCTGACAGGGAGATTACACATACTTGAACTTCTTGAACATACTTCAGATTTATGCAAACATACACGTAGTCACTTGCTGAGGCACTAAAAGCGAGTGTGTTTGTGTAGGATGCCTTCTTATACCCCTGGCCCGCACGGCATCACGGTCAGTATACAATTATCTCATCATTGTTTATGTTTTACACGTGCTTCAGATTAGTCACGCCGAGGCGTTCCCCAAAGCGTTGCTATGGCGACGCAGCTCGAGTTCCTCGAAAGGGAACTTTTAAGTTCTCTGACGTTTCCATGGTGACTCGTGAAATCTGCGATCCATTGACAATGCCTTTATGTTGTTACCGTGAGCGCGCTTTAACTCTGGGTTACTTTCAGCGAGTTGATTGAACTAACTCTTAAACTGTGTTTTGGAACCGACATACCCCGAGTAAGCAAGTTTGGGGATGATCAACCCAAAGTTCGGGGTTAATCTGATGGTAAGTTAACCCTGCTTTCTGGAATACACCCCAGACACCAGAATTCAGGTAAGCAAATATATCTGTGCAGCTTTTAGTGGGCAATAATTAAAATGTTGGAGTGGGAATAAAAGCAAGGGCGATTGAATTATTGGGTGTGATGTGATTTGTGTTATTATAACTTTCGCGAAAGGAAATTCAAATTCACACTTGCACATTGGCAGGCAGTTGCACGTTGCAGTTACACGACTGAGACAGAGTGTGGAACGCTGACAAATAGGCCTACACTTTTGACTTAAAGGAAAACCACCATTTTTCAATATTTAACCATGTTATTACCTCAATTTAGACAAATTAATACATAACTATCTATTTTCAATGCATGGAGAAAGAGCACATAGTTTGCAGCATTTCTACCTCAGCGCGCAGTAACATCTTTACAGTAGTGATGATGTTACTGCGCCAGAGGTCGAAGTGCTGCAAACTAAGTGCTCTTCTGCCATACAATATAGTTCTCATTTTTTATTCACTTAAAAATCACGTTTTATTTTGTGCCACCATACTTGTAACTACTCATGTAACGGTCTTTGAATGGGAAAAACATGGAAGTGTTTGATGGCTTCTAAATTCTTTCCTGTTTGGATCCTAAGGAATAAATGGGACTAGTCTAAATGCTAACACATTCATGACACGCTGTGCAAAGATGAAGTGCACATATTGAAAAAAGATAGGCATGTATTCATTCATCTAAGTTGAGGTAAGAACATAAAATATTGAAAAACTGTGGTGTTTTCCTTTAAAGGCCCTTTCACACGTGACGCGGCAAGTGGTGGAATCAGCACACAGTTGCTGATTTCTTTTTAGCTTTGTGTAGTTGAAGGCTTGTTTATACTTTTGCAATTCGCATGGCTCTACTCTACAGCGTGAACCTGCTGAACCTGCGGGCTCCTCAGTAAACCTACAAGACTTTTATGTTTGACGTGCTCTCTGTTGTATAATTCTGTAAATGACAGAGGGCGACTTGTGAGTAATTGTTCTCAAAACCATCAAAAAGCAGCGATGAGAGAAAGTAGTTTGCCGAATAATTTGTCAAACACTTGTCAAATACGTGGATTTCTTCACATATAAACTGTTTAGGTTGTGGGTCGAAGACACATGAAAAAGTTTTTATGATGTTTTTATAAAACATCACTTTACTTGAATGGGTGTTCATAAGGCTGACATTCATAATCATGACATGATGCGTGTCATGAATATGAAGGAGATTTTATGGACGTTTATGACAACATGTCATTAAGTGTTATTTGTTCAATTATGTCATTTTTATTGCAAAGATGTCTTTCTTTGTCTTTGTCATGACAACTTGACATCAAAGCTAGGTAGTTTCTTAAGTTTGCTAATTATTGTTTATGATTTATAACAAGTTGTGTTGTATTGGTTTATGTCGAGTTGTCATAACAAAGACATCTCAAACAATGTCATCTTCACATGAAAAATTACATAATTGAGTAAATGACACTTGTGTTGTCATAAATGTGCATAAAATCTTCGTGTCATGTTATGATTATGAAGGTGTCATGTCATTCTTATGCACACCGCTTCAAGTAAAGTGTTACCAAGTTTTTTTTCTAGTTTTTTATTTCCTACAGGGCAAGGGAAAGCAAGAGGTACGTAAAATAAATTGAAAGTTTCTAAGCAGTTGCACACATCTAAATGCTTTTTGGCATTCAGAAATAGACCCAGATAGATTTCAGCCTAATAGGGATACTTGTACTGAATCAATATTACATGTATTTTGTGTATTTTCAAAATACAAAATACTGTATTTGTATTTAAATACATTTTTCCTCACAGTATTTTGTATTTAAATACATTTTTCGACACAGTATTTTGTATTTGTATTTGAAATACATTTCCATGTATTTATGCCCATCTCTGTGTGTCGTCATTACAGCCCGTGCAGCTCCTCTTTGCGAGCTGTGCTGGCTGACTCCGGCGGCTGATCTCGAATCGCTCTCGCGGTTCTTTAAAACCATAAGTCACAGTCACGTGTCTGCAGCGCCAGCTTAAGTCTGATAAAATTACTAACCAGAATGCACTGCTTCAAATCAGCCACCGATCGGTCTGCGCAGCGCCGCATGAAGTCGAACACACCTTATATGTAGCCTCTCATGGTTGATTGCTGAGTGTTTCCACCTGTGTATAATTATCTGAACATGCTCCTCCCAAACTTTCATTGAAGTGCTATAATTGGGTCCCCAGTAAGGATGCACCGAATTTTGTCAACCAAAATTATTTTGCTGAAAATAGCAAAAAACTAATTTACAGTGTTCCACCAAAAATGTAAAAAGGCTAAATAAATTTTACCGAAATTTTACCGGTGCTTGGGGCACCAGCTAAAGAATTTCACTTTAACAATAAGAACGATCTAAATAAATCATTCAACAAATAAGAAAATCTGTAAATTAGAAGGAGTTTGTCATCTAATTTATCTGAAGAATTTTGTGTGATTCTGACCAGCTTATATCTCTTAATCTCTCCCTCTCTCTTTCTCTCTCTCTAATATGCTATACTCCATATAACTCAATGTACAAGCCAGAAATTAAGCTCTGTTTTTTGCACAGGCCTACTAAAGGGTAAATGGTGCCACATGATATTCAACAGTAAAAATGACAAATTTTACCTCTAAGGAAAAGGAAGAACCGCCAACAATGAAGAATGTATGATAATAAGGTGTCATGGCTCTGCAATCAAAAAATGTTGTTACAATTGAAGTCAAAAGGACAAAAAAGCCACAGAAAACTAATTAGGGAGAAAAAAAAATAAAATCTGATGCTGCACAAAAACTAAAAATGCATCAAAGCCATTGCTTTTACCAATCTTTGACAAGCCCAAGACTGTGAAAAAGGTTTAAAAAATCCAGTCCACAATCACTTTTTATATTGAAAATCTGTCATTTTGTGTTTTTTTCTCATCAAATCAGTGACACCACTTATGAACTTGCCAATTAAAGAGTTAAAATCATGGATTTTTTTTAAGCATTTGGTAGTTTTGATCAGTTCTGAGGGCGATTAACAGATTTATGAAAAAAAAATTGAAAAAATATTAATCTGATAAATTTCACAGCCGTTTAATTTAGTGGCTTTTTTGTACACGAACAACCCGAAAGGGTAGTAAATTTGCCTACGGTATATTTTTGAGTTTTTGAAAAAAAAATCGAAGCGTAAATATACGATTTGTCACCAAAAATCATTCCATTTGCTGAAACACAGAGAAAGTTGTGGCCAAATTAAGACATAAAAAAATGGCCTTCACAACCTACAAGGGATAATTGATGTATTTCAATTATACTGTAATGTTGAATTTCTATCATTAGTGTTTTGAAAAAGCTATTTCATAGAGATATCCAACAAATTGATTTTGGAATATTTTTAACCAAAGAAAGTGATGGACTGCGGCTTTAAAGTTATATTGTTTTATACAACAGTTCTTTCTGGTCCTCGAATCTGATTGGCTAAGAGCTATACGATATTGTGCTGATAACGGCACTGTAACCGCTTCACCTTTCGTATCATTCCGCCACCTAGTGAATGGAGGTCCTAAGCAGGCTCATCTCTGAATGGAAAAACACCGACGCGCTGTTTGAATCACTCTCCGTGTGTCTCATTAGTTTACTAGCTCATAAATCAGTCTGTGAATCCCCAATCAGAAGTTATTATTCCGTCAAAGATCAGCGCTCTTGTATGTTACGTTAAAGTTAATGGGAGAAATGTCTTGTCACATCGTGTGGACAATTAACACTTGGAAAGAGGAATATAAACACTCGTTTTTTTCTGGAGCTATATCTTTTATCAGAACGCGAAAACACTGTGGAACTGCAGGTAAGCCCCGCAGCTTTTAAATGTGGACATTGATCATTTACTTTATCGTGACGTGACTATTAAAACATGTTATAAGATATCGCCACTGACATATTTATAAGCAGCATGCAAAAACATCTCTCTGACACTTATAAAAAACAGTTTTGTATAGTACTGACAAGAACAAGTAAGGGATAATGTAGAGGCAGCCGGTAGTTATTGGGAAATAAGCCCCGACAGTGTGATCAGGACCCGACGCGAAGCGGAAGGTCTTGTATCACACTGAAGGGGCTTATTTCCCAATAACTACCGGCTGCCTCTACATTATCCCGCTTATTACACGGCTACTTGCCACATAAGAAAAAAAACTGGACATGAATATGAATTTGAAACATTTTATTGGCATATTTGTTTTAAATTAACATTTTTATCCTTCCGCGAAACTTTGCACAGATGCATAAAATGATCGTAATACCTTATAAAGATCCTCTGCTTCATACTTGTCTCCATTTTTTCTCTTTGAGAAGTTTTAATCCCCATTCTGTATTTTTTTGTGTGTTGGCTTCGTAGCTGTCATGCTCTATTTTGTCAAGTTCAGTCTCAGTAAGCTGTCTGTGTCTTGTCGTGGTTGTCGAGTGTTTGTCACAAGATGGCGCCAGACAGACAGTAATCTTTATTGATCTTTATTGGCGCGGAGCGATATTACTCGTGCAAGTAGTCCGGCTATGCGTTATTATTTTGGAGCAGTTATTATTCGAAAAGAACGAACCTGCAAATGTCTCAACTGACCAATCAGAATCAAGCATTCCAGAGAGCCGTGTAATAAAGTTTAATAATAATAATCGAGTGCTCGTATCGCGTTAAGAATAAATGAGAAAGCAATAGTAACGTTACACAAGTATAGTTTTATTAACTTTTACCTCGCGCCAAAACAATAACAACACAAAAGACACTAAATATGAATAAAAAAAAACAAGTAATAGTTTGATCATGACACCAAATACTGCTGATTTGATCTCATTTTGACGATCATAAACAAACAAGGCCAACATGAGAGCCAGGGAATCCCTTTCAGAGATGTAGCCCAGAGAGGGCGGTGGTCAGCGGGGCGAGTGAACACTGACGTCCGCTCATGCTTTGGTTCTCATTCGTACCGAATCTCACTAAGCAAACGTTCAAACAGGCGCTATCTTTACTAATCGACTGCAGATTTAAATATAATACAGATACATTCTCGACTGAACTAATCTTAAAACTACACTTTGTGACCAAGAAACGGTAATATAAAGTAACGGCTTTTCCGTCCATTGAGTTGTTATGAGCTTCAAAGCAGCCGAAAGTTTTACCTGTCATTCTGGCCGCCCTCAAATCCGTGGCGGAAGAAGTAGTTCTCAAACAAAGAGGCTTTTAAAATAACTCCGTTGTTGTTTTCTAGTTTTCGTTTTTCAAACGTGTGCCGTCGAACTGTTGTATGAAAGCAATATCGCTCTCGGAGTCGTGTGCGGCCTCGTGCCTCTGGCCTAATCACAGCCGTGATAATATAGAGCTATATCACACTCCTACTCGAGCGATATTGCTTAAACATAAACCAGAAACAAACATAAACAAATATAACAAATATAACACAGAATTTTTGTTTGTTTTTGGTGCCACCCCAAGATTTAGCTGTGTCCTCTTCTGGCCACCCCATTAAAATTTGATTTTGCCACCACTGTGACAAACACGCTTATATTAAACAAGAACTAAAACGTTTATTAACAATAAACTGTTTGTTAGACCGCTTTGTTGAGCCCTTTTTCCTCTGTCATCTCCTGTCAATCTCGCCTCTCTCTCACTATCTCCTTTGATCGTGTTTGACCGTGCACACAGGCGCTGCTCAACATACAGTGCTATACAGGGTATCTGCACATTTTTTAACAGCAAATTTAATGACTTTTAAGACCTTTTTAAGTCCTTTAAAATAAAAATGTAAGACTTGTTGAGCGCGACACAGAATTGTGTGTTGAAGCATAGCACGGCACAGCTCGCCTGAGCCACACTCAAGACACATCACAGGGAAACAACAACTGTTATACTAAGTGCTAATTCGCCTAACAATTCTGACATGGTTGACTGTGTATGTAAAAATCTGCCTTTAAGGTACTTCAGTTAATTTCTGAATTCTGGCCCCTCTTAGTATTTTCAAAAAGACATGGAGGAAAGCCCAGAACATTACAAAATAGGGGTGTGACGGATCACAAAACTCATGGTTCAGATCACATTACGGTTTTTGAGGCACAGATCTGATCATTTTTCAGATCAGCAAAAAAAGGGGTGGGAAAAATTTTGAAAACAAATTAAGAAATTACAAACATTTATAAAAAAGAACAAAGTTGCACATTAGGTAAAGTCTTTGTATAAATTAAATATGATTATTTTTTAGAGCTACAGAAGGGATTTTCTCTTTGTCTTTTGATTAACATTAATGACACAGACTTAAATAGGTTAATTGAGTTATATTTTATTTTAACATAACTTAATTATATTTTTACATATTTTCTGTTTTGTTGTCGGACATGTCTATCAGGGCTCTCAAGTTTTACCAAAAGTTTGGAGTGAGATGTCAGGAGAGGGGTATTTGCAACAGTGACCCCTCGGCCCCACCCAATTCTCAAGTTTTTGCTAACTGTTTAATTTTACCTAATGTTTAGTAAACAAACTGTTAATGGGCCCCATTGAATTTCATATTATACTTTATCCTACTATGGAAGTGAATGGGGCTCATTAAAGGTTTGATTACAAACATTCCTCAAAATATCTTCCTTTGTGTTTTTTAGAACAAAAAATGTATACAGGTTTGTAAAAACGTGAGAGTGAGAAAATTATGACAGTATTGTTATTTTTGGTTGAACTATCCCTTTAAGGTGCCCTATTTTCACAAAATAGTTTTGTACATAATACAAAGTTTCTACTTTAGTACTTAAGATAATCTTAAAAACATCTAAGTGTCATTAGCAGTGTTATTTTGAGATTACATTAATATGAACTGAAATGCATTTAACACAAAAATGTATACCACTTGAAGTTAACGTATACTCATCTTTCATACAAAGATGGGTTCAAATTTATTTCAAGTGGTACCTAAATACATTTTTAAATTACATTTTAGCATATTTCATATTAATGTACTAAAGAACAAAAAAAGTAGGCTATATTAAGTACAACATTATGGAATTGTACTCTTTTAACTTGAGCTTACTGTACACATACAGTATTGCAGAACATTTAATGATGAAAGGGCAATAATAATGAAATGCATCTATTACATTTTATATATTTCAGGAAGCCTCTAGTACTTTTCTTAATTTCAGGTAACTAAAGCTTCTGGTTGCAAAGCTGTTGGAGTTTTTGACTGAATCAATAATAATTTAGCACGAATTTGGCTTTATTCCCCAATATTAGCTTTCATTGTCTTTGATCAAAAGCAATGATTTCGTCCAGGAATTGTAAAATCAAAATGCTTAAAAAATGGGTTATATCTACCGCATTCATCGGATCTTGCTCATCCAACTTCCACTCCGTTAAATCCATGTTAGTAATGAACTTGCTAGCAGCGGGATAACATCACCAGAAACAACTTCTCATTTATTTTTGATTGCCTGGTAGGATGCATTGTGTGAACGACTTCATATAGGCGCTGCAAAAAAATGACAAGTGGCATCAGAGTAACGCGAGAGCGATTTGAAATCAGCCTCCTTCGCAAGATTTCTCGCGGTACCCTGATGTCATCTGCGTGTCGGTTTTGTGGGGCTGCGTACAGTTGAGCACATTTAAAAAACTCGAAGGAAGCAGCTGAACTCGACAGAACTGCCATGCGCCTCGTCCATTTATTGAATATAGCAGGACAATTTATTTCTTACTTTTCAGCGTGAGAAATACAAGGTGTGGCGTGTGAACTGACTGAAATGCGTGTGTCTCACGGTCAATGCGTGAGACTTGAGAGCCTGTGTATATAAATAGGGTTACTGACTAAAAAATAGTGACTAAACACGACCCTCGTATTTAATCGAACCACGTTACTTACTGCTTAAATCCTGATTTATAGCTAAACGCTTCTGACAATATCACCATATATTTACATTTAAGAGCTGATATAACATTACGAGGTGATTTTGGCTACATTACCTGTGTCTCTCATGCAGTGCAGAGCTTTACCGTTGCTCTTCTCGTCTTGTTGTGTTATAAGCGCTTTTAAAAGTAAAAGTATTATTGTAGATCGCGTATAAATAAAATATGAGAGAATAAACACTGCCAACTTTTAATTCCTTCCCCCACATGCTATGTGTGAGGTGCTACACGATGCAGGATGAGAGAGAGAAAGCACGCGCACACGAGAGAGGCGCCGCTGAGCGCTCGAAACAATGAATAAAGCCATTTTAGTAATATTACAATTATAATACTACAAACAAATTTATTACACGGCTCTCTGGAATGCTTGATTCTGATTGGTCAGTTGAGACATTTGCAGGTTCGTTCTTTTCAAATATTAACCGCTCCAAAGTAATAACACATAGCCGGTACTACTTGTATGTTTTAAATCCCTCCCTGATCACACTGTCGGGGCTTATTTCCCGATAACTACCGGCTGCCTCTACATTATCCCTTACATAGAAAATGTATGAAATATAACAATGTATGGGAAACACTGGATGATGAGTCTGACATGAAATTTAAGACCTTCTTAGTGGAAATTCCAGATTTTAAGACATTTAAAAAAATTTTATTTAAGATGTTTTAAGACTTTTTTAAGGACCTGTGGGGACCCTGCTATATAAACATTGTTGTAAGTTTCTTAAGGCATAATGAATAGGATATTTATATTTTGTGTGAAAATTAGAGATCTGATTCATGTCCATTTAGCCAAGACTCATTTATGTGGTGGAATGTAAATGAAACAGTTTTAACAAGTCTAATCAGAGAAGTGACCAGGTGTAAAAGGCCCTATAATGACTGCTGGAATGTAAATTTTTTTTTGGCAAAATAGAAAATTGGCAAAATAATTAGGAAAAAATAATATTTTTAATTATTCAATATTCGGCCTTTAGTTGAGTTTTTCATTTTATTTGGTTTCGGCCAAGTATTTTCCCTTCAGTGCATCCCTAGTCCCCAGTGCTTCAATCAAGCTAGAAAAAATGAAAAAGAACAACCTGTCATAAGGAGATCTTATTAAAATAATACCGCCCCTTAATCTGCACTAGCCAACCACAGCACTGCCATTTAGTGCAGACATAGAGAGAGAGAAAAAATTATTGACAGCACAATTGAGTTTCAATTCCAACAAACCACCATTATGGTGATCAGTGTTTGCATTTCATCAGCTCATTTGCATTTAAAGGACACACCCAAAAACGGAGAAGATTTATTTTACATCTTAAAAAAGTCTTGTGAAATGGCCCCTTTAAATAAGTTACTTAGTATCATGAAGGTGATAAAGGCTCTTCTGGCTAAATGTTAATTTGTGTTGTTATGTTTCCCTCTTTTGACAATCAACAAACCTGCCACCTATAACACTTTGACCCGGATTCACAGACAAGACTTCAGCAAACTCCAGACTAAAATACATGTTTGTGCCATCTTAGCTGAAAACAACTTACACTGACTGATCTTAAAATATTTCACTGTCATTGTTTTGTGTTGTACTGCACACCAGTAGACTCCTGTTTTTATCTGAGACACATTTAAACTAAAAACTACTTAAATGTCATCATTAACTAAAACGTATCCCTGACTTAATCTCTGTCTGTAAAACCAGGTCATGTCTTTTTAAACATTATAGCAGCTTATGTTTGTTTTAATGCATTCATTTAAAAATGTGTATAATCAATTATCTGTAGTTTAAACTTCTATTTATTTTTCTTTTCTAAATGTGAAATGTGTAAATAGTGTAAACTCATCACTAGAGGACAAACACTTACACTGACTTGGATGTTGAATCAGTTTAGTTACAAACATCAGAGAGATTTGATCTGTTATTCTCTTATTTCACCACAAAATTCACTCATATTAATGCATTTATGACAGAGCATTTTCACAAAGGTTTGCTTACTCGAGACTGTGACTTTCTGTATGAGACTGGTTGGACTTGTTTATTATATGACTGACACACCTGTTTGCACACGTTTCATAAACACAACCAGGAAATACTTGAAGTCAGAAAAACTGAAACTGTTGCGCTGTTGTGTGTTTAGTTTTATTGTTTGTAAGTAAATTCAGTGAAATGGCAGAAGGGACTAAAGGGAAGACTAAACGAAAAGCTGCTTGTCTTGATCACTGTTATGCTGAAGCTGGAGATGTGAAGTGTGACGTCTGTACTGAGAGAAAACACAAAGCTGTCAAGTCCTGTCTGGTGTGTCTGAACTCTTACTGCCAAACTCATCTTGAACGTCATGAAGAACATGATACTATACCAGCTCAAGAAGAGAGGACTGAGAAACAGGTAAGGGGTGTGATCTGTGATAAATGTTTCATTATAATGACATCAAAGCTACATTACTAAACATCTTTATATCTTAATTTATACAACAGTTCTTTCTGGTTCTCGAATCTGATTGGCTAAGAGCTATATGATATTGTGCTGATAACGGCACTGTAACCGCTTCACCTTTCGTATTATTCCGCCACCTAGTGAATGGAGATCCTAAGCAGGCTCATCTCTGAATGGAAAAACACAGACGCGCTGTTTGAATCACTCTCCGTGTGTCTCATTAGTTTACTAGCTCATAAATCAGTCTGTGAATCCCCAATCGGAAGTATTATTCCGTCAAAGATCAGCGCTCTTGGATGTTACGTTAAAGTTAATGGGAGAAATGTCTTGTCACATCGTGTGGACGATTAACACTTGGAAAGAGGAATATAAACACTCGTTTTTTTCTGGAGCTATATTTCTTATCAGAACGCGAAAACACCGTGGAACTGCAGGTAAGCACCGCAGCTTTTAAATGTGGACATTGATCATTTACTTTATCGTGACGTGACTATTAAAACATGTTATGAGATATCGCCACTGGTATATTTATAAGCAGCATGCAAAAACATCTCTCTCACACTAAAAAAAAACGTTTTATATAGTACTGACAAGAACAAAGTTTAATAATAATAATCGAGTGCTCGTATCGCGTTATGAATAAATGAGAAAGCAATAGTAACGTTACACAAGTATAGTTTTATTAACTTTTACCTCGCGCCAAAACAATAACAACACAAAAGACACTAAATATGAATAAAAAAAACAAGTAATAGTTTGATCATGACACCAAATACTGCTGATTTGATCTCATTTTGACGATCATAAACAAACAAGGCCAACATGAGAGCCAGGGTATCTCTGTCAGAGATGTAGCCCAGAGAGGGCGGTGGTCAGCGGGGCGAGTGAACACTGACGTCCTCTCATGCTTTGGTTCTCATTCGTACCGAATCTCACTAAGCAAACGTTCAAACAGGCGCTATCTTTATTAATTGACTACAGATTTAAATATAATACAGATACATTCTCGACTGAACTAGTCTTAAAACTACACTTTGTGACCAAGAAACGGTAATATAAAGTAACGGCTTTTCCGTCCATTAAGTTGTTATGAGCTTCAAAGCAGCCGAAAGTTTTACCTGTCATTCTGGCCGCCCTCAAATCCGTGGTGGAAGAAGTAGTTCTCAAACAAAGAGGCTTTTAAAATAACTCCGTTGTTGTTTTCTAGTTTTCGTTTTTCAAACGTGTGCCGTCGAACTGTTGTATAAAAGCAATATCGCTCTCGGAGTCGTGTGATATAGCTCTATATCATCACGGCTGTGATTGACTCCGGCACTCGGCCGCTGGCCTCGTGCCTCTGGCCTAATCACAGCCGTGATGATATAGAGCTATATCACACTCCTACTCGAGCGATATTGCTTAAGTAACACATACATCACATTCCTTTGATTTATAAAGTTAAGGACATTATAAAGAAGATGCCATTTTGGACCTACTGTATTGCCCAGGAGTGGATTTGCAGAGTTTAACTTGTAAAATAATCACTGTAATGTACATTTCATCTGTTTAATTATTATTTCCAAATGCAACAGAAAGAAGTGCAGGAGACGCAGAGAAAATATCATCAGAGAATCCAGGAGAGTCAGAAGAAGCTTCAGGAGCTGAGAGATGTTGTGGAGACTCATAAGGTGAGTTTTGATGAGAAGAACAACTGCTGTCTGCTGTTTCAGATCTGTTTCAGACTCAGTTAAGACTCTCATCCAATCAGTCAGTGAGGAGTTCAGTGCTGGATGACTTTCACTGAAGTTCACTGTGTGTAACAGACTGTGTGATGTACCAGTAAGAGCTGAATGAATGCTGCTGATTCTAATGCTCCTCTCTCTGTGTGTCCTAACAGCGCTCTGCACAGACAGCAGTGGACGACACTGAGAGGATCTTTACTCAACTGATCACATCCATTGAGAGAAGACGATCTGAGGTGACACAGCTGATCAGAGATCAGGAAAAGACTGCAGTGAGTGAAACTGAAGGACTCTTGAAGCGACTGGAGCAGGAGATTGATGATCTGAGGAGGAGAGACGCTGAGCTGGAGCAGCTTTCACACACAGATGATCACATCCATTTCCTCCAGGTAACAGAGATCAGTGATCTTTAGGAAGTGAAGAGCATGTTTTACTCAGATGATATTTTCTATGAAATGTTTCAGTGTCATGAGTTTATGTTTGTGTTTGTGTAGAGTTTCCAGTCTCTCTCTGTTCCTCCTGGATCTACAGACTCACTCAGCATCACTGTCAGCTCTCTCATCTCTTTTGATGATGTAGGAAAATCTGTGTCTCATCTCAGAGAGAAACTGGAGGATTTCTGTAGAGAAGAGATAGAGAAGATATTTGATCAAAGTAAAGCACCTGAACCTGAGACCAGGGAGCAGTTCCTAAAATGTGAGTGTCAATAAACAACAAATAAACACACTGATGCTGATAAAGACATGAACAGTGATAATATTCATTTCAGTAATTTTAAACTCCTCTATAATGATACTCATGAATCAAACTGAATGTGCAGAATAAACAGAAAATAAATAACTGTGCTCGTCCACAATGAAACTGTGAGATCAAATAGCAGTTCATAAATCAAGTTTATCACATAATATTTAAATTTCATAAGTTTTTCTATAAACAAAAATTCTCTACACTTAAATTAAATGATAACAAAATATATTTTAAAGTGTACAACTACAGAACAGAGGGACTTTAACAATGTTCACACATTCACAAACCTTTTACACACACATTATGATGAATATAACAGTAAAACAACCAGATTAGATTCTCTCTATACTGTAAATGATCTCTGTTCACTTCTTAACACATTGACAGTCCTCAAAAACTAAAATAAATAAGACTTGACGTTTTATTTTAATTATTGAAATGTACAATTTTACATTTAAATTATGTTTTTGTTTCATCAGATTATCATCACTTCACTGCAGATCCAAACACAGCAAATCTAAGTCTCCATCTGTCTGAGGGGAACAGAGTGATTAATTACACTAACACAGAGCAGCAGTATCCTGATCATCCAGACAGATTTAATGTAAGGTGACCAGATTTTTTAAATGAAAACCGGGGACATTTTCTAGTTAAATGGTGAAAAATCATTAAAATCTCATTTGTTGTTATCTATAAATTAAAAAATGGGGACAAATTTTTTTTTTAAGTTTTCTTTTTTATTGTTGTGGGTTCACTGCAAAAAATGAATTTCTTCTTACTTAATATAATTTTTTCTTATTTTCAATACAAATATCTAAAAAATCTTAAAACAAGATGCATTTTCTTGATAAGCAAAATCCCCTAAGAAAAATCTAGCTTAAAGACAAAAAAATAAATAAATTTAAGTGAATTTGTGCTTAAAACATACAAAAATATTTTTCTTTAATTAAGTAGTGGTAGATTTTTTTTGCTTGTTTTAAGCACAAATTTGATATTTTGGTCTAAAAAATAGACTTATATTCTTAGGTCTTTTTGCCCATCAAGAAAATGCATCTTGACTTAAGAATTTTTTTGTCTGAAAACAAGAGAAAAATACTAATAAGAAAGTCATTTTTGCATTGTTTCTAATTCAATTAATTGAACAATTTCTGTAGCCTAAAAATCTATTTTCTCCCGTTTTTTACACAAGAGACATACCTCATCAAAAATGACTTCTGGTACTACTTCAGCTGATTTCATAACATTGTAAACGTGAAGAACAGAAGGAATAATGCAAAATGTACACATATTTAGCCTACACAAAACAAATGCTCCGTAACATACTGTGATCAGTTCACTTCATTGGTTTATTATTTTAATTTAACATGAGTAGTTAGTACCTTAAGCCCCCATAACTTTAACTGTTTTCATATCTTATGATAACTTGAGTGATGATAATGATGCTTTCTCATGTGTCTCGTTGTAAATTCTTCATCGCTAAATCAGTGGGGTGCGCAAGTAATCAGTAGCTTGCGGCCCCCTCTGCTGGTGAAAATTATCATTACATGATTGCTCCAGTATGGTACTACAAACGCTATGTTGATCGGGTTTATCAGTGTATTTGCTGGTTGTTTTGGACATGCTGTAAAACGGGGACATTTCCGGGGACAGCTTCAGTCGGGGACAGAACACCAAAAAACGGGACTGTCCCCGGAAAACGGGGACGTCTGGTCACCTTAATTTAATGGTCATTTTCAGGTGTTGTGTAGTGAGAGTTTGTGTGGACGCTGTTACTGGGAGATTGAGTGGAGTGGTTATGGTGTGTTTATATCAGTGTCATATAAGAGCATCAGCAGGAAGGGAGGTGATGAGTGTGAGTTTGGATATAATGATCAGTCCTGGGGCCTCATTTATAAAAGTGCGACGTAGGAACTGTCCTACATTTCATCTAAGACCATTTCTGAAATTATCGTAAGTGTGATTCAGAGAAAAGAGCTTACGCACAAAAAAACGTGCGTACGCCTCTTTTCCAGATGTGCGGTTTATAAATCACAAATGATCTTAAAATTGTGCGCAGCTGAATGCTTTTAGAACTACGCCTTGTAAACGCCCCTAATTTAATTCATTAGCATATAAATATTAAATTTCAAAGGCCAAATTCTCTGACTGCTACAATGGCGAGTGGTAAGAAAACATATTTGTTGTGGTTTGCTTAAGTTTTTAATATTTCTAAATTCTAACATGGAAACTTTATTGACATCACTCAAGTTAAGGCGATTATTAGTGGATCTTTCAATTCACGGGTTTCATTTAAATATAGTTTTACACGTAGGCTAAACATATATTATATATTATATTTGTGTCTTTAAAGTTTTGTTTCAGTTTACCATGCCTCCTGCGCGGCGGTGTTAAAATAAGTTATTTTCGACCTTAAAATTCAAAGATCGTATCTTAAACTGTCGGAATATATTCCATATGGATTCATTTGGATTTACAGATGTTTAACATTAAAGTCGATGCATGCAGGGCTGGACTGGGACAAAAATTCGGCCCTGGCATTTTGGCCCAAACCGGCCCACACTACATATATTTACAAATACCACCCATCTTTGCACGCCTTTAAGCAATAGCAACTCCAATTCCATAAAACAACAAACACTTCTAGAACGTGTTATTTATTAATGCAGTAAAACTGTATAATCCACATGAATCCTTAAACAAGCTTCATCCTTCAAACATTTGTAAACATTTTTGTTAGGTCCTAAAAACACTATTCACTACACACCGTAGCCTATAATAAATAATGAACACAACAAAAATATTCCTATCTGATTAACTGTCATATTATATGTTGATTACAGTTTTTCTGAATTGCTAAAACACTAAACCCCAATCTCTGAACCAAATTCATAGCGGCCTAAACACATTCGTCATGCACTCTTTTGGCTAAAGTCTAAACAAACTTCTGAGTAAAACACACATTTTACACTGCAATGAACTTGTTTTATAAATGCTAAACACAGGCAGGCTGCTAAAGATGAACACAACTACAACTCAGTTGTCATCAAGCAAACACAACAACTCAAAATTGTACACGCTTTTTTCTAATGGTATTCTTTACCAATTGTGTGGATTGTAAACAGTCTGAGAGGCAGATGAAGAGTACCCTATGATGAAGAACAGGACACCAGAGATGGTGCAATTGGCAAAATTTGCCATTGAATTGCTGACTTTTAACAAAATACAAGTGCTGCTTACAGTAATATTAAAAACTGATTATTACTTGCAGTACTTACAGGAAAGTATTCACTACTACATTCACTGAACTAAACTTGTGTGATTACAGTAATAGAGCTTTTTAACATTATCTGTCAATTGTGTTGTTATATACAATAAACATATATTTTGTCTGTAAGCAGATGTCCTGGATTGTTTGATTTTGCTTGAAGAGAAATGACACGTTTTGAAACAGACAATCAACGAAAAATCTACGAATCAGATACACTCTCGTAGTCACTAACACAGTCTCACCCCATGTCGTCAATATTTGACGACACTTGACCATTCGTCAATATGTGACGCGGAGGGTATACCTTTCGCGTCATTTTTTGACGAACTGGGGACTTCAATACTATTACGTCCGTTGCATTCTCTTCTCCTATTTTCTTACCATTTTCGCGTCGGTTTAGGGTTAGATTACGCAAAATTAAACAGTGTACGCGAAATTAAACAGTGTACGCGAAATTAAACAGTTGTCACCTGGCGTTGGGGTTAGAAACAGTTGTCACCTGGCGTTGGGGTTAGAGTTAGGTTTGGGTAGGGATGTCATTATGTAAATCTAACCCTAAACCGACGCGAAAATGGTAAGAAAATAGGAGAAGAGAATGCAACGGACGTAATAGTATTGAAGTCCCCAGTTCGTCAAAAAATGACGCGAAAGGTATACGCTCCGCGTCACATATTGACGAATGGTCAAGTGTCGTCAAATATTGACTGGGTTGTAGTCACAGAGCAAAGAGTGCAATTATTTTGTTGCAGCTTTATCACCATAATTGTGTGTTTTTGACTTGGTTTTATCAAGGGGTATCTATCTAAACTTGTGTTTTGAAAGCAGTTCTGCTTACCGCAACTCACTTCTCCCTCGTCTCTCTCTCCCTCTCCTCACTGACATTTTGCGTGCTGGTGCTGCCAGTGCCACGCGCCACCATCATCATCATCATCATCACCAGCGACGCGAGTTGAAGAAAACAGTTGTGTTATTTTCCAGCGTCTGCCTGAAGAGTCTGTTTCTTTTTGTCGCGCAGTTTTTCTGCACCTCCCTTGAGTTTTTTCTCCATCTCTCTCTCTCTATTTTGACACGTGAACTGACCGACGTTGCACGCTGGCTTGCACAGAGACCAAAGCGGTGATTGGGCCAGCTTTATGTCATTAAAAAAAATAACCAATTGGCTGCTGCTTAAATGTGAGTGGGCCGGTCTATTTAGGGTAAAAAAGGACGATGACTGGGCTGGTCCGTCATTGGGCCAGCTTAATGTCGTTTAAAAAAAATAACCAATGGGCTGCTGCTTAAATGTCAGTGGGCCGGTCTGTCTAGGAAAAAAAGACGCTAACTGGGCTGCTCAGACAAAAATAGTATGAGATGGATCGGCCCAAAAAGTACGTCGGCCCACCGGGAAACTGCCCGGTCTGCCAGATGGCCAGTCCGCCCCTGGATGCATGGGAATAATTTGTATTAATTTTTGAAATACCCATCACTCTTAAATGTCGCATGTCCCTTGGATACATCGAGGCTTCACAATTTAGTTCCTTTCACGTCGTTTTAATCATTAAATTCGATCGGTTTTACTTTCATTCAATAAAGCACATGTTCTGTAACATTTACATGTGCCTTAAAAACTGCGAAACAATTTTGCTATATTTTTAAATATTTTTTGAAAAGATGACGAACTAGAAAATCGTTTTCTGAACCTATAGCTTGGGCGCCATCTTTTTGCATTAGAATAGGCCTACATTTTAAATTATCAAAATAGGCCAACATATTTTGTTTTAAAATATATTCTAGCCTAGTAGGCCTTCTCCACAGTTTGTTCATTTTCTGTGTGCATCATTGTTGCATGTTTTTACGTTTCTATTCTGAATAAACAAACAGCGCAGTTTACATGCTTCGTCCTTGTTGCATTAGCTCATTAAGATAATTCTAAACAGATTTCTGTAATTCAAAAAACTCTGAATTGTAGTTGAGAACGTCACGGCGCACTATTAAAACATTGTCAGTAATGTGTCGGTCGGGCTGGGCTCGGACACAACATGCAGGGGCTTCGGTTATGGTTTTTTGTGGCCGATCTAAGCTCTAATACAGATGATGTTGACGCTGTAAAAGTTTCGAATATTTATTTATTTTTTATCAAACATATTCAACACTTTTTTTACATTAGCCAGGGGATGAAAGAGAAAAATAATTAAATAAAAACATGGAAATGCTGACATACATTAATACATTTAGCAGCTTTCTTGTTTATCAGATTATTAATAGATTTTAGGTAGCCTATTGCTTAACTTCTAATAGAAAAATACGGAATAATGGTTTATAATCACCATATTTACATTTATTTATAATAAACGTTGCAAACAAAAGTAACACATTAATCAAATAATATTTCTTATGTAATAAGATATCATAAGAGAAAAAAACTAATTAAATATTTTCCAAAGTCTTAAGAAAAATATATGAATTCTAACAAAAGAGCACAAATCTAACCATTTTTTTTTCTTTTTTTGAATAAGGACAACTCCAAAACAAATGAAAAAATGTTTCTGCATGTTGACCACAAAAGGTACAAAACAAAAAGTTTCGAATATGCCTACCTGCAATACTGCAATATTGCCACAAGGAAACGTGCGTACGTCAAGTCGGAACCTGACGTGGAGGTAAGTACTTTTCCACGTCAAAGACAAGTTTTATAAATCTGAGCGTTTGAGTGGATTTGAGCGTACGCACGGTCTTAGATCAAATCTGTGCGTAAAAACGCTTTATAAATGAGGCCCCTGGAGTTTGTGCTGCTCTGTCTCCAGTTCTTCATTCTTTCACAATAAGATTGAGACTAAACTCCCAGTAGTGTCCAGATCTTCTAGAATAGGAGTTTATGTGGATCACAGTTCAGGATCTCTGTCCTTCTACAACGTCTCTGACACAATGACCCTCATCCACAGAGTCAACACCACATTCACTAAACCTCTCTATCCTGGGTTTTGGGTTTATTCTGGATCAGTGAAACTGTGTGATATAACAATATAGATGATACAGAAAGTCTACAAATAATTTTGTCATAGAAGTCTGAACATGATGAATCAACAACAAAGAAATAATTAATCTTTCATTTACTAATTAGTAATTTTTAATAACTGATTGTAATGTTATATTTTAATAATTGTATTTTTTCTTGTCAATCAGAGGTAGCTGTACAGTAGTTATTCACAGTTAATATTATTCATCTAGCCGTGTATTCTTTTATACCTACAAACAGCTATAAATAAAATGTTATACAAGACACTAAAATGTCTAAAGTCTAAATTTGAAATTAATCTCAATTCACTTACCTTTAATTTTGACATTTAGTTTGACATTAGTTTAATCCAAATTATACAATATTGAATATTCAACAGAGGATTATACTAAACATTTCTAACAATATGTTTAAAGACCATCACTAAATGTGTGAATTGCAGATTACTTAAATAAAATGCCCTAATAAAACCAAGAAAGAGGACAACTAATTACTCGAATGAAAAACTGATTTTCGATGTTCGACTGGAAAACTGAAAAGGCCGAATAAATGTTACAGAATAATGAGGTCTTTGATGACGTGATCAAATAGCAACCAGTACATGGTGAGAGGTGTGCAATAAAATGTCCCATTACAATAAAACCAATAAAACCAACTGGGTCACGAGTTGCATGCGGTAAGTAGGACTTTTGTCTTATGTTGGAAATAGGTGCGTGCATATTATATAAATGACACAAACATGTAGTGAACATCATGACTCGTACTCGCTCCTCCTGCGGTAGTAACTTCTCGTTCTTAATTTTTTCGTACGTTATCAGAAAGATTCGGTAAAGCTAATCTTTCTTTTATAAATCTGATTAAACTAAAGACTCTTCGGAGATATAAAGGATGTCATACTAGATACTCCAGATTAACATCAGAAATGCAGTAACAGCGTGTGTTACGTGAGCTTGAAGTGTTATAATCAGGCCCCAATGCTTCTCTAGAAAATGTGAAAAAGATCAACCCAGTAACTTAGTTTTGGTAAACCATTCTCTACAAGCATGTGAAACATTATGTCATTGAAATTTGTCCTCTTATGATGTTATTATAATAGCACCCCTTAATCTGCACTATCCAATCACAGCACTGCCATTTAGTGGACAGTCTTAAGATTTAGGTGTGTTGTTTTAAGTTCAGTGTGAACATTGTAAAGACACTTATTTTATTTATTTCATTTGTTTGTCTCATCCTTTTAACATTGTTTTAATCTCACACAGTAAGATCTGACCTCTTTTAACTTTTGTGTCTCAGTGAATAAGGCTGATCATTACACACAGACAGTCATGATGGTCCTCTCTCTCTCTCTCTCTCTCTCTCTCTCTCTCTCTCTCTCTCTCTCTCTCTCTCTCTCTCTCTCTCTCTCTCTCTCTCTCTCTCTCTCTCTCTCTCTCTCTCTCTCTCTCTCTCTCTCTGTACAGTCTTCTTCTCAGTCAATATTACAGTCAAACCTTTGATCAAACTCTCAATAACTCACTGTTGCATCTCTATGGTGTCTTGTCAGAGTTAACAATGTTGCATACATTAAGATACTGTAAGAGACATCTTCATACTCACTGTGTAAATTGACGTTCAAACAACATCTTTTGCATGTCCACTGAAGCTGCAGACTGTGACGCCAGATGACGTCTTTTTTCTAAAATCTACTGAATGTCCAGCATTGATGTTCATTGAACCTCTGTATCAACAAATTACAAATCACGTCGGTGTGAATAAATTAACTTTTTACTATTTTCTTTGTCACCACTGTTGAGATTCATACTCTTATTCTTGATGTTTGTTTTCTAAATGGCTCAATAATTTCTTTTTATATGGAAAATTAGCTCAGAAACACACAACTGCACACAGAAATACACACACTACAGGAATGTGTCAACAGAAAATCTTCAGCGAACCTTCAGTTTGCTAACAGAAAAACCCATCCCAAATTGAACTATATTGTTAAGCTTAGTGAGAATATTCATAATTTATGAGATGATGTTTTATTTACCGTAAGTAGGATTTTTGTTTTCATCCACAAATATTGTATTGTGAGGCAAGAGATTTGTGTGAAAGCAATGATATATCAATAAGCTGTTAAAAGCTTCTATTAATATATTGTGGGCAATGTTGTTATGACAGGTTGGGATCCAAGAACTTATTCAGAACCGGTTCTGTTTTTAAAAGGAACCAGATCTGCACAGAATTCAGTTCTAAAAGCAATTCTGATGCAATACACAGGCAAAGTGTCAGGAGTGGTCACTTGTAGCAACACTATGTAGTTTTTTTTTACCTTTAAATATTATCTCTAAAATTATTTCAGTGATAGAACAACTTTTAACTGGACAAATTGTACTGTTGCTGCAACCTGAGCAGCCTCCTAGCTGCTACAAGCACACGCTGAAAGTGGCGGTGGAGGGTAGAGCACACAGCCCCGCCCCTCCCTCTGCCTGCAGAAGAGTGTCTGATACCAGGCACTGTTGCGCTTTTCAACCACATGGGGGAGCTGTAAATAATTTTCACATGGAAACTACATAGTGTTGCTTTAAATAGCTATGTCTTACCTCATGAATATTAATTACGTTTAGCCACTGTTTACAGTCACCCAATCAAATTAACGCATCTTACCACAGAAAACACTTGCGCTGCTGAGGTACGCTAGGGACCTATTTTAACGATCTAAGCGCATTGTCTAAAGCGCACGGTCTAAATGGGTTGATCCTATTATCATAATGAGTAATGGGTGTGTTTTGGGCGTAACATGCAATAAACCAATGAGTTTGTCAGCTCTCATCCCCTTTAAAGGCGGAGTCCATGATGTTTGAAAGCCAATGTTGATATTTGAAATCACCTAAACAAACACGCCCCTACCCCAATAGAATCTGGACTTTCTGTTGATAGACCCGCCCCACACATACGCAATCCGGCATTTTATTTGATTTGATTGGCTATTAGTGTGTTTTGGTAGACGGCCCGTCTAATTTTCCAAAGCGTTTTTCAAACATCGTGGACTTCGCCTTTAAAAGCCAGGTGCACTGGTGCCATGCCAATTCTCTATTTCAGTGTTTCCCAATCCTGGTCCTCGAGGCCCCCCTCCCACAAAGTTTTAGATGTCTCCATATTTAACACATCTGATTTAACTCATCAGCTTGTTAGGGAGACATGTTTACCATTTTGGAAGGAGGCTGATAAGTGGAATCAGGTGTTTTAAATAAGGAGACATCTAAAACTTTCTGGGAGGGGGGCCTCGAGGACCAGGATTGGGAAGCAATGTCTTTAGCCTTTAGCACTCGGACAGCGCCGTGAGTGTTTTGAAAAGCATCACTTAAAAAAGGTTCTCATCTTGTCATATCCAGAGGTACAAATTCATCATATACAATACATCCATGGGGTAGCATTAAAAAAAAACATTTCAAAATAGATGCAATTTTTGCATTTGTTTAAAGCAAAACATTTAATTACTTACCAGGCTACAGGTGAGTACACCTTTTAACGTCTTGTAATCGGTCTTCATTTATGTCCATATCTTTTACATTCGAATCTTTAATTTTTCATATTTTAAAGCATTTCTGTGCTGCTGTGCACCATGTGTGTGATAAGCGAACGAGCATTGTGGTCCCATTTATAGACGCATATTATTAATGTGCTCTTTAAATAACAAAAACAATATTGCGACTTTAGACCAGGTTTTAGTTGGTCAATGGCTTAGTCTATTTTAGTTGCCTCAAAATCGCAATGCGCCAACAATGCGCCTGGACACACCTTGTTTTCAGATCAGAATGCCCAGGAAAGGTTTCGCCTTCTCCCAGAAATAGCAGACGTGTTAATTTTTCTTCAGAAAAATGTTGATTATTTTGCTAAGTTGTAATAAGTGCTAAGATTTTTTTCTCCTAGGGGGTTTTTCAACCTGGGGAGGCAGCTTTCATTGGCTTAACTTAGCACCCTCTTCTATACGTTACATTACTAATACACTTGCTTATAATGTTGATTCATTGCTGCAGCAAATTTGGCTGCTTATGCTATCTGTATTATGTTGTGCTATCTGTTGCTTTTCTGTGCTTTTCACTGCTTCTATTAATGTAAACCTGCTTTGAAACAATTACCAATTGTGAAAAGTGCTATATAAATAAAAATTAAATTAATACTGGATGTTATATTTAATGTTGAATCTAAATGCATATGTCTAAAATATTTTGACATTGATTAAAAAACACAAATGGAATTACGTTTTGGGCATTATTTTCCATATTTATTTTATTATAATGGAATCGGAATCAGAAATTGTTAGCCATAACCGGAACAGGAAGATTTCCCAACCCTAGTTATGATCTCTATGGTTATGACAGTCTGGTAGATGTGGGAGTGCCCTCTGGTGGAATGCAAGAGTACTCCAGGTGATAGGTGTGACAGCAATTATCAGAAAAAGTTCATGTCAATATTTATACTGAGTATAAGGGATTTTAAATTGTATTTGATCATTAAGACCAAGAGGGCTTTGACATCTGATGGAACTAATTTGTATAAATGCAAATTAGTCAATGTGATCTTAATGGCAGGATTTTGAAACAGGGTTGTAGAATATTACAGAATAGAGAGATCAAGGTTGATTTTATATCATACAACCGTATGTTTTCTTTAGAAGAAGAATATACTGTGCACGGTAACACACAGACATTTACTGTATGTGTTTCTTGGTTCAAACCTATTGCACTGCCAATGCAATGCTCTATCAAGTGAGCTATACAGGAAAGATCATAGATTTATAATTCAGTGGTGTAGTGGTGCCTGGAGAAGTGGGTATACTCTTAATTTATAACCCCATTTTTAATAATCACTATAATGTGCTGACTCAATGTCTGGAGAAGTAAAACATCCCTCCTCATGTCAAAGAGCAACAACAATCATCTTACATTTGTGTGAATCACAGCTTTATCAAATACATAATGTGGATGCGTCTTCTTCAAACCCCTTAATAATATTTTACTGACACCACCTGAAGCAGTGCCGGTCTTTCCTATACGCAAATTACGCAATTTGCATAGGGCCCCACACCACTAGGGGGCCCCCTTGATCTCAGAATTATTTAAAACCATTATACTAAATAAAATTTATTATTATGTTTAATGAAAACAAGACGCTATCATTTAAATAATTTGCAAACTTCCGAATTTATGCGGGTTTTTAAAAATACTTAATGATTTCCTAAATCACTGATATGTACTCGGACAACATGCAGGCCGTTTCTCAATCCGAAGGCTGCAGCCTTCAGAGGTCACATTTGTAGGCTGCATATGCGTCATAAAAACGTATTTCAGAATATTAACAATTATAATGTTGACTATTATTCTTAGTTAATGGTTAATTGTTATAATATGCTTATGACTTGCAAATGAAATGCTTATTTAACTTAAATAAATCAGGCTTGATGGCGTATGCAGCGCGCATATGCGACATCCGGAGGTTGCAGCCTTCAAATTTAGAAATGGCCACGTACATGACGCAGGAGAGTGATGTGCTAACGATGCGCATAATATATGCCCACCATTGCTTTAAAACTAAGCTATCCGTCTGGGGCAGAATAAAGGGGAAAAACGTGAAGCAAGGGAACAAGATAAAGGATTTGCGCGAGCAGATTACATACAAAGTCAATGCAAAGACGCATCCAGACGCGTCCTCGCACGGGGCGATGCAAATGACGCGAATTGGGCGACGCAATTGCCGCGAAAACACACGCTTTTCCCTTTGAACTTCAAGAACGCGCTCTGGCGCAGGATAATTTGACATGAGAGAGAGAGAGAGAGAGAGAGAGAGAGTGAGAGAGAGAGAGGTAAGAATGGTGCCCACGTCGAGAAAACTTCATAGAAGACTTAAACGTGTAAAGGATTAAAGTATGCGTGTCACTCGTTTAATTACAGTATGTTAACTGGATAACACTGGATATAACTCATTGTATAGTTTAATTAAATAATCTATTTTGATTACACAAATCAAACCTAACTATATGATTGTTTTAGCTGCTGACCAGCATAGGGAATCTCTATGGCTAATTTCTAAGACATGTTGATGATATTGTACTGTGTGTTGTACCTTTTCTTGTTAATTGAGTCTTTTTGGGTATCTAGAATTATTTAAGGAGGTTGATTCTTTTAACTTCTTTTAAAGTTTGATCAATTGTGCATAATGACATGTGCAACAAATGGATATAGGGTTTCAAACTCATAGATTTCCATTATTTAAAATCAGACGCTCTTTTTAAAATATTTGGGATCAACCTCTGTGACAGCTTTAAAGCTGAAACTTATCAAATCCTATCAGAGGTCCAGAATGTCATTGAAACACACCAGTGGCTTTGCTGTCATCAGTATTAAACATGTTACCCCTCGAAGTACCCCTTCCCACAGAGCCCCCCCCCCACATAACAAATCCCAATTTAACCCCTGTGTATTAATAGTATGTATTTATATCTAATTTAATTTAATTCATTACATTAATTTAGATCAGGTTCATTTTTTTCATATGTTTCATGTTATAATCAGCAAGTTTATCAGTCAGGGTTTCAAAGTAATGTGCATATGGGAATAATATACAGCTATAAGATAGTACACTATGTGGTTAGTTAACAACTAACTAACAGCAACATTGACTGGGTTTTACCCAGATAGCACAGGTACGTCTGTAAGATGTCTGGTAAAGATCTGGAGATCTGGAATACATCTGGTGTGTAAAAACATCTTATAAAGGTCTTATAAAGGAAAAGAGCTGCTTTACATACATTCTAAATCAAAAACGTCTTGCAGACATCTTCAATATGTCTATATTATTATGACATCTTTTAGGAGACGTCTCACAGACGTATTGCAGATGAGAAAACAATCTAAATAAGACATCTTGCAGATGTAAATGCAGACATCAAATAGACGTCTCTGAGATGTATGTGTGCTATCAGGGTATGAATGCACTGACAGAGGGCCCCTCACAAAGGTTTGCTTAGGGCCACCCAGCATCTAGGACCGGCACTGACCTGAAGTTCACAAGCTCTTATTCATGTACAGCAGAAAGTCTGATGGACGTTATGGATGATGTGGGAGATTTCTTTCAAATGGCTCGTATTGTTTGGTTCTGTCTCTGACTCATTTCAGCAAAGTCCTAGTAATGATCCTCATAAGACTTGAGATTTCAGTTATCACAGATTTGATAACTTTTACTGTCATTGCGGTAACAGCTTATGATTATTTTATATTAAAAGGTACTGATGCAATCTTTAACTAATAAAGGCAACATACTCGCCTGTGAACTGTAAACTGTGTGCCGGCCACTGAATTGCCTTTTGGTACTGTAGTGCCAAAATCTGTTTACAAAAGTTGAATGTTCAGTCTCAAGAGGAATGTTTTTTTCTCTCTCGGGTCATCAGCCAATAGCAGTGGTGTATGGCTTCGTTCTCAGGACCTCATGCTCTTCACTCGGGATATCAAATCAGTCTATTCCCAAGGTGCCCAAAGCTTTTATGGCTGTTTTTTACCATAAAAGGAGATGAGGAGAGTAAATGTACTTCCTGTGGGAGGGGCTTTTTTCCTGTCAGTGAGTGATAGGTCTCTTTCTCTCTTCCTCTTTAAATTTTTGGAAAGCAAAATGATCTGACCTATTGCTTTCCACTTAAATGTTGTGGCTCATTACTCTATATCAAGAGTGGACTATATAATAATTTATTTCTCTTTATAATTTTATGTCTTTTAAAGCTGAGAACTTCTTTTACATTGCCTGAGCTATAAAAAGAGCAAACTTCCAGCAATAACATTATTTTCTGGGTTAATGCCTCCATGCACATTTTTCACTGATCATTTATCCCAGTCATATAATTCAAAGCCGAGCACACCAAGTATCTCATGAGACTTCAGTGAGCTCTTGTAACACTTTAGCGAATTGTAAGACTGATGGCTCATCTGGGACAGTCGTGGTTGAAGGATTACTACAGTTGTTTTGTGTAAGGACAAAGCTTTTAAAAGGTTATGATCTGATTGTATTTTTAGACTGAATGACTGCAAAACACGCAGGGAAAGACCATCAGCTGTCTATACTGAGACTCTCTTATCTTCATCTTCATTTTGTATGTTTATCATATATATATGACCCTGGACCACAAAACCAGTCATAAGTACGATGGGTCTATTTATAGCAATAGCCAAAAATACACTGCATGGGTGGTCCAGGGTCAACCAACGATCTTTGCTACAAATGATCACTTAAAGTTTGTTTGTAGAAATGACCATTTTCATACAATTACACCAAATGCTACGACTTACCCCATAGGTGCGGTTCATTGTAACAGACAAAAACGTTCTGTTTAAACACAAATAATCCAATAATATTCTTCTACTAAAGGTGAATATTGTTTGTATATCTGTCTATAACATATCAATATCCACACATCCATCCATTCATGATCCTTAATCTAGCCATACTTGTATTATGCATTATAAATACAACCCCAAATCAGAAAAAGTTGGGACACTGTAGAAGTTGTGAGTCAAAAAGTAATGGAATAATTTACAAATCTCATAAACTTATATTTTATTCATAATAGAATATAGATAACATATCAAATGTTGAAAGTGAGACATTTTGAAATGTCATGCCAAATATTGGCTCATTTTGGATTTCATGAGAGCTAGACATTCTAAAAAAGTTGGGACAGGTATACAATAAGAGGCCAGACAATTTAAATGTACATATAAGGAACAGTTGAAGGACTAATTTGCAACTTATTAGGTCAATTGGCAACATGATTGGGTATAAAAAAGCCTGTCAGATTTGCAGTGTCAGAAGTCAAGATGGGCAGAGAATCACCAATTCCCCCAATGCTGCGGCGAAAAATAGTTTTCTGAGTTTCTCTGAGAAAAATTGCAAAGAGTTTGAAGTTATCATCATCTACAGTGCATAATATCATCCAAAGATTAGGAGAATCTGCAACAATCTCTGTGCGTAAGGGTCAAGGTCGGAAAACCATACTGGATGCCCGTGATCTTCGGGCCCTAAGACAGCACTGCATCACATACAGGAATGCTACTGTAATGGAAATCACAACATGGGCTCTGGAATACTTCTAGAAAACATTGTCAGTGAACACAATCCACCTTGTCATTCGCCGTTGCCCGCTAAAACTCTATAGGTCAAAAAAGAAGCCATATCTAAACATGATCCAGAAGCGCAGGCGTTTTCTCTGTGCCAAAGCTCATTTAAAATGGACTGTGGCAAAGTGGAAAACTGTTCTGTGGTCAGACGAATCAAAATTTGAAGTTCTTTTTGGAAAACAGAGACACCATTTCATCCGGACTAAAGAGGACAAGGACAACCCAAGTTGGTATTAGCGCTCAGTTCAGAAGCCTGCATCTCTGATGGTTTGGGGTTGCATGAGTTCGTGTGGCATGGGCAGCTTACACATCTGGAAAGGCATCATCAATGCTGAAAGGTTTATCCAAGTTCCAAAACAACATATGCTCCCATTCAGACGTTGTCTCTTTCAGGGAAGATCTTGCATTTTCCAACATGACAATGCCAGACCACATACTGCATCAATTACAACGTCAAGACTGCGTAGAAGAAGGATCCGGGTACTGAAATGGCCAGCCTGTAGTCCAGATCTTTTACCCATAAAAAACATTTGCCGCATCATAAAGATTAAGATGTGACAAAGAAGACAACTAGTTGAGCAACTAGAAGCCTGTTTTAGACAAGAATGGGACAACATTCCTATTCCTAAACTTTGGTCCTCCTCCAGCTGTTCCTTATATGTACATTGAACTTTTCCGGCCTCGTATTGCTACCTGTCTTTTTTGTAATGTGTAGCTCTCATGAAATCCAAAAAGAGCCAATATTTGGCATGAAATTTCCAAATGTCTCACTTTCAACATTTGATATGTTATCTATATTCTATTATGAATAAAATATAAGTTTATAAGATTTGTAAATTATTTCCTTCCTTTTTTACTCACGATTTCTAGAGTTTCCCAACCCATAGGTTTGTGAACAGCTTTTTTGAAGCCAATAGTTGACGAAGCCTGCCGTTGCCATCTTGGCAGTACGTCACCATACATCACTCGCGGATAACCGAAAATGGGTAAAGAGGCGGAACGTGGGTGAAGCTGAGGTGGCTGCCAATGACAGCAGTGTCAGTTCACCCGCCATTCAAGAGACCACGCCCTTAATTATACAGAACTTTAACTTATTCCCCTCCAGCCTTTTTTGAAAAGTTGCCCACCAACATTTTTTATGATTTTTACAAGTTTCACAAAATGCTTTCCAGGACAATTTTCTTCTAAAAATATATAAACATGCAAATATATCAAATGAAAGATCAGACCCTCTGCTTTAAACAAAGAAACAAACAAAATGGGAAAAAAAACTTTCATCCTATCTATATTTTTTCTCTGCTTATAAACTCTTCAAACTTCTTCAAAAATAAATTTTTTTAGCAAAAAGCTGAAATAATAGCATTTTTGTGAATGAACTTTGTTAGAGATCAGATTTAGAACGATTTTCAAAACATACATGGAGTGTTAAATTAATAAATAATTTTTTACTTTAGTTTTTTATAAATTGGGTAATCTAGTGGCCATCTAGTGAATAATCGCGGTATTACAGATAACCATAAAAACTCATTAGGAACAGGTTTTTTCATGCAAATGTTTTCTCTTAATTGACGAGATAACTCGTCTATGGCAGGGAAAGAGTGGCTAAATCATTTATACGGATGAGCAAAATTTGCTATATAGACCAAAAACACTTTTTGTACCAGGTTGTAAGCATATTTATTTCTGCTGTAAAGTTGGGCATTTTAACATGGAGTGGGAGGTCTATGCATAGATATGTATAAAGGCTAGATGGCTCGTCCGCGCTGCTGGCCAATGGAGTGCAACGTCCGCATTTTGGCGGCCATCTTAGGACAGGGCGCTCGCTCACTCGTAGCATTGAGTTTTAATGATGCAGGTACTTTTAAATGACCATAACTTGCTTAATTTTTTACCGATTTTCAAACGGTTTGGTTTGTTATAAACGTCAAAGATGTACCTATGACACTGCATACCTATACTAAAAATAAAAAATAAATTCATGAAACATGTTAAAGCATCCAGAATTATAGCCACGTTAATAACGTTTGTAAAAATGCAAACCGTTTGAAAATCGGTAGAAAATTGAGCAAGTTATGGTCATTTAAAAGTACCTGCACCATTAAACTCAATGCTACGAGTGAGCGAGCGCCCTGTCCTAAGATGGCCACCAGGTGATGCCGTTAGGGACTCCGCCTTGAGCCATCTAGCCTTTATACATATCTATGGGTCTATGGGATTGACTCTTTTTTTGGAGCCAGTCTCTAGTGGCCAGCTGGTGAATTGCAGTTTAAGTCACTTCCATGCTAACTTCATGAAATGTACTTTCATGCCTCCAAAACACTCTTTGTCCAATATCCTAATAAAAACACAACAAACCTTTTCACATATTTGCTTCTGTCAGTAAGAGAAAAATACCAAAAGCACAGATTGCTTGACCCTGTGTAATATGTAAAAGATCTGGGTTACAATTAACCCCACGATAGTTTCTGCCTTGCACCCTATTTAATATATGAACTATTTTAAGAGATTTTGAAAACAGTTCTTCCATAAAATAACATGCACTGATAATACATGCTAATAATAAAACCAGGCACATTCAAATAAACTTAAGTTTTATTTTGACTTCAAGCAAGTTATGTTTAGCTAGAAGATATGTCTTGATTCTAGTAGAAGACCAAATATGGGAATCAGATGCCTTTGAGACATTTCTTGGGTAAAGGTTGCAGTTGGGGAGGGGAAACCACACATTTAATGTGTTTGTAAAAGTGTGTGTGTTAAGGAAGGGGTTCAGACAGGGTAGTCTGAGGGTCTCGTCTTCATCCACAACAGCATTACATTTCATAGTACACCCCCTCCTCTCTCTGGCGTCATTGCGGGTGGACTTCATCCCCTCATCTGACAAGCAAAAGCTCTGTTATTTCTCTCTCTGCCTCAGGTTTCCCCTTAGTTCCCTGTCAGTACAGACACCCAAAGCACAAAGGGAAGAATGGAGGCCATTAAGAAAAAGATGCAGATGCTTAAGGTGGATAAGGAGAATGCCATCGACCGGGCGGAGCAGGCTGAATCTGATCAGAGAGCTGCAGAAGAAAAGTGTAAACAGGTGAGTGCTGGATGCGGGCCCAGATACAAAATTTCAGTTGAAAAGACTAAAATCTTCTTTCAATGACGAGAGAAACAACTCTTACAGTATATTTAAGTACAGTATCATCATGCTACAGTGATGTGTCAGTTGGTATTACTTTGCTACATTGATATATAGCACGGGACACATGCTTGGAGATGAGTGTTACTTGCGATCTCCATCGATACTATTTAAAGCATCCCAAATGCCCCTTATGTGCAAAGCTGTACGATGTGCAAACTTTTAACTGCACAGTAATGTTTTTTGACATGTAGAGACCTGGTTGTGGCTTCATTTTAGATTTCCCAGAGATTCCTTCAATCACCAAAACCCAACAGGGAATCATTGAGGGCAATAGAGACAACCAGAAATAATCCAGAACCGTTACAGCTGTCCGTTGGGCTTGTTTACAGGTCTCTGGAGAACCATATCTTATTATTCTAAAAACTAGAACATGCCTGTGTTATAAACATTTCATGATCCTTTTGATAATTTTAGTGAGCTTTATTTGTTTTCCAATTAAAACTCAAAATGATACATTATGAGCTACATTATGATTTAATGTAACACTCATGTGATGCATTTCCAATTAAAACTTGATATTATGAGATGGGACTTGATTTTAATAATCAAGAACCGTTCAGATGGTAAAATTATCTCTATGACTTGGTTAAAAAATGGTTGAAAAACAAAAGGTCAGGGTGATGTCAACCGCACAAGAAAGCTGTTTAAGAGGCGGAGCAAGTACAAAAGTATGCAGACTAGGGTCACAAGAGATACCGAAATTAGCACAATATCACAATCGTTCGCAATAACTAATTTATTTTAAAGGCGGGGTGCATGATTTTTGAAAAACACTTTGGAAAAGGGAGTTGGGCCAAATACCAAAACACACTTGTAACCTATCAGCAGTAAGGGGCGTGTCTACCTGGGTTGCGTATGCGTGGGTCTATCAAAAGAATGTCCAGATTCTATTGGGGTAGGGGCCTGTTTGTTTGGGTGATTTCAGATATCAACATTATCTAAAGCATTACCTTTAATGCTTTAAAAAGTACAGTCAAAGTTTTAGGTCGATAGCAAAAAGACTGGCGAGACAGAGAGTGCTTTCGTGTCCCAGAAAGAATGTGAAACACGTATATTGATATATATTTTTTTGTTTTTAAAAGGATAGTTCACTTTAAAATGAAAATCTGTCATCATTTACTCAACCTACATGTTGTTCTAAACCTGTATGATTTTTTTTCTTCTCATGAACACAAAAAATATATATTTTGAGAAATAATGGTAAACACACAGCAGTAAGTGACCTTTGACTTCCATAGTAGGAAAAAATATTTTGGAAGTTAAATGACTAAGAAAATACCATCATTGATAAATAATGGTAAGCACACTGTTAACGGTACCCATTAAATTCCATCATGTTTTTTTATTCCTACTATGGAAGTAAATGATCACTTACTGCTGTGTGTTTACCATCATTTCTCAAAGTATCTTCTTTTGTGTTCATCAGAAAAAAGAAATTCATACAGGTTTAAAACAACATGAGTAAATGATGACAGAATTTTCCTTTTAAAGTGAACTATCCCTTTAAATCCATTTTATTATTTAAACTGATTTTACAAACATTTATACATTATATATCGCATTATTAATCAAGTTTTTGAATGTGGCATTATCTTCAATACCGTGAAGTCCTTATGCAGACTTTTTAATAGAATGACTCGCGTCAATAAATCATACAACAATTAGAGCAAGTGCTGAAAATATTATATATTATAATGTCCCGCATATGAGACAGACCTTGAAACATGACATTACAATGTCTAAACAACCTGATGCAGCATGAGAAACAGCTGTCAAGCATTATATTTTTGTCATGTTACACTGACGGGATCTAAGTGAAGATTCTCAAAAATTTCCAGGGCTTTAAAATTTTATTTGACAAACAGAATTCCAGTTCAAATGGACAAAGACAAATCCACCTTACATATGTACATAAATCTGCTTTCAACAGTCTCATAATTACATTAAACAGTGGCAGATGGCACTACTGTTTAACTTTCATCTCAATCAGCAGCTGCGCAGACAAAAATATCAGTCTCCGCGGACAGATTCACTGATCACAGCCTAATAATGCTAAGCTGTGTGTAGATATTTAAGGCCTGGTGGAGTTATGTAGTTTGTGCAGATGGGCCTTTTAGCATTTACACAGCTATCAACACATCAACATACTGGAAAATGAGTGTGCTCAGACAATGATATCATTTTAATGTTCAGAAGGATGTGCCCTAAAGAATAATGTTTATTTGTATAGCATCTTTCAAGAACCCAATGTCGCTTCACAAAATGATACAATCATTAGACAAGCAATAATACAATCAATTGTCAAACAATAACCTAACAATGCAATAGCAACCATTCAGATTATCCTAGCAACCACCTAACATCCTAGCATTACCATAGCAACCACATAGAACACAGTAACAAATGCTGAGCTACACCTTAGCATCCTCCAGCTGCCTTGCAATGACCTAAAATACCATAGCAACCACCAAGGAACACCTTAGCAACTGTTAAGTTTACCTGGAAACAGTTTATTAACATCTGTGGATCTGTTTTTGTCACTGTATTAGCTGGAAGACGAGTTGATTGCTTTGCAGAAGAAACTAAAGGGAACAGAAGATGAGCTGGACAAATATTCTGAAACTCTCAAAGACGCTCAGGAGAAACTGGAACAATCTGAGAAAAAGGCAGCAGATGTAAGTATTTAAGCACCGCACGCTATTTATAATTAAATGTGACTCTCAAAACCAGTCATAAGGGTCAATATGTATGGTTTGTTAGGATAGGACAATATTTAACTGAGATACAACTATTTGAAAATCTGAAATCTGAGGCTGCAAAAAATCTAAATATTGAGAAAATTGCTTTTAAAAGGGTTAGTTCACCCCAAAATCAAAATTTTATGATAAATCACTTACCCTTGTTTTGTTCTAAACCACCAAGTCCTTCGATTGTCTTCAGAACACATTTTTAAGATATTTTTGATGAAAACCAAGAGGCGTGTGACTGTCCCATAGACAGATTGGTTTATACTATTTTTTCTGATTTATTCTTTTATATTTTCTGATTTCTAAACCATTGTCACCTGCCATTAGGGTTAGAGTTGGGTTTGGGTAAGGATGTCATTTTATGAAAATCTAACCCTAAACTGAAGCGACAATGGTAAGAAAATAGGAAAAAACAGTTGAGTAACCAATCTGTGAAAATGACATGGAAAAGAAAGTCTGTGGTACGGCCACGGAAAAATGCGGAGATCTGTGACAATGCCACGGAAAAATTTGCAAACTATTCTGTGACTTTACCACGTGATATGTTTACCTAAGGCCATCGTACGTGCTCGTTCCTAGGTGCACATGTGCACTTTTTAGGTGTATATGTGTAGTGAGCTACAGTTTCAGCCATTCATTGAAGCTTGCGTTCTCACCATTTTTTTTTTCAAAATGTCTGAGGGTCGCAAGAGAAAAAGTGTCTACAAATGGTATGACAAGAAGAGAAAGGTCTCTGAAGAAAGAAACACGTGAAACTATCGTGAAACTATCGCGCACGTACGTGAAATTACCGCGTTTAGTTTCGCGTGCTCACATGAAACTTTTGCATGTGCACGTGAAACTATCGCGTGAGCACATGAAACTAAACTTTACATTTTTTTACTCCAATGTCACCTTAGGGGCTCGGTATGTGTGCGCAAAGAAAACAAAACAAACCATTTAATTCAACAATTTGTTTTTCTTCTTGGTCGTTCAGTGCACGTTCACGAGCAGATGCAACGTTTTGTTTCTTTTTATTTAAGCCATTATGCAAACTTTGTAAACAATACTTAAACAGCTTGTTTAAATGCACAAATTACTTGCCAGCGACGCGCATTCTATGTCTGTATGCTGGCAACTACATCAGCATGTGACGTCAGCAAAATGCGCGGTAGTCTGCTCGTGAACGTGCACTGAACAACCAACAAATTGTCCGATAAAATTGTTCATATTGTTATCTTTGCTCACAAAAGTGTTCTCGTCGCTTCATAATATTATTATTGAACTACTGATGGCACATGGACCTTTTTGGTGATGTCTTTCATTCTTTTCTGGTCTTGATTGTGAAAATTAAACTGCAGTCTATGGGACTGTTACAAGCCTCCCAGTTTTTATCAAAACTAAATCATAAACAAAAGTGTTAAGAACAACATATGGGTAAGTGATTTATGATAAAATTGTAATTTTGTAGTTAACCCTTTAAGTTGTCCAAGTAAAGACTTAGCAACACATATTACTAATGATAAATATATTTTTAATATATTTACGGTAGGAAATGTACAAAATATCTTCATGGAACATGATATTCATATCCTAATGATTTTTGGCATTAAAAATGCGATAATTTTGACCCATACATTGTATTTTTGGCTATTGCTACAAATAAACCAGTGCTACTTATGACGGTCCACGGTCACAAATCATTTCTCTTGAAAGACCATTGTTATAAAAAAAATTGGTTGTTGAAAACATTCTGCTGTTACAAAAAAAAGGATGATGATAGACTGTATGGAGGAATAATTTCCTAGTGAATTCTTAAAGGTATTGCGGAGAATTTTCTTTTTCCGGGTGGATCATCAAGACAATTGGTCCTCCTAGTTGTCAATCAGGAGTGTTGCGCAATTGCATTTTTTTTAAAAGTGAAGAAGGCGGTTCTTTTCTTAAATTCGAGAAAATCCTCCGCTATACCTTTAAGTAGTTTTTAAGCAAATTGTCACTTGGAGTCCTTATTCAATTAAAGCCCAACATCAAAAACAGCTATCACCGTAATTGCATCCTCACAGGTTTCAAATGCATGTGGCACCAGAGTAAATCTTTGCACCTGGCTCCGATGGGAAGGTTCAGACAAATTGTTCCCATTCCAGCGCCAAAGATGCCTTAATCACAGTGAAAGCATGTCGGCAACTCTACGTGAAAAAAAACTTGGAAGATAAAGTTTCCCGCATTCCTCTCCGGCTACTGCTGACAGCCCTGAATAAATGTCTTTCCCACTCATTCTGATACGGGACGCCCAGAGACGTCCAACGTTCTCAGTCTAGAATTTACTAGCGAAGGCTCACTTGAATTTATCAGAGTTTTTTTACTGTAACAACCTCAAGAGTCCTGGCTCTCGTGCAGAGGAAATGGATATTTAAAGTGAGAACCACCTCTGAAACCCACAGGGAGACAAATTAAGCCACAAAGCATGCGAGCCAGACCTGCACAAACGCAAAACATTAAAAACCGTCTGGATGTGACGTCTCTCTCGCTGCAGGGCTTGCATTCTTTTAAATGGTGAGAGAGATTAAACTTCATAAAGGAACAGATTACCTTTAATGATAAAATGTATTCACTTTCATGTCATTCCAAACACATATGAACAAATTCTTTGTTATGTGGATATCACACAAAAAAACAAATATTCATGGACCGGTTTTCTTTATAACTAAGCATACAGTGAGAAACAAATATTAAATAAATTTGTTTGACCTATGCATTTTTGGCTTCAAGCATCACAAAGTTAAATAAGTAACATGCTCAAACTCTACTGGAATCAATTGCAAATCAAGCTATGCAAAATACAGAATGTTAAAAATATTTTATAACTTTAACAAAGATGTTATAAGAATCAAAACTCAATATAAATGTTGGATATGTCGGATAATCTGATAAATGTAGTACTTGTACATTGCAGTACACTGTAATCTCTTAAACCTGTGTACTTTAGTATCTCTATACAAAGCAATAATATGCTTCTACTCACTACCACACATACATACAGTATACATACACACACACAAGCACGCAGCCCAGGAATGTAAGGAATTCAACTAAGGCAAACAATGAACTCTGTACGCATGAGTTTAATGCCTCCAACTTTCTGAGACCCTTCCACTGGGGGGAGAACACAGACGTTCACATACCCCTGCCATCTGCAGCTCATTTAAACCTATGAAATACTCCCACATATGCTGAAATTTACTAACCACAAAAAAAGGCATTGCAGTAACTATATTTCAATACTTTTATTAGATCACACTTATTCAGGGCTGTCATGGATTGTGTTTTACTGTGATTTTACCATGGTTAGAGGACGGTTGGTGGAGTGCCTAAACCCCCTTATAATGGTCCCTTAAAATAGTTCACCCCAAAATAAAACATTTCTGTCATCATCCTCATATTGTTTCAAATCTGTAAAAAAATGTGTTTGCTAACCACAAAGGAAGATGTTTATTTTGAGCAATTTCTTTAACCAAACCAAAAGTTTAGGCGCACATTTGTCTTCCATGACATTATTTCCTAATATGGGAGTCAATGGTGCTCCTAAACTGTTTCACCATTGTGTTTTAGATAGACCTACTATCAGGACATTTGTATTACTTTAATGGGTATAGTAAAAAGTGTATTTAATTCTATTATAATCTTTATGTAAGGAATAATTGAAGGCGGACTGTTGAATTATTTATAAATAATGCACACCCAAGTAATTGTAATGGACCGGAGTCAATTATTCCATTTACAATGGTTACCACAGACTGTGGTGGTTTATTTAAAACATTTGACATGTATTGAAAAATAATACATCCCATGACACATTTCTTAACCAATCATAATAAAGCATTCAACAGCCGCGTGGCATAAACTTTATATAAATTGAGATTTCAAAACCTTTTATTGACTTTTTGTTATTTACTGTTAGAATTAACTTTGCTGCTATGAGTCAAAAGAGTCGCCATATTGGAGAGGGCAAGACCGAGAGCCCTGCAGTTTTTCTGGATTAAAAGCACAATAACGTTTACATTTCTCAACTGATTTTAATGGTTTACGATGTGTGTGACCTACAAAAACACTTTGTTTCCAGTTATTTAAAATCTTGATTGTAAGCTTTGAAAAATTATTAAAGGTGCAGTGTTTAAATTTTAGCGGCATCTAGTGGTGAGGTTGCGAATTGCAATCAACGGCTTAGTCCGCTGCTCACCCCTCACTTTTGAAACACATAGAGAAGCTACGGTAGCCACCACCGGACAAACATGTCATCGTCGGAGACAACTTAGTAAAAAAATTGTCCGTTAAGGGCTTCTGTAGAAAATGGCGTCACAAAATGGCGACTTCCACGTAAGGGGACCCTCTGTGTATGTAGATAAAAAGGTTTCTTTCTAAGGTAATAAACACATAACGGTTCATTATGAAAGGTCTTTATACACCCCTGATAATTTAGTTTTGTATACTATTTTGCATTTCTGTCAAGAGATGCTTCTACAAATTACACACTGCACCTTTAACACATCACGTTTACACCTGGTATTTAAATCCATCTCTTTTGTCCACTTTTGACCGCTTCTGTCCTGAATACTTTAAGGGGGTGGTCTGTGAGACTGTGGGTGAGTCTCTCTGCTTTCCTTTTAACGCGAGCGGGAGTAATGACGAGTTTATATGGACGCGAACTAATATTATGTCAGAGTCCACTGCTTGTTTAGCAAGTAAACATGTTGCACAGTGTTTTGTATGTGTAAATGTTAAAGCTTTATCTGAATTTTCAGCGCAATTGATGAAATATAGGATCGCGCAACTTTCACACGCTTTCAAAATGAAACTACGGAGATCAGCTGCTTTAGTTTTATCAATGAAAGGCTAAAAATAACGCTGTGTTTGAATTTCATCAGCTCATTTGCATTTTAAAGGACACACCCAAAACGGCACATTTTGCACACACCTACAAAGTGGCAATTTTAACATAGAATAAATTATTTATATGGTATTTTGAGCTAAAACTTCACATGTGTGATCTGAGGACACCAAAGATTTATTTGACATCTTAAAAAAAGTCTTGTGCCATGGCCCCTTTAACAAAAGTTTTACACGTTTTGTCCAAAAATGTGATCTTCACATATAAACACAGCGTCCAAAATTCACAAAAGTCACTCCATGAACTGTGATACTCGCGCTTTTGCGGAGAGCAGTACCCGATTGGTCTTCTTTAGTGGACTTATTTGAATACTGGATTGTGATTTGTCTCTTATGATGAATGAATTTGCATACCGAGTTGTGATTGGTCTCATGTCATGCATCTATTTAACCTTTGATGGCCACCTGCATAAACGGTGACGCGTTTTAATGTTTGCTGTACGCAGCCTTTCATAGCGTCAACAAAGGCAAAGCTGAGCTAATGTGCAAACTTTACGTTTTCGAAAACATTAACAGTATTGTACAATTACTGTTATTTATCTACGGAAAAGCAAATATCTCTGAAACTTCGCCATGCTTGAGCACTGCTATATCTACCCAAAGTTAAATTATTCCCATGCGGTGATTTACAGTGAGTTTTTAGGATGTTACTCACCCACCAGTGGTCATTCATAAGGAATAGCCTACCAAATATGTCCAGCAGTCAGCACATAATTGTTGCAAAAGTCAAGCAGGAAGACCACCCCCTCATTCACGTCTGATGTCATCTGAAACCAGCATCTTCTTCCTGGGATTGGACTTTCTTACGCATTCCTGTCCTTTCCCAGGATCTGCAACTCAGAAGTCAGCGACGAGCAAATGGGAACGAAGTTTGCGACGTTTTTACAAACGCAAAGACAAATCTAACCCCGATCTGCAGGCTACAAAACTCTTTGTAAGTTTTGCGAGTTTGTATATTGCGCAGCTGATCGGTATATCGTTTTGGAGATGTCTATAAACTCACTGGAGTCGGTGAAGAGGAAGATCCAGTCCCTGCAGCAGCAGGCGGATGATGCCGAGGACAGAGCTCAGGATCTACAGAGAGAACTGGACAATGAACGAGGTCTGCGAGAGAAAGTGAGAGATACATCTTTGTCTAATCCTCACAAAACACGTTATCTCTTTTGTTAATATTACACTTAGCGTATTTCAAAGTTCATTGAAGTTAATATATGAGAGGCTGGGGCTTGTTGTCACATGGGTTCTGCAAAACGTGAAAACTTTTTAGATTTTTATTCAAAAGTCAGATTACAGGCTTTTTTTGTATGTATTTTATCATGTTTGTATATATTTACACTTTTATTTACAATATATGTTGCCCTAAACAATAGTTTATGTCCATGCTTGTGCTTTGGATAGTATATTATATATCAAAAGGCTTTTCTTCCTCAAATCAGTGCCAACATAAAGCAGTACAACTTACCCCATGTAATGTCTCAATGTATTAAATTAACTATATATTTTCTGGGCAAAAATAGTTCAATTATTTTTATGCAGATAAAACTTTAAAATATGTACTACTATTTACTCATTAGTAGGGCTGTCAAGCGATTTCTCTTGATTCATTGAATACAAAATAAAAGTTTGTGTTTGCATAACATTTGTGTGTGTGTGTGTGTGTGTGTGTGTGTGTGTGTGTGTGTGTGTGTGTGTGTGTGTGTGTGTGTGTGTGTGTGTGTGTGATGTGTGTGTAATTATTATGAATATATAAATACACACACACACACACACACACACACACACATATACATGTAAACATGTGTTTAATATTTAATTTTAGAATAAAATACAAATATTTTATTATTATTTATATACAAATATAAATAAATATATATTCACATGTATATGTTTCTTAAACGCATACATGAATGTGTGGGTATAATAATTGCATACAGTACGTACACATAGGATGCAAATACAAACTTTTATTTTGTATGCGATTAATCAATATTAATCGTTTAACAACCATACACGAAAATGTATTAAAACGTTTTAAAATAAACATACCTATGTTATAGAGCAGAATGGGTTAAATTAACCATGGTTTTACCACAGTTAAAACCAAAAAAATCATGATTACTGTAGTAAAACCATGGTTTTGCTAGTAGTAATCAATTACACAAAAATACATGGTTACTATACTTTTACCTCAAAAAAAAAAAAAAAAAAAAAACGGTTATTTTTTGTAAGGGAACAGGGGTCCCTTCAGAAAGTCCCCACAACATTTCAAGAAAAAGGACAAAGCAAAAATTGTGAACGTCTTCTGTTTATCCAATTATTTAAGTCTGTAAACAGTTTGGTGTCTTTGTTAAATCACAATTACTTTTTATCTAACAGAATTTAACCGATTCTTCATACAAAATATGGAAAATAGATATACATTTTAGTGAGGTCCCTCACTAAAGGTTCATTATATGTCGGGTCCCCATCATAAATTATAAAAACCCAGAGTAACGGTTAGCTCTGGTATTCCCAGTTTTCTGGTGTAAAAAGGCTTCAGGCAACCAGGTCTTAAATCATGTAAAATATAGTCTGTCAGCCTCTCATATGATGGGTTTGGAAAACCTTTATTGTAAGCTTTAAAGCGTGGTTTCTTGTAAAAATTTGGAACGTGTAAAATTCCCAACCATGTTTTTTTCTAGGGCTGCAAGATACAGTATATCTAAATTATCAAAATATCGCAAATTTGAATATTGCAAGGGGCAACCTTCCCATCTTTATCGTGAAGCCAACACAGAAGTGACTTAAACTACAATTTATCGACAGGCCGCTAGAGGGCCCATGTTAAAATGCCCAACTTTACAGCAAAAAATAATATGTTTACAATCTGGTACAAAAAGTGTTTTTGGTCTTTATAGCTAATTTTGCCCTTCATGACAACTGTGAGGGTGGCACATTTTTTTGTAACTCATTTGTTTAAACTATATTAAGCCTTAAAGTTCTGCATAATTAAGGGCGTGGCCACTTGAGTGACAGGTGAACTGACACTGCTGTCACTACCATCGAGCTATACAGGCGTGGTTTGGTTTCAGCACTTCAGCTTCACCCACGTCCCTGTGACACGATGACAACTATTGGCTTCAAAAAAGCTCTTTATAAACACTAGGTCCATAATTTTTTACAGTCCATGATTGCAATACAGCCCTAGTGCAGCCCTCGTTTTTTTTTCTTTTTTTCTGCTAGTTCAGGTCTGTTTTATGATGGGCATGTTTCTTTGTATGGCAATGTTTTGTGATTAGTGAACAAGCAAATGTCATGTTATGATTTGACGAAGCTGAAGGGAACAGGCAGAATTTGGCCATGTGGGAGGGTGTACAAAGCAGCTTTATTTAAGCATGTTTGGTTTCTTAACTGATGAAACAGACCGCTAATACACCACCACAGCAGCGCCTTTCCTGGAATCCGCTGTCCACAGGAAGCTGGGGATGTGACACCTATCGCGTACTTTACCTCTTCTCTTCCTGTGCTCTTCATTACTGTGTGCTTTCACACAGCTCTTGTATCTCTTTGAAATACTCAACTTGAATGTCTTGTCCTCCATATGGTTTTGCACCAGTAGACTTACAACCGAGATGTGATGATCTGAAGTGTTTGTGCATTTGCACACCAGGGGGCCTGGAGAAAATCCTGTGATCTGGCTTATCCCCTTGATCTTATACGTTACAGACACAGCAAAACGTCCACTGAAATGTTTGCCAGTAGATTTGCTTTGAGCCGATCCACTTACCACCCCTCCCACTGTCTCTGTGTCTCATGAGTAATTCTCTGTTGAAGCTATTCTGTCTCCATATAATGTGTGTTTCCCACGGTAAATCAAAAGTTAATTTGGAGAATGTGATGGAATGTAGTGTGCATGTCAAGTGATAATATTTTAGGCCTAAACGTTTAATCCAGATGGCAAATCTTGTTGCGTTATTATAGTTTATTCAATGATTTTTCTTAAGCAATATTTTTCATTTATAGGGAAACATTTAATGTTAGCTCTCACCATTTCATCTAACAGTTATAAAGGACAAATTGTTTTGCTAAAAAAGATTTTGCTTTTGCTCTGATCAGATGCATGATATTCCATACACAATGTCATGGCAATTTGTAAGTTTTTTATGAGATGGTTAATTCGAATGAATTCATGAATTTTGTATAATTCCTCTATTTTTGCCAAGTGCATAAAGTCAGCATGCCTTTTAGCCAATTCTGCTAACAAGTTGGTGTGGCATTTAATGGACTCTGACAACAAATCGGTGTGCCGTATAGAATTCTGCCAACAAATTGATGTGGTGTTTAGCGGATTCTGCCAACAAATCTATTTACTGTTTAGCAGATTCTGACCACAAATCGGTGTGTCATTTGGCAGATTCTGCAACAAATCAATTTGGCATTTAGCGGACTCTGCCAACAAATCAATGCAGTGTTTAGCAGATTCTGCTGTTTAGCGGATTCTGCCGTTTAGCAAATTCTGCCATCAAATTGGTGTGGCATTTAGCAGATTCTGCCAACAAATCTATTTGCTGTTTAGCGTATTCTGCTGTTTAGCAGATTCTTACCACAAATCGGTGTGGCATTTAGGCGATTCTGCCAACAAATTGGTGTGGCATTTAGCAGATTCGGCCAACAAATCGGTGTGGCATTTAGCAGATTCTGCCAACAAATCTATTTGCTGTTTAGCGTATTCTGCTGTTTAGCAGATTCTTACCACAAATCGGTGTGGCATTTAGGCGATTCTGCCAACAAATTGGTGTGGCATTTAGCAGAATCTGCCAACAAATCGGTGTGGCATTTAGCAGATTCTGCCAACAAATCTATTTGCTGTTTACCGTACTCTGCTGTTTAGCAGATTCTAACCACAAATCGGTGTGGCATTTAGGCGATTCTGCCAACAAATTGGTGTGGCATTTAGCAGATTCTGCCAACAAATCGGTGTGGCATTTAGAAGATTCTGTCAACAAATCGGTGTGGTATTTAGCAGATTCTGCCAACAAATTGGTGTGGCATTTAGCAGATTCTGCCAACAAATTGGTGTGGCATTTAGCAGAATCTGCCAACAAATCGATGTGGTGTTTAGCGGATTCTGCCAACAAATCTATTTGCTGTTTAGCGTATTCTGCTGTTTAGGAGATTCTGACCACAAATCGGTGTGGCATTTTGCAGATTCTGCCAACAAATCGATTTGGCATTTAACGGATTCTGCCAACAAATCAATGCAGTGTTTAGCAGATTCTGCTGTTTAGCGGATTCTGCCGTTTAGCAAATTCTGCCATCAAATTGGTGTGGCATTTAGCAGATTCTACCAACAAATCTATTTGCTGTTTAGCGTATTCTGCTGTTTAGCAGATTCTTACCACAAATCGGTGTGGCATTTAGGCGATTCTGCCAACAAATCGGTGTGGCATTTAGCAGATTCTGCCAACAAATCTATTTGCTGTTTAGCGTATTCTGCTGTTTAGCAGATTCTTACCACAAATCGGTGTGGCATTTAGCAGATTCTGCCAACAAATTGGTGTGGCATTTAGCAGAATCTGCCAACAAATCGGTGTGGCATTTAGCAGATTCTGCCAACAAATCTATTTGCTGTTTACCGTATTCTGCTGTTTAGCAGATTCTAACCACAAATCGGTGTGGCATTTAGGCGATTCTGCCAACAAATTGGTGTGGCATTTAGCAGATTCTGACAACAAATCAGTGTGGCATTTAGAAGATTCTGTCAACAAATCGGTGTGGTATTTAGCAGATTCTGCCAACAAATTGGTGTGGCATTTAGCAGATTCTGCCAACAAATCTATTTGCTGTTTACCGTATTCTGCTGTTTAGCAGATTCTAACCACAAATCGGTGTGGCATTTAGGCGATTCTGCCAACAAATTGGTGTGGCATTTAGCAGATTCTGCCAACAAATCGGTGTGGCATTTAGAAGATTCTGTCAACAAATCGGTGTGGTATTTAGCAGATTCTGCCAACAAATTGGTGTGGCATTTAGCAGATTCTGCCAACAAATTGGTGTGGCATTTAGCAGAATCTGCCAACAAATCGATGTGGTGTTTAGCGGATTCTGCCAACAAATCTATTTGCTGTTTAGCGTATTCTGCTGTTTAGGAGATTCTGACCACAAATCGGTGTGGCATTTTGCAGATTCTGCCAACAAATCGATTTGGCATTTAGCGGATTCTGCCAACAAATCAATGCAGTGTTTAGCAGATTCTGCTGTTTAGCGGATTCTGCCGTTTAGCAAAGTCTGCCATCAAATCGGTGTGGCATTTAGAAGATTCTGCCATCAAATCGGTGTGGCATTTAGGAGATTCTGCCAACAAATCGGTGTGGCATTTAGCAGAATCTGCCAACAAATCGATGTGGCGTTTAGCGGATTCTGCCAACAAATTAATGTGCTGTTTAGCGGATTCTGCTGTTTAGCATAGTCTGACAACAAATTAGTGTGGCATTTAGCAGATTCTGCCAACAAATTGGTGTGGCATTTAGCAGATTCTGCCAACAAATCGGTGTGGCATTTAGCGGATTCTGCCAACAAATTGATGTGGTGTTTAGCGGATTCTGCCAAGGATTCTGCCAACAAATCAATGCAGTGTTTAGCAGATTCTGCTATTTAGCAGATTCTGACAACAAATTGGTGTGGCATTTAGCAGATTCTGCAAACAAATCGTGTGGCATTTAGCAGATTCCGCCAACAAGTCGATGTGGTATTTAGCGGATTCTGCCAACAAATCAATGCAGTTTTTGACGGAGGTGGCTCCTTGCGGCTTTTTGCATCTGAGCTCCTCCTATTCAGATGGCTAGAAATCTCAGTTGCTCAAGTCACACTTGAGAGATTTCAAAGAGGTATAATTTATTTTCCATGGGACATCGTAAAGACAAACATCTGGCTTTCTTATAACTTCACAGCACCATCATTTCTATGAGGTTTTTTCATCTAGAGCAATCAAGACTAATAATACCTCTCTCAATAGCATCACTTCTCTATGCTTACAGTATGCCCTCCACTTACCATGCCAACTGCAATGGAAATACAGTTGTGTGAGAGGCAGGAAGATTGTTGGAAAATATTTTGAACTCAACATAAATACAGTTTATTTAGTTAGTGTGCGTTGTGAACATTGTTTCATGTCGACTAGCACTCCCTGTATGCCATTACAGAATAGACAGGCAGGACAAAGTTGAATTCAACCACACAGTCCAGTATGAAGTGCAGACAGAGGCGCTTTGTTAGACAGAACCGGCAAACGGGTTTATTCTGGCTCTATATCTAGACAAACTGTATTTCCCTATAGATGAATAGATGAATGTTAAATGTTAGTGTTGGAACTGTACAGTATATTGACGTTTTAAACTATGTAATGTGGTAAGCCAAACAAAACTGAAAATATGTGTGAATTAGATTTTATCTCATGGGATAAATATTGTTATTTTTATTCTGATTTGATGTAGTCTTTAAAGAGTCATAATGATATGATAATCTCATGCGTCTTTCAGTACCTTATATGGCGTGAGGCATGCAGGCTGCATGAATTCATTGTAACAGGAAGGGGGCGTTGCCAAAGCAAACATCTCTCTTTCAAATGAGTAAAACTGAAAGAATGAACCTTCAAACCATCTCTGATTCTATTGATATGACTTGTTTTGCTCTCCGCACTCAGTTTATGATTATTTTATAATGATCCTGTCCATGATTCTTTAATAGGGTCAGTTGTTAGTGGCACTGCAGATGTGTAAGTATGTAAAAGAGAAAAGGAAAGAGACAGTCAGACAGCAGATGTTTGCTCTTATCTCAGGAAGTTGCTGATTCAGGAACCGCTGATGACCTTAAAATGGTCATTAGGTTTTGTCTGTTGCAATGAAACTGAATCTCACATTTGAAAGTCATACTCATGATGGCAAATACTCTCAAATGTGATTCACTTACATCTTACGCTTAAGAATAAATGAACGGCACATGTTCAGTGGGGTTAGACAAAGTAAAATTAAATGTGAAGTACAGCATGCGTCTTTGACGGCACCGATTCACTTTTACTGGGTCTCTGATTGTTTTGGATAATCTGTGGAATTGGATGTAAATATGGTAAAATCTGGTAAATGGAAAGAAATGTGTTTGCAATCTAGCCAAAATCTATTATCTGTATACCGCTGTTTCACTGTCCTAAAAACGGGCTGATGTCTTCCTTGTTCTATGAAGTCCCTCCTTAAGAAATACGTAACGAGTTCTGATTGTGTAGTTTGTTTAGTGTGTTGTGATTCAACAGCAGCTTAGCTTGTCGTTAGCTTAGCTTGTCGTTAGCTTAGCTGGCGACTGACGTATTCCTGTGGCGGAGTTTAGTCAAAAAACTGTTCTACTGACGTCATTAAAGCAGGAAGTAGAGGGCTGTAGTCCAAACCGGCAACATTACACACTCCGTGTGTCTCAATCAGCTCCCTTTTTCAGTAGTCAGGGCACTGATCAGGGAGTCGGCCATTTTAAGGGCTGTCTTAATCGCAAAATCCGTCCAGTGCACTGGAACGTTCGTTCCCTAAAAATTCCCATAATGCAACGCAAAAGCCAGTGAGCATCGATGGTCCCTATGTTCCCTTACCGGAAATCACGTGACCTTTTCTGAAGCTCGCCAACCGAACATCACGTGATCCAACTCAATAAACTTTATGAAATGTGACAGAACTTTTATAAAGACAAACGTTTGTTTTAGTTTGAAATATAAACACTCATCGGTACACAGTAAGGAACCACAATCTACTCAATATTTAAAATAATAGTATTTATTTAAAATTGTAAAAAAATATACATTTAAAATGTAATTATATTCCTCCAATTTTATGCATGGATATGTAAGCGAATAATGACATCGTTTTTCAAAAAGGACTGTTTAAAATTAAGTCAGAGATATGTTGGTTTTGCCGGTTGTTGATGAGTAACAGCTGTGAATGATGACAACGCGCTTAAGCAGCCACGTGACAGAAAAATAAGTGAACATTGTCCCAATGTCAAGTGAGCTAGGGTCCTTACCAGTGCCCGAACCTGTGTACACAATATACTGATTCACGACCTCGGGAGCTAGGGAATGAATTGAGACACAGGGACTAACTAGGGTTTCAAAAATGGGATCAGGAAGAACGTGACCTTAAAAATTCAATTAATGTTGGTTGGTGCTTTGGTGCATGCTTTATTCCCTAGGATTGAACCAGCAACATTCAGGTTTCCAGTCGTGAACTTCAACCACTTTACTTAACATCCACCTGCCATTTGTTTCTCTTTTTGTACAGGCAGAAGGTGAGGTGGCATCGTTGAACCGCAGGATCCAGCTGGTGGAGGATGAACTGGACCGGGCTCAGGAGAGACTGGCCACCGCTCTCCAGAAACTAGAGGAGGCTGAGAAAGTGGCTGATGAGAGTGAGAGGTCAATATATATATATATCAGATAATCCTTGCAAACAGTGATGTTTTACAGTACCAATGATTTTGGTATAATGTACCACGGCACTTATTGATCACCATTTTCATTAAACTCTCAAAACAAAGATACAAAAGCTGTCACTAGGACTGTAAAAAGCTCCTAATATTTACCATTTATGTACAGATATGTACCTTTGAGGTTTACTTTTTTGAAAGTGTATCACCCTTTGTACCTATAAATACCCATTTGATATTTGATACCCATAAAATGTTTAGACAAACTATAGCTCATTCAAAACTATTAAAGAGCATGTAATGTCCGATGTACGTTTTTACATTTCCTTTGATGTGTAAGTGTGTATTAGTACAATAACGTTATGCAAAAGGTACAACCCCCAAAGTAAACGATGACGCGAGTTATCATCTCCAACGTAAATCTAATTTCTACAACAAACACACAGATTGGTCCCTTTCACACATACAGTCTTTACAGGTAATTTACTGGTAAATTGCAGTTAACAGATCATGTGTGAACAGAACCTTTCCGGTAAATCAGTGCTCCCAATTTACCAGTAAGACAGGTTGTAAGATTACCAGTAATTTACCAGTAAGCGCTATGTGTGAACGAAAATTATAGGATTACCGGCATTTAGAACGGACGACGTCAGACCGTGCTGACAGCTTCGGGCCAATCATAGCGTTTTAATACAGATGACGCGTTTACCCCCGCACTGTTTACGGACGTTTCCACACACATGCCGCTTGAAAGTTGAGCACACCTAAAGTTTACGTCCACATTTCTTCACCAAAGTTGTTTAAAACAGCTTACCGCCGAATTGCCGACGTCCTTAGCACGCCCTCTGTGAAGCCAACGTGCAAACAGTAGTGTTGTTAAAAATGCATTTTCGGTTTGACGTCGTCTCATTCAATGTTGTTTGGTCATGAGCAACTTCGCGACTGTTTACCACAGACGTGAAAACAGCAAAATACGGACCGTGGATATGAACGACGTGGATTGTTTACAAATACAACACTGAGCTCGCCGCGTGCTACAGGTACTTCCGCTTTCTCAATGAATTTACCGATATTTTGATACTGATGTGTGAATGATGTCTTACTGGTAAAATAACGGAACGCCACTGCGTGTGTGAACAGCACATTTTTGTATTTACTGGTAAATTCATTCTGGTAAATTCATGGTAATTTACCAGAATTACTGTGTGAAAGAGGCTATTGTATGCAACAGTTTACTTCCTGGGATTGGTGATGTAGTAAAGACCGACATTTTCATACTTCCTCCCGGTTGGACTCACAGCCGTTAACTCCTGTTAGCATTGCATTGTGAGCGAATCTTTCAAACATGGTAAGGAGCGTCACATTTCCTGCTGACGTCAAAAGGTATTCATGACAATCACAACGTACAGATTAGCTGGTCAATCAGGGACACAGGGCTTTTCAAATCTGTGCGTTTCAGGAAGGGAGTGAAATCTGGAGCTACAATAATGTACGGTATGTGAAAAATAATGTGTTTTTAACCGTAAACCACGTGAACACGTTATATTATACCAAATACACAAAATAACGTTGATTATTAGGAATAACACTGTAATTGTGAATTATGAGAATTACTAGTGACCAAAAGATTGTGGTCTGTCTGTGGGTGTACTTTCTTAGAGGCATAAAGGTGATTGAGAATCGTGCGATGAAAGATGAGGAAAAGATGGAGATTCAGGAAATGCAGCTCAAAGAAGCCAAACACATCGCAGAGGAGGCCGATCGGAAATACGAGGAGGTTAGACCCAGCAGTATCTATTTTTATTTTGTGTCTTTCTCTTTTGAAGTATTGCCTCCTGTATGAGTAATTTGTGTATTGAAGAGGTGTGTGTGGGTGTGTGTTGCAGGTCGCTCGAAAGCTGGTCATTTTGGAGGGCGAATTAGAAAGGGCAGAAGAGAGAGCAGAGATTGCTGAACTGTTAGTACATTCATACTGTGTCTTTAGCTAACCAGCTAGTTAATAGATTAAGTTACTGAGCCTTAATGAGCTGTTCTAAGTTCTTGTTTTAAAGTCAAAATTTTGTGCTATTTTTTTTCAAATTTATGTTTTTACATTTTGTTTTTTAGAAGTTTTAACAAAAGCTTGGTGTAATTAATAAACACGATAAAGGATTACAGTACATTCACACAGGACAAAGCATTAACACTTGATAGAAGGCTTGTTTGAAGCATGGCCAATAGCCAATCACAGTGGCCGCCAAACATGCTTCGGTCTGCCATAAACGTAATTGGCTGTCTCGGCAGGTTTTTGGATAAGGTGATCTGATTGGCTGACGCACGCATTGCCGTTTGAAAAAATGAGAAATGTTACATTTTTGTTGCGAGCAACAGCCGTGACGCGGCGCCAACGGATCCACAATTCAGTTCGGCAACGCATGACACCACCCATTAAAAGTGAATGGGAAGCGTCAACGCTTGTGCCTATGTGAATGTAACGTTTCTCCACTTTCATTTTTAAAAAATCCTGATAATTTACCCACCCTCATGTCATCCCAGATGTTTATGTCTTTCTTTGTTCCGTCAAAAAGAAATTAGTATTTTGGGGAAAACATTCCAGGATTTTTCTCCATACAGTGGAGCTCAACAGTTTACAGTTTCATTGCAGCTTTAAAGGGCTCTAAAACGATGCCAACCGAAACCAATATCGTCAAAAAGTACTTTTAAAGGTGCAGTGTGTAAATTTAAGCAGTATCTAGTGGTGAGGTTGCGAATTGCAACCAACGGCTCAGTCCACTGCTCACCTCTCGCTTTTGAAACGCATAGAAAACCTACGGTAGCCGGCACCAGACAAACATGTCATCGTCGGAGACAATTAAGTAAAAAAAGGTTTGTCCATTAAGGGCTTTTGTAGAAAAGTGTTGGCAAAAAATGGCGACTTCCATGTAGGGATGTTAACAATTAATCGATCTTCGATTAATTGTCGATAAGAATTAAATCGATAAAACTTAACGATTGTCGAAAAAGCAAGCACGTGTGTCCGGCGCCTGCGCAAAGCACATACACAGCTGGTGAAAAAACTAACCAAGCGCGAAGAAGTTAAACTAGCCATGATCACAATGATGCTCGATGCCAAACACACACTTGGGCTTTTTGTCCTCATTCGAGACGAGGCTGGCTGTTAACGTAACAAAATTGCATCCGCAGAGGATCTGAGAGGGTCCGATGCCGAAAATCTAAACACAGTTAGGATACTGAAAGCAAAGACCCTCTTCAGGGAAGCCTGCAAGATTAGCATAGCAGCGCTGCTAACGCTGCTTTACACAGGGAAGGCGTCCAGAAGCCGTTTTTAATAAACAGATTAAAATGAAAAAACTTAAATTCTGGCAAGAAACTGTTAAATGTAAACTGTAACTGACTGTCGTTACACTCTGAACTCCCGCAACATATATCATTGATCATCATCATGACTGGCTGAGGCGCTACACGCTAAACACTGTTGCGGGTTTTCTAATGGAAGGTTGAAGTCTTCATAATATAAGCATCTTTGCTAAAAGTACGCCGCAGGTCTAAAGCTGAGGTAACGACGGGAAAAGTGCCCTTTCGTGTGCTTCTTGGATATAATTACAACAAGCGGTGTATCGACGACTCAGAAAGCGAGGTGAACAACTAGAAAAATAACACTTGATGATAATGAAACTTTTATTTTGTCATGGATGCATCCGACTGTGCGGAGTGCCCGTTATGAGGCGGAGTTTACTGTGTCTATTAGTCATTATATTTCGTTACGAGATTAAATTGATGATTTTTATCAAAACACCAACTACATTGACTTATTTTACAATCCCACTAGCATATTATTTAGACAAAATAAAATCTTTTAATTCGCGTGAGGAAGCTGGCGTTTTTATGCACACTTTTATGTCATTGGCTATATGCCACTGCTGTAATGGCTTATTGCACTATTACTGTTAACGTTTATTCGATTGATTGATCGTTAATTTAAATGATCATCGAATATGGGAAAATGCATAATTTGACATCCCTACTTCCATGTAAGGGGACCCTCGGTGTATGTAGATAAAAACTTATCATTCTAAGGTAATAAGCACATAATGGTTCATTATGAAAGGTCTTTATACACCACTGATAATATAGTTTTGTATATTATTTTGTATTTTGGTCAAGAGATCCTTCTAAAAATTACACAGTGCACCTTTAAACCACAACTTCTCGTCTTGCACTAGCCGTGTGATGCGCCAGCGCTACCTTACGTATTGCGTAATCACGTCGAAAGGTCACGCATTACATATGTGAAATGCACAATTGTGGATCATTTTAACTCTTTCCCCGCCAGAGTTTTTTTAAGTATCCAGCCAGCCAGCAAGTTTAATGCCTTTCAGAAAATATTTTCCTTAAAATATATAAACATACAATATATCAAATAAAAGAACAGACCACTAGTATTCTTTTTATCACCTCTCACTATGTGTAGGTTTCTTCAAAAACATCAAATTTTGAGCAAAAGCTGAGATAATATTTGTGAAGCACTTTTGATAGAGATCTAATTCAAAGCGATCCTCAAAACTTACACAGACATACAGCTGTTTGCCCTAGGGCGATACTTCTGGGTTTTATGAGTTGCGAAAGTTCCACCTGGTGTATAATAGCGGTATTGCGGAAAGCCAGAAATACTCGTCATTGGCAGGGCAGTGCTTCTCTCAATGTAAACTTTTGAGATCCAATACTGTCCACTATATGGAGAAAAATCCTGAAATGTTTTCCTCGAAAAACTTAGGCTTCTTCTTGACTGAACAAAAAGACATCTTGGATGATATGGGAGTGAGTAAATTATCAGATTTTTAATGAAAGTGGAGTAATCCTTTAAGTGATTATCAGATGATTTACAGTAAACAAAATGTTAAAAACTTGCCATATGTCCAGCATATTTAATATTGCTTGACCATAAACCTGTCCATGGGGCACATTGTGGAAAGTGAAGAGTATTTTGTTGATATGTTGTACAGTAAAGGTGCAGAGCTGGAAGAAGAATTAAAAAATGTAACCAACAATCTCAAGTCTTTAGAAGCCCAATCAGACAAGGTGAGTTAGCTGACCTCCAATAACCCATAATTCACATTTGTACTTGCACATGCATACCTGTTAGTGTTTGTCTTTTTAAATAATGTTTTGCTTGTTTACCATTTGTACATCTGCAGTACTCGGATAAGGAGGACAAATTTGAAGAAGAGATCAAAGTTCTCGGTGATAAACTGAAAGAGGTGGGTGACTTTTACCTAAAACACACACACACACACACACACATGTCTGTTTATCGTAATACTTTTCCAAGAAAGTGTTTTGTGATTCAGGTTTTTGGTCAAGGAAAACACTTCAAGCAAGTACCTAAACGCAGATGCAAAGGCTCTGGCAACACATTACAACCATGTGGTTATGTTTCCTAACATGCAAGTGTTGTGTTGTTGACAATACTTTTATCTCAAGGGGACGATAATAAAACTGACTTCATCCCATATGCTAGCGATTCCTTTGAATGTTTATGCCGGAAGGCCAGATGTGTTATTACTCGGGTACCTATAAACATGTCAACAGGTCAACACACTAATATTGGCACTAATATTATGTCAGGGTCTATTTGTGCTTTGAGTAAACATGCTGCACAATGTTTTGTATATGTAAGAGCTTTCTCTGATATTTCAAAGCAATTGATGAAATACGCTTGGCCAACTTTCACACGCAGAATGAAACAAAAATGTTTTATCAAAGAAAGCCTAAAGACTGCGTTGAATACTGTGGGTTAATCCTGGTGTTAAAACATCTTGCTTGGTACATCACATTAGATCAATAGCCGGAGAGTACGCAGTCTTTTGTGCCATTCAACCACATGTGCGTCTACACTACAAAAGCAATCTGGTCGAATGCGTTTATAACTACATCTGGATTTGGTTGAAAGTGGACGAGCTGCACCTGTATTTAGCGTCATCCGGTTGACCAAAACGCATCTTAATACCAGGTGTAAACAGCCTCTTGGAAAGCAACAACACATTTAGGGCCAGATTTACTAAACGTAGCAAATTATCGCGGGAGCACAATTCCAAAAAAGCGCTGATGGGAGTGGTAATATATGCGGGTTAATTATTAAAAAGGCGCAAAATAAATAACACCGACGCAACAGTTCATTTCCATAACGACCAACGCAATCTACTAAAAGCAGTGCAAATTAGTTGAGGGTCGCACATAAGCAGAGCTGATCAGGTGCGTGTGATCCACTAACACCTGATGCGCTTGAGTTCAGCACCATGGACATCAAGGCTGAAAATTTGGGGTGTGAAATCCCAGGTAACAAAGACATAGTACATGGGGAAAGTGGAGGACAAAATAAAAAGGTTTACAAAAAGTTTTGAAACAACTGCAGGGCTCCAGACTGCCACCAAATGGTGGCATTTTGCCACGAAAATTTGAGAGTGTGCCACTGAATTTTACATCCAGTTGCACGTTTGACCAGTAAATTTCTTTTTTGTGATGTGACACTGAATTTAAAACAGCACATTGTACTTTCTGCATCTAGCATTAAAGTATTTATTAGTAATACTGTATTTGGTACGCATGTAGATTTTTGGTGTGTGCTCCTACATTTTCTGGTTGCACCCCTAAAATTTTCAGTTGGGGGGCAATGTGCTCCTAGTTAAAAAAGTTAGTCTGGAGCCCTGATCTGGTATTGTGTGACTTCTCTTAGTTACTCCTCTTTTTCCTCCAGCACAAAAAAATAACATGTCTTGGCAAACAATATTTTTGAATAATATGTTCCTCTGGCATTCCAAATAAACTGTTACATTTAAAAAAAAATCCTCTGCCTTGTACCACACGCTCTCTGATTTCTGTGATGCCCCCTCCTACCAGCTACAATTTCAGCCATTTCAAGTGCAAAGTGATTAAAGACTTTTTTCGATGTTAAATAATGGCGCAAATACACGCATACACTTTAAAACCTAAAAGTTAACTCAACTCAAACCATTTAAGTAAACCGGTTGCATTAGTTTTAAAACGCATACATTTGAGTACTGTGAACTTAAACAAATTGAGTCATATGCAGTTATGCACTTATATTTAAGTTCACACTACTTGAATATAAGTGCATAATTGCACATGACTCAAGTTCACAGTACTTAAATTTATGTGTTTTAAAACTTAAAGGAACAGTATGTAAGAAATGTATATCAATTAAACATAAAATGGCCCTGATATGTCACTAGACATTAAGAAATCATTTTCATTTCAAATACTTATATCACTGACAACAGTGGTTTGGCCAGGACATTGTCATTTAAAAAGTGGAGTTGCAGCCCTCAACTGATGTTTATGTTGTCATTTTGTGTATTGGCCACCAACTGTGTGATTGCAATACCAGTTTTAGCCACAAAGTTTGTGATTGCAATACCAGTTTTGGCCACAATCCTACATACTGTTCCTTTAAATGGCCTAATGCAACCGGTTTACTTAAATGGTTTGAGTTAAGTTAACTGTTAGGTTTTACAGGGTAAACATTAGTAAATCGCATTATGCGAATCATTTAAATAATCTCCTCCCATAAATTTTGTGTCTGAAAGGGAAACTTTTAGAAATGCATATGCAATAATGTCAATCGCAAAAATAACTTGACCACACCTTTTCAGCGCTAGTTATCCACTTAAGTAAATCCAGGCAGTCGTTATTTAACAACAAAATTAAAATTTGCACAGTAAATCTGGCCCATAATCTCTCTGTTGTGTATAGTAGGTTTCAGGTCATCCTTAAACCATTGCGTCCTCCTCTTCTTTACTTCTCTCTCCCTTTCCCTGTAGGTTGAAACTCGTGCTGAGTTTGCAGAAAGGACGGTGGCCAAACTGGAAAAGACCATCGATGACCTGGAGGGTAAGCGGTTCCCTCCCTCTGTTATCTGGCTCTGACTGAATGTTACTCCCTCACTATTGTAAATTTCCAGCGAATGATGTCACCAATACAGACAGCTGGAATTTAACCTTTGTTCTGTTTGTTCATGTGTGCTGTTAGACCTGTTCAACCCGTTTATAAACAGTTTAGGCACCTAGACCTGGGTAGGATGTTCTGTGCTGTCCTAGGAGATTAATAAGGACCATTACCCAGATTATTGAATTAAGAGTTTTAGGCCAAAATGCCATCATAATATGTGACCCTGGACCACAAAACAAGGGTAATTTTTTGACATTGTCAATGTTTTACATAATCTGAAAGCTGGAGAAATAAGCTTTCCATTTATGTATGGTTTGTTAGGATAGGACAGGAATATCTAAATATTGAGAAAATCCTTAGCAACTGCATCTACACACAAAAATAAAAGGAAATGTATATTGAAATATGAATACATAAATATCGTCATGGGACATGATCTTTACTTCATATTCTAAAATTGTTTTGACCCATATAATGTATTTGTTGGCTATTGCTACAAATATACTTACTGCGACTTGTTACTGCTTTTGTGGTCCAGGATCACATGTTGTTTTTGCAGTGGTATAGTGACCATATATAATTATTTTTCAGTCGCTTTGTGAAAAAACTGAAAACAATTATAACCTAAAATGTCAAGTATTTAGTGTGAACCCTCCTTACACTTGAGCAAAAGCAGGCTTTAGCTTCTGTCCCTTATGCTTTATACTCTTCATTATGGCTCTATCCCTAAACATTAGTACAGAGCCTGTGTTTCATCCTCTTAAACTTGAACTCACTGTCTCCTCTTTATTTTCTGCTATTTCCTGTTTCCTGTATGCATCATCTTTGGCTGAAACACCTCTCTTCTGTGCTCTTGACCTTTGACCTCCAGATGAGCTCTATACTCAGAAACTGAAATACAAGGCCATCAGTGAGGAGCTGGACCATGCCCTGAATGACATGAACTCATTATAGATGGTTTTATGCTTTCGGTAGTGCTAGGATACTTTAAGAGCTTGTATGTTTTTGTAATATGTAGAGTTTTGTCCAATATGCAATGTAGGCTACATCATCCAGCAAAGATGCATTTCTATTGCTGAAATATATATATATAATTTATAATTTATGTTTTTGTAAATCATAGTGCTTGTCTATTTCAGATGGTCTAGGTCAGGCAAAACAACAGAACCTGGAGATGCATCAGGTCCTGGATCAAACACTACAAGAGCTCAACAGCTTGTAAACTTGCGAGAGGAGAAATCCACACAAAGAACATTCCAGATTTCCACATCACTACAGTGTTTTGTGTCATGTGTTTTTGTTTCCTAATATGTTGTGTCATTTTCTGACTATATTTTCTACCTTTTCTAGTGAGTTAAAATGTCCTGTGATGCCATTTGCCATTTCATAGAGTTAGATTAAAAATTATTGCTCATTACTGCTTGTAATATTGTTTCCCTTTTCTATACCTTTCTGTTTACTGTTGTTTTATTTATTTCATTTGAAAGAACTTTTGAAGAGGGATATAAGTTACACTTAAAGGTGCCGTAGAATGTAAAACTGTGTTTACCTAGGAATAGATGAATAATAAGAGTTTTGTACATGTTAATGACATATCGTGAGCCTCAAACACGATTGTTTCCTCCATCTTATGGAAACCTCATGCATGGAAAGCAGACCAATCTCAACATAACATCGACTGTCATGATGTATGCCCTAACATTAAATTACACATTAAATTAATTACAATGTTATTACAATGCTAAAAACAAAGTTCTAAGTGCTATATGCTAATGCTATAGCGTTGAGGCGGACTAGTGAAATTACAGGTACATCCTGAAAAAAAATTTACTTGCCACTTAAAACTGTCTAATTCCAATTTCTGAATGCACACAAAGCTTCTGAAATTAGCTGCTCTAAAAAAAGCCAATCAGAGCAGAGCTCAAAATTATTAAACAAATGAAACGGTCTATTATTAAGTATCTTATTTGGAAAAAATAAGGTAGTATTAGACTGTTTCATTCTTTAGAGGGCGAATCCTATAGGGTTGTAAATGGACATGAAAAACCATATCTGGATTTTTTTTGCACCTAATAAAGCTAAATACCTTCTATGTAGGTATCAAAGTACAATGTAACAGATTGTATCAATGCATTCTTTGGCACCTTTAAAATATTAGTATACAATAGAGTGAGTTAAAGGCGGAGTGCACATTGTTTGAAAAACGCTTTGGAAAAGGAGACGGGCCGACTATCAAAACACACTTATAGCCAATCAGCAGTAAGGACCGTGTCTACTAACCGACATCCTTGCCGGGTTGCGTATGTGTGGGGCGGGTCTATCAAAAGAAGGTCCAGATTCTATTGGGGTAGGGGCGTGTTTGTTTCTGTGATTTCAAATATCAACATTGGCTTTCAAACATTGTGCACTCCGCCTTTAATTGCATGAAATGTGTGAAATGTATAAAACATCATAAGGGGATGTATTGGAACATGTGCTCTAAAAGTCAACCCCCTTAAAAATATAAACCACACACATTTGGTTGGTCCCTTGTGCCCTTTGTTTTTTTTTACATTTTTACACCACTTATTTACAATTATTAAATTAAATGTAACATTTAGTATTACCATGTGGGTAAAGCTCAACGTAAAAAAATCTGTGCACAAAATACACTGAGATTCTAAATCCGATATATGGAATGGGTGATAATTTTATTCAGGGTGAATCTAACGAAACCATAACCATTTTTGCCAAATATACAGCATACAAACAAATACATAAATAAAAACTTTCTTTTTTCCTTAGTTCCGTTCCTTAGTTCCCATTGTTTAAATCTGACTTTTTCCATGTTTAAGTGCTATGATTGGGTCCCCAGTGCTTCTATCAACCTAGAAAATGTGAAAAAGATCAACCCAGTAACTTAGTTTTGGTAAACCATTCTCTACAAGCACATGAAAAAATAGGTCGTTGAAATTTGGCTCTCCTTATGATGTCATAAGGAGCTCTTATTATAATACCACCCCAATTAAAACTGAATTGTGCTTTTCTCTGCACTAAATGGCAGTGCTGTGGTTGAACCACCATCATTGTGATCAGTGTTTGAATTTCATCAGCTCATTAGCATTTTAAAGGACACACCCAAAACGGCACATTTTTGCACACACCTACAAAGTGGCAATTTTAACGTGCTATAATAAATTATTTATATGGTATTTTGAGCTAAAACTTCACATATGTGCTCTGGGGACACCAAAGATTTATTTGACATCTTAAAAAAAGTATTGTGCCATGGCCCCTTTAACACATAAAAGAATATGTAATAAATAAATATTAAAATTGACGCTATTAATAAAATGTGCATTGACCGGAAACTTAAAGACTTCGTCTGCAGTACCTGGTGTCCATGGGCTCTTGACTTCCATAGTAGGAAAAACAAATACTATGGAAGCCAATGGGTACTCTCAACTGTGCTTACCATCAAAATATAATCTTTTGTGTTCATCAGAATAAAAAAACTAGGAGTCATTTTCATCTTTTTAGGTCGTCATTACAACATTTTCATTTTTGTGTCAACTATCCCCTTAGGACAAATTTTTCTGCAAATAAATGCCGTTTTATTTTTGGTTCAGAATGCATATTCACGAATCCTACTAAAGTGAATGCTTTCTGTACAAGTGGTTTCATCTAGTGACGTTACATTCGCCCTGTGGCTTGAGACTTGAGACACGTGGCCTCTATTTAACGAAGCCTACTATTACTAAGGCATAGCTCATGAATATTAAATAGCACATGTTCGTGCACGCTACAGGAAGGATATGCAACTACGTCGGTTTGACCTCATTACTATTTAAAACGCAAAGTCTTTGCCATAGTATGATTGGTCGAATCGTTGCTGGTTTGCGGATTCTGCGCTGTGTCTGCTAAAGAACCGGGCGGGATTTCCGCAATACATACAGTATGGCGAAGACTTACGATTATTTGTTTAAACTGCTGTTAATCGGGGATTCCGGCGTGGGGAAGACCTGTGTGTTGTTTAGGTTCTCTGAGGATGCCTTTAACTCGACGTTCATATCGACGATAGGTATTTATTTATCTGATTTAAATGGTTTGGTTGCTCCGGTAGTTTATAAAACGTCAGGCTGTGCTAACGGCTAAGCTAATGCGCTAGCAACTAACAGCATCTATCTATTATGTTTTGTGTTTAGATTTTGTCATTTTGTTAGTGATTTGTCATTTAGTTAATTGTTTTCTGTGAATGTGTGATTTGCATGATGTCTGTTTATTAGTGTTTTTTAAGTTTTCCAGCCGGTGGTGCGAATGTTACTTGGTTTCCCTGACAGGACTCAAACATTAAGTTAAATGTTAAACTTTTGTTTTATGTTAATTATCTTTAAATATAAGAGCTATAATCGTCAAATAAGTTAAACTTTTTTACTAACAGTTAGTTCGCACCAGATAAGTATTATTTAGTGTTTAACCTAACAAGTATAGTAATCTCCGTCACTTGACATTAAAACATGACATATCGTTAGTTGTTAATGTAAGTTACCATGGTACGGTTGTGGTATCACACGGTAAAACAACGTCACTTCCATAGCAGTGAATTATTAGTAAATTCATATAACAGTTACCAAGGCACTCAAACTATTTTAAAGAATCCACTGTTACTAACATAACAAAAAATGGGGTGTCATGCCCCCCCCCCCAAAAAAACGTAGGTGGTACTCCACTGTTTATTAGATAAATATCTTGCTCTGCTAAAATCAATAAGATATTATCAATACTGTGTGACCCTCCCTGTGAAATCTTGGCTATAGTCGTATAATCTAATAATGATTTGGATGTTAATCTTTTAGATGATCTTACTCAGTCAAGATATCAAGTTTATATTTTTTATATTGTAGGATGATTTTATGTAGAAATCAGAAATTACTTTTGCTGAATTTGAACAGGCGGTGGTGCCACGCATATCCTCTCCTGCCATACTTCTGTGGTCTCCAACATGATGCCCGCGGGCACCAGGTTGCCCGCACAGAGTCTGCGAGCTGCCCGCCAAAACACATTCTATTAATAGCCTCAATTTTCTCAAAATTCTTTGATGTATTTTAGCATTTGAAACAATGATAAAACATAACTAGTAAAAAATAAAATCAACAAGTAAAACGAAAAAGTTTTGAGTAGATTATATCCAAAAAGTAGCCCTCCAGATTGTTTTATACATTATGGTAAGTTGGGGATCCATGTAGTTTAACACGTGATGGGACAATATTTGGCCAAATATTAAAGGAATAGTCTACTCATTTTCAATATTTAAATATGTTATTACCTTAACTAAGAATTGTTGATACATCCCTCTATCATCTGTGTGTGTGCACGTAAGCGCTGGAGCGCGCTGCGACGCTTCGATAGCATTTAGCTTAGCCCCATTCATTCAATTGTACCATTTAGAGATAAAGTTAGAAGTGACCAAACACATCAACGTTTTTCCTATTTAAGACGAGTAGTTATACGAGCAAGTTTGGTGGTACAAAATAAAACGTAGCGCTTTTCTAAGCGGATTTAAAAGAGGAACTATATTTTATGGCGTAATAGCACTTTTGGGAGTACTTCGACTCGCCTGAAAAGTCCGCTCCCCTTCTCACTCTCATAATGGGAGAGGGAGGGTGTTACTGCGCCGAGTCGAAGTACTCCCAAAAGTGCTGTTCCGCCATACAATATAGTTCCTCTTTTAAATCCGCTTAGAAAAGCGCTACGTTTTATTTTGTACCACCAAACTTGCTCGTATAACTACTCGTCTTAAATAGGAAAAACGTTGATGTGTTTGGTCACTTCTAACTTTATCTCTAAATGGTACCATTGAATGAATGTGGCTAAGCTAAATGCTATCAAAGCGTCGCAGCGCGCTCCAGCGCTTACGTGCACGCACACAGATGATAGAGGGATGTATCAAAAGTTCTTAGTTAAGGTAATAACATATTTTAATATTGAAAATGAGTAGACTATTCCTTTAAGAAAATCACTTATAAAGTTGTCCAAATAATGTCCTTAGAATCAACGTAAAAATACGGTAAAAATAGGACATGATCTTTGCTTAAAGGACAAGTTCAGAATTTTACACTCAAAGCCCTGTTTTTAGATCGTTTATGATGAAATAGAACGGTTTTGACTGAAATTTGGACATATGATGCTGGCCCGAGAATTTTCGGGTGTTTGTTGTATCACCCACTACCTCTACAATGGGTGCATAGGTGGACTGGAACAATCCTTTCGTTTACAAAGACGTAAAACTCATCGAGTGGTCAGGGGTGTTCACTTATATGCTCACACAAAAATGGCTGCAAAAGATACTTTCCATCAGGTTTTATCGTAGTTTTTGTCCAACTCCATTGACTTGTATTAGATGTGCTGTGAGGTACGGTATTACTCCACGCTGGGAACGTTGTTTGGATTCTTGCAATTGGCAAAGGTGGATTATCGCCAACTGGGCTGGAGTGTCTATTATTCAAGCTCTCAGTGGAAGAATATACGGGTGTGAGGCGTTTGGAAAAATAGGTCTACAACGAATGCTAAAACACCTGTTGGACAGCATCTTTTGCAGTGATTTTTGTGTGAGCATATCAGTGAACATCCCTGACCACTTGGTGAGTTTCACGTCTTTGTAAACAAAAGTTTAATGCATTTTAAGAAGGATTGTTCCAGTGCACCTATCAACCCATTGTAGAGGTGGTCGGTGATACAACAGAAACGAAAATTCTCGGGCCAGCATCATATTTCAAAATTTCAGTCAAAACCGTTCTATTTTATCATAAACTATCTGAAAACACGGCTTTAAGTGTAAAATACTGAACTTGTCCTTTAATATCTTAATGGTATCATTCTGACATTAAAACAATGTGTGGTTGGCTATTGCTTCAAATATCCTTGTGTGACTTATGACTGGTTTTGTGGTCCAGGGTCACATACATGTACATTAAAAGATGTTGGAGACTTTTTTTGCAATAGATACCTTTTTGTTATGATTGTTTTAGCCCTATTTTTGACCCTTTTCTTTCCTACAGGTATCGATTTCAAGATCAGAACAATAGAACTAGATGGCAAGAAGATCAAGTTACAGATATGGTAAGAGTCTGGTTGGTTGGCTTTACTTGTAGTAGCAAAAGTTGAACATTAGCAGCTAGCTGGAAGTACATATGAGATCGTTCTGAAGGAACCGTTGTATGACTTGTGAAACCACAACCAGGTTAATTTCTTCTTTGTTAATGGTTGCCTTTTGACATTGCCCTGTTTAGGAGAATGTCGCCTTTCTAAGTTCATCTTTCACTTTATCTGAGCATGAGCATTGCCATGATGTTTTATGTTTTCGTATTGAAACTATTTATTTTGTTTAGGCAATTGTAATTGCTTTGTAAATGCATTGAGGCCACATCTAAGCAGCATAAAATGTATTATAATACAGTACACCTTTGTGGTGTACATCGAAATATGAATGGCATGTGTTTTATTGTGTATGATTTAATTGCAGGGATACAGCAGGCCAGGAGAGATTCAGAACAATCACAACAGCGTATTACAGAGGTGCAATGGTATGTCAATAACATTTAAAGTCTATCTTGACTGCGCATTAATTCGATTTACTTTAAAAGTTGTTACAATACAATACAAATGCAGTCATCTTTTCAATTTAAACTCTGCTGGTGTCTTTAGAAGTGCAGTTTTGTACAGAATTGTAATTTTTCTTGTGCTCTGATTTTAGGGTATCATGCTGGTTTATGATATAACCAATGAGAAATCCTTTGACAACATCAAAAACTGGATCCGAAACATAGAGGAGGTGAGTGTTTAAATACTTGATCTGACAGTCATAGCTAGCCCAACAATCAACCAGCTGAATAGTGTTGTTGAACAGCTCATCTAGATATGAAGAGTTCGGTTCCAAAACACCATAAATCCATTTGGACTAATTTTGGTAAAAACGTGTTTTCTATACTAAGAAAATGACAAGATGAAAACCACTATTTTCTGTTACAAACTTTCACATAGCATCTTTAGGTTATAAAAACATAAAAATTCAAATCCATAATTTTATTTTTTAAAGATTTATTATAAAAACTGATGATTTTTTCCGCAATGCTATAAATCTATTGAATGAATATATAAATGTGCATTCATCTTTGCCATGTTATGTTCATTTAGTTGAAAAAATAAACATTAATGGCATTATCAAAACACTTACTTTGTCATATTAAGATCACTGTCATTGCTGCTGTCATCCTTGGGACGTCGTCTCTAAACTTTTTTGACAGCGATCAGCTATAAATGTTTTGGTCCTGCTTAGGGATGCATATCAATTAATCGCGATTAATCTATAGCAGAATAAAAGTTTTGGTTTACATCATATATGTGTGTGAACTGTGTATAATAATTATGTATATATAAATATGCACACATGCATGTATAATTTTAAGAAAAAAAAATATTTATATATTAAGTATTTATATTTATATATAATATAAATTATACATAAATATACAAATGTATATACACATGTAAACATTGCTTAAATATATACATGCATGTGTGTGCATTTAACTATACAAAGTTATTATACACAGTACACACACATATATGATGTAAACAAAAACTTTTATTCTGCTATAGATTAATTGCGATTAATTGATATGCATTCCTAGTCCGACTCCTGCTCGAATTTCGTTGGCTTCGAGTAAAATAATGGAAAGTTTTGCATAAGATCCCCTCGGGTCAATGTGTTAGCATGAGAGAAGCTTGATGCTGTCGGGAGAACAAGAAACAGCCAACATTTTTCCGTCTCCCAAGTGCCTCTCACGTAAATTATTTGATTTTGATGGCTTACGTTTCTTCCCCACCACAGAAAACAGGTTTATCAATGTCATCAAAGTATTATTTTGTTTTTGTTTGTTTGTTAATCACGAAATGCAAAGTAGATGAGGTAAACTAGGATTCTGTGTGTATTCAATGTTCCGCCATTGTTGTTTACAATGCGTGAAATGAAGCTCTGTGATTTGTTGAGCAGATTTATTGCATTCTGCAGAGAAGGAGAACTGACGTTTATCGCGTTTTGGGGAAAAAAAGGAGAAAAGATGAAAGAATAACATGGCGGAAATTGGAATTTTGCGTAAAATCAAGGATTTACTTTATAATACTGACCAGATACAACACTGAATTTGGCGGTAACTAATAAAAAAGGTGTTTATCGCGTTTTGGAACCAAACTGGTGTCTGTTGCATTGTGTTTTAGATGCAGTGTTTTAAAGGGCACGTATTATGCTCATTTTTACAAGATGTAACAGTGAGCGCTTTTGGTTAAAAATAGATCTGATTCCTGTTAATACAATCTGAGACAATAGTATCTTTCACCGCATTAGCACGGCAATGAGCAAACAATCACATTTAGAAAAGCTTTTGGTTAAAATGAATGAGTCAGTCGGTGGCTGTGGGCGGGGATTTATTTGTGTGAGGTCACATTAAGAAAGAGACCCAAAATTGCATGTCTAATGAGAACGCTTTGGTTTAATGGGGATTATAAAAAGATGTTGGATTTTTTTATTGTAAGGTTGTTGTGTTCACACCCTGCCAACACACATTTATGTTAAAACACCTTTGCATAATCATTGACCGGTTAAAGGGATGAATATAGAGAGCTGCAGGGATGATGATGTATTTTTGTAGGCCAATCCGGAAGTTGTCGAGATTCCTCCACAGAAAGTGAATGGGCTTTTGGATTATAAAAAAAAAGATCTGTGATAAACAAAAGGTTATGATACTAATAGGTTTTATGGCTTGGATACTTTTGAAGTCTAAATGCATTTACTAGAAATTAAAAGCTAACCTTAGGCTATAAGCAATATCACGTCTCAATATCACTGCTGTTACACATATATGCGGGGCGCGCATCGTCTATTCTGACCGTAGCTTAACCTGGTCTTAGTTTCAGATGGTGCAACAGATATTAATATTTTTCACAAAGCCGGACGTAGCTAAGCCCGCACTGGCTGGTGCAACTGCCCTATATTATTCAACCGTGTTCTTTATTTATTACTGTTTATTAAACTTTGTTTGTTTATTTTTCATTTGTTTATTTTTTTGTTTGTTTATTTTTCGTTCGGTTATTTTTGTTACCTTAACAGACCTGTATGTTTTTATCACTAGTGCAGTGTCTGTTTTTGGAGCTTGTGTGAGGTGCGCCACTTCCAGCTTGAGCTGCTCAGTAGTTTTTTAAAAGTTTATTCATTTTGAACGTGTCCATATTGCATCAAAATACCACACTTAAAGCCCGATTTATAGTCGTGCGTAAGTTCTACGCCATAGCCACAATGTAGGCTATCCGTAGCCCGTGCGTAGCTCTGCGTAGCCTGACGTGCACCTCGCAAAATTTTTAACAGCGCGTCAGTTCAACGCGGACCGCAATCGCTGTGATTGGTCCCGTCCCGTCAGGTAAAAAAAATGCTTTCATTGGTATTTCTATTTGTGATGGTGAAAACATAGAATGGCCAAGTTGAGGAGTGATTTAACTCAAACTGCAACAAAAGTCGCTGTTTATTTACTTCCATCATTGCTAGTCTTCTCAATACACAAAGTTGCTGTTTCTTCTTTGTTTGTAAGTTAACTTGCCAAGTAGGGCTGGGCGGTATGGCGGTATATTCCGTTACCGCGGAATAAAATGCCAGACGTAACAGATTTTTCTATTCCGTCTATTCTGCGGAATGCAAATAAGTGGGCGTGGCTAACTCTGCCCTCCAGCATGTTAGACTGAGTGTGACGGAGAAACATGTAAAATAGTTCACTTATAAAAAATGAACGAGTTATTTGTGTAATTTTTATAATAAGTGCCAGTGAATCCACCGCGGGTCACGCAGCGAGACTCTTGCTTGCTCGCTCTCTCTCTCTCGCGCTCTCTCTCTCTCCTCATGCAGCAGCCGGCCGGTCTCTCGCATGCAGAGGTCTCTCTAGGCAAGCGCATGTTACGCCAAATAAAGAGTTCTTCTAGCACATAATGCTAATAGTTGTAAAGTTTTCTGAACTTTTTGCAAGCTAAGACAAAATTCGTGTTTATATAAGTGTCACGTGCGCTGCTGGAGCGATGTAGTTTGATGCGCCATTTGCTTATACAAACATATTTGATCGGAAAGATGAGAAAGAGATGCAAATGTTAAGGTCTAATAGAAAGTAAAGGGCGTCAAGACCTTAAAACAAACTTTATGATCATCACATCATAGCACATGTCACATTTATAATATCTAGAGCTTCTGCTCTCATATACAGGTATTTATCCTGTCTGTAGGTTTTTGCATATATTTATACCTGTTCATTTTACATATTGCAAATGTTTAATGTAATGTATGCATAAATACAAAATACAATGAAGCCATACTATAGCTTCAATAGTCTATAAAATTAATAACTCAATTAAAAACAAGATTCTGTCTAATCAAGACTTATCTGTTGTTATCTTCTGGGCATTTTCACTTTAACATTATTAACTTTAAATTGCTCATATTTTAAAACTGTGGTGAGCATTTAGTTAAAAGCTATAGTGAGTGGTGTATTTCTGTACATTTTTATCATCAAAAAACAATATAAACTGAAAAACATTTATACCGCGAAATATTCCGTTCCGTGAAATAAAATGACTCATTCCGTAAAAAAAGATTTTTGGTCATTCCGCCCACCCCTATTGCCAAGCTTCTTCTTCTTTGACGGTTGCACTGCTACTGTGGTTACACGCGTGGAAACTGCCTACCAGTGGTCTGCGCGCGTGTTTGCACGTCAACGCGGAGGACGACGCAAAAGTATAAATGAAAACCGATGCGGATCCTACGCCGCTGCGGCTACACCGTAGGACCTACGCACAACTATAACGAGCCCTTAACTCCTTTGGGTCTGCAGCAACACACCCGCCACGCGTGATGTCAGTAGGATAAATGGTTCTTGACATAGACAGAGATTCCTTGCTTTATTAGAGAGAATATGGTCAGCACCTCCCTCCAAAAAAATGGTATTCAGATAAGCCCTAGAGAGAACCAGAAGTGCTAAAATGCTAACTTGTTTTTGGATTCTGCTAGGGCTGCACGATTTGGAGAAAAAATCTAATTGCGATTTTTCTGATTAAAATTGCGATTCGCGATTTAAAGTGCGATTCATTAGTATATAATAAAAGAGCTACATCCAGGTTTGTTGTGTGGTTTTAATAGCATCAAAGAAAGATGCTGTGCTACTGTTTATTTAAAACCTCTTAAACATTGTGCCAAGTTGTCTGCAGGACTTTGCTCTTCTGCAGACAAACTTTTTTTTATCTAAGAACATTAAAATACAATTTAACAAAAATGTATTGAAAGTTTTATTTAAAATAACATATAGGCCAATGTATTTTGGCTGTCACTACAACAATGCTTCTGACAAGCAAATGTTTAGTTTTTTCTTTTAATCATAAGACTACACTCATCTTGTTTTACTTTTCAGGCATCTGTAATAAATGTAAATATATTAGTTATTAGAATCTATGATTTAACAAAAGCAAAAAATACAAATAAAACACTGCACAGTCCTCACTGTAGGATTTTAAATGTGGAGCTGCAGAAGCTTGTTCAGTTAAGAGTAAGGAGTGATTTTAATTTTTGGTGTGTAATAAACATTTCTGACACAGAAAGCACCAGGTTACTGTCACTTTAAGACACAAGACAGCTTTAAAACTGCTCTGCTTCAATATACTGATAAACATCCAGCTGTTTATGTTCACTTAGACAAGAAAGAAAACTTAAGTTTAGTGATCACGCGTGTGCTGACTGCTCTCTGTGTGCGCGCTTCATGAACCCTCGTGCCTGTAAATATTCAAAGCGGTGCAGATGTGCGCGTGCAAGAACGTATAATGTACCTCTTTCGTCTGCTGTGTTCCGGGCTTTAATGAAACCTGCTTATAGTCTGATGAGGCGCTTGTCATTGTTTGCGATGCATGACGAGAAACGGACGTATACACCTGTCTTTAAGTCCAAAATTACACAAAAGGGAAATGTTTTCGCGCCGGTTAATGAGTTATAACGGGTTTTTAAAATGACTGAATCCAAAATCTGCCAACTTCATGATATTCCGCGTTGTGCAGTTAATTCCATTTGTATGCATTTTGCGATTCTGTCCGTGTTTTCCGCATCGCGGAAATCATATGGCCGTACACTTTGTTGAGGAGTTGAACTGCTGCTACGCTCATGTTTTCCAAATGATGTTATCTGACGTGTAGTCAGCACCTCAGTGTTAATGCACTCTATTGGTTTAAACTGCATCAAACGTAAAATGCGCATGAAGCGAACTTTCAAAAACTGCGTACTAGATGATTGTTATATTTGATAGTTTTGAATCGAAATAATCGCAGCTCTTGCGATTCAAAAATCGCATCCATTCACATCGCGATTTCGGTTTAAAAACGATTAATCGTGCAGCCCTAGATTCTGCCTACAAAAACAAGGATGTGTCCTTTTTTTATGCGTCCCCTGAAAAACTCAGCTGGTCACGGTCTGGTGGACAATTACTCTTACCTTGCCTTTTTATCCAGGGCTTTTTGAAACCAACTAGTCGACTTGAGTAGTTGATTTTTGAAAATGTAGTTTGGCACATAACAACAACTGTGGTTATATAATGTTTTGTATCATGTCTTCTTCCCAGCATGCATCAGCAGATGTGGAGAAAATGATTTTGGGCAACAAATGTGACATCAACGAGAAGAGGCAGGTTTCTAAAGACCGAGGAGAGAAAGTGAGTGAAAAATTTGTTTTTGTTTTTCATATCAAACACTATCAAGTCCCTTACCAACCAAACTATTTATTTTATGATATCTATGCGTCACCGTGTATGACTGAACCTCGTAAGAGACAACTTTGTTACTTATAATCCCCGTATCGTGAATTCAAGTCAGTTGTACTTCTGCCCTGTTTAGCTGGCGTTAGAATACGGCATCAAGTTCATGGAGACGAGTGCAAAGGCTAATATAAACGTGGAAAATGTAAGTGGCATACCTTCGTTTTATGGCTTGTTATCATTTCATTTTCTTATCATGATGAGCGTGACTATGATGTTGTGTGTCTGTTTTCCCAACAGTCATTCTTAACTCTCGCCAGAGATATAAAAGCAAAGATGGACACAAAATTGGTAAGATTTATGCTGTTTGCTTCAAATGGATTTTGATAAATAATATAAATATACTATATACAGCCTGCTTTTCTTTCACCCACACAGGAGGGTAACAATCCTCAGGGTAGCAACCATGGAGTAAAAATTACCACTGAACAACAGAAAAAGAGCAGCTTCTTTCGCTGTGTGCTACTGTAAAGGCCTTACTGTCCACCAACCAGAGACTGGACAATGCTATCCCACAATGCACTCCTCCTCTTTCCTCTTTTTTCCTTTTCCTTCTCTCTCGCACTCGACTTCCAGCCCTCGGGCAGTTGGAGCCGGTTATACCTGGTTCCTCTGATCTTCCATTGACACGTGAGCGATGCTTTTTCTTCTGCAACCGAGATGGGACTCCATCGGTTCTTCAGTCCAGATGATGAGCCAAGTCATCAGTAAATGTGCATCTTAAGGAAGATCCCATGTCTCCATCTCTCTTGCTAATGCTCCGTATCGAGCGCACAACTGCCAAAATCCATTTGTTCCCTTCGCGGTGACCTGGACGTGGGGGCGGCCACAGAGAAATCTGATATTTGAGCCTATCTGAGAGAGAGTTACGTGGAACATTCTCTTATCATTCCATTTTATTTTCAACCCTCATGCATTCTTTGACAATCACATGACCTTATTGTAAGATATAACCCACTTCTTATAATAATGGACTGTTTCCTTTTTTTCATGTTGCTTACTGTGTCCAATTTTACATACATCAGCAGTCTTTTTAATCACTTTAAACATTGATCCTCTTTGTTAATAGTGTGTCTTAACTAGGCATGACAACCAGTTCCTAGCAACAAGTAATTTGAAGTGATTTTTATATCCGCCAATTTGGAAACCGTGTAACGCAGTAGCAATTCCAAAAGTGTTTACGGTAAAGTCGAGTTTCCACAAACAGTGTGACATTTTAAAACCAAACTATTATTATAAACAACTGAAGAATGCGCTTTTTTCATCAAGACATTTTTTTACTGCCTCGATATATGATTTTTTTGTATGTTTAATTTTTTTAAAAACATGCACAAAAAGCTATTTCCAAATAGTTTGCTCTTTTATGCAGTAGCACTAGCTTTAGCATCGATATTCCTGAACTCAAACCCCAAAACTCCTGAAATCTTTCCTGAATGAAAGCATTCCCGTGCATCCAACACTTGAATTGAATTCAATAGAGCATAACTGAAAATTACTGACACTTGGCCCTTTTAAGGATGTTAAGTTCCTGACTAGTAGTATTAATAAGTATAACCAAAAGACGGAGGGCACGTGTGTAACCTGGACGGCAGAGCTATACTTTCCATGCACTTTATCAGTATCCTTCATGTTGTGTGTAGTTTGTGGTTAGTGAAAGTTTTGCGTCATTTTCAAGACTTGAATATGTAAAATTAAAAAAAAAAATACCTGATTCCCCCAAATATTGTTGAGGCTTTATCTACTAAAGAGGCACTTCTATAATACAGCCTTTTATTTTGATAGTAATGCCTTTGGCACCTGTTATGCAGTTCGAATAAATAATTTAGTTACATTCTCTGTTGATTTATTCATTTTTCTTTAACACTTCAGTATGAGGTTTCATTCATTAACATTAGTTAAAATCAGCCAACGATAACACCATTTATCGCAATTCCAATGTTTACTAATGCGTTTCTAACAAAAAATAATGAGCTAACTGGAATTAACATTTTTATTAACTAACATTAACCAAGATTAATAAATGCTATAAAAATATATAAGTCCATGTTAGCTAATGTTAACGAATGGGATCTTGATGTAAAATGTTACACATGTACTTAGTTGATTTTATTGGTAGTACCTTAAGTATAGCTCTGCAGTATGTACTATGGGCAGTTTCAGCTAAAAGCAGTAAAAGGCACAGTTGCAAACACCAAACTACATTTGGTGAACGGTCACGTGTTTCCATGGATTTGTTTCATATGATTAGACTTAACCTACCTAGTAATCGACCATTCCTGAAATCCAGACCATCTGAATAGGCGAATCATTTGTGATGTCACGTTCCGTAATCAATGCAATGCAAGCGAATAGTCGAATGCAATTTTGTAGTCTGACCTAGATCTGAATTTCTTTTGGTGCAGTTGTGTAAGCAAGCAATATTGGCCAAGAATCTAGCAATGCATGTTATTTTTGAGTGTAAGAACAAATTCTCGTTGTTGGAAATCCTGAAGGGTGTATCGCTCTCGTTGAGATCATGACCAGGTCATATTTTACCCAAAAATCTAAAAAAAAACCATGTTTTGCATCGTGATGAGTAATTTTTTCTTCAAAACTGATTTCTGTAATAAGCCAAAAATGATATATTTCTACTATATTTACTACACTGAAAAATGCTATTTACATTGGGTCAAAAAGGGACAAACTCAGCTGTTGGGATAAAATAAACCTAGAAAATGTTTATATTTGACCCAATAATGAGTTAAAACAACTGGACATATACACTGTAAATCTGTAATTGCTTGTTAACTTAAATTGTTAAGTTTAATCAACTTGAATTTACAATTAATTTAAACTTTCTTGAAAAATTGGATCAACTTAAAAAAATTACTTCAATTGGTAACACCTAAAATTTTTAAAAAATTCACTTCAGGTAAAACATTCAATTGAACATTTTGTAGGTGTTTACCAGTTGAACCACATTTTCACTTTTTTACAGAAGTTGCTATAAGTTATAAAATTGGTTTATTATTTCAACTTTATTTTCATCATTTATAGCAACTACTTAAGAAAGTTGAAATTTCAAGTTGATTCAACTTTTTAAGTGCAACAAACAATATTAAATCAATTTAATTGCAACAAGGTTTTTTACACTGTAGTCCATCACTTTTTGACCCAATGCGTTCGTATCATTTATTGAGTCTTTAATATTACCATGTTTTTAATTGTCAAATGTGAGGTAACTGTGGAGATGATAAAATTACATTTTGGTAATAAAAAAGAGAAACAATTGTACATTTCAACCCAAAGTGCAACAAAAAAATTTTAATCAATTTAAGTTTTTTTTACACTTTAAGTTGAACTGGGTTCATCAATTTTTGACCCAATGCTGGGTTGAAAACAACCCAACATTTTCTAAAGTGTGTAGTGCAAAATATGTCATATAAACTGTATAACATCACAGACTAATTATGGTATTAATAGTCACCTTTATGTAAAGACAAAAAATTGACCTGGTCATGCTTTCACAGGATTCAAACAAAAGCAGATATGTTTTCTTCTTTCTGCAATATGGTCAATTCTATAATGGCCACACTTTATGATTTATGTTTGCGAAACTCTTTTAAAAACTTTTATGTTAACCAGCTTGAAATGACTCCTTTATTTTTCATATTCTCTCAGATTTGGAGTTTGTAAACTCTGAACATCAGCTTCTCTCTTTATCTCTCATCTAATACTGTCCCCAACCTGCCGTTTGTCTTAATGACTGATACTTGAGCTTTCATTTCAGATCTGTGCATCATGAAGTTGATGATCTCCTGTACCTGTATGTTTTGTGTGTATGTATTTTCTGGACTGCTACATGTGTATTGATGTTCCATTGAAACATCTTTATTTGCAGTTGGCATCGTATTTGTTCATGCCGGGTCTCGTTCAATGCATTGGCCATAGTGGTGGGCCTCAAACGCAATAATTAATCCGAAAGACTTAGCAGAGAGCTTGCGAAACATTTTTATTTGATTTGCAGATAAGGAAGAAAACATTAGCAAACAGGTACCACTTTCTGTTAACAGCTTTGCAGTTGTATAGTGTTTCTCTAAGCAGTGTTGTGTGCTGCTATCAGAGCTCATTGTCTTCAGTTTAGTTTGTCTCTCTTATATTTTTATGATTTCAGATCGCTGTCATTCGTATCATTTACAGAGTCTTTTATATTACCATGTGTTTAATTGTGAGGTAACTGGGGAGATGGTAAAATTACATTTTGGTAATAAAAAAAGAAAAACAATTGTAAATAACTCTAAAAAGAGAGATCTACTTAAATTGTACTGTACTTTCTAAAAACATTGAAAAACTGATCTACACTTTTTGTAGATATCTGTACTTTTGATTTATTAAAATGAGAATCTTATAAAATATGCATTTGTGATTACTTTTAATGGGTGAATTCTTCATCTTGAGATATGGATTTGTGGTGAAATCATTTAAACGATTTGGCAAATGTGGGTAAAACTTCATTCTTGTTGCTCAGGCCTGGGAAACCTTACACAAGACACATCATATCCTGATATGAAACGTGCTGTAAGAGATGAAAATATTTTATTTTAAAACAATCTTCCAAGACATTAAAATGCATCTCCAGTAATGCACATATACAGGCAAGAAAATGAAAAATTAATGAACTGGTTTTCTAATGTGATTTGCCATAAAATGTGATCTGAGCCTTATCTAGGTCACAACAATAAACAAACACATTGTGCATAAGCTGACAATACACAAATAGATCTAGTGTCTTGTGTCTTTTTTGGGAAACACCCATTAAAAATTCACAGAGCTATTGGAAAATGTAAGTGAACCCGTAGACTGATTACTTTAATGAAGAGTAATTACTTTAATGAAAGCTAATTTGTGTCAGAAGCTGGCTAACTGGAGTCAAGTTAACAAAATGAGTTTAAAGGTTTGGTTTAGTGCTACTTAGATAAAACACGCAAACATTTTAAGATTGCGGTCCTTAAGAAGCATCAGCTCTAAAGATATCCGATCAAGAGTTTTTGAACTTAATAAGGCTGAAAAGGGATACAAAACAATCTCAAAATGGTTAGACGTCCATCAGTCGACAATTAGACAAAATGTCTATAAATGGAGACAGAGGGGGTTTAATAAGCTATTAAATCCAAGGAGATTAAGATTTTCAAAATGTGATAGACCAAGGTTAGATGAGGATAAAAAATCCTAGATTTAACCATTTTGCTCCTAGTCTGTGGTGTGCCATGATGTTTCAAAGACAGGACACCACACACAAACAGATTTTCATCCAGAGTCTCGACTGTGAACACAGGAAATCTTGCAAAATATCACAAGAGATTCGGAATAAGCATGGTGGATGATATGCAGGAAGAAATTTAAAAAAAAAACTCAAGGGGAATAAAGAAAAGGGTTTGGGTAAAGTCGTGGAGACAGCGGGAACATGGTCTGTACAAGTTCACTTTGCATCAACTTCACTTTGTGCTGCGCCACAACTGCTTCCGTCTTCAATCATTTCACTTTCTAATTGGATATTGTTTAATCTCCAGAGCGTGCACACGCTTGTCCTCGGGGTTCCCCACACATCAGGATTTCTGATCGTAAATTTTTAACATGTTCAGGGGGGAAATCTGATAAGATAATCTGTAGAAGCATCAAGATAATCGGGACATAGGATTGTCGGAAGGGGGGAAATCAACCCAAATTCAGCCCGATTATCTTTTGGTGTTAACCCAGCATCACATTTTCCACCAGCATTGTGAATGTTTAATGGGTGTTTTCAAGAAACTATAATTATTTGTGTGTCGTCAGCTTATGCACATTGTGTTTGTCTATTATTGTGACCTAGATGAGGATCAAATCACATTTAATGGCAAATCACTGAAAAACAATAATTCATAGGGAATCATATACTTTTTCTTGCCACTGTAAAGACAGGAAGATTTGACTTGAGGCTTTAATTGATCCTAAAGTTTATAGTGAAATCATTTGCATTTAATGTTAAATGTAAAGGTTTTATCTTGGACTGTATATGCCTTATTCAGTCCGCCAGTTTGTAATTCCAAACCGAGGCTGTGAGGTATGGACGTCCAGAGCGTGCACTTATTGTATCATGATGGTGGTCAAAACACAGAAAATACATTGTTTTCCAAATTTCCACAGGACAAAGAACCTCAGAAAACGTGGATTGTTAAAATGAGAAAAGACATGTGACCTAATTTAAGATGAGAATAGCGCATTGTGTACATAATATCTGTTTTGGATATTAGCCTGTTGGCTAATCGCTCATTTCTCATTTTGTAAGCATGTTTACTTTTCTTTAAGACTCCAATATGCAACAATATGATATTTGTAGATATATCCAGTTAACACAAGAGTATGTCCCATGTATTTTCTCTTTTAGGTTTTTTCAAGACATTAACATTGGCTTAATAAAGTGTGATTGACTTGATAACAAGCTATTTACGTGATAGTTCGTTGTGCAAGTATTGTTTGAGGTAAAACCCCGTATGAACCCCCAAAGTTACAAATATTATTTAGTAAAAAGTTACCCTACTGAAAAATCCAGCTAAGACCAGCATAAGCTGGTGAGCTGGTTTTAGCTGGTCCCCAGCTTGGTTTTAGCTGGTTTTGCTGGTGTAGGAAGCTGGTTTTGCTGGTGTAGCAAGCTGGTCTAGCTGTGTTTTGGTCACATTTTAAGCTGGTCTAGCTGGACTTAGCTGGTCATGCTGGAATACCAGCTGGCCCACCAGCATGACCAGCTTTGTCAGGCTGGGAGGACCAGCGTAAACCACCTTAAACCAGCTACAACCAGCTACCAGCTTATGCTGGTTTTAGCTGGATTTTTCAGTAGGGTAATCCTGCTTCTGTTGAACGTGCTTAAAAAACTTACCGGAGAAAAGTTTTTAACATATTCATGCCTTGCGTTTTAGTAATCTACGAATTGGAGATATACTTATTTAATGGACTATATTAGTGTTTTAAAGGCGGAGTCCACAAGGTTTAAAAACGCTTTGGAAAAGAAGACGGGCCGACTACCAAAACACATTTATAGCCAATAAAATAAAATCAAATGCCGGGTTGCGTATGTGTGGGGCGGGTCTAACAACAAAAGGTCCAGATTCTATTGGGGTAGGGGCGTGTTTGTTTAGGTGATTTCAAATATCAACATTGGCTTTCAAACATCATGGACTCCGCCTTTAAAGAAAAGTAAGCATGCTTATAACATTAGAAATTAATGATTAGCCAACATGCTAATAGCAAAACAGATTTTATGTACACATGGCGTTGCTCTTATCTCAAAATTAAATTGTGTAAATATTATGTCCCTTCTCATTTAAACAATCCATGATTTCACTGGACGTCCATCCTTCACAGCCTCGGTTTGGAATAAACATGGCAGCAGACTGAATAAGGCTTATTGCTCTATAAAGAACCTTGACCATCTACAAAGCCTTTCTTTTGCACTAAAATGTCTTTGTAGTAGATAAACGTTCAACAGACTATAACAAGGTGAAAAATAAATGATTATTTTAAGAACCGTTCATTTAAAGGTTCTTCAGGGAACCAAAAATGGTTCTTCTATGCATTAGTCTTACCTGAGGAAGTCAGGAGCTCTGACGATCATATTCTGGAAATCCTCCAGTGACAACCGGCCATCATTATCCAGATCAGCCTCATCAATGACCTTCTCACACACCATTCTCACCTCGTCCTCTGTCAGTTCATTGCGAGTCAGTTTATTTAAAGTCTTCTCTAGATCTGATTTACAGATGAAGTCATCGTTGTTGAAGTCTAAGGAAAGACAGATGAGCACTGTAAAGAGTAAATTCTTTATCCCGTTTAAATAAGATGCATAATGTCAGGAGTATTATCATTTACCCTGTGTTAATACTGAATGAGAACACTATATTTCCTCATGACAGATGCAGATCATGCCGTCTTTTAATAAGACAATGGCACACGGATATGAACAGTGCTTGTTGTAAGTTTGCCTGAATTATTAATGGGCATTTTGTCAATGAAGGGTTTGTAAATTCATATCATCATCTCAGCAGACTGGGGTCAGGTTCATTATTCCAGTATGTTCACATACACGGTCAATGCACGCATGAGAACAATAATGGACTTGTCCATTATTCAGTCCAAACTAATGCTATATGATTTTTAAAGGGGTCATATGATGAGATTTCATGTTTTCCTTTTTTAAGCTGTTCATGCATAGAAAGATCCAAAGAGATATTCTTTCTAAAAGTGATCGACGTCTGCCTAAAATGTCTCATTCAAACACCCCCCACATATCTACATAACAATGTGGGAAGACTTGCAAAACACCACCCAAATGTATACGCAGGTTTAACTTTTATTCTTGCTGTAGTATTGTTCCTGCTGTCATATGGTGATACGCTGTGCTTTTGGAGCTAATATTCCGAAATATGGTAAGGGGCATAATATTTTCATCACATGCTTGAGGTATTCGGCCAATCACAAAGCACTACATAGCTGGCCAATCAGCTTTGTAAAAATTTATGCATTTCAGAAAAGGGGGGCATAGAGGAGCAACAATAATGCATGGTATGTTGAAAATTATCTATTTTTTAACCTTAAAGAGATTGTTAGACCAAAAATTATAATAAACCCACGATTTACTCACCCTAGCACCACCATCTGCATTCAGATGAGAGTGTATGCACTTTCCAGAAGGTTCTTTGCTGTTGCTCTGTGCCTCCGTCCTCCACATTTGTCATACGTCACTTAAAAAAGTGCGTACACTACGCTGATACTCTTTCCTGAATGCAGAGGCGTCTAAGATGGTGGCATTACCAGAAGCTAGTTATTTTTGTTTGTAAAGTTTTAAATATGGCTATTTCTACAACAACAAAAGGCCTTTGTTTATCCCTCAGGAGCCATTTGGATTACTTTTGTGAAAGATAGATGCACAATCTTTGGGCTTGAAGGAGGTGGACCCCATATTCATATGCATTATAAAAATGGGAAGAGCAACATTTTCTAAAAAAGCTGAAAATTTGATCGTCTGAAAATGATGGACATATGCATCTTGGATGGCTTGAGGGTGAGTAAGGATTTAATATCATTTTTGGCTATCCCCGTAAAAACATTGCATTGCATCACACCAAATGAATGTTCTTTTTAGCAATGTCGTGTGACCACTTTTAATGGAAAATAATTTTTCTATTCACAAATCATATGGAGTACTTTTCTGATTGCATTTTCTTTTTCTTCTAGACATGGTCACTATGGAATGATGTGGTGTGCAAAATTAGATAAATGGATATCAAAAATCCTAATTTATTCACATTTCTTGGATTTGGAAAAGTATTAAGGTAAGTAAATAAACATGAAAATGTTTGTGACCCCATCTGTGAAATCCAGGTTAAAGTCTTATGATCTAGAAATGAGAAGGGCGTGAACATCTGACATTTTTCATGTTTAAGTGCTATAATTGGTTACCCAGTGCTTCTATCAATCTAGAAAACGTGAAAAAGATCAACCCAGTAACTTAGTTTTGGTAAACCATTTTTTGCAAGCATGCGAAAAATTAGGTTGTTCAGATTTCGCCTGTTTTGTGATGTACGCAGCAAGTTCAATAAAAATAATACCACCCCTTAATCTGCATTATCCAACCACGGCACTGCCATTTAGTGCAGAGAGAAAGAAAGAGAGATAATAATTGACAGCACAATTGAGTTTCAATTTCAACAAACAACCATTATGGTGATCAGTGTTTGCATTTCATCAGCTCATTTGCATTTTAAAGGACACACCCAAAAACGGCACATTTTTGCTTGCACCTACAAAGTGGCAATTTTAATATACTATAATAAATAACCTGTGTGGTATTTTATGCTAAAACTTCACATACGTACTCTGGGGACACCAAAGGCTTATTTTGCGTCTTTGAAAAATCTCATAATATGACCCCTTTAAAGGCGAAGTGCACGATTTCTGAAAAACACTTTGGAAAAGGGAGTCGGGACGACTACCAAAACACACTTGTAGCCAATCATCAGTAAGGGGTGTGTCTACTAACCAACATCGTTGCCTGAGTTGCGTATGTGTGGGGCGGGTCTATCAAAAGAAGGTCCAGATTCCATTAGGGTAGAGGCGTGTTTGTTTAGGTGATTTTAAATGTCAGCATTGGCTTTAAGAGATCATGAACCCTGCCTTTAACTTTATGTAGAATGGTTTTATGTAGAAAACTGTAAATCAAATGACTTCAGCTAGGTTCACATTTGATTAAACCTCACCGTAAATCTTAAAAGCATAGTAGGCCTTCAGGTCCCGTGGAGCCATTTCACTTAAAACAGAAAACATATCCAGGAAATCATCTAATGTCATGTTGCCCTCTCCATCCTCTGAGAAGACCTCAGCGATCCTTTTCCGAAATGGGTTATCCTGAAAAATACATCAATGCATCAGTATAAACATATTATATTTACAGGTAGGAATTCAAGTTTGTTTTATCTATCCAATGGTCTTAAGTGCACATATGTCAATTTTGACGTTTGATTAAACTACACTAAGCTTTGTCTTCTCCTCAGTTTAAGGGGGATCTTATAACGCTAACCTTACCAAGACCGCTATCAATTAGTAGAAGATGAAAAATTCATGAGAACATGGAGATGGCAGCAGGGCAGTGAGATATGCTGTACCTTCAGCTCAGGCATGCTGCCAATCAGCTCATACGGCAGCCGGACGTCTGGCTGGTCGGTGTAGTCCATCGGTACGAGTTGTGGAGCTAAATCACGATACCGATGAAACAGTCTGAGAAAAACATTTACGCATTTTATCCAAATTGACTTACAGTGCATCACAAATACTTTTGTTTATCAGTATGCATGTTTTCTGGTTTTGAACCCATGACCTTTTGCACTGCTAATGCAATGACCAATGAGCTGAACAGGAGCAAAAATGAACTGTTTAATGATATAATTGCAAAATAGTATTTATATGCATAATAGATCATTGATGAAAATTCAAATATGAATACTAATGAAAATAGACATTTAATTGCATTTCTGTTTTTGCATTTACATCCATACATTTTATCTGTATGTGTTTTCCTGGTAACAATTGACAATAAAGTTCATTAGTTAACTTTAGTTTTAACTACATTAGTTAACATGAACTAATAATGAACTGCACTTTTACAGCATTTTTGTTAATGTTAATTTCAACAATTAGTAATACTTTATTTAAATCTTGTTAACGTTAGTTAATGCATTGTGAACTAACATGAACAAACAATTAAAAGCTTTATATCTATTAACTAGCATTAACAAATATAAATAAATACTGTAACAAATGTATTGATCATGGATTTTTCATGCTAGTTAATACATTAACTAATGTTAACTAATGAACCTTACTATAAAGTGTTACCGTTTTCCCTGGGAATTAAACCTATTACCTTTGCATGGCTAATGCATTTGGCTACAGAAAATTTTTATATAATTTGTATAGATTAACTGAATTTTTACACTTTTTTTGAGAGATTATAAAGGGTAAGCTCTGGTTTCCTCCATGCACCCTTTCGTGTGGTGACTTTCCATGTTTTAGAGCCCAGCAAAGAGGAATAATGTGACTTTTACTCCAGGACTCATTATAAAGTAACAAGATATGAAGAAATAACATTTTAAGGTATCTTCATAATGAAAAAGTTTTAGTTATCTTACCTCAAAATTTCTTTTCTGGTGAAATAAGTGCAGTCCTACAAAAGATAAAATTCAGAAGGTGCAAAGATTTCAAAAGCCATGTTTTAAAGAAAAGTTTATTTTAAAAATACCTTATAATGGCATTTTCTGTCATTGTAAAATGGTAATTTGTGAAACATTCATGCATATTTACATCCTCAGAAAGAAAGGTACAAAGTTGTCATTAGGACTTTTGTACCAAAATGGTGCATAGTATACTTTTTGAAAGGTAACGTCCCAGTGACAACTTTTGTATCTTTTTTCTGAGAGTGTATGAATATTAAGCATATTCAATTTAAACTTCTAAATCTTACAAAAACTCTAAAAGCACGAGTGTTTTCCAAGCAAATATCTCAAAACGTTGTGCATAAGTCATTGTACATGTTGGCTAGATATCAATTAAAACTGATCTAGCATACCTGATATGCGTCCAGTTGCTGAGATGTAAAGATGGTCTGCTTGTTGCCCATCTTCTCAGTGCCATGGCAAACTCACCCTCAACTCCAGCCGTGTGCCAGTGGATAACTCAAATATGAAATACTGGCACAAAAGACAACAGCGAGACATGCAGATCAGGTATCAGCCGCTCTGAGCCTTTAGTTCTCCGTTATAATGGCAGCATTTCATCATTTTACTGGCATGAATGGCCGTCTCTTTTGGATGTGAATGCAGCCTGTCGGTCAGGGGGAGTGCAAATGGAGACTGGGGGGTCACATCTCACCCAAGAGTCAGATTACTCATGTCTTCATATACTAGTAGAGGAGAAAATATGCTGTTTATTGTATTATAAAGCTTTACTTTATACTCGGTATTACCACAATTTTGTGTTATCTACAGAATGTGTGCATGCATCTTTGAGTAACATTAACATTTTTATTTCATTAACAGTGACATTATTTTTGTGACACTTACCACCTAAATTGTCATTATTTCCAGATTCAAGGTCCATTAGCAAAACATTTAAACAAACATTGCATGTAACAAAGTACAATAAAAGCCACGTTTTCTTATAAGCAACTGGTATCAAACCACAATGTTTATATAATTTAACTTTTGGGTTTCCCATTATTCTCACATGGCTAGAGAAAAAACAGTCCAAAAAAGTACCCTAATTATGTGTCCTAGTACAGTGGTTCTCAAATTGGGGTCCGGGGCCCCCAGGGGGGCTGCGAGATGGTGCCAGGGGGGCCCCAGTATTATGACATTTTATAAAATACATTCATTTATCATGAATTCTGTGTAATTAAACCTAAAAAAAAATAAGGCTACTACTAACCAACAGCACTACTTTGTATAACTTAATATGTTTTGTTTAATTAACATGTAATATTTTAAAACAGTTTTTGTCATAAATTTTCTTTGGGGGGGCCACGAAGGAATGCACCGTACACAAGGGGGGCCACACATGAAAAAAGTTTGAGAACCACTGTCCTAGTATGTGTCAGGTACAGATTTGTATACATTTGGTACCAATTTAAGGTACTAATACGGTCCCTTTGGTACTAGTATGTACCTCTAAGGTACTAATGTGAACTTTAGGGAAAGCTGCATTGAAAGGGTACAGTCCCAGTGACAGCATGGGTTACATACATGAGGGGTCTCCAATCTTTTTGTGAGCAAGGGATACCACAATGGATAAAACAACCTGAAGGGCTACTTTTTTGATAAAGTCTACTCAAATACTTATTTTTATTATTTTTACTTGTTAATATGTTTTATCATTATTTAAAATGTTTACATACATAAAAGAAACCACATAAATATACATAATAAACATGTGCACTGACGGGCAACTCACAGACTCCATGTGGGCAACCTGCTGCCAGCGGGCACCATGTTGTAGACCACTGGGGTACATATTTTGACCGTTTTTTTTTTCTTTACATTATGCATTCCATGTTTTATTGACATATTTCAATACATTTTTATGCTTTCATAGCTTATATTTTATATGCCTTTTTTATTATTATTTTTTACAACTGGCAGTTTTCTTATCAATTTTTATTTTCATATTAATAAACGACTCAAATTTCACATGCTGGCATCTGCAGTGATCTCATTGGAATATTTCAACCATGTTTTAATTTTAATTTTGTGTGTTTATAGTATTGGGTTCATATCAACAAATGCACCGCAATTTTGCATTAAATATGCAAGGATCATGCATTGTCTCACCATTGTGAGTTTAATTGGTTGGCACGGAGCTTATGGTATCAGTTGATCATGTTGAAGCCCTGCACCTGTTTACCGGTTACCCTTTACAACACGTTCGCTCTCTCTCTCTCTCCCTGGACTTTTACTTTCCCTTTGAGCACAATAGGAGAGATATCAACAGTTCTCCACATGTCACCTGTTGCCTTTGCTGGCACATTTCCTATTTAATCCGACTGATTCATTTACATGCATTTGGAAGACTTTAATCCAAGTTTAATCCAAAGTGACTAACTGTGCAATCAAGATATATACTATTAGAAAAAAATTGTCAAAAACTGATCCCTGCCTGTCACTGGGGCGATACACTTTCAAAAAGTACATCTCTGCTCCTAAAGAGTATATCATAAGTACAAATTGGGACCAAAGAGGGAATATTAGTACCGTTACCAAATGTATACACATCTGTACCAAAATGGAACATATTAGGATATTTTTAAAGCTAAAAGCAAAATATTTAAGGACCAACTCTGTCAATTTTTGTAAGAATTTATTTAGACTTTATAATAGTTCACAACATGCAATATACAAATTTACATCTTTTATGAGTCACCAACTTAAGCTCCTCCATATATTAAAATTTATCTATTTACATTTTTTACAATTTAGCAAGATCCAACTGTATTTCTTGCCAAAATAATCCAGTCCATGTTTTTTGGCATACCACTGCTGTTGACCTCTGACATCAAGGATCTGCATTTAGACCAGTAAAGTTTCTCAATGGCACCCACAGCTTCCCGCTACCATATCATCATACTGCTTCAAAACAACGTTCTCATCATCATCAAAGTATAACAGGTTAATGCTGTAGAGTTTGTCTGGTACACAGCACGGGGTCTCGATGCCTTTGGTTAACTTTAGAGCGTTGATGATAGACTGCACTGTGGCGTGGTTTGTGGGCCTCATGTTTTGTCCCAGCGGAAACGGGCAGGAACCTTTGCAATGGTAGGCGTTGTAGCCACGTGGAGAAACGATCCATCCAGACCAGCCGATCTCCTCAAAGTCCACATAGAGAGGCAGCCGTTGACATGGCATCTTCTCGCCGTTCTCATCGTAGTCTGTGGAGCGAGCACTGCGACGGGCGGCCGATGGAAGAGGAGGGCTGGGGAACGGAAGACTGGATCCGGCGGATCCGGTAGATACATCTGAACCTGAAATGAGGATTTTAGTTCAAACAAGGGAAGACTACAGCAAGTCTAGAGAAAACTTCAGCGAGTTTTGATCACATCTGTACCTTTAGGAGCGCTCTCCAGAGATGCTGCCCGTCTGCCGTCATCAGTAAAGAGAACCAGCATGGGCTGCTTACTGTGGTGGTGATTCTGGCCTGATGCAAAACGTACAGTTTTCAGGTCCATCTGAAGGCCTGCGAGAGTTCTCACCGTGACCAGGAGACCAAGATTACTGCCCTCATCGGACATCCAGGACCTCACCTGTACAAAAAATGTTTGCGTATTCATAACATTGTTCAAATAGACACAAGTATAAGCACATAACAAAAGTTTACATTACATTTAAACTTTTAGCAGACACTTTTGTCCATAGTGACCCTAAGACAACTGATTTTACATCTTAAGCAAGTCTACATTAACATTACCATCATTTATTTGTTGGCAAAAATGTCCCAGATTATTTCACCCTCTGCAAAAATCACATCTGCTAATTTATCACTTTGGATAAAAACATCTGCTTTGTGATTAAATTAAATGGAATGTACTTACAGCTTGCGTGATGGTAAAAACCTCCCAGCCACTGGAGTGAACAGGAATCAGTCTAGAAGACAGCAGCTTTCTCCCTTGAGAGATGTTCATCTTGCTGCTATCAAGAACCTGGTAAACATTGACCTGCAGAAGAGAAAACATCACTAAAAATCATTCATCTGAACACCTAAAGGAAAGTTTTCTCTCTCTTAATGGGCCACAGATGAAATATCTTACCTGACAGAAGTGATGTCTGTTAAAGGTGAGCGATGCTTGAGGTCTGAGCTTGAACAGATGAAGTTCAGCTGTGAGGACCTTCTCACTCCTGGCAACTGTGGAAAGGTTGAAGCGAAACTCGACCTGGTCGCTGTGCACTAAACAGAGATGGACAAAGATTGTGACACAAGAGGTTAGATGTTACATGTTTTAGTTAAGGTTTAAAGTCTTTAATGTAATCAGGAACTGCGTACAGTCACACTATTTGGATGCGTTGTCGATATAGGCTATGCTAACCATTGCGCCTTGACTTACGCAATTACGCACAGAGTTAAGTTTTTACGCACAGCTTTAAAATCTTTAATACATGGACAACATATGTACAATAAAGCTATTATTCATATTTAAACTTTGTTTTTAATTCCTCGAACTCAAACGTGCCTTTATTTCGCCGAAATGAGAACGAAAATGCGCATCTTACGTTTATCGAAGAAACTGCGGACCGTGTTTCCTTCCAGGAGCGATGGATCTTTGGTGACCCCATTCACATCAGCTATGGTGTTGTACAGGTCCAGCATATACTGTGGAGGCTGTTTGTGTCCCCGAGCCAGAGCCGCGGGAGGATCCTCCATCCCAAATACTTCCAAAAGTCTCTTGATCGCCTCTGTGCGCACTTCTTCAGACTCGTTTTCCACCGCCGAGTGGTTTTCCAGGTAATTGAGAGACGGTCTGCTGGTGATAAAACCCACCAGTGAGATCCAGATCACTACAGGCAACATGTTCACCGGTGCCATAATGCGCAAATCCTCAGAGATGTTCTTTGGAAGCTGGAGGTGTACTGACTGAACCAGCAGCAGTTTGGCAAGGTTTTATATGATGTTGGCAAGGTCTTTGTCTAAAGTCCTCGGTCAACAGCCATAAAGACCCGCTATTAAGTCGCAAATGTAAATCAACAATCAATGAATGTAAAGCAAATCTAATTGGAGCTGTTAACGGGGTGCGAACTGGAGCGGTGCTCCTCTGGAGAGATCCTGGGGGGAAATTAGTGTTTCTCAACTTTGCCTTTGTATTGCTCTCTAAAAAAAAACTTAAGTTAAATATATGAATTTGTTAAACTATATTCTATTTTAGTGTGTTTTGGTCATATATGTTCCACATAACGCGCATTTGGAGACCCAAAGGTTATCTATTACGCACAGCAAGCAAGTTTGCGCACCGCAGGTGGTTAACTTCATTCAAAGTGGATCCATTAATCGAAACAAACGAGGATAATGTGATACAGGAACAACAATTATTTCGACAAACACAGAGAAAAGGTTCCAGCATGTGCCCTGTGTTTTAATGTTAATGGCAAACACACCTGCTCAAACAGGATTTTAGCCAAAACGCATAAAAATCAGCTGATTTTAAAGAGCCGTTGGATTTAGATTCTGATATGTTAATGAAAGCATTAATGGATATTAGCATAAACGGGCTCGTTCCTCGTTTAGTTTAAATCAATAGATAATGTTAATGTAAGTGTGAGGGATTCTGCTGGTTAAGATTCATTTTAATCTGATGTGCTGTAGCTAATTGTTTGTTTTCATTAGTGGGTCATTACAATGCGTTTTCATTTCTTGATCCGTCTAGCACTTTTAAGATATCCTAATACTAACTGATTGGATGAGCTTAATGGTTTGCACGGAGCTCTCCTCATATTATACAGAGTCTTAAAGTAATTTAGGTTCATTTCATTTTCCATTAATAAAAAGGTTGTTTAATTGTCGATAGAAATCAAATACATTTGTAATTTAGAGTTGTGTCCTTTTTTAATGTAACTGATTTGATCCTCCAAACTCCAAATCAGTGTATATGTGGCATTGACAAACTGGCTAAAACATTGTTACATTTTATGCCGTCTACATCTTCAAAAGACTCGTGCAAATACCATTCATGTGTTCACATACATGTCACAAGTCACACACAACTGCAACAAAGCAAAATGTTGCATTTGGACGTGCACGTGCTAGGCTTATAAACATGACATGAAGGATGAACTTGTTCATACCATTCTGTTTAGATTGTAACCTTGGTATAGATATTCATACAGGAGTCAATTATATAATAAAAACAGATTACATTGTTGTTGACTAAGTTATATATTCATTAGCCAAAACAATGTCCATACAACTCAGAAAGTCTTATTAGCTTTCGATCTATTTATTGTAGATATATACTGTTCAATATCAATCTGTCTGTCTGTCTGTTTATCTATTATATAATATTAGTAAACTGATCAAAACCATGACATAGCTTACTTTAAATGTAACTGTGGGAATCGTGTTGTTGGCTAAATGCATCCCAAATAAATCAAAACTCTGTTATATTTTATTATCTGCAGTATAGTCACCATGTGCCCATAATTTGCAAAATCTTACAAGAAGCTTCGTTTTTAAAGATACTTAAGGAATTTAGATCTTTTCTGGGCTACTTGGCTGCTTTTTCTTTAATATTCAGTCTAAGTCATCTATCTATCTAAGTAAAAGTTAGATCAACTTAAAAAAATACTTCAATCGGTAACGTCTAAAAATTATTATTATTATTTTTTTTTAAATAAAATGTTGAGTTAAAATGTTTCAGTTGAAAATGTTTAAGTTGAGATCATTTAAGTAATTAAAAAACAATTCACCTTATTCTTTATTTACTTAAAATGAGAAATAAAAAAAGTGAAAAGTTGGTTCAACTTTCAATTGGTAACATTTATTCTAGTTCTGAAAATTGTTTCGTTTTTAATTTTGTGTACATATTTCCTGTATTTTCTGTTTGCATCTTTATAAAAATAGTTTATTCAAATTAATTTTTCACCTAAAGTGAAATTTTAAGTTGAATAAACGTAATTTTTTAAGTAATTTTTTTTAAGTTGATCCAACTTTTCACTTTTTACAATGTAATGACTTATTCGGGATTACAGTATTTTGTGGCTAATTTGAATATGACACCTCTTTTGTTATTTGCATTGCTTGCTAATGCCTTAAGTTGATTTGTCATGTGATTTAAAACTGTGACATGGTTTGCATGTATAACTTTCCTTAGTTTTTTTATGCATATCATGGTGCCATTTAATCCAAAGACTAGGCTGCAGTCTGCTTTTTGGTTATGACATAGATTTTATTTACAAATTTTTACATAATTTACATATATTACAGAAACGTTTGGCATCAGTGAACTGCGGCATACTTGCAGCGTGTCTTTAAATTGTCCTTTTTTTCCCGTTTTCCCAAAAATCTCCTTGGCTTTTAAAAATAAAGGTGCTTGAAAAATTGAAGAAACACTTTTGGTTCCTCAAAGAACCGTTCAGTCAAATGTTCGTTTTTACATTTTTATAATCTGAAGAACCTTTTTTTTACAACAAAGAACCTTTTGTGAAACAGAAATGCTAAAGGTTCTTTATTGGAAACATGTAGCCAAAAATGGTTCTTTTATAGCCTTGTTCCTGTAGATCTACCCTCATGCATACTTTGGTTTCAACTCTTCGTCAACACACCTGCCTTTAATTTTTTAGGTAGCTATGAAAAGCTTGATTCGCAGGTTCAGGTGTGTTTGATTGGGGTTGGAGGTGAACTCTTCAGAAACAGGGTTGGTGACCACTGCTATGGCATTATGAAGCACCTTGATTTTTAAAAAGTGTTTGACATGAGGGCCGTGCAACATTGAGGGAAATTTCTTCTGAATTCACTGCAGTCTTCCAGTAGTGGGCTGTGTGTTTAAGACTGACACAGACAGGAAGTGATGGCCAGTACGGTGCGGATTTGGCCGTGTTGACTGAGGAAAGTGTGGCTCTCGTAGTCTTGAGGAACACAAGCGTTTCCTCGACCTTCAGCCCGAAGCAAACATTCCCCTTTGTGTGATGCACTTCTGCAAAAAAAAAAAGAAGGAGTTGAGAAGAGAATGTGTTGGTAACATGGCTGCCTTAACAAAATCAACTTCAACATTTAAAGGTGAACGAAGTATCACTTCACTATATAAAAAACTATATGTATAAAGTAGTACTTATTTTATAGTAATAGCAGTAAAATGTAAATGAAGAGTACAGTTATATTAGTGGTGTAGAAAAAGTTGTCCATCATGACAGCTGTATTTCATTAATCTCATATAAGGAATTCAGCAGAATTAATTTATTGTGAGGAATGAATACAGAAAAAGTATGAAATGCAGTGCAAAAGTCTTAGGCCAGCATTACATTTGTTGTACATCAGTCTCTTTATTAGAACACAACCAGAAAACACAGAAAATATTAAAAACTGTATAAAAGTATAAGCTGAGGTGTCAAGTATTTAGGTAAACTCCCCTTCCACTTGAGCAATCTCTTAAACCTACACTGCAAAAAATTATTTCAAGAAAAAACAATTCTTAGTATTTTTGTCTTGTTTTCAGTAAAAATGTCTAAAATTCTTAAATTAAGATGTTTTTCTAAATGGGCAAAACGACCCAAGAAAATAAGTCTAGTTTTTAGACCAAAAATATCAAATTTAAGTGATTTTTTGCATAAAACAAGCAAAAAAATCTGTCAATGGGGTAAGCAAAAAAAACTTTAACATTTTTCTTAAACACTAAATTAAGAACTTTTTTTAAAATCATTTTTGCAGTGTACTTAGTATTTTTGTCTTTTTTCAGTGAAAATATCTAAAAAATCCTGTATTAAGATGTATTTTCTTGATGAGCAAAATGTAAATGTAAACCTAGGAAAATAAGTCTAGTTTTAGACAAAAAATATATTTTTAAGTGTTCAATATAAGTTTATATGTTTTGTCTAAAAACTAGACTTATTTTCCTAGGTCATTTTGCTCATCAAGAAAATACATCTTAATTTGAGAATTTTTAGATATTTTACTGAAAACAAGACAAAAATACTAAGTAAGAACGTATTTTTTTGCTGTGTAAGAAAGTCATTTTTGGCAGTGTAGGCTGGGCATTGGTACACACTGCAAAAAATGACTTTCTCACTTAGTATTTTTGTCTTGTTTTCAGTAGAAATATCTAAAAATTCTTAAATTAAGATGCTTTTTCTTGATGAGCAAAATGACCTAAGAAAATAAGTCTAGTTTTAAGACAAATAATATACAATTTAAGTGAAATTGTCCTTAAAACAAGCAAAATTATCTGCCAATGGGGTGAGAAAAAAAATTGTGAAATAAGATTTCTTTTTTCTTAAACACTTAATTCAAGTAAAATTTTCTCACTCCATTGGCAGATATTTTTGCTTGTTTTAAGCACAAATTCACTTAAATTGTATATTTTTTGTCTATAAACTAGTATTATTTTCTTAGGCCATTTTGCTCATCAAGAAAATACATCTTGATTTAAGAAATTTTAGATATTTCTACTGAAAACAAGACAAAAATACTAAGTAAGAAAGTCATTTTTTGCAGTGCAGTGGCACTTGTAATTGAAAGCTTTCGTGTGATGCTGCGTCAACACCAACAGGTGTCAGTATGAATCTCAAAAACACAAAAACAATTTAAAATTTAACCAAAACATAATAAGTAAAAAAAGAATAAAACACCCAAGTATTAATGAAAATACAAAAAGGGGATAGATATAGTGCTTATTACACTGCAAAAAAGAATTTTCAAGAAAAAAAATCTTAGTATTTTTGTCTGGTTTTCAGTAAAAATACCTAAAAATTCTTAACTTAATATGCAAAATAAGAAAATAAGTCTAGTTTTTAGACCAAAAATATCATATTTAAGTGATTTTGTGCATAAAACCAGCAAAAAAAAATCTGCCAATGGGGTAAGAAAAAAAATCTTGAACATTTTTCTCAAACACCAAATTAAGAACTTTTTTTCTTAAAAATCATTTTTTGCAGTGTACTTAGTATTTTTGTCTTGTTTTCAGTGAAAATATCTTAATAATCCTATATTAAGATATATTTTTTAATGAGCAAAATGGCCTACGAAAATAAGTGAATAAATAAGTGAATTTTTCTTGAATTTAGTGTTTAAGAAAACTGTTAAAAAATTTTTTGCTTACCCCATTGGCAGATTTTGTTTGCTTGTTTTATACATAAAATCACTTAAATTTGATATAAACTAGACTTATTTTCCTGGGTCGTTTTGCTCATCAAGAAAAAGCATCTTAATTTAAGAATTTTTAGATATTTTTACAGAAAACAAGAGAAAAATACTAAGAAAATATTTTCTTGAAAATTATTTTTTGCAGTGTAGGACGAATTGATCTAAAGAGTTTTTATTTCTGTGCTATATTAATTAAACGTTTTCTTATTCACTACATCTGTTTAAGATTTTTTTGGTATTGTCAAAATGTGACAATATTAATACTGAAAACAAAGCACAAAGTGGAGTGCCTTTACACCACGGGTGTGCATTGTTTTCAAATAATTCAAAGGACCTGAATCAATTATTCCCTTTATACCACGCTTACCACAAAAATTGCTCTGGTGCCTATTTTTAAGACATTTAAAAGGTTAGAGAAAAATAATCAACACCCATGGAACATTTCTCATCCAATCAGAATAAAGCATTCAACAGACCCGTAGTATAACGCAGAATAATAACTGCATTTTAAAACATAACCCGGTTACCTGGTTGATCAACGATTATTTTGCTTTGTGATCTTTGTTCACAAAGCATAGTAAATACTAACAGAAATCGAAATTATATCTTATACATCCTATACTTACAATTTAATGTAGGCCCATGTTTATTAAAATATGGTACTTTTACTGTTATACTGTAAAATTGTACATGATACTGTATAATTACAAAATGTATGTACCATTCAGAAGTACCTTATATACCGTGATATTACCATGGTATTATATTTCAAACATTTTGTTTGATGTGTACACAAAATTGTAAAAATGGTCTCAAGTACCACTTAAAAGGTGTTTATATTTACCATTACAGATATGTATGGTACCAATATGTACCTATATGAGGTACTAATATGAACTTTGTGGATGTAAATGTGCAAGTGCCCAAGTGACCACTAGGGTCCTTTTTTTACATTTGTTCTGCGCAGTAAAAAGTTTTATATATACTGCACATATGAAGCTAATGAAATACTGCAATTTAATTTCTAATTTTGCTTTGGTTTAAATGCATTTGTGTTTTTATATAGGGTTTGTGTGATAGTGTGTTTGCTTAGCTGTGTGCAGGGTTCATTGTTTTGTCGTGTACCTGAGAAGACAGCAACTCCCTGTGGTGCAGCTCCCCAAACATCTGCCAACATCTATTTCCTGTAAAAGAATTAGCAACACAAGAGAGAGACAATCAGTTCACCACCGGCTGTGAATGGCAGGACGGCCTGTTAACATGCTAAGTGCTTTGATTTGGCACCTGTAGGGGCCATTTGTGGCTTCCTCACACCTTCTGCAAGTGTGGCGAGAGACTGTGAGTATTTGCCACAGATGTCTTCAATAAGCAAAGGTTTGTGCCGTTTGATCTTTATCGATGTATTTTAGTATTTGAAGTCTGGACGTAATGTATGGCTTAATCGTAACATGCATATAATAAATTGCATAGATAAAGAAAATCACTATGGGGCGGTTTCCCGGACAGGGCTCCCAGACTAAAAGGCACGTTTCAGCTGCCTTAAATTTAAAAACACGGACATATCTTAACATATATCAGTGCTGTTGTTTTGTCTCAAGATGCACACCTGTAATGTTTTTGGTTTTTTTGTAAGGTATGTTTGTAAAAACGACTTTAATGTTCCAATATAACTAAGGCTTAATACTGGATTAATCTAAACCCTGTCTGGGAAACATAACCACATTTGAAGTGCCAGTCAGAATGATGTGGATTGGATGTTTGTAGAGAAGGGAAATCCTCAAGATCCTCTTTGTGTTCTGCTAATGGGGGAAATGTATTAGGCAAGGATCACATGGAAATGAGTGATTTCCTGTAACTTGCAGCATTTACTGGGGTGAGATTTTTTGGCCTGAGCAGCATTAGATGACTCGTATTCACCATAAAAATAATGAAATCCACAATACAAATTTGAGGGGATAGTTGACCCAAAAAAGTGACCTGTATGAATGTCTTTGTTCTGATGAACACGAAGGAAGATATTTTGAGGAATGTTTGTAACCAAAACGTTCATGAGCACCATTTACTTTCACATTTTTTTCCCTATGAAAAGTATGGTTTGGTTACAAACATTCCTCAAAATATCTTCTTTCGTGTTCATCATAAAAAAATCAACAGGTTTGTAACAACATTAGAACGAGTAAATGATGCCAAAATGTTCATATTTGGGTGAACTATCCTTTAATATCAAAAAGCATTTTGGTTAGTCCTTTGTGCTATTTGTGCATTTGTGTTAAAACAAAAATGTCACATTACAGTAAACTTGTAATCTAGTTTCTCAGTCGATTCTTTGCCATGATTTGGAGTCAGATGTGCATTGTGTGTATTAAGTTTTTTGAAAAATGTTTAAACAGCCAAGTAACAATATCATTGCATTTTTAAACCATTTAAATAGTGCATACATGCTTAAAGTTGTGTATCAAACATCATGTGCAGTCCAAACTGCATCCGGTGTGGATGAAAGTGGTCATTTAATTGTCATTTACTCACCCTGAGAGTTTCTACTTTGACTCCATCGTTGTCGTATGTGATCTCATAATGATACTCCACATATGGGATCCGGTAGCAGCCCTCCATCAGTTTACATTCAGCTACAGTTTGGATCAATTCCACTTTGTTCGGAGTTTCAATGAGGGTGGAATCAAACTTGGTGGGAACGCACGAAAATCCTTCTGTAAAATGAAACAGGTTATGATAGGCGATGTTATTATATTAGTTATTTTAACATTTATATCTTAAAGGTGGAGCGAAGGATTTTCTCTAATTAGAGAAAGAACCGCCTTCTCCACTTAAAAAAAGCAATTGCGCAACACTCCTGATTGACAACTAGGAGGAACAATAGTCTTGATGATCCACCCGGAAAAAGAAAATCCTCCGCAATACCTTTAACTTTGTCATACATGTTTTATGTGAATGCTCAGATGACGTAGTGTGACTTTCAGTGTTGTGATAATTGTTTAGTACAGGATAGGATATCCAGTACAATGTTAACATATATTTTCTTTTTTGTATATTTTTTCAGATTTTATTTTTCTATTTTTAGGGACATCATAACACATATTAATACTGTCTGAGAACTACAAAATGTCACATACTTTTTTTCTTACTCTGGTTTGCTTATTTTATTAAAATGTTTTGATTGAAAAGTGTGCTATACTACCTCATAATAATATTTTCTACATTCGTTCATGAATTTTCACTTACTTTTTGCTGCCAATATGTGTTATGACTTTAGTGCGTTTGAAAGGATTATTCACATGGAAATTAAATCACATTCTTACCCGGTGCACCTTTAATTCCCACACATTTCCCAACATCTACAACCGTCTCATATGGGGTCTCTGAGTAGTAGGTTTTGAGTGCTGGTGCTCGCACACACTGAGTCATTTTGGCTTCACAGTGGCAGTCCTGAATGATCTCAACCTCTCGCAGACCTTCAAAAAGCATCACTCGGTCCACACGGATCCCGGCAGGCTCACAGGTGGAGCTCAGGCCACAGGACGGAGAACCACGGATCGGGTCTGCAGTCCCTGAGAATGGTGATGGCTCAGAACTTCTCATCTATAATAGGGATGGAAAAGATTTGCTGATTAAAAAGAATACTTGTTTTTCTAATACAGTGAAAAAACACTTTGTGGCGGTTTACCGAACAGGGTTTATGTTAATCCAGGACTAGGCCTTATTTATATTAGGTCATTTAAGAAGTTTTTACAAACATACCTTACAAAAGGTGTGCATCTTGAGAAAAAACAATGTCATGAATATATGGTAAAAGGTGTTTTTTTCTTTAATTAAGGCAGCTCAAACATGCATTTTATTCTGGGACTTAAGCCTCGTCCGGCCACTTTTTTGTACATGCATAAATGTAACATAAAAAAGTAAAGGATTGCATTTGTCTTTAATTAATAAATTACTAAAAAATGTGAATTTTTAAAAAGACCAGACTATGATGTATTGTTTTTAAAAGTACATTGAAACAATAAATTAATTTAAAATCTCCAATCTAATACGTGTTCTTTTTTATTTTAACAAGTGCGATATGTCTCCACCGTGTGGTCAGCTGTGGAATCGCTTTACCTTTTTGCTCCGCAGGAAATCGAGCATTGAGGAATATTTGGAGGCCCAAGCTTCAAATGATGTTGAACGCGTTGATTGGCCACAGTGTGTTCTGCAAACGCCAACATCGACATTCACAGGACTGCCAGAAATATCTGTTCATTTACAACAAAAGGTTAGAAAGTACAACATTACAAGTCGGCCTACTGCATACGATACTATCAGTCAGGTTGGCTCAAATGCCCTCGTGGAAAGAGTAAATTATCTTTAGATTTATTTGAATATATTATTGTCGAAACAGAATATATTTATCAACAATACAATAATTAAATATTAAAAAAATATTGAAATAGTTAAAGCGATAACTTCCGGTCACGTCCGCTAGAGGGCCAGCTCACTCACCTTTTCCGATGTAAATCACGTGACTCTGTCGTCTGCAGCACGCGCGTTCCGTGAAGAGGTTTTTGGATTCTGTGTTTCTACCCAGGACAGCTGTAACTATAACACAAACATACACAAATTATATAAGATCAATAGGGTCATTTTAATAATAAGAAACAAGATAAAGCTAGTGCCATGCCATGTCCGTCCCTTACAAAATTAACAATGTTTTTTTTTTGTGGTAAAAGTGTTGTAACGTTAGGCCCTAACCATGAACTTTTGCTTACTATTAGCCTTACTATTAGCAAAACAATGATTTTACTACAGTAACCATTGTGTAACTATGGTTTTTGAAAACCATGGTTGTCAAAACCATATGTGCTCATGGTTTTAATACAGTAACCATGTTTTTTAACTGTAGTAAAATCATGGTTAATTTTCTAAACCCTTACGAAAATTAACCATGGTTTTACCACAGTATTAACCAAAAATCCATGGTTACTGTAGTAAAACCTTGGCTACCACAAAATAACCATGGTTTTGACATTGTTAGTGTAGTAAAACCATGGTTTTGCTGATAGTAATCAATACACCAAAAAAACATGGTTACACTTTTGCCACAATAAAACCATGGTTAATTTTCATAAGGGATTGATTACTATCAGCAAAACCATGGTTTTACTACATAAACCATGGTTTAACTGTGGTTTTTGAAAACCATTACAACAATTTATTAAATATTAGATATGAGTACAACCCTTACGAAAATTAACCATGTTTTTTTTGTGGTAAAAGTGTAGTAACCTTGTTTTTGTGTGTGTATTGATTATTATTAGCAAAACTTAACTTTACTATTTACTACAGTAACCATGGTTAAATTATGGTTATTAAAAACAAAACCATGGTTTACATTTACTACAATAGCCATGCTTTTTTTAACTGTAGTAAAACCACACAAGTCAATCCGACCTACTTTTTTAAGTTTTGACTAGTAATAAGTTGACATAAATTGTTTAATTGTTTAACTTGAAGTAACATAAAAATATATGTTAATTTGACAAAAATGCTGCAATATTTTACAGTGCATGGTTAATTTTCATAAGGGAAGCTCTGTCAGATCTGCACTCAGTACAATAGACAACCATTATAGACAATAAGCAAACATTACAGACAGAAAACGTACTATACACATCTAATAAATATACAAAATGAACACAAATGTGATCCTGCATGTGAAAACCCCGCTAAAGTCATGCACTGAAAAAATATGTACCATTTTTTGTCAAATCAAACTTTATGTTAAAAAATTAAACATTAACTTGATTTTGTAAGTTATGTCAACTTTTCACAAGCCAAAACTTAAAATAATAGGTTGAATTCACTTGCAAAACCAAGTTGTTTTAACTTCATGCTGCATGCTTGTGTTTATGATAACCTTGATATCTTTAATATTGACGGAGCAAGGTCATGTCAAAGATTGAAATCTATGCTCCTAATTTCATAATAATATTATAAGACTTTAGCCTGGGGCAACAAATGAACAAACAGTATATTGAATAAAAGTATCATTAAAACAATCAATCAATACTTACAGGTCGGGTGGACAGCGCAGAGCAGTAGAAACACAAGCAATGGCAGTAAATCCATAGTAATATTTCCAGTCTCACACAGATGCACAGCTCTCAAACCTTCTACTCAGAGATCTGTGATGTCTCGCTGATATTTATACAGACTTCCCCTTCGACCACTGGCTAAATGCTTGCGGTCGGTGTTAAGTGAATGGGAGAGAGCTGATCAAATTTCCATCACTCTAATGCCTGCTGTTAGGTGGGGAGAACATCAAAGGGGAACCTCTAAAAGATCTTCACCTTAACCAAACCCCCTTGTCTTTCATTGTGAGAACACATTGGATTTGTGTGTTGGTCAGGCCCATCCTTTCACTAATTAAGTACTTAAGGGACTTTGAGCCACTAAGCGGGCCTCGTTCAAAGGTATTAATCATCTTTTATCTCAGGGGGAAGGTGTTTAGCACCTCAACTTAAAACAAAACGGAGTGAAAGCAAGTAAACCTGCACGGCGTGGGACCACCGCCCCCTGGAGAGAGCACTCGTGCCTTTGTGTTTATTCAACATCATGACAAATGGTGTGTAAGACTTGCTTTGAAAGAATACTATCTATCTATCTATCTATCTATCTATCTATCTATCTATCTATCTATCTATCTATCTATCTATCTATCTATCTATCTATCTATCTATCTATCTATCTATCTATCTATCTATCTATCTATTGTATACTGCATCTATCATATATCATATTTATCTGTCTGTCTGTCTGTCTGTCTGTCTGTCTGTCTGTCTGTCTGTCTGTCTGTCTGTCTATCTATCTATCTATCTATCTATCTATCTATTGTATACTGTATCTATCATACATCATATTTATCTATCTATCTATCTGTCTGTCTGTCTGTCTGTCTGTCTGTCTGTGTATCTATCTATTGTATACTGTATCTATCATATTTATATATCTGTCTGTCTGTCTGTCTGTCTGTCTGTCTGTCTGTCTGTCTATCTATCTATCTATCTATCTATCTATCTATCTATCTATCTATCTATCTATCTATCTATTGTATACTGTATCTATCATACATCATATTTATCTATCTATCTATCTGTCTGTCTGTCTGTCTGTCTGTCTGTCTGTCTGTCTGTGTATCTATCTATTGTATACTGTATCTATCATATTTATATATCTGTCTGTCTGTCTGTCTGTCTGTCTGTCTGTCTATCTATCTATCTATCTATCTATCTATCTATCTATCTATCTATTGTATACTGCATCTATCATATATCATATTTATCTGTCTGTCTGTCTGTCTGTCTGTCTGTCTGTCTGTCTGTCTGTCTGTCTGTCTGTCTGTCTGTCTGTCTGTCTGTCTATCTATCTATCTATCTATCTATCTATCTATCTATCTATCTATCTATCTATCTATCTATCTATCTATCTATCTATCTATTGTATACTGTATCTATCATACATCATATTTATCTATCTATCTATCTATCTGTCTGTCTGTCTGTCTGTCTGTCTGTCTGTGTATCTATCTATTGTATACTGTATCTATCATATTTATATATCTGTCTGTCTGTCTGTCTGTCTGTCTGTCTGTCTGTCTGTCTGTCTGTCTGTCTGTCTGTCTATCTATCTATCTATCTATCTATCTATCTATCTATCTATCTATTTACATGTTTGATGCGTGTTATCTATGTAGGGTGTATTTGATATATGCACTGAGATTTGTTACTATGTTTTGTTGTCTTCCCCTTTCAGAGCTATTTTCACCTCACTCACTGTAATCACTAAACACAGGTTACACCTCACAAACACAAAAGATTATTGTGATACCATCAGGGTTTAATCCACTAATCTAGTCAACAAAACCTCTATAATCTCAGCTCATCAATCATGATTATTTCTTCACTGTTTTCCTCCAGCACAAACAATATTAGTTTCTTTTCGATGGTTTTTGATGTCGTGTTGTCTCTCTACTCAACCAGATTACCTATACAATACTATAAGCAAGCCATTTTTCCATGATAATAGCTTGGGGCCCTAAAGCATTTGAATTTTAGTGAAAGTTTCAAAGAGCACACAAAAAACAAAAGATGAAAGGACATTCAGGAAGCCCAGAGATTCTAAATAAAGGAATGTTAATTTTTATGTAAATAGTATGTCAAGCACACAGAGAGAGAAATTTAAACCCAGTCATTTTATCATAAAACAAGTTAAAGATTTTTGTTATAACACATCCAAAACCACTTACACCATGTGATATATTTCAAGCAGTTGTGTACATACATTATCCAAAAAGTGGATTTTTTTGTAAATTCCTATTTTAAAGGTGCAATGTGAGACTTTTAGAAGGATCTTTTAACATAAATGTAATTTACAAAACTGTGGCCTCCTAACACGGAAGTTACCGTCATGTTTCTACAATAGTTCTTAACGGACAAACTGTTCTACAGAGCTCATTTCGTCAATACATTATCTCAGATAACGACATGTTTTTCCTGTGGCAACTTCCGTAGTTTCTCTTTCCGTTTCAAAATTGAGTGGTGAGCTGTGGACTGAGCTGTTGGTTGCAATTCACAATCTTACCGCTAGGTGCCACTAAAACCCACACTGGACCTTTAAATAATAGGCTTGTTTGAGAGGAGACGGTTGCAGTGAGGGGAGGAGTGAAAAAGAGCTTATAAGTCGCCTCTCCATCGCGAGAGTTTTTTGGCACACGTAAAATCCGATTTATAGTTGTGCGTAAACTCTACGCCGTAGGTTATCCGTAGCCTGTGCATTGCTCTGCGTAGCGTGACGTGCACCTCGCAAAATTTTTAACAGCGCGTCAGTTCTACGCAGACCGCAAGCGCGGTGATTAGTCCACCAGAACCCCTCCCGTCAGGTAAAAAAACTGTGTCATATGTATTTCTGTTTACGACGGTGAAAACAAAGATGAGACAAATTGAAGATTGATTTAACTCAAACTGCAACAAAAGTCGCTGTTTATTTACTTCCATCATTGCTGGACTTCTCAAATCATACACAACAAGTTGCTGTTTCTTCTTTGTTTGTGGGTTAACTTGCCAACCACCACCTTCTTTGACGGTGCGCTGCTACTGTGGTTACACGCGTGGATACTGCATACAAGCGGTCTGTGCGTGTGTTTGCGCATCGACGCGGACGACCACGCAAACGTATAAATGAAAACCGACGCGGAACCTACGCCGTCCCAGGTACGCCATAGGACCTACACACAACTATAACGAGCCCTTTAGTGTGACATCAGAGCAAGTTGGGCGTAACTCTGACACTTCTCTAACTGGCATGCATCTGGCATCATCAGGTGATTACCGGTGATTGTGATTCTGCGCAGGGATTTGAACATCTCAAACAAGCCTACTTTGGCAACACGAGTGGACAAAAACAGAAGTGGCGGTTATCACTTTTAAAAAAATGTGCACTTCAATTTTTAAGTGTAATCAACTTGGATTGACAAGTAATTTCAACTTAAATTTTTTTATATTTTTAATATTGATTTTAAATATAATTTATTAAAAATATACAAACTATACAATGTGTTTGTATATGTATGTATATTTTTTGCCTAATTTTTGTATATTTTGAAATATATTTTAAAGCATTTATATTCACATAGCATTGGAAGAAAAACGTTGCATGTTACAAACCTGTAAATATAATATAGGTTTGAAAAGATTAAAGGGACAAAATATCTTCCATTTTCCAGCTCTCCTAAAAATCTGAAACTCTTTGTTTTATTTTGAGCGTAATGCTAATGGTCCAATCAGATTCAATGGATTATGCTAAGCTATGCTAAAAGTGGTACCGCTAGACCCGGAGATCAGCTGAATTGATTACAAAAACGGTAAAAATCAAATGTTTAACTCTACACTGTAAAAAAATTCCGTAGAAATTGCAGCTGGGTTGCCGGTAACTTACCGTAGATTTAAATATATGTTTTTTACTAGCAACATTTTGTTCAAAGTTAAATTAACAAATAAACATTTACAAGTCTTTGTCTTTACAGAGTAAAACTAAAAAAACTGCATCAAGCAAAACATTCTGGGAAACAAAATCTGAAGCAAAAAACAGAAAAAGTTTGATGATGATTTCTGGTGCCCAGAATGCTTTGCATGAGGCTGTTATTGTATAGTTTTATTCTGTAAAGATAAAGACTTGTTAAGATTTAACATTTATTTAACTTTGAACAAACTCTTGCCAGTAAATAACATAAATTTAAATCTACGGTAAATGACTGGCAACCCAGCAATTTCTATGGATTTTTTTTACAGTGTAGGTGAGCTGGAAAATGAGTATATTTTCAAAAAAAAGTGTCCCTTTAAGAAAGTATATTTTCAACTGCAAAAATATACTTATAATTTTATATTTTATACATATACATTTTATAAAAACTTTAATATTTTGGCCAGGAAAAATATATTTTTTACCCCTTAAATATATTTTGAAATATATATAAATATATGAAGGTTAAAACTAAAAATTTAAAAATGCATTTAATTAAGCTTTACTTTCTACAGAATGTATTAAGCATATATATTTTTGGACCGAGAAATTTATTTTTTGCTGTATGGGGTAAGTTATAAAATAAAGTTGAAATAACTTATTTTAACTGTATTTTATAAGACCCTTATGCCTTGGTTGGGGTCCAACCTTTGAGGTCCAATAAAAATCCTGGAATGTTTTCCTCAAAAAACTTAAAAGAAAGACACATCTTGGATGACATGGGGGTGAATAAATTATCTGGATTTTTTTATAAAAGTGGACTAATCCTTTAAATTTTCAATGACAGCCTAAATATTCCCTTGTTTTAACCTAGATGTCTGTGTTTGGATGTCTATTTGATGTCTTTTAAATGCTGGGTCATCACTAAATTCACACAGCACAAATCTCTACAGTGCACTTGCTCTTGTAGCAGACAGTGAAGTAATAGACAGGTGACAGTAATCTCACATCTGTGTCGTCTGTGGCAGTAGAGGTCAGTCACCTGTCTGTAGGTGAATCTGTGAGTCGGTAATCTGTGTGCTGGATTACACGGACCAGCAGACCGTTATTCGACCGGCCAGCTCACGTGTGGCTGAACAGGTGTGTGTTATACAAACACTTTGTTGCAAAGTTTAAATATAATAGGATGAACTTTACTAATAGTTATTAGTTTAAACGCATTTACAGATGGAGCAGCAACAAACCCAAGACTCTCCCTGGGAATTTGAGGAGCCCTGAAGACTCCTGAAGACGCAGTCCGACTCTACTAGACGTATCTGACACATATTAGGAAAATTGACAGAAAACACTCATGTTTTAAATATGAATGCTCTAAAACCTAACACGGATGGAAGAGGTCGAGTTTTTTGTGAGTATGCCAGTTAGATTTTTCTTAAAATTGCTCTTTTCATTATGTGTATTCCCAGCACATATTGATTTAGCAGAAACCCAAATGTACAATATCAGACTTGCTAAGGTCTCCTGGTTTTATTGACCGTATCGATCTCTGTACAGGGCAGGTGGTCCAGCAGACGATGCCCTCTCCTCATAAAGATCTTGTTCCTCAGCTGGCCTGGCAAGAAGGGAAAAAGAGAAACACTCGTACACCGGACAGAAAACCTGCAATCATGAGTCCAGAGGTCAGCGTGAAGCAGACGCCCTTTGAAAAGGCTACGTATGACCTCACACACAACCAAAAGGTTGTTGATGACATCACCTTCGGCAGACAGATCGGTTTATACGAACTTCGTGGGGAAATTGGCAGCGGAAACTTTTCCCAGGTCAAACTCGGCATTCATGACCTGACCAAAGGTGAGCAACGTGAATGCATCAATAACTGAACACAATAGATGATAACCATAAAGTGTATACAGTTTATTACCCATAACATTTATATTTCTACTTATTCAGAGAGTCATTGTGTAATATTATCATTTGGTCACTTAATTAAACTATACAGTCACATACTCTGTTACTTCTGTTTTGTACTGTACTTATCTGTACTTAAGCAAAATAAACAACATGTAGATTACATAGAAACCCAAAACATTTGTTATTTTCGACGAGGTATTTGTTTAAGAGTTCAGTTTTAGCAACTAGTCAGACCATTATACAAACAGAAACCAGAAGTAAAGTTCTGACCAGATGCTTATCGCGTCACCGCACGTGCGCCCGATGAAACGGTTTATATTTGACCAATGGGTTATCTCATTTTGACCCACCGCTGGGTTTAAAATAACCCAGCATGTAGAGAACATCACGTCTGGTTCAGTATGTCTGTGGGTAATCAAATGTAGGTTAATCCAGGTGTTGCAAGATTATTGTTAATCTCTGTCACGAGACCCCTTCCCCAAATACCTTCATATTCCATAAGGTGCTTTTATCACACTGTAAACATATACATTTTACATACAACTTTCTTTTATGATACAACATTTCCAATTTAAACAAATGTCATGTGAAAATTAAACCATAAAACAGGAAGTGACATCACAGTACTGAATGATTGTGTGTCAAGTTCTATATATTTGTTGTTGAGTATCTATAAATACCGCATGCACTTAAAAAATGCTGGGTTGTTTTGAATTTGGACAAACCCTACAAACTTAGCTAAATTTACCTAAGATTAATTTCTTTCTTCGTTTTTTATTTAAATTAAAAATAATTTTTATATTTTTATTTCTTAAATCAAGATGCATTTTCTTGATGAGCACAAAGACCTAAGAAAATAAGTCTAGTTTTTAGACCATCATTTAAAATGTAAGTGCATTTGTGCTTAAAACAAGCAAAATAAATAAATAAATAAAAATATATGAAATAGGAAAAATATCTTGCACTACAAAAATCACTTTCTTACTTAGTATTTTTGTCTTGTTTTCAGTAGAAATATTTAAAAATTCTTTAATCAGGATGAAGATTCTTGATGAGCAAAATGACCTAAGAAAATAAGTCTAGTTTTTAGACAAAAAATATAAAATTTTAGTTAATTTGTGCTTAAAACAAGCAAAAATATCTGACAATAGGGTGAGACAATAGGGCTAGAATTAAGCGTTTAAGAAAAAAGTTATTTTTAAGATTTTTTTCTTACCCCACTGGTAGATTTAAATTTTTTTTGCTTGTTTTATTTTTTTTATAAACTAAACTTATTTTCTTAGGTTTTCTTAGGAAATAAAGTAATTTTCTTAGGTAATTTTGCTTATCAAGAAAATACATCTTAATTTAAGAATTTTTAGATATTTTTACTGATATCAAGACAAAAAAACTAAGTAAGAAAGTCATTTTTTGCAGTGAGTGCATGTCATAATTTGATAGTTGTTGGACATTTCAATTTTCTACTGCCAGATTATAACGCTATTATTTCTCTTTCTATATTGTTACCAAGACAAAGTTGCAGTCAAAATCCTGGACAAGGTGCGTTTAGACAAGCGTTCACAGAAGTTGTTCCTGTCTGAGATCTATTGCATGGAGAGACTGTCCCATCCAAACATTGTGCAGCTGTATGAGGTGGTGGAGACGTTTCGACGTCTTTATCTGGTGATGGAGTATGCACCTGGAGGAGAGTTGTTCTCTAGAGTTGCCAGTAGGGGGCGACTGTCTGATGTTGAGAGTAAACTTGTCTTTTCACAGATCCTGTCTGCTGTTAAACACATGGTGAGTGGTGCCTTTCATACACTGTAAAAAATTACTTTTTTTAGTATTTTTGTTTTTCAGTAGAAAAAAAAACTTAATTTAAAATGTATTTTCCTGATGAGCAAATTGACATATGAACATGAAAACCTCATTAAGTTATGTTTTCTATTTCTATTTACCCCTTATGTGGTGCAAATCCCTTTTGCATGGGGGGTGAAAATGTGATGTGCACCTTCAAATTATTATAACTCTGGCAATTTTTTGGTCTAGAAGCCAAATCTTGGCCTTGTTTTAAAGAAGACACTTTAGGGTTTTTCACAGAAATGTCTGGAGGTGAAATTCTTAAAAAAAAAGTTTTATAGCAGTTTAAATTTATTTTAAGAAATAAAAATAATTCAATAACATATTCATTTTATAAATAAAATCGTAAAAATTTAAATATTTCACAAAAGTATTAATGCAAACATGAAGTCATACGTTTCAACACTGCAAAAAATTACTTTACTTACTTAATATTTTTGTTTTATTAATTATTTTGAACTAAGAAAATAAGTCTACTTTTTAGACAAAAAATATACAATTTAATTGAATTTGTGCTTATAGAAGCAAAAATATCTGCCAATGGGGTGAGAAAAAATTTCTTGAATTAAGTGTTTAAGAAAAAAGTAAACTTATTTCAAGATATTTTTTCTCACCCCACTGGCAGATATTTTTGCTTGTTTTAAGAACAAATTCACTTAAATTGTATATTTTTGTCTAAAAACTAGACTTATTTTCTTAGGTCATTTTGCCCATAAAGAAAAAGGAACTTTTTTTAAGATTATTTTGGTATTTCTACTAGTAAGAAAGTAATTTTAGCAGTGTTGAAACTTATGGCTTTTTTGCAGTGAAGTATACAGCAAAAAAAAATTTCAAGAAAAAAAATTCTTAGTATTTTTGTCTTGTTTTCAGAATAAATATCAAAAAATTCTTAAATTAATATGCTTTTTCGTGATGAGAAAACGACCCAAGAAAATAAGTCTGTTTATATCACATTTAAGTGATTTTGTGCATAAAACAAGCAAAAAATCTGCCAATGGGGTAAGCAAAAAAACATTTTTCTTAAACACTAAATTCAAGAAAAATTCAAGAAATATTTGCTTACCCCATTGGCAGATATTTTTGCTTGTTTTATGCAAATTCTGACTTCTGTCATAGCCATTTTGTGAAGCACATGCCACTGTAAAAAATCCAACTTCAAAATATTCTTTCAACAAAGATAATTAAGTAACTTTTTTGTTGAAGTGTGTCGATTCATTATTTTGTGTTCACTAAATGAAAAAAGCATAATCATCTTGCTAACAATTATTTTTTTGTTGACTGGACGTAGATATATAAGTTTTTGTCCAATTTGTTTACCCAACTTGCCAAACTGAGTAATTATTTGTTATATGAACTTAAATATTTGAGTTTATGTAACATTCTTTACTTTAAGTACATAAAACACAGGGTTCCTTGTTAATTTTAAGTAAAATTATCCAAGTTGGGATTACTTAAAAAGTGTGATGCAAAAATGGTGCATATATATTTTAAGTAAATCCAACACATAATTTTTTACACAAATGTGGACAAATACACTGCTTCATGTTCAATGAAAAATATTTGGTTATTATGTTTATTGGTTCTTCCTAACCCCAAAATAGCTGGTAGAAATTAAAACCTTAGGAGGTTAAGCCGTCACATAATTAATAACATAAAAAAGTTGAAAATTAAGTTAAACTTACAAAATACAAACAAGAAAAAAAATGTATACAAAAGCCGGTTAAATAATAAATATGCACTGGGTGCATCCCAATTCAGGGGTTGCATCCTTTGAAAACTGTATTTGAAGGCCAATGACGTTACATACTGTTGGGTAGTTAAATCTGCATCAATGTCTTTTAAAATAAAATAAATATATCTGGCTACATATATATTTTTAAAAGTCTGATAGGTCTCAGTTGTTATGTCCCGCTGACAAGCGTATGGGGGGCAGCAATTGACGCAGCTCCCCCTATAGGCTAGACCATCTCATTTCAGTTCGCTTCGTAAAGATTGTGCCGTCCGCAAATACCGAGTCACACACATGATGGGCTAAATCAGTGCTTCTCAAATAGTGGGGCGGGACCCCCAGGGGCGGCTCGAAGCGCCACCAGGGGGGGCGCGCGAGACCCCAGGGAAAATACTTTTTCAGGAAGTGATTTTTTTTGCACTGTCACTTAAAGACATTACACCCCAATTACGCTGATAAGCCGCTTGAGTTTTTATTATTATTTATTGATTATATTTAATTTAATTTTTCAGAATCAAATGGTCAAAAAATATTATACTTTAAATAAGGATAGTTTTTTTTCAGGCAAATTGATGCATTTTAAGTCTTTTTTTGTTACAGACTAAAAAACAATGTTAATAAAGTTATTCTTTGTTGTAAGTTGATCGATATTTCTATTTTTGTGTTTTCTTTAATGTTAGAATACAATGTTTTGCAGATGTGTCATTTTATAGACAAATTATACTATTTACAGTCGCGGCGGAGAGTTGGGGGGCGCGAAATGTTTACTTCTTCCTAGGGGGGGCGTGACAGAAAATAATTGAGAAGCACTGGGCTAAATACATATTGTGATGAGTTTTGCATCGTGCGCCCTCGAAAAAAGTCACCGGCCACTACTGGTTTCGTTAAAATTTACTATTATGGATAAAATATAAAAAATAAAGAAAAACATAAAGAATAAGTGTTTTTTTCCCAAACATTTAAACATTTCTGTTTGTAAATATATTAATTTAATTTTTCCTTCATGACCTTTAGCACGACAACAACATCGTCCACCGGGACCTAAAAGCTGAAAATATCTTCTACACCACCACCTACTGCATCAAAGTTGGTGACTTTGGTTTCAGTACCGAGTGCACACACGGTGATAATCTCACCACATTCTGTGGTTCTCCACCGTATGCCGCCCCTGAACTCTTTAGAGATAGGAGTTACATTGGGCCGCTGGTTGACATCTGGGCTCTGGGTGTCCTGCTGTACTTCATGACGACAGCCACGTTCCCCTTTAACGGCTCTAGTCTTAAAAGGCTGAGGTTTTGTATTCTCAGGGGTTCTTACACCATTCCAGCTTACATCCCAGATGCCTGCCAGCACATTATTAAGGGGGCACTGAGGCTCGTGCCCGTTGATCGCATATCCCTTGCACAGATCATGTCAAGCCCGTGGCTGAGTGGTATTAAGTGTCCGCAGCCGTACCCACCCGCCCCGCAAACTCCCGCACACCTGGCCGATTCCTCTCGGACGCTCACTGCAGATGATCAGTCGGTAAAGATGGCAATGAAGATGCTGGGCATTACTGAGACTCACCTGAGGAACAATGCGGTGTTGGACTGTCGCAGTCCCCTGACCGGGGTTTACCGGATTCTTCTGCATCGCATTCAGAGGAAGAGATCCATAGAGGGAACAGGATACACGGCGCTCTGTCCCACAAACACCCGACCCAGCAGACGGTGCTGGTCATATCCTATCAACACCCATAAGAAACACGATGAGTCTGCAGTGTGTATCATTCTGTAGAGATGATAAATAAGACAAATATTAAAATTGGGGATAGCTTGATACCTTTAAATGTTCTGCAGTACATGTGACATGCTAAATATTTGTAAGCATTGTGTCACGATTACTGGTCACGCAATTTTCATTGAATCGCATGTATAGAAAAACTCCATGAAATGTTTTTGTTTATATTTTCTTCAAATTAAAAAGTTGATTAAAGCGTAACTAAACCCCTGGTCAGAGCCTGACTCCGCCCACTGCCAATATTTGAAAAATGCAAGAAAAGTGGGCAGATCCCAACGGAGATAGAGGGGATGAACTAAGTGTGTGGTGAGATCGTAACAAGGACGTGGTAAGCTTGAATCTGCTTACGTCACGAGTCATTTTTTGGACTCAACATCCAATAGGAAAATTCAACTGCAGTAGTCACCGTTCAACCTGAAGAGGGCAGCACTCAGACGTATATATTGCAGTATTGAAACACTTTATATGCAAATGTCAAAAAAATTACTAAAATCAATAAACAGCACTAATAAAGCATCATTAACTAAAAAAAGTTGGTTTAGGTTTTGTTACTCTTTAAAGAGGTGAAACTCAAAACTTGTGCATGGAGTGTCATTGGACCTTGCGTGTCACATGATGAAATATGCATATACAACTAGACAGGAAACATGCGAGAACCAATGAGGTTCAACGTTATTGACGTGCAGTTGAAACAATTAACGTGAAGTTTTATGTGGGCTACATCCGAAAACCAAGGCAGATGACTTGTCTGCCTCATGAGGCAATGACTTTGGCGGCACGAAGGCAGCTCCAGGATGCGCATTCGGACAGCCTTCATAGGAAGCGTAATTGTATTCAGTTTGAAATTTAAACAGAGAGCGCCTTTGTGGTAACTAATCCCGTATTTGAAAACTGCAATACTAATTTTTGCGGTAGATATGCAATCAAACGGTGTAAAATATAACTTTTATTTGCAGTAAATTTGTGTTCAAGCTGCTTTTTTGGCGCCATTTTCTTTTTTCAAGCTACACCAATTACATTCCCCACGCATAGAATTATGGGACAAGATGATGAAGGTGTTGTGAAAATGAAGGACTCAAATGCAGGAAATAGCAGAAAATGTTCTCAATTTAATGAAGCTGACCACAGGCAAAAAACGGCATCAACACATACACAAAGAAACAGAAAAATATCCAGATGGCTGGCAAAGGGTTAACTCAAAGTCCTCTGTGGCGGAGAGAAATGAAAGTGGCAGCAAGGCTTCTCAGGGCAGCCGGTTCAGGTGAAGGCGAGGCCAGAGGCAAACGTACACCCCTCACAGGTACCTCTTAAGCACCACACTCGCCTGAGTTCTGTAATAGCACACGATAAAGGATGCAGGGTAATTCCAATGAAGCAACAGGCAGCACAGATGACGATAAACAGTAGACAGGACACGACACGACACGACAGGACTGGGAACAAATTTTAGCGTAACAGCACAGCTTGTAATACGGGTTCACACTGATTTAACAATCTGACAATAAGGCAAAGGCAGAGCATGATAGATAAAGCCAAAGTTAATGAGAGAAGATGAGAGACAGGTGGAGAGGGGAGACAGTGGAAACAGCTGCGGTTGTAGGTAATGAGAGCGGCTAATGAGTAAGTGAATGTGTGTGTGTGTGTAAAAGAATGAAGAGAGAGAGAGAAAGAAACTAGATCATAACAGTGCCCCCCCACTAAAGAGCGCCCCCTGGCGCTCCCAAGGGGGAAGCCTGACGAGACCGGAGGAAATCATCAATGAGCGAAGGATCCAAGACGTCCCGGGGGGAAACCCAACTCCTCTCCTCAGGACCATATCCCTCCCAATCGACCAAGTACTGATGCCCACGTCCCCGACGACGCATGTCCAAAATCTTGCGGACCCTGTAAACGGGAGACCCCTCGATACGAATAGCGGAAAGCGCGGAGCGAGGGGACGAACGGGTGGCAGGCTTAATGCACGAGACATGAAAAACGGGATGTACCCGGCGAAGGTTAGACGGGAGACGGAGCTTGACAGCGACAGGATTAATAATCTTAGTGATGGGGAAAGGTCCAATAAATCGAGGAGCCAATTTACGAGATTCAAATTGGAGAGGTAAATTAGCTGTGGATAACCACACTCTCTGACCCGGCAAATAGCGGGGGCTTTTAATCCGACGTTTATTGGCCGTAACGCACATGCGTCTACGTGAGCGACAAAGAGCGGATCTCACCCTTCTCCAGGTTCGTTTACAGCGAGAAATAAATTTCTGCACGCTCGGGCATCTAGAATCAACCTCTTGTGAAGAGAATAAAGGAGGCTGGTACCCGAGGCAGCACAGAAACGGAGACAGTCCCGTGGCAGAGGATGGGAGCGAATTATGGGCATACTCTGCCCACGGGAGCTGCTCAGACCAAGATGATGGGTTACGAAATGCGAGACTACGTAAGAGCCGACCTATGATCTGGTTGGCTCGTTCAGCTTGGCCACAAGTTTGGGGGTGAAAGCCCGACGAGAGATTGGCAGTGGCACCAATGAGGCGACAAAACTCTCTCCAAAATAGAGAGGAAAATTGTGGTCCTCTGTCAGAAACTACTTCAGAGGGTAAACCGTGTAATTTAAATACATGGTCTACAGCGATCTGGGCGGTCTCCTTGGCAGAGGGGAGTTTAGTGAGCGGGATAAAGTGGGCAGACTTAGAAAACCGATCTACCACCGTCAAAATGACCGTGTTACCATTAGACGGGGGAAGACCGGTGATAAAGTCGAGCGCGATGTGAGACCACGGGCGAGTAGGAACAGGTAGCGGACGAAGCAGACCGGCTGGCGGGGCATTGCCAGCCTTAGTCTGAGCACAAACGGAACACGAAGCAATAAAACGGCGAGCATCGCGATCTAAGGTAGACCACCAAAAACGCTGGCGGATCGCCGCAAGTGTGCCCCGAACACCGGGGTGAGCAGATAATTTAGAAGCGTGTCCCCATTGGAGGACAGCCAAGCGTGTGGGCACCGGAACAAAGAGCAAGCCTCTAGGGCAATTTCGTGGCACGGCAACGCGAGATAAAGAGCGCTTAACCTGTCCTTCGATTCCCCACCCTGCGGCCCCCACCACGCGACCCGGAGAAATAATTTCCCCTTGTGACGTGGAGGGGGTCGAGGAATCAAAGAGCCGAGACAACGCATCCGGTTTAACGTTCTTAGAACCGGGGCGGTAAGAGATAGAAAAGTCAAAGCGTGTGAAAAATAAAGCCCAACGAGCCTGACGCGCATTTAATCTCTTAGCGGAGCGGATATATTCTAAATTACGATGGTCGGTCCAGACAATAAAGGGAATGGAAGAACCCTCCAACCAATGTCGCCACTCGCCGAGCGCTAAGCGTATGGCGAGCAGCTCCCGGTTGCCGACATCGTAATTACGTTCTGCAGGCGAAAGGCGATGGGAATAATAGGCGCACGGGTGGATCTTTCCATCAACCGCAGATCGCTGTGATAGAACAGCACCCACCCCTACCTCCGACGCATCTACCTCGACGATGAACTGTCTAGTGACATCAGGCGTAATAAGAATTGGTGCGGTAGTGAAGAGAGACTTCAAATGATCAAAAGCCCTTTGAGCGGATTCTGACCATTCAAAGCGTGACTTGACAGATGTTAGAGCGGTGAGAGGGGCGGCTACCTGACTAAAGTTTCGGATAAAGCGGCGATAAAAATTTGCAAAACCAATGAAGCGTTGTAACGCGATACGAGAATCGGGAGCCGGCCAATCTACCACCGCTTGAACCTTAGAAGGATCCATACTAATCCCCTCTGCCGAGATTACTGAACCCAGAAACGTGACCGAGGATACGTGAAACGAACACTTCTCTGCTTTGACAAATAGCCGGTTCTCACGTAAGCGTTGAAGAACGCGGCGTACATGCTGGACATGAACCTGGAGAGACGGGGAGAAAATTAGTATGTCGTCAATATAGACAAACACAAAAATGTTAAGCATGTCACGGAGAACATCATTGACAAGAGCCTGAAACACGGAGGGGGCGTTGACTAGACCGAAAGGGAGGACCCGATATTCAAAATGACCAAGGGGCGTGTTAAAGGCGGTCTTCCACTCGTCTCCCTCTTTAATACGCACCAAATGGTAAGCGTTGCGGAGATCGAGCTTGGTAAAAATCTTGGCTCCCTGCAGGATTTCGAAGGCTGAGGACATCAATGGCAAAGGATAGCGATTCTTAACAGTGATGTCATTCAACCCTCGATAATCTATGCAAGGACGTAGCGATCCGTCTTTCTTCTTTACGAAGAAAAACCCCGCACCAGCGGGAGAAGACGACGGAACTATGGTACCCGCACTAAGTGAATCAGAAAGATAATTCTCTAGCGCCTCCCGTTCAGGAGCCGACAGAGAATAGAGTCTACCCCTAGGAGGCGTGGTCCCCGGTAAGAGATCGATAGCGCAGTCATATGGACGATGAGGAGGAAGAGAGGTGGCCCGTGAACGACTGAAAACCTCCCGCAGATCGTGATACTCCTCCGGGACTCCAGACAAATCACCAGGCTCTTCCTGAAACACAGAAACAGAAGAGACAGGAGGGACAGCAGATACTAAACACTCAACATGACAAGACAATCCCCAAGACACAACAGAACCCTTAGACCAATCAATATGAGGACTATGACGTTTAAGCCAAGGATGACCCAGGACAATGGGGGTAAAAGGAGAACGAAAAATCAAAAAAGAAATTGTCTCTCTATGGTTACCAGATACGGTAAGAGTCAATGGAACAGTCTCTTTCTGTACTTTGGGTAGTGAACTACCATCTAAGGCAAATAAAGGAGTACTGTCACTTAAATGCATGAGGGGAATACCTTGTTGTAGAGCCCAATCCTCATCAATAAAATTTCCCTCTGCCCCAGAGTCGATTAAGGCAGAACTGGCAACCGATGAAGCGGACCAATGAAGCATGACTGGAAGTGACGTGCAAGACCTGGAAGGGGTTTTCCGTGTGATGGCGCTCGCCAGTAACCCTCCGCCTACCGACGAGCGCTGGCTTTTACTGGACACTCAGAAACAAAGTGATTAGCGGCTGCACAGTACATGCACAAACGGTTAGCGATCCTTCTCTCCCGCTCCTTAGGAGAGATGCGTAGGCCTCCCAACTGCATGGGCTCGGGCTCAGCTCGGGCAGTAACGGGGACAGCCATGACAGAGGAAGTGGAGGGGAAAGTTGTCTCCATGCGACGGGCTCTACGTCGTAGCTCGAATCGCTTCTCGACCCGAATGGCAAGGGCAATGAGGTCATCAAGTGAAGCGGGAACCTCCCGAATGAAAATCTCCTCCCTGATCTCAGGATTCAGACCCTCCAGAAATCGGGCGATGAGAGCCGGCTCATTCCAGCCAGAGGTGGTAGAGAGAGTGCGAAACTCAATAGAGAAATCTGGAACAGAATTCCTGCCCTGACGAAGGACGGACAGCTGACGCGAAGCCTCGGCACCGTGAGCAGAACGGTCAAAGACCCGGATCATCTCCTCCTTGAACTGTGCGAAGCTGAGGACGCATTCTGAATCCGCCTGCCAGTTAGCCGTACCCCATTCTCGAGCGCGGCCAGCGAGGAGAGAGATGACATAAGCGACCCTCGCTTGTTCCCTGGCAAAAGTCACCGGCTGAAGGGAGAAAACCACCTCACACTGGGTCAGGAAGGCACGACACTGAGTGGGCTCACCCGAATAGACAGGAGGGTTGTTTATTCGCGGCTCTGGCGGAACATGAGCGTCCGGTGAAGAGACCCGCGGCTGGCGGATATGATGGACCTGCTGCGAGAGGTCAGACATCTGAGCAGCAAGTGTCTCAACCGCATGTCTGGCCGCGGTGATGTCCTCCTCGTGCCGTCCTAGAAGGGCACCCTGTTGCTCGACGGCTGCCTGAAAGGGACCGGCTGCTTGGAAAGGGCTGCTACCCGCTGAGTCCATGTCTGGTCAGATTGTTCTGTTGTGAAAATGAAGGACTCAAATGCAGGAAATAGCAGAAAATGTTCTCAATTTAATGAAGCTGACCACAGGCAAAAAACGGCATCAACACATACACAAAGAAACAGAAAAATATCCAGATGGCTGGCAAAGGGTTAACTCAAAGTCCTCTGTGGCGGAGAGAAATGAAAGTGGCAGCAAGGCTTCTCAGGGCAGCCGGTTCAGGTGAAGGCGAGGCCAGAGGCAAACGTACACCCCTCACAGGTACCTCTTAAGCACCACACTCGCCTGAGTTCTGTAATAGCACACGATAAAGGATGCAGGGTAATTCCAATGAAGCAACAGGCAGCACAGATGACGATAAACAGTAGACAGGACACGACACGACACGACAGGACTGGGAACAAATTTTAGCGTAACAGCACAGCTTGTAATACGGGTTCACACTGATTTAACAATCTGACAATAAGGCAAAGGCAGAGCATGATAGATAAAGCCAAAGTTAATGAGAGAAGATGAGAGACAGGTGGAGAGGGGAGACAGTGGAAACAGCTGCGGTTGTAGGTAATGAGAGCGGCTAATGAGTAAGTGAATGTGTGTGTGTGTGTAAAAGAATGAAGAGAGAGAGAGAAAGAAACTAGATCATAACAGAAGGTATCTTCATCCGGAGACAGGAAGTGAACCAAAACATTGGATTTGGACATGCTTCGAATGCTGCCGCTGAAGGCAGTATTTTATAGATTTTGGACGCAGCCCTGTTCATCCAGACTACCCTTTATTGCAAAGCACAGTGCTAAATAACACCCTGAACAATTTAAAGTCAGTGTAAAGTGATATTTAATATGTCTTCTAAATTTGTCACATCACAGAAAAATGTGCTATTGACCACCCAGCCAAATTTATATGATTAAAAATCTACCCAGTCTCACGAAATTATGTGCCTATAGTCACACTTTTATTCTTTTTCGACTGTCACGTATTACAAATTTCTGTTTATGTGTCATTGTCACGTATTGGTTACTCAATTGCTTTTTCCTATTTTCTTACCATTGACGCTTCGGTTTAGGGTTAGATTTGGTGTTTGCATTAGGATGTCACTTTAAGTATTGGTTTATACTGTTTTTTTTTCAGATTTATTTTTTATATTTTCTAAATTTTAAAACATTGTCGCCTGGCGTTAGGGTTAGAGTTGGGTTTGGGTAAGGATGTCATTTTATGTAAAACTAACCCTAAACCTAAGCGAAAGTGGTAAGAAAATAGGACAAAAGAGTTGAGTAACCAATACGTGACAATGACACATAAACAGAAATTCGTGATACGATCACGGAAAAACGCAGAAGTTCGTGACAGTATCCCGAAAAAGAATCATAAAATTACGTGACTATAGGTACATAATTTTGTGTGACTGGGTAAAAAACCCGCCACGTAAATAAAATACGTTTTTAAAATTTTGAAAAAATAAGCACCATTCTCTGCTCCCAAAGCTGGGGGCGTGACCGCTCTCAGCAATGAAACCACACCCACTAGAAGAAAAGCTGCCTTCAAATACAGACAAAACCAGAGATTGTGTCTGGGACAGGGCCATGCCAAATAATCCTGAACACAGAAATGTGGAAAAAAAACTGTTTAAGGGTGTAACTCCACAATTTAGTACTAAATAGTTCACAGGGCACTCATGTGTTTTGAAACAATTTCAAGGTCCGCTTGATCAATACCCGAGCATTGAGGCAACACTCACTTTCCCTTTGAAAATCTTTTTGGATTCTCATTTCAAAGGGGTCATATCATGAAAATCTGACTTTTTTCCATGTTTAAGTGCTATAATTGGGTGCCTAGTGCTTCTATAAACTTAGAAAATGTGATAAAAATCAACCCAGTGACTTAATTTTGGTAAACCATTCTCTGCAAGCATGTAAAAAAATTGGATCATTGAAATTTGGCTCCCCTTGTGATGTCAGAAGGGTACAATACCGCCCCTTAAGGGGGTCGCACACCGGACGCGCAGCTCAGCGCCGTGTCGAGTCGCATCTAGGACAACTCAGAGGTATCGTAAACCGGAAGTGCACATTAAATAGCGCAAGCTTAGTCAGAAAGCGTCTACTTCAAAATGCAAAATATACGTTAGCAGCCAATGTTAATCGTTAATGATTTGGGACAAATATGATGTTATTTAATGTTAAACTATATGAGTGGCACTCTGTGGTGTGACGGGGATTTGAGCAACTTCCTGAGTCAAAGCTGGGCACTGCGAAAAAATTTTTTTTTAATTTGAGCTTGCGTGTCCATTGTGCTATCCAACCATGGAAGTGCAGCTCATTTGCATTTTAAAGGACACACCCAAAACAGCACATTTTTGCTCACACCTACAAAGTGGCATTTTAAACATGTTATAATAAATTATCTATATGATATTTTGAGCTAAAACTTCAAATACGTATTCTAGGGACACCAACGATTTATTTTGCATCTTTAAAAAAGTATTTTCCCTTTAAGACTTTACGACTGAAGACAGTGATGACCAGAAGAGGGCGCCAGATTGTAATCAAAGTCAAGCATGTAGCACTTGTGAAATGCGCAGTGTACTTAGACACAAATTTTCAAGATTGTTCATCTGAAGTTGCATTTGCATTGTTGCAAAAATGAAACAATGCACTGTTTTGTTTTCTGATATCCATAAATGCTCATTATTCATTTCATACAAACTGTTTTATTAATGTATTCACACAAAGTAAAAAGGGTCACATTTGCATTTTAATTAATTATTGTAACTGGGACATTAAGTGATGAGAAAAAGAATGAAAAATCTTAATGCTTAAATTTTTATTTAAAAGTGTGACCTATCTTTGCACAGCCATTTTCATAGGCAATGTAAATTGTAAAACTGATTGTTCACTTTAAAATCATCATTGTTTTTTCGCTATAAATGATCTTGGTAGCAGGGTGGGGATTATAAGATCATCTACTGACAAACAGAGACTCAAATCCAAAAAGGACGATGTTATCATTATGACAAATTGTTTTTGATTAACAGAATGGTTAATTACTTCACAAGGGGAAATATATGATGTAAGAGGGTTGGTGCATAACCTGGGGACATAACTTTTTGTTTTAGCTTCTTACTAATATGTCAATTAAAAATGACAAGTATATTACACTGACTGTGAACAGGACATGCAAGATTTTATTTACATCAAAATTTGAGTATTTGCTAATACAGCCATGTAGGAAACACACCTTTATATACAGTTTAAGTCATTTTTTACAATAATATAGCATCAATTTTTGTTAAAAGACCCAGCTGGCAAAATGTAAGGGTTTTAATAGCTGCTTTATTCAGTTTGAGATCATTAATAATAAAACGCTGCGGTGAAGCAATGAAGTATCAAGATTTTTACACCCATGATTGATTAACCACAATACAGCGAAAATATTCACAGGCAGTGCCAAATTCTTTCAGTTTGATTTGCTGCTATTTGATGAAATATAGGAGGCACAGACAACCATGAAAATATATGAGTCACCCATCCTTTTTGTTGGGGTTATCTGTCAAGCGCTGGAGGGAGCGAACTAAAACACATCCAGATCAGATTGGCATTTTGACATTTACTTTCATTGACAATTTATTATCGCATTAGGTCTGAAGAAACTATTAGGTCAGGACATATAGCTCTGTTCAAACCCATCTCCTGTCAAAAGCTGTTTGTAATTTCTTTCAGCCACGTTATATTGGCACATTTACAAGTTTGAAAAGGTCTTTTGAGTTTTACACAAGTATAGTTTCAGTTTTATAATCGTGACGGCAGCAATAAGATTTTGGATTGTGTATACTTAAAAAAAAACTCAGCGCTCCGGGGAAGGTGTTAAAGTTGTGACAACAGTACTGGTTAAGTATGACCAAGTGTGAAATTAAAAGATTTGAATAATTATCATAAGGATGATTTGTATTAAACCTTAAAATGCTTTCCCTGGAGCAACTGTTGTAATCCTGTATTGACATGCAACATTGTCAATGTTATTCTTGGAGTTTCCCAGATATCTGTATTGTGAAATAGCAAATGCATGCTCAAAAAGGGCCAAATTCAGGATAGCAGCTTTTTTGGACAATTGGTTCAACATTGGCACATAAACTGTGTAAAATAAAACATGTTTTAATAGATAATTTCTATTAAGCCTATTTTGTACATAGTTGTTACTACAGGCCAGGCAGATTTTCAATTTTAGTTTCACTTTAACATTTTTTTCCAGGTGTCGACTCGGGTCATTGCAGGCTTCTTATCTCAAAACCACCTTATCCAATTTAACTCTGTGGACCCTGTACCGGGTCCACAATTAATTATTATTACTTAATATAAAATATTCCTTTAATGTTTAATGGTCTGTCATAGACCCAGTACCATAAGAGATACTGTTTGAAAGCTTAGACTCTCTACTTTCTGCAGATATGCATCACTTTGACATATCTTTTACTGTAAGAAAGTTATTTACACTTAATTAACACTATCACACCCCCACATTTTTTTATATGATTTAATATTCACATATTTCATATTTTTCAAGTATGATAAACATGGGCAAGTCTTATATCAAATGAAAGCTCTCATTCTCAGGAATAAGGCTACAGTGTTATTTTTGATCTATTATCAACACATATCCAACAATCGTTGAATGAATAATAAGGTAAAAAATCGTCTTTTGTAAATGTACGTGAAACTTGAGCGTGAACTTCCTCAGATAGCACAGATAGCCACAAATGATACACCATCTTTTCTCTTAGGTCCTACTCTAAAAAATGAGTCCATTCACAGCATTTTCTTTGGTTATGTGCATGAATAATCCCTTGCTATTTATTATATGTGCAAAACAAAAAAACTATTTTATACGAAAAATTTATTTTCACTCCTTTCAGTAAAATATGAATAATTTTTGAATTCGACACCCTTAAGAGATCATTCTTCTATTCTGCTGCTGGTAACAACCAAAACTGTCTGCAGTCTGCTAGAGCACCCAGAACCAGAGTTATACACTTTCAAAGACAATGTTTACAACATAAAAAAGACAATTTGGTGTTTCATCATATGAAAAACAACATAAATAACAATATTTGTCACAAAACGCAGCTTTTTATGTAACTAAAAGTGTTTTCTGTAAAATTATATAAAGATATTGCATTTATTCCACTTCAAATGTTTTTAGGCAGAAATTGTATACAAAAAGGGTATTATTCCTCCCTTCAGTTGGGGTAAAATAACATTTGCATAGATTATGATAGAGAAAAAAATCCTCTGTGAGAAATTTTTCCTCTGTGAGCTGACAATTGGTGGAATCAAACAAAACTGTCTGCAGGTTTCGTTACCACTCAGGGCCAGAGTTATACACTTTTAAATACAGACTTTAGAAAAAAGTGCCTATTTATTTTTGTGTTTATTAGAGGACTGACAATACATACACTGTTAACCCAGAAATTGTCTTTACTCAAACAATCAAGGAAAAATCATTAATATTTTCTGTTTTGAAGCCAAAGCTTAAAAAGTTTAGTTGATTTAACTGTTAACCTTACAAAATCTATTAAACTAAAACATTCAAGTAAAATGAATTTAAAATTATTAGTTCATGTTTTGAGGAATACCCATAATCCTTTGCGCCTGACTATTTTGATTATTTTCTGCTTTTTCACAAATTAAAAACTGATAAGAACTTTATTCAAATATTTGTTAATAAAATGTCATATAGGTTCAAGCTCTTATATTATTAATTGTTTTGTTTCAGGTGATCAGTGTTTCCGTACATGAACCCCGTTCAAAACATTTTATTGTATTTCTCTCCACTGTACTTACAATGTATGTCAAAACACATTTTTTGTGTGTTTCTGTGGAAATCACGCTTATTCAATGATTGACTTAAAGTCAGTCATTAATTTTTGTTATAATACCATTTTTAACATCAAAAGTAATATAAAGTGATAAAAACTAAAGTTATGCAACAGGTTTCCTTACACATTTCTAGTATAATGTCATCTAATCTGGGTTAAGAGTGCAGGAATACGTACATTAAACTTAAAATTAATTGTTATTTCAACCAGGCAAAATCAACTTTTTTAGGGCAACGAGTTTCCATGCATTTTTTAAGTTCATTCAACCTGTATGGGCTTACAGTGTCATGGTTAGCACTTTCAACAGTGTTTTATGAAATTTGAAAGGGTTTCCTGTAAATTGATATCAAAATTTTGTATGTACACCTCTGCATGTGAGCATGGAAAGCTTTTGAAATTGGGTAGGCCAAATCCAGGCGGAAATCCCCAAAATAACCCCAGAGGACTCTCCTTTCCATAATATAATTTTTTACTTATATAGGAGCTAGATTCATACCATAAATTGTAATCTAATAATTTTTCTCACATGTGTGTACTTCAAAATATTACATATGGCAGGTACAGGTGATCCTAAAAAGCAAATAATGGGAAGCAATGACTGACACATTTTAACACTTTACTATAACAAATAATATTTGTGGCCCTGGACCACAAAATCAGTCATAAGGGTCATTTGAAATGTATACATCTAAAATCTGAATAAATAAGCATTAATTGATGTATGATTTGTTAGGATAGGACAATATTTGGCTGACACACAAATATTTGAAAATCTGGAATCTGAAGGTGCAAAAAACTCAAAATATTGAGAAAATCGCCTTTAAAGTTGTCTAAATGAAGTCATAAGCAACACATATTATTAATGATAAATACATTTTTGATAAATATACGGTGGGAAATGTACAAAATGTCCTTATGGAACATGATCTTAAGATATCCTAATGATTCTTGCCATAAAAAAATCAACAATTTTGACCCTTACAAACAATGTATTGTGGGCTATTGCTACAAATATACCTGGGCAACTGATTTGTGGTCCAACATTTGTTAACATAAAAAACAATAATAATATTTGTATAATATTGTTTAATATGAATTAATCCTAATTAATTTTAAATTGTTGCGCTTCAGCTTCAAAACACTGGCACGTGATAAAGTGCTTGTGTTAATATTCCTGCATGTCTAAGCTGAGCTCAAACATGTTCAGAAGTGCATCATCTACCGTAGTGAATAAAAGGGTCATATTTTTAATAAAAAGTAATCTAATCCCTGCGAATTGTAAGTGCAATTTCACAAATCCTCCAAGAGCAAGTGTTAACAGTTGTCATGGATTGATAAAACAACGGAGAGGTAAATATTATTGAAAGGGCACAATTGTGGTTCCTCAGGCAATATAATCCTTGAATCAAAATTTTTCACTCGAAGCTTATGTATTTGACATGACCGATATGTTTATCATCTGTTTGCTTTTATAGCTGATGACACACTTTGATTTTAAAGGAAGACTTTTGCATTTTTTCTTTTGACATTAATCCTTGAGGTATAAGGTTATATTGTAAGTTGTCCCGAGGGCCTGCAGTTGCACAAATATTACGCCATATAAAATCCTTATTGACTATATAGCCTATCATAAAAACAGTTTTGTAGGGCAAAAGGAAATTTGTATTAGTGGTGTTTGTGATTTATTACTTTATTTGAATTGAATTGAAATTGAATATTACTTTATTGCTCATACTTATTTGGGTTTGGGATTTGATCTACACTTCTTACTCTACGTTTTTAATTGATTGTGTGCTTTGTGTTAATACTTAATCAGAGATCAGACTTATAGATATATTGATCTTTTGGGACCTAATACCCATAAAAACAGCCTGCAACCATCCTAGTGCCATAGTAGTGATGTATTTTAAATGGACAAAAAAATAGTTTGTGTGTATTACAGGCCTAATGGTTAAGTGGATATTTGGGACCAGTAATAATTGCACAGTGTGTGCCCTGAACTAAATAAATGTGACCCAGTCTATGAAAACCCCGTTTCACAAAATGCCTTCCAGGAAAATGAAGAGTTTCGTTGCAAAACGAGATAACCACCGTTTTTTTAATTGTTCAGAAATCTCGTTTTTTGGTTGTGCATTCCAATTAATTTCAATGCAACTGCAGTTGGTTTGTTTTGATTTAAACCTTCATAACTTAAAAAATACAGCTAAGTAGCACCATAAAACAAAATAATAACATGATAACATAATAATAAACATGTTTTGTCAAAAATGTTAAAAAATGGATTTATCTCGTTTTGCAACAAAAATCTTCAAATGTTCTTCTATAAATATATAAACATACAAATTTATCAAATGAAAGAACAGACCCTCTGCTTTTAATCAAACAAACAAAACAGAAAAAACATTTCATCCTATCTATATTTGTTCTCTTTTAAAACCTCTTGAATTTCTTCAAAAATACAACATTTTGAGCAAAAAGCTGAAATAACTGAATTTTGTAAAGGAATTTTGTTAGAGATCAGATTGAGAACAATTATCAAAATATACACAGAGTTTAAAAATAATTACATTTGTTTTTGCTTCAGTTTCTTTTTTTATTGGATAAGAGCGCCATCTAGTGAAAAACAATGAAAAAACAGATTACCGTAAAACTCGCCAAGAAAGCATCATGTGCAGGAAAATGTTTTCTCTTAATTGACAAGATAACTCATCAATGGTGGAGAAAGAGAAAAAGATTTTGAGGGTTCGCTTTAACATACCGTAATTTCTCAAATAAAGACCGGGGCCTTTATTTACTTAAACTGCGGAAGGTAACAGGCTTTTATTTGAAGCAGGCTTTTATTAGAGACAGGCCTTTATTTCAAATTCCATCTGTTTGATAAATAATTGGTTTAAATTAGCCGTTAAATTAAAAGCGATAGCGTTCTATAGAGATCATTCATTTTTTAACAGTATATTTTTTCAAGGTTGTTGAAAAGTCCGTCACTAGCACTAAATGAGACCCATCCAATGTAGCTACTGCCATCTATTGGCAGCTGTGCATTATGATGAATTTGAATGCATTTCAGAGATAACCAAGGCAGATGAAGGTGAGTGCTCGCGCAGTTGACATCTCTCCTTTTGAAACACGCTCTGGCGCGAATACGCTCACACTGTGCGTAACTAAACTTTGTTTATCGCGCGCGCGTCTCACCAAACGTACGAGGCATTTATAGTTGACGCGCTAAGCTCTCACTCATTTCCCCCGGCACTCATCTTTCCCCGGCCTTAATTTGAGACCGGCCTTTATTTGTCCGCGATGACCATGCCCCCGGCCACTATCAGAGGCCCGGCGTTTATTTGAATAACGGCTTTTATTTAAGGAATTACCGTAGGCTAATTGAAGTAGTAAAAAAATCCACCATGATTTACCAATATGCCATTTCTTTCTTTTTTTCCACAAAGCATAAAAGCTACAAAGTTAAAAATAGCCCATAATGTGGCATTCACACCAGACGCGGAGAGGCTGCAAAAACGCGCTATTCGTAATTGGATGCTTAAACATTTTGAGTTTACTCGCTTCATTTGCACGCGAAAGCCGCACGTGGAATTCTAGTCATTCGAGGCTTCTGTAACTCTGCTGCTCTAATCACTTAACTAATAGAGCAAGCTCCTGATTGGTTAACGCAGCGCGAATATCCGCCAAAGTTTAGATTTTTCAACTTGCGCGTTTCCCGCGGCAACGCTCCGCACTTCGCACGTACCACGCCGCAGGATGCCTATTTGCGTCTTTGCATTGACTTAACATATAAATCACTCGCGCTTGCCGCCTCTTTCGCATCTGGTGTGAATGCCACATTAACTGTGCGTCAACTGTGAGTTTCCGCCAAAGCTCAGATTTTTCAACTCAGGCGTTTCCTGCTGCAATGCTCAATTTGCATCATTTGTGCGAACTAGACACGCGAAGGAGGTGGATTTGCGTCTACCGCGCCGTGCTAAACGCGCGTGATGCCTCAACCGCGGCTGGTGTGAATGCAGCATTAGATTATGAGACACATCAGAATAAACAATGTTTGGTGTTATTGAGGCTATACGTCGGTTATGTCAATTGCACATAAAGTTTTTCCTTTGCGTGTGTGAAAAATTCACGTGCACAGAACAACATTGTCAAATCAATCTACGTCTACGCTGAATTATGCATGCCAGGCCAGTGGGTGGCGTGTCACTTGCACCCCTCCCTTTCGAAGCACAGAAGCTATTGTAGCCATCTCAGGACATCTCAGTAGTGACAAACGCGCTCTATAGAAAAGTTTGTCCGTTTAGGGCTACTGTAGAAACATGAAGGCACAAAATGGTGGCTTCAATGTAAGGGGACCCGCGGAGTGTGTAGATAAAAACATCTCCTTCTAAGGTTATAAAAACAATACAGTTTATTTTGTAATGTCTTTATACAACACTGAAAACACAGTTATCTATACTGCCCTCCAAAGGCTAAGTGCAGTATCTACGCAAACACTGAAACTGAGAAAAATGGCTTTAAAGTTTTTTACACCAGCCAGTCAAACATGTTACTGCAATTTTGGCACACACATTTCTCTGAAATGGGACAAAATTTAACCAGGAGACTTTGTCACAAGACACAACAGATCTCACAAAGCCCATTTTAACCCTTAACTCAATTTTGACCAAATGCGTAGTACTGTGCTTTCGCTTTGTAGGGCAGTATATTATATTGCATTGTTGTCTAAAGATCCTTCTAAAATTTACACACTGCACCTTTAAGCACCTTTATTTTTGAGAGCGTATAATGCATGAATTTTTGTTGGAATTTTTTGAGTCGTTTTGACAAATGAATGCATGTCGTACATGAATAACAGCTTACACATTCTGAAGACCATCTACTTTTGGGTTCCCAAGAAGAAAGAAAATCATGCAGGTTTGCAACGACGTGAGGGTGAATGAAGTGTATGACATCATTGCAAATGCTTGAAAACTATATTTCATCAATCAAACCCATCATTGCTGGAGTGAATTACTGCCTATTTTACTGCCTTTACATTTCATTTCCACTTTTGATGTATAGAAATCCAAGCTTGCTGAAGGATATTTGGCCTCAGAGGCTGAAGCTGAGGCGACTGGAAACAGTTCAGCGCAGAGGAAGCCAACATCTCAGACGCATAACACAGATGATATCTGAGCAGACATGCCTCTCTTCCTCCATTACCATTAGCGTAGAAGAGAAGAGAAACACGCCATGAAGGTGAAGAAATGAGACTTTATACATTACGCATGTCGTGTTGAGACCTGCAGGAGAAAAGACACAGGCATGATGATACTAAAGGTATCAATATCATGGTCTGATACCAATCGCTGTACCATCGGCAAAATACTTTTATGTAAAGGGCAACCTTGAGAGATAAAATGTAACAACTTCAATCTTTATAGCAAGAGCGGAGAGACGTATTTTCCTGATTATTGACCCCGTTTTACTGTGCACACAACAAGTCTTTTGTTTCACGGGAAAGTGAAAGTAGGCCACAACACGATTAAAGGCTTTTATAGTTTGTATTGATTAGTGTAACTTCTTTCAACTATCATAAAGCTCCTACATGTAAACAGTATAGGTGTAGAGTGCAGTTAAATGGGCCGTGACTGCGGAAACAGATTATAATCCCCCGGTTTCACAACGCTTAAGGTTATCCTGGACCAAGCTGTCTCAACAGAAAATAACATGCACTGACAGATCATAAAATATGCCAGTGCCATTGATTAGGGAAGTACTTTTGGGAGGGCAGTGGGGGCACTGCCCCCCCATACCAAAGCCAATTATGATATTGTCTGAGCTATTAATGAAATAAAAGTGTGAGAATTCATATTTTATTTGTCTTATCTTAATATTTTAAGGGATAGACTGAGAAACTTCATGCTAAAATAGTTTTGATTAGTTTAAACCATGATTAAAAGCCTGAAGCCGCACTTTATCGCTAATCTCACCTCCCCAGTGACAGCTTTGTACCTTATTTTGAGATTGCAGGGTGTGAATTTAAAGAAAGTAAGTGACATAAATGTAAGATTTATGCTTATAAGTTGCCTTAGAAATAATCTTCTGTTTGAAATAACATTATCAATTATGAACTATTATTAAATAATAAATAATAGATTGGCCATTGCTTTTTTTAGATGTGTTAGTTTTATGTCTCCTGTATCACTCAGTGAATTAATCAATACATTCAGTTATTATAAACAAAGTGAGTTTTATATGTGACCACAAAAGGAGCAAAGGTATATTGCAGCAATAGCCAACAATACATTGTATGGCTCAAAACACTTATGCCAAAAATAATTAGGATATTAAATAAAGATCATATAGCATAAAGATATTTTGTGAATTTCCTATGTAAATATATAACAAATTAATTTAGCAATATGTGTTGCTAAGGAACTCATCTGGACCACTTTAAAAGTGATTTTCGCAATATTTTGATTTGCATCTTTGCAAAATATTGTCCTTACAAACAACCTTATTTATTCAGATTATCACATTTGACAATATTTGACCCTTATGGTTTTGTGGTCCAGGGTTACATATAAAATGGATCAGGCAGGTGAAACCTTAAACATCAAACTTGCACCAGTTCCTTTAAAAAAAATCACTTGAAATAAAATGTCATTGGAATATAAAATGCAAAAAAAAAAAAAAAAAAAATTAAACAATATATATATATATATAATATTTGTGAATATAAAGAAATCTGTGAATATTTATCTTATCAATAGCTAGACAATAATCACTCATTAAGCGTATTGCATGAGCAAAATAACGCATTATAATTTATACATCATTGTAGTGTAATACAAACCAGTTGTGAATCCCTACGACTCTACACTTTCAAAACCTTCCCACTCACTTTCATTGCTAAAGTTTCTTAACAATTTTATCACACCTGTTGATTATAGATACGGTAGGATAGTAAATCTAGTGTGTAAAGATAAAGTTCCTGGTACACTTAATCATACATCCCTCAATACAATGCTATAAACATAAACTCTGTTCAAAAACCTAGTGAGCTACAGGCCTGTGTAGTGTTTCAAAAAGTTAGGACGCTGCCAAATAGCTCAGTAGGAACTGGAACAGAGCCTTTAAATGAGAGCAACATCTGTGTGTGAAGAGGGTAAATAATGACAATTATTCCCATTCGGAGCATTGAACCAGCAATCCGTCATATAAAGCAATGTGAGTCCGGAAACAGGAAATGTCACGGGAAGCACAGGACAGAAGACAAGAAGCGCTGAACTTCAATCTGTCCATGTTGTAATGTGTGCTCGGAGTGACAGCACTCAAAGCTTTATGAAGACAGTACAAGGAGCCACGGCACTCAAAAATTGCAATATGATTGGCTGAAACACCTGGGCAGCTTTCCCTCAGGTCCTCTCTTAGCTTTGTTTAGCCTCTTAAATGCTGGTAATGAAAAACAAAATTAATTAATACATTTGGAAGGGTGACATGAGTTTTCAATATTGTATACTATATTTTTATTTTTATATTGATGCGCTTTAATCTTATCACCAAACACATTTATTATTCACAGCTTGTCAGTCTTTTAAGTTATTGTACGCACCGTCCTTTTTGAGTCAGCAGGCATCCCGTCTATCTTGCGCATCAGTTCCTTCACCCATTTTTCTCTGGGATCAGCGCAGAACTTACGCCCATGTTTTAATGTGAAGCTGCCGAGAAAATGTATTTATTTATAAGATAAATGGATGGATAGATGGATGGACTGATGAATAGTTGGATGAATGAAAAGTTACTCACATAGTAGCTGAAATGTTGCAGCCTCCATCCATCTCCTGTTTTCTGTAGCTGATCACTTTGCTCCTCATTGAATGTCTGACTTTCTTGACGTACTTCAGACAGCAGTCCTCATACGTGCCTATATAACAATAAAAATACATTTGCAACACATTTGATGACCAACTAAATGGAGTATCACAACTTTACAGGTTTTCAAATGGATTTTAATTGAACATAGCTCAATTATAAAAAAAATTGATCAGTATATTAATTTTGAGTTTGATGTTATTGTAAATCTAGCACATGTGTATATCGTGGACCATATCAAAGCATAATGCTTGTAAACAGTTCAGTGTACTTTTGTATATACAAAAGCATTAATATTGTAGTAGTGTTGATGGCAAACTTGGCAAAATGATCTGTTCTTTATGGCAAAAAATATATTTTTTATATATAATTTTAAATATATTTAAAAAAATGACATTTTATATGATATTTAAAAAAAATCATTTTTTACCAATATATATTTTTTTGGCCATTTAAAAAATAAATATATTTTAAAGCATTTATATTCATGTTGCATTGGAAGAAAAACGTTGTATGTTACAAACCTGTAAACTTAACCGGTTTGAAAAGATTATAATTACATTTATTTTAAATGCAAAATTATACCTTTAATTTTATACATTTTATACAAACACTGTATGAGTTGTAAAATTAGAAATGTATTTGTTGCCCCTGAAACAAATTTTATATGTTAATTTAAGAAGGTTATATATTTTCAAATTAAAATGTATTTAGCATATATTTAAAACATATTTTTGGCCAAAGAAATACATTTTTTTTACCATACGGGGCTAATTCATGTAAAACACTTGCACATAATCATTTTTGTTACTTACCTTGTGCCTCTGTGAGGTACAGGAAACCCAGAAGGACGATGAAGACGATTAAGCTGAACCGCATGATATCTCAGTGTCTCTACTATAACATGAGACAGAAAATCAAGTTCACTAAACTGTACTGTACATACTAAAAACTTGAAACCACTATAAGCATTATAATCATGAAAGGCCTTTTCTTTCCTCTTAGTGAGCCTTGACCCTTGGAATCTGTCATCACATTGAGTGACAATAAAATGCTTACAACTTTACCGCTGATGCTGTAAAAAATTAACCTCAAATCTATAAACTCTATACATAAGCAATGTAAGTTCAAATCAGCTCTAAACATTGGCAATCTGCAAAATTCACTGAGTAATATTTTCCAATTACCTATTAAGAATGCTAAAACAAAAAAAAATCATGCTGTTTATTTGATTTTATATCAATAAGATAAGGAGATCTGTTAGACTTTTAAAACATTAAGATTTAGACTAAATAGCTGCTGTAAAATTTATTGCTTTTTCTTTTTTCGTCTACTCACCTGCAAGAAAAGATGAAAGTGCACGGTCTTTCCCCAAGACCAGAATTCTGTGCCCGTTTCCAAATTGCATTATATTTATTATGAGCCCAACCCTGACACCTGAGACAGGTAAAGCCACACCCATCTGACAGGTAAAAAATGAAAGCAATTGATGAGGTCAGCTTTCTCTAGAAAGTTATATGAAAGCAAGTAATGCGGTACAAAGTTTCATTTAACTTTCTCTCCTTTATTATTGTGACACAACATGGAAATTGTTTTTACACTGTAAAAAGTGAAAAGTTGGTTCAACTTAAAAAGCAACTTCAATTGGTACACCTTAAAAATGCCACTTTACTTCATTCAACTTGAAGAGCACCTATGGTCCGATTCACGTTTTTAACTTGCTTTGGTGTGTAAGTGTGTACTAGTACATGTTAATTATCAGAGGTGTATAATACTTAAGTATTTTAGTTACATTTTTCAAGCATCTGTGCTTTATCAGAGTGTTTGTCTTGGGAAAAATTTACTTTTCTTTACTAAAAAATGTTCACTACATTCTAAAGCATAAAATCATACTGTGTATTCATTATATATTGCATATTAAAATTGATTTAATGCCTAATTACATAAAAATTGTGTACTTTTACGTTCTTGAGTAAAAGTACGAAAAAAATTTTACTTAAGTAAAAGTACAAAAAATTACTAGATGTTTAATGTACTTAAATATTAAATATAAACCAAAAACTTGAAATTATGAAATGTAGTGGAGTAAAAATTATGATAAAAAGTTTTGGAATGTTTGTTTTCCAAAGAAAAACACTAATAAAGTACGAATAATTGAAAATTTACTTTTATGTAGAAAGTAAAAATACTTAAGTACTATACAACTCTGTTAATTATATGCAAGTACATACCCCAAAGTAAACGACGCTGCAAGTTATCATCTCCAACGTAAATCTCTTTTCTTGGACTACAACACACAGATTGTAGGCAACAGTTTACCTCCGGGTCTGTTGACGTAGAGAAGACCGACATTATCATAATTCCTCTTGCTTTTACTCACAGCCTGTAAATTAATTCCTGTCAGCATTGCATTGTGGGCGAATTTTTCAAACATGGTAAGGAGCGTCACATTTCTGGCTGACATCAGAGGTATTCAGACCAAACACAATGTACAGATTAGCTGGCCAATCAGGGACACAAAGCTTTTCAAATCCATGCGTTTCAGGAAAGAGGGAAATCTGGAGCTAAAAAATGTACGGTATGTGTTTTTAACCATAAACCACTTAAAAACATTGTATTTTACCAAATACACAAAATAACATTGTTTTTTAAAGCAATGAAATAGGCGCTCTTTAACGTTTTCACCTAAAGTGAAACACGTCACTAGGTGTTACCAATTAAAGTAATTTTTTAAGTTGATCCAACTTTTCACTTTTTACAGTGTAGATGTTAGGGGGTGATAACTTTTCCATCCACAGAGGTGCAAAAATCATTTGACATCCAGCTGACAGAATCACAAACTAAAGTAAAACCAGTAACAATGACATGAATCATGGATAAATTAGGATTAGGATGAAGAGTTAAGTTCAAAGTATAATGTGATTTCAGATAGCATTGCAAAAAGTTGTGGGTTCAAATCCCAGGAAACACACATTTTGGGGCAGTTTCCCGGACAGCACTGTTAGACTTAACTGTAATCTCTACAGTTACTTACCACAAAATGCCCAGTAAAATACCATAATTTTTTTCCAGTTCATTACTGTAATATGCATTGCATTATGGGTATTAACATTTAATTTACAGTGATTTACTGAATGTTTTGAATTTGCGGTAGACTGCTGTAAAACAACAGCAGTAGTGCTACTGTAGTTGAATAAAATAGTGTTATAATGACATGTGTGACCCGGGTTTGATTCCCCTTCAATGCAATATTTTTTTTAAAACTAGGTAACACAGTAAGGGTATTATACTGTAAAATGGAACTGCGGTAAAGGCATCATATTGTAAAAAACATGTACAGTTATGGTACTGTAATGGGGCAGTTACAGTAACTCACTGGCATCACGTAGCCAGTGAGTTACCGCATATATACAATAAAAAGTCTAGAAATGAGGGATCCTAGACTAAAATAAATGTCCAAACTGAAAACAACTTGCACTGACATATCTTAAAATACATCAGTGCCCTTTGTTTTGCCTACATATGCACGCAAGTAATGTTTTTAGTAAGGCATGTTTGTTAAAACTAGTTTGTAGTTAACAAGTAATGCCCAACTTTACAGCAGAAAATAATATGTTTACAGCCTGTAAGGGGCGTGAATTTTTTTGTAACTCATGCGTTTAAATTATATTAAGCCTTAAAGTTTTGCATATTTAAGGGCGTGGCCACTTGAGTGATGGGTGAACAGCCACTGCTATCACTAGAATCGAGCTAGGCGGGCGTGGTTTCAGACACCTCAGCTTCACCCAAGTCCCGCCTCTTTACCCATTATTCGGTTATTCATGAGTGATGCGTGGTGACTCGCGGCCAAGATGGCGACGACTATTTTAAGCTTCAAAAAAGCTCTTCACAAACTTATGGGTGACGTCACATACACTACGTCCATATTTTTTACAGTCTATGGTTTTTACACATGCACTAATCTGATATATTTATTACACGTTTTTAATAAAGTGTTTCTTTGTATCACTTTATATGAAGCTGACCAGCAATCTTCAATTTAAGGCTACATTTCCTTGTCTTACATAATGGCACCTCAAGGCACCAATTCTCGGTCAAGTTGTGTGTTTATCTTTGAGTTCTTGCCAGGCGTTGATGTCAAACACAAGCCACTGTGAGGCAAATTCTGGCCTTGCAGCGTGTTTTTTAAGCAACTTAATCCGAACAAATCGGTCTGTTTCAACTTGACTTCTGTCGAATGAGACTTCAAGCATTTTGCAATTCCACAGAACGCAGTGACATGAGCACTGAGCAATGCATCGGATTTCAGCATCTGAAGACACACTTGTGCTTTCATCTTAAGATGTTTAAATATCATGTTTCCCACTTTAGGAGCATTTCAGTGTGACACATATTCAGTGATAACTTACTTTTAGATTGTCAGTTTATTCATAATTGTTTTATCTAGTTTTGTTGGATTTGACTTCACACTGCGCAAGCTGTAACTTGAGCAGTAGATCTTTAAATGAAGTTCATGCACAAAAATGCATAGCAGGTGTTCATTTTACTAATGCTGAATTTCAGATTTCTAAAGTACTGAACTTATCTGCGTAATGTGTTTGCATTTATAGTCACTTTAAGGTAAATCTGTTAAAAAAAAGGTTGCATTGACTTTGTATTGCGAGAGGCTGCCTCCTTGTCATTTCTGGCTTATAACAAAAAACAGAATAATGCCTAAAAGCTGCTGTGTGACAAGATGTACAGCTAACAAACCCAAAAAAAAAACAGAAATACGTTTTTATAAGCTGTCGACCCCAAAAAACAAAAGTGGAAACAGGCAACTTTTCATACTACTATTAGTAGAACAGCGCCCACTAGGGGAAAACGCAGTCAGCAATCCACTATTTCTCCTTAAAGGCTGTGTTTTACGGCTCGACACCTAATAAAAACGTATTTCTGGGTTTTTTGGCTTGTTAGTTACACATCCTGTCACACAGCAGCTTTTAGGCATTATTCTGTTTTTTGTTATAAGTCAGAAATGACAAGGAGGCGGCCTCTCGCAATACAAAGTCAATGGAGACGGTTGGATTGTTTTCCCCCACGGTGGGCGTGGTTTTCAAATTTGCATAAATGCGCTGTCTCTATGGTAAATATTACGGCTGTCAATCGATTAAAATATTTAATCTAGATTAATCGCATGAAAAGTAAACTCGTGATTAATCCCTTAATTGCACATTTTTATCTGTTTTATATTTACTTTAAGTTAACACTTTTCAAGTTTTAAATACTCAGTTTTTTTATACGTTGGTGTGGACAAATATGGATGATTTATGCAAATGTATGTTTATTATTAGTAAAAGAGTCTGAAAGTTAAATAAAAAAGTTTAAGTTTTCACTGAGATTTAAGATTTTTTTAAGGTTCATAAACAAAATCACCGCATCCATACCATAACATCACTGGTAAAACGAATAGATTTGGCACACACAAAGTCAAAAACAATATTAATATATGTTTAATTTTTTTTCTTTATTATTGTTTGATTGACATTGAGACAAACAGCTTTAAGATCTACTGTAATGCAAGGATCTAATATAATGTTATACATCAGATATTTTTCCCCAACAGTTAATCAAACATTTATTTAAGACATAACAGATTATATCTGCATGAATTCTTGTCAAAACAGATATTTTTAAAACTGTAATTCTGTCTATGTGTGCATATATCGAAGTCACACACCTTTGTGCATGCTTCAGATGTGTCAGTCAGCACGAGGAAGATCGTTTTCGAGTCTTGTAGCTCTTAATAACTCTTTAACCATGAATCAGGTCCTGAACTTTATCTCATTTAATAACCAACCTTTTAACATCAAGCAAGTGCTGCACTGTATTTTCTAATTTTGTTTTAAAACAATAACCAAAATCTTAGACGTGCAAGTGAATAGACACGCATCATTTTAGATGTTTGAAGACTATTTACTGCCTAAGGCTCTGTCTCAATTTATCCAACAACATACTATGCCTTTGGTCAGAAATTGATCCTTCGCTAAGCCCCTCTCTCCTTACTGTTGCTATGCCGGTCAAGGATTTGCACCTGACAAGTCTATTACAATATGTACGCACCGGTGTCAGGCGTTCTCAAGGAGATAATTTGCCATTTTTGGTGAACAGGTGAAATATCTGAGAGAGCAAGAAAAAAGATACTGCAGTATGAATTTGAGGGATATATCCACAACATAATATGCAACCGATTAGAGAATAATTTATATCAAAATTAAAGCTAAAGTTTATAACGTTAGGTCTCTTCGCAAGCAGCAGTCGCCTCATACGCTGACCATTCAAATGGAAAACACGCAAATGGAGCTTTGTTTATGCACAGCAGGGTAAGGGAAATATGTGAAAATAATCTAATATTTAGGCTATAAATCAAACACAAGACATCAGCCTGACCACTTTGCAATGATAACATTTTCCCGCTTAGAACTAACCACGGGAGAGACGCGATCGGATTGGGGTACTCAGGGGTAGGCCGTCCGTTAAAATAATGCTAAAGTATTTTCAGTCAGCCTCCATCTTGCTTTCAATCATCTTATTTTACATTTAAATATATGCATTATGAACAAAGAACCGTCATTATTGGCAAGCAATGATGTACTGAGTTAGCTAGCCAGCTAACATTAGCGCCCTGCTGAAAAAAACAATAAAACCATTACAGAAAATTCTAATGGTTTTATTGGGAATTGTATTGGTTCTAATGGAATATGGCCCAAAACACACTACAGTGTATTGGTTTTTGTTGGTCTCTAATGGTTTGTATTGGTTCCATGTATTGGTTCTAATGGAATATGGCCCAAAAACACACTACAGTGTATTGGTTTTTGTTGGTCTCTAATGGTTTGTATTGGTTCCATGTATTGGTTCTAATGGAATATGGCCCAAAACACACTACAGTGTATTGGTTTTTGTTGGTCTCTAATGGTATGTATTGGTTCTATTGGTTCTATATATTGGTTCTAATGGAATATGGCCCAAAACACACTACAGTGTAGTGGTTTAATGGTAAAAGCTAATGGTTCATTGGTATTTTAATGGAAACCATTAGAATTTTCTGTAATGGTTTTATTGTTTTTTTCAGCAGGGTGTTCTCTTACATTGGCGCAAACGCGTATGTGTTTTTGTTAATCATGTCGATATTTGTTGTGAATTCCACACTGCTTGATCCACGTCTGACATTTCTCCAATTGGGTTTTAAGTTTCGGGAAGGGAAAAAATCCACCACTCCATCCTAAATCTTGGGATACCGGGTATTAGATTTACACAATTGGTATTCACAATGCTTCGGCATGTTTTCCTTGCCTGAAACCCTTACAAAAATTAACCATGGTTTTACAGTTAAAACCAAAAAACATGGTTGCTGTAGTAAAACCGTGGTAACCAACAAAATAACCATGATTTTGACAACTATGGTTTTTAAAAACAATAGTTAAACCATAATAAAACCATAGTTTGGCTGATAGTAATCAATGCACCAAAAAAACATCCCTGCTGAAAAAACAATAAAACCATTACAGAAAATTTAAATTTTTGGGGAATTTTATTGGTTCTAATGAAATATGGCCCAAAACACACTACAGTGTATTGGGTTTTGTTGATCTCTAATGGAATGTATTGGTTCTATTGGTTCTATATTGGTTCTAATGGAATATGTATCGGTTCTAATAAAATGTGGCCCAAAACACACTACAGTGTAGTTGTTTTAATGGTAAAAGCTAATGGTTCCATATTGTTTTTTTCAGCAGAGATGGTTACTACACTTTTACCACAATAAAACCATGGCTATTTTTCGTAAGGGAAGATTTTCAGACCCCCCGCGCCTGTTATGGTTGCCAACCCACGATTGGCCTGTGGTGGTTTTCAGACGTGGCTTAGCAAAGGGTCAATTGCGCGTTGTGTTTATCGCATGTTTTGACCTGCATAGAAAAAGTCAAAATTCCCAAAGATACAAAAATGGGGTCTTTCAACCACGATAGCAACCACCCAGAACACCCTAACAACCCACAACCCCAAAGCAACACCCTATAGCAACCAAGCCCTCACACCTTAGAATGCTGTGTAATAAAAACTCAAAAGATTGGATTCATTTATGCATTATAGATTTTCATTTTTAAGCTTTACCTTACACTCTTAAGATGATGCTAGAAAGGGTTATTTCAGTGATACCATTGATGAACCATTTTTTGGCTCCCCAAATAACAGTTTGATTCTGTGAAATATTGAAATAGGGTTGTTTCAAGAAATCAAAAGTGATATAATGAATAACTTGTTTAATGTTTACTTTGATGCATACGTGACTCCGCATATGATCTTAAAGGATGAATTGAAGCGTTTATTTCCCAAGCAAACTTCCCAGTATCGTGTGCCGTCTCAGGTTGTATCATGTTCTGACAGTGTTCATATTTCGAACTCTTCTGTCAGCACAACATTAAATCATGTGTTTTAAACATGTTGCCTCCATGGCGCCTCGTTTCGATTTTAGAGACACAAGAGCGCCAATATGGGAATGCGGGATCTTAAAGTGGCCATGTGATAGCTTGAGTTGTTATTTATGGGCTTTTTTGAGACAGTTATGCTTTTGTTTCTCACGAGTGTGATGTTCCAGACATCCGAAAGGTTATTTTTTGAAAGATCATCGAATTAAAAAACAAAAAATTTAAAAAATATATTTTGAATGTGTTTTATAGGTTATGTTGTGTTTTTATGTTAGGTTCTTTAATTTTCTTTTTCTTATATCATCTAATGCAGAAAACATTGATGTTCCCTTAAACAAATTAATGGATATATTTTACAGTATCAATGTAACATTTACCATGGTACAGTGATGGCAAACTATATTCCTTCCTCAGAAGCATTATAAGCCTATTCAATGTTGTAAGGATAGATTATATACATGCATGTACTGGATCGATATATATAGATTATATTGTAACACTTTATCCCACATGTTGTTCTGCCTTTTAAAGTTCAAGCTCAAGGCACATAAAAATCTCATTTGTCCAAACAGTGGCATATAACTGGCACAACCCAGAAGAGGGTGTGGAAGAGGGAAAAATGTTGGCATGTACAGCCCTCTTTCCCGTAAGAGATCAGGATGGGTTATTGGCGCTGTCGTTTAAGGACAGCACAGATGTATTTTAAACAAAAGATCACTTGAAAATGATGGTCTGCTGCCAAACGCACTAGTGCTGTTTTCTTTTGGCCTGAATAAACAAATATGCACATTGTCCTCCTCATGCTATAAGAATCCTTTACATGTTGTGCTTCTGAGGTCACTTTCTTAAAGGGGCCATGGCATGAAAATCTGACTTTTTCCATAATTAAGTGCTATGATTGGGTCCCTAGTGCTTGTATCAACCTAGAAAATTTGAAAAAGATCAACCCAGAAACTTAGTTTTGGTAAACCATTCTCTACAAGCACATGAAAAAATAGGTTGTTGAAATTTGGCTCTCCTTATGATGTCATAAGGAGCTCTTATTATAATAATACCACCCCTTAATCCAGTAATTCTCAAAATGTGGTCCGCGGACCCCTAGTGGTCCGCCAAACCCCCCCAGTGGTCCGCCAAAAGATGACCTAAACTAGGCAAGTGTTTATACAATCGTCACTTAAATAGATTTTTAATGCACTTGCAAAACTGTGATATCAGTTCTTGCCACTCTGTTTTAATAACGTAAAAATGGATCGGTGGCTAAACCAAAGAGGAGTCAAAAGAAGGATTAAGCGTCAACTGAAAGCAGCTAAAATCCACAGATCTATTAGTTTTGTTATGTACTAGTTTTTGTTTCATGTGTAAAATCCCTGTAATTTCAGTGATTTTGGACATTAAGGGGAACATTTTTTTTTAGTATTTTATTGTTACCATAAGTTACAACCATAAACTTCATATATCCACCACCTCAGTTTTAAACTAATGCCTCTTTGGAATGACATTAAGTGGGACCTAGGCTGTTATACGATGTTTAATTGCATTTTTTTTTCATATGTGCAGTTTGTTGTTCATATTAAGCTTATAACTCATTTCACATTCAAATGAAATAAAATTTATATAATAATTTCTGAACATAGCATTGCATTTTGTGTTTAAAAAATTAGTTTTTGACTTGAAACAGTTGCATATTAAACTTAAATTTAGCTTATCCTTCCTATTTTGTTGTTTTTGGGGGGCGTGTTAGAGTGGGATTCTGTTAGGTGGTCCTCAGAAAAAAATTGGAAGATAAAGTGGTCCTTGGGCATAAAAAGTTTGAGAAACATTGCCTTAATCCAACCACAGCACTGCCATTTAGTGCAGAGAAAAAAATAATTCACAGAACAACTGAGTTTCAATTTCAACAAACCACCATCATTGTGATCAGTGTTTGATCTTCATCAGCTCATTTGCATTTTAAAGGACACACCCAAAACGGCACATTTTTGCACACACCTACAAAGTGGCAATTTTAACATGCTATAATAAATTATTTATATGGTATTTTGAGCTAAAACTTCACATATGTGCTCTGGGGACACCAAAGATTTATTTGACATCTTAAAAAATTCCTGTGACATGGCCCCTTTAAATATTTTTAGGAGGAAGATATTGGTGTCATTAATCATAATCAGATCAGATTTGCCACAAGCAGAAAGACTATTTAAACAGTGCCAAAATCAGCCACAGTATTTCTGTCATAAATAATCAACTAATCTATGGGCGCACTCATATCATACCTAACCAAACTGTGCCCGAGCACGATTGTCCACCCTCCCTACTCCCCCCAGACAGTACTTTGACCGAACAAAGCCCCTGCTTTTGTCATTAGGATGTGATTGATTTGAAGAAAACAGGAAGTAAAGCACATAACACTGGAACCCATCGTGATGTTGAGTCTGTGTTTTGAGTATGTGTTTTGAAAAAAGTCAACTTCATTTTATAAGTTGTAGCAACTCATCGTCAAGATATATAATAGTAAATTGAAATGACTTGTAAATCTGAGTTGATTCAACAAAAAAAAATGAAGGCAGCAAAGATTTTTTTACAATATAGTCATGAAAGATTAAAACGGCCAAAAGAGCTGCAATCAAATCAATAAATTTTAAGTTTATTTAGGTATTTAAATAATGTTTTATTTGCCAGAAATCTTTCACATGTGGTCTACAAAAATAATGTTCTCTCAACTCATTATATCTGACAAAATTAAACTATTCTCAAGTGACATCACAAAAATGTAACCAAAAATGAAATGCACGTGTTACACTCATCTGATAAAAATAAAAAAAATAAAAATATCTATTGGAAACAGACTCTGCGATAGTCTTCAAACTTTTGATATGCCATTGAAATGGTTTATTATTTGTCTATTAAGCTTTTTGCAGACTGTATTGTGTTGTAGTTCTCGAGACCGGTCTCAAGACCACTTTTTAAAGGTCTTGGTCTCATCTTGGAATCGACTGCATTTTTACTCGGTCTCGCCTCGGTCTCAGACAAAGAGGACTCGGAATTTTATTTCAAGACCGGTCAAGACCACAACTGATGGCACATCACAAATTTTTTTTTTTTCATTAATTTTATGCAGGTTATTCAGGTTTGGCATATGATGTTGGCATTGTTTAAGCATTGTTTAAGTTTCTCCAAATGATAAGTTTTAATTTTATTACTAAAAACACCTGCATTGTGTTAAGTGGATGGCACGCCATGCAAAGACCGTTCAGAATAAATGGTTAAGTTGATTTCAGCTCTTTAGTGTTTGTTCACTTTTATTTGCATAAAGACAAAAATAAAATCCCACATATCTGCAATGCCTTTGATTATTTTATCAACTTCTCTGATGGCATACACACACACACACACACACACACACACGCTTGACTTGGTCTTGACCTGTCTTGGTCTTGATTCGGTCTCGACCCTTTAAAGTCTTGGTCTTGTCTCAGTCTTGGTCTTGGTCATGACTTGGTTTCGGTTAAGGTGGTCTTGACTGCAACACTATGTATTGGTCACTTATAAGATATTACAATTAGGCCTTGTAGATATCAGGCCTATAATGTGCACTGTTATCCTTGAACAAATAAGTATGCTTAACTGTACATAAATCCTGAAATATTCCCTCCAACACTGAAGTGTTTTAGTGCACAATTTGTACGAATTTCTCATTCATCTAGAAACTTTAAATTGAATCAATTTATCTTAGCTTCGATTCTAGCCTGTTGATTGACCTGTTTTCATCATGCATAAATTATACTGCCACTGTTAGGTCTGTGGTTTTGCTGTTTGCTGCTGGGCTTACACGGTGGTGGTACCCAATGCCATAAGTACTTGATATCTGAATGATTACAGTCTCAATAAAAATACAAATGTTTTCATTGGGCGGTACCCTTTCAAGTCTACCTTAAAAGTGCATATTAGTGTTTATTAATGTGTATATAAAGGTGCATATGGAACATATCTGTATCTACATACACATATTAGGACCTTTTTAAAAGGTACTGTTCTTGTGACAGCTTTTGTTCCTTTTTTTTTTTTTTTTTTTGAGAGTACACTGTAAAAAGTAAAAGTTGGATCAACATAAAAAAAATTACTTCAATTGGTAAAATATTGAAACATTTTTAACTTAAAGTTAAAATTTAGATTTAATTTTTTTTTTAAATTTAGGCGTTACCAATTTGATCCAACTTTTTACAGCGTGACAGCTTACTCTGTGCAAGATACAGTTAAATGCCTTAAGCGACCGACCAACATAATACAAATGCACTTTGAATACCTTATTAAGAATCGTGTATATTGGTTTTTATAATTAAAAGTGCTTCCATCATAACTGTGCCATTGGCTTTTCATCACTGCACATGTATATGTAAACACAGATCTCTTTAACTTTCTGTCTGGTTGGAATGCATAATGAAAAGTACCTTTCTGAACCTTTGATCCCCTATAATTTATATGTTTTCTCCTTCATTGAGATATCTTAATCTTTTAATCAAGAGATTATAGCTTCATTTTTCGTCTGAAATAATCACCCACATTTATCTTCATCATTTCATCAGAGGTATCTGCTGTCTATATTCATGTGGTTACATGGGTTTGCCTAAGGCTGGTTTGCACCAAATAAGTAAAACAACGCCTCACTGCTAGAATATTCTCATCTCATTAAATTCCTTATTTTGCAGGTTAACAAAATGAGGCGTTAGCTGCTGTTTAACTTTTTTTTATAAAAAGTGACACTATTTGCAGGGTTAGTCCTTACCATCCTTTAACCGTCACTGTCCCGAATGTGGAACTTTGGCATTACATTTTAAAACAATAATTTCTTAGTCTTAACCAACACTAATCTTGACAACCTATATATTGTTGGAAAGCTCTCAGATTGAGGTTTTCATATTTCATCACCATTTTGCAAAAATAATGTTATAGTACGAGTAAGTTTCTAAAATGTCACTGGCCAACAGGTGAGCCCAAGGTGTGTTTACATATTTACTATTAGATATCCTATAATAATCTTGACCACCTATATATTGTTGGAAAGCTCTAAGAATGCAGTTTTCATATCTCAAGGCCATTTGATGATAGAATGTAGTATTGACAGTCAGTTTGTTAAATGTCACTCACCCCGTTATTATTATATATTCATATTTGTTATATCCTATTATAAATCTTAAAAAATCTTGACAACCTATATATCATTGGAAAGCTGTAAGAAAATAGTTTTCATATTTCAAAGCCGTTGGATGATAGACATTTTGTAGTGACAGCCGTTTTGTTAAATGTCACTCACCCCGTTGGAATACATATCCTATTATAAATCTTAAAAAATCTTGACAAGAATCTTGAAAGCTTTAAAATTTTAGTTTTGATATTACAAAACAATTTTTTATTAATAATGATGCAGTGACAGTAATTTATTCATTTGTGATTATACAGCAAACCGTTGACACCTAGTGGCCTTTGTTGGTAAAACCACTAAAAGTGGCAAAAACCTCATTTTTAAAATTTGGATCAAAACTAGTTGAGACTTATGGCTTTATTTTTGTAGCATTTTGGGAGTAAAAATTTTTCATTTCTATGGGTTTTAAATATAAAATATATACTTTATTGCATTATTTTTATAGTTTAAAATTAACTTAAACTGCTATAACTTTTTTTTTTTTAGTTTAATATTCTCCATACACATCAGTGAAACACTTTAAAGCGTCTTCTTTAAAAAGAGACCAAGATTTTGCTTCTAGATCAAAGAATGCCAGAGTTATAATAATTTGAAGATGCACATAATTTTTTTTCACCCCCAGTGAAAGGGTTAAAACAAAGATACATTTTCTACACTGTTAAATAAGCACAATTGTTATAGACTATATCTGAACTTGTATTGGTTGCTAAAGACAGAACCTGCAATTATATTATGATATAAAATATATGGACATTTGAAAAATATATATAAAAATAATAATTAATATATTTAATCTAAAATATGCAATACCACAAAGCATCAATCTTAGCAATTTACGCCATCGTGTGGTCAGATATGATTACTGCATGCAGGCGTTATTTCCATCCTCTACTACACATGTCGCCATCAAGAAAATGCAAACACTATGTTTGTTTTGTAGTTTGTTTACGTTTGTGCATAGTAATGTGGGCGTTTAGACGGATACAAAGTCATTTTAAAGGGGAATTGTCATTTATTTGTTTATATTCTTAATATTCAATACAGTTCAAATCAAATTCAAAAATATACATTTAAAAACATGTTTTTTCTAAAATAGACCTGGCAGCAGTATATGTTCAAATAATATCCGTTTATAGTGTATAAATCTAATTAAATTTGATTATGTAGGCCTATTTCTCTGGTCTATTTGTATGTATAATGTTTATGTAGACGTAACATAATGTTATTATTTGTAAAATAATATGAATCATCATATAATGAACATATAAACATTACAACTAAATTTATAAAATAACAACTATTTACTTCGTGAACAAGTCCACTTGTGCCGCGGTGCATTGTGGGTGTGCGCGGAGAAGTAAAATGGCGGACTTGGCGAACGAAGGTAGGCAACCGTGTGAATTCGAGAAACGCGTAAAACAAAAGAAATGAACAGCCACCGTGATCCGTCCATGTCACATTTATGTTAGTTAAAGTGCCATGCATGATTTTGACACCGTCCGTGTTTATAAACGCCTCCATGGTGGAGCGCGTGCGGATGTTTAGCGCAAATTAGCCGACGAGTGGCTTAGCTTAGCGGGCTACTCACTGACAGACTCTGTGTGTATGTATGCGATAAAGCTAACAGGCTAACCCCGGCCTCTTTGCGTGTTTCTCTTTTTGATTTTTAGGCGGGTGGAAACGCACGCGCTTGCCTCAATACTCTCGCGCGCGACACACGCGTGCACGCTGTAACATCTCCAGAACGTTAAATCGATGCATGTCGAGCATTTCATGAAAGTTTTAACTGCACGAAAGATTAACATAAAGCATTTAAGGTTTTAGCATTGGCCTACCGATGTTTCTTTTAGATTGTTAACGTTACTGGTATGCGTACATGTTTAGGCATTTTTGCCGTTAGCGATCTCCTCAGCTAAGTGTGATGAATAATTAGACCCTGTCGAAAACGACATACATTTAAGACTTGATATACATTTATACACGGAGGTTAAGTGTTGGCATTTTGTGCTAAATGTGTTTTCTGTAAAACTGCTTTGCTCCAATCCAGACTGAAAAGGACAAATGTAATTGAAAAGTGATCTAAACAGCTAACATGTTAATAATCCTACAGATGACGTTTGTGTATTTAACTACATTTGGTAATTCAAGTAATCAGGTGGCATAGATGCATTTATTTTGGACATTATTGGCTTTTTGTAGTGTAACCTATTTTGATGCATTTACTTTCTGTGTTATTTAATTCCATAGTAAACAATACATTTATAGGCCAGCAAAATCTTTGATATTTGCATTTTGTTAAACAGTCCTGTTTTACTGTTCTTTGATATTAATTCTCTCCAATGCACAGAAATGAAACCAAAACTCTCGTGGGTGGGGTTATGACTTGCACCACTCGTGTTTGGGAAGACTTGTTTTGTTTCCATCCGATTTGATTTCACAATACGAATATGGTATAGATCTAAAGGGTGCATCGATTCGTGCACAAATCAGATTAGAGGTCCAAAAAAGTGTAACGGTACATTCACATTATGGAAGGCGTGTCTAAAGCGTGACATACAGCCAATCACAGTGGCCGCAACACACGTGCCTCTGTTCGCCGGGCTTGCTTTAACATAATTGGCTGGGTCTGCACTAGGTTATTTGCATAAGGCGAACTGATTGGCTGACGCACGCGTTGGCGCTTGAAAAGTTGAGAAATACGGACTACCGGTACCTCTGGGAACTTGACTGTCAATTTCGTCACCACTCCTCTTTGGGGGGAAAACAAACTAGACTTCACATAGACTTCAATACAAAATAGCGGAACAAAGCAACGTTCGTACACAGCCGACAGGCGTAAATAACTTAAAGTGACACTTTGTAGTTTTTTAACCTTCATAATATATTTTCAAGACCCTTGTGATGGTACATCGACTTAAAATAGGTTGAATGACATGTCTACCATAGCCTGATGGGGTCTGTATTGTTTTTACTCGTACTTTTAAACTTGAGGTTTCGGGTAGTAACCCAGGCACAAAACAAAAAACTACAAAAATCTGCTTTACGGCATACGTCGCATACGTCACTTCCTGCACTTCCTCAAATTTGGACGTGAGAGCGCAACTACTTCTTTTCCTGATGTTTTTGTCATGGCCGAAGCAGCAACTAAGAAAAAGAAACCCAAGGTTTTTTTGGAGGAGACCAGAAAGAGAAAAGGGGAGAGTGACAGAATAAAAAGAAGGATGAGGATCAATTATATTGGGCCAGCGTTCGCTCGCTGGTGTGAACTAAAGGAGGAGTAGGGTTTTCTGACTGATGCTGCTTGGCTCCATGCTTTTGTACTAGTAAGTAATGTTATATTGCTTGCATATATAAGTCCTGTCTGGCGGCCGAACACTTTTTTTACGTGAATTTTACTGGAGGCTACTGGAGAGTTTAGAGAGAGACTTATGTTACGTGACATTGTGGCACCGTGGTGGCGTCATGGACCTACGACAAGGCGGCTCCAGGTTCGATTCCCTTTTAAGTCAATATATTTTTTTTATATAAACTTTAACCAAGCGACCACCGTTACAACTGGCTTGCAAACGTGAGCTACGCAATCTTTTGGTGTTTGAAAAAAATAAAACCCATGAAATTATATTAAATGACACATGACATGCATGCTGGAAGGCACACTTTGTGACCTAAAGAGTTGTTGTCTTTTCCTTTGCGACATTGGTGCGGCGCTTGTGGCCTCTAGGGGCGCTAGACATGAAAAATACATGTCTAGCACCCCTAGTGGCCAAAAAGTTCCATGGTGTGCCTTTAAGAAATCACTCAATATAACATGTCGAGTAATTATATGTCCACCCTGCCCGCCATACAGCACGAAAGATACATTAACACATTTCATTTGGTCATGTAAAAACATGTCCCTTTCATTCTCCCAGCATCAAATTTGTGTAACAACGCTACCCAGTGGCCAAAGTGTCTTACCTGGACATTTACTCGTACCTCATCGAGTCAACAGGGAAGCCAGTGAATGATTTTACTTCGTATTTGAAAGTTACTTAATATATATTATGTGTCTATATTTAGAGTACTGAGTGCACTTTTCCGTCCAGCTATACAACTAACTGGCTAAGCGATATTTTCAAAATAGAAATACACATTTTGCACTGGGAGAATGAAAGGGACATGTTTGTAAATTGACCAAATTAAATCTGTTAATTTATCTTTCGCACTCTATGGCAGGCATGGTGGACATATAATAACTTGACGTGTTTAATCTGAGTGTTTTCTTAAGTTATTTACGCCTGCCAGCTGTGTACGAACATTGCTTTCTAGCTATTTTGTATGGAAGTCTATGGGAAATCTAGTTTGTTTTCCCCCAAAAGTGGGCATGAACGTGTTCGGAGACATTCTATGATGTTGCACCGGTTGTGCTATGTTCAGCTTCTGCCGTGAGCAAAGGCCATGACGTTGACGGATCCACAATTCAGTTCGGCAACGCATGATGTCACTCATTAAAAGTAAATGAGAATCGTTAACGTGTACGCCCCATGTGAATGTACCGTAACCGGCCCGAATCACATTTTACCTGACGTGTGTGACAATATTTTTTAAAGAAAGACCCGATGAGACAAACCACAGGAAATTAGATGCGGTTTCGACCTAAGCGAGTGGCAATTTTTTTTTTTTTTTTGGTATCTGACGACGACACCAAGCTAACCACTAAAATGTGCATTCAAAATGAATTCACAGGTCTGGCTCAATGAAAATTAACCTACCGCCAGCCACACTATGTCGCAAGCGCAAAAAGATGATGCGTTGGAAAGCGTTGAAAATGCATTGGTCCATTTGGCAAAAATACATTTATTTTAAATTACCCGAGACCCGATGCCGCTAATTTTATAATTGATTCGTGTCTGAAGCACACGCGAAACATTTAGACCCGAACTGTCTCGGGTCAGACCTTGGGTTTTCGGATCTAAGTGGACCTGCGAAGATCTCCTAAATCAGATCTCCCCCGGTCCAGCTGCCTCCTCATCCAGGGTTCCCGTCCACCTCTTGCCCTGGGGTGAAATGTAACCCCAAGCACACATGATTTACCCCCATTTAGGATTCTGATGCCCTGCAGTACAGCAGCCCGGAGTGATGAGGTCACCCATCATGAGGATCTGGCTGTGTGTGTGTCCATTGGATGCCTCACCGCATGACCCAATTACAATGATGTGTGTAGATTTGGAGTCGGGCAGATGGAGGAGAGTTAGATAGTTATTTGTTTAGGAAAAGTAGCTATTTACAGATTTGAATGGTGCTTCGTGGTGTGTAAATTAACTTGTTATTAAGGACATTTGACTTTTATCTGTATGGTTTGGTTTACAGCTCACTTCGACATTGCATGTATTCCCTCTTTGCTTGTGTGTAACATTTTTGTTTTACTACCCTGCAGTTTTGTTGCTGTCATGGTACTGCATCTAAAAATATCAGAGCCTGATCCGCCAGATCATGTGTCTTTGTTTATTTATGAAGCATGGTTTTTATTTTAAAACCATTTTGATGTGCCAGTAGCATCTTGTGTTTAACTAGTTTGCCTGGTTATTTTTAAGTTGATTTAGACTACAGATTTTAGGGGTTGGAAGAGGTTACAATTTACACACAGTTTAATATTTACAAACTTAGGTTAAAGTTCTTTATAGCTATTGCTCAACTGAGTTCCTCTTAAATGTTGTACGTTGTTGATAAACACACACACGTGTGACTACATGGTTCTGTTTTGTTTGGCAACTATACTGTTATATGTCTACTCTTAGAGATAAAGTTTTAAATATCATTCTAAATTTAGAAGAATAGCGGAGCCCACCCCACAAATACAATGATATGGAACAAAAATATCATTGTGATAACTTGAAGAGCCATGTTTTCAACAGCTGATGAATGACAAACACTGACAGTCAATCCAAAGCCATTCGAATTCAAAGGTCTTTAATTCAGAGTTGAAGGCGGGTGAGCTAGAGGTCTTCTCAGGTCCAATGCAATGTACCCAACCAGAATCACTTTTTACTCAAACACAACGTGCACATTTTTTTGAGAGACAAACCCACGAAAATTAGACCCTAGTCTGACCCGAACCATTGGCAATTGTTTTGAATCCTACTCAATGTAAACCGCACCGACGTGTCTGCATCTCTGCATCCATGCATGCATCAGACAGAAAGAAACCCCATTGGCTTGTTAGCATGGGCGCTGAAAAAACACCCATTATCGGATGAGAAAGTGTTTGTTGACAGTTTCTATTAGTAATATTAGCACAATGACAGATCGCGGTCATACCTGGAGTTGCGAGGAGGTGCGGGCGGAGCCTCAGAAATTAGCTGTCTTTGCCGTTTGTAGTGCATTAAAACAATGCAGTGTTTCCCACAGGATTTTGAGGATACTATGGTGGTGATGACGTTACCCGCTAATTAGCATATATGTGACGTCATCATGTCGTGTTTGAGTTTGATCTAGTGTTGGCACCTGAAATATGTTTCACTTCTACTCTTTGATCTGTATCTGTATTTGATCTGTATTATATATCAAATTATATTTTAAGCCGAATTAAGCTGTTTTAAATAGTGAAATAAAAATGTTAATGGAATCATGAAAATTCTATTTGTGGGGGCCAGTGTTAATTCTGTGGTGGGCCACCACAAATAAATCAATGTATCGGAAACACTGAAATGAACAGTTTGTCTAAAGCGCTGTATATAATCTATGTATATCAACCACGGACATTTGTGCAATTTTGTGCATGTTGATTCTGACCAATCGAGAAGCAGTTTAGGAAATACGTTCAAATACATGGCCAATGAGTGATGTGGATCTTATCACATGACTGAATTTTGGTTTGTTTCAACTAGTGCGGACCGGAGCATTTAGTGTCTGAATCGGTACATAAAATCACAGACGTCGTGTGGGACACGTTAAACCTCAAACGTCGTTTGGAACTTTAATCCCATCCGTATAGTGCTTTTGTCTTTGGAGCAGTTGCGCCTGCCTTTATAACCGTCCAGCTCACACTATTGCGATTCGTTTACCACCACTTTCATTATTACAATTATCAAAATAATTGATTAGTTGTTGCAGCCCTATAATACATCTGTTATCTATGTTTTGCTTTACTATTGTTCAAATTGTCTCTGGATAGATTAGACTCAAATGTTTGGTCAAACAGGGTTGTCTTTTTTATTTTCTATACTATTTATATTTTTTAAAAGCTAGCATGATACATAGCTTAACAGGTTGTATAATTTTCTGTGTTTTTTTATGTTTCACAGAGAAGCCAGCCATAGCTCCTCCAGTCTTTGTGTTTCAGAAGGACAAAGCCCAAAAGGTTTGTCTGCTTTCATCTGTATTAAGAAAATATTAATGAAAATAAACTTAATATCTTTATCTGTATTTAACATCTACCATGTTTTGAGTGAAATCTAGTCCTGCCTCAGGATTAGTCGCGACTAATCATTTGCAGAATAAAATAATTATTATACACAGTTCACCCACATATATTATGTAAATTAGTATAAATATTTATTATATAAATATACTTTTTTCTTAAAATTATACATGCATGTGTGTGTATTTATAAATGCATAATTATTATACACAACACACGCACGTATATTATGTAAACAAAAACTTTTATTTTGCAAACGATTAGTCACGACATACCAAAAAGATTTGAAATTGTTTCCCAAACTTTGATACAGAAATATTACTTACTGGGAATCATGTAGGCTTTCTTAATATTAGCCATTCTAGTTTTTTGGAATCCATGATGGCTTAAATATATGTTAATAAAGGCACTAGGTTAATTTTGTAAAGGCAGAAATATCCTGGGAAAAGATTCATAATCCATTATGTACACGGTTTTGTATTTTATCGCAGTGAAATTATGCATTTTTAATAAAGGTTCAGGCATAGCATATAATTCATGCCAACTTTCATCGTTGCCAGGTTCACCCACCAACTCTGGGTTCTAGTTTGGCTGGTATTGAGATGAGTTTCATCTGCCGTCTGACATAGATACAAATCATCTCCAAAATATGAATTCCCAGAAACCAATTAAGCAAAGCAAATCAAACAGTGCAATGTTTCAAATGGTTGTTTTTGACCCGGCCATGAAATCGTTTGAAATGTGAATCTTAAGATGTTGTCTTCCAGTAGACTTTGTTTACTTAGCCAACCAATTAAAATGTTTTTTTTTCCATCTGTTCTAGAGATCCGCAGATGGGTCGAGCGCGGAGGATGGAGATGGTGAGTTTACAGCAAGAAGTTACAGATGGATAAAGCTCAGTGTCATAATCAGACGCTCATGTTGTGTCAGACGAAGCTGTCTGCGAATTCTAGCTTTAGTTTCTGATCAGTCTGCCGAATTTGCTTTGCCCTCAGATTCGGATCGAGATGATGGAGAGTACTGTCCCCCAGTAAAGAGAGAGAGGACCTCATCTCTGACCCAGTTCCCCCCGTCACATTCAGGTGAACATGCTCTCAGTAATTCCTATACGGGTGATTCTCACGAAAACTTGGTTTTAAAAATGTCAAGCATGAAAATGTAAAAATTGCTTAAATTTCCTTTTTTTCCCACCAGACATTGAAAAACAAAGTCTGGAGTAAATGGGAACATTATTTTAAAAACTTTTACTTATCATTTAACACTTTTTGTAACATAATTTAAAAAATGAGTCCTAAAAAATCTCATTACCGCAACAGTCAGAAAACATCAACACTGACATATTTTCAAAATGACATGACAAACCTGAAAGAACATAATTTGGAGATTCTGCACATGCATTTAAAATCAAAGTATTATGCTTCTATTAATTAAATTAACATTTAATAAGCATCTGTTGCGGTAATGATAATCAAAATGTCGTGTAAGCATTCTGACAAGACAATATTTCAAATTAACTGTAAAAAAATGATCTTACCTGGTAGCCATCTTGAAGTAACTGGTCCATGTGCTTGGTCACTCAAAATCAAACTTTATTAAAATTCTGTATGTGTGCTTAAAATGTTCTCAAAAAGTGTTGCGGAGGATGAGAACATCAGGCATGGACACATCATTTTCCTAATTTTTCTTCATTATTATTATACATGAATATTCAGTAAATATTTTTTCTGTCATCTAAAGTAGTCTAGCAAAACATCCATTTATTTTTTTTTCTTAATATTTTTGTGTTAATTTGATTAAATTACAACATAACGCATGTTCAAACACAGCCGGACACATTGCGGTAATGAGAATTTCAGCAGAAAATGAGATAAAATTTCCAATTATAAATTCTTATGTTGAAATCACACATTGTGCAAGGTAGAACACGGTATTGTGTTAATTCTGATGCTTTTTAACGTTACTATATTACACATTTTAAAGCTAAAATCATTAGTGCCGTGGTGTTTCAATGGTTTCGTGAGAATCACCCATACACGGTCGTTCATTCTAATGGGTTTGACTGGTTTGTCGTTGTTTTTGTTTTATCAAACTGACAGTATAATACTGCATCTGTTTTTTCACCTGTTACAGTTCCCAAGAATAACATCTTTATGCCCTCAAGTTTATGCCAGTCTCCAACTGGCAATTCAGACTCTGAACCAGGTAAGAAATCACCATTATTTATTATCTATCATTCCAGTTTTCTCCTTTTGTGGCATTCACAAAAGTGGCACTGGTTTGTTATTTTACTGTGGTACCTCCGTATCAAATGTGCTTCTGTTTCATGTCACTTAATGAAGTTTATTTATCTAAACAGTTCGGGGGAGAAACATGGTCATGTAACTAATAAATGCAACAAGGTCTCTATATAAAGCCATCCCTCACTTCTGTCTCGTGACTATCCCATTTAAGGAGGAGGGAGAGCCCTCCCCTCGGACAACATGCCAAATATGCTTTAGTATCATATCTGATTACGTGTTAATACAAACTCGTGAAATACTGATGAATATGAAATGCATTATCAATGCTGAGATCAAACATACAGTAGTTGTTTTGTTATAGCTTGTGCATGCATGTGTATTTTTTTATTTGCACAATTATTTTATTTTAAAACTAGTTGATTAACAGGTACAACGTTATCCAATCACAGACCCAGCCTGAGTCTGTACTAGGGATGCTCCGATCGATCGGCCGCAGATCGGTATCGGCCGATAACGTCATTAAATGACTCGATCGGTCCTTGCTAAATTTGCCGAACTCCTAAACCGATCTTTGTGTTTACTTTTGTCAACATACGGCTCCTGAATGCGGCTGCAGTTAGAGACCATTTTTACGCAATGCGAGCATTTTTATAATTTGGATTTGGATTTCTCTCTTTGCCTTTGCAGAGATAAGTGAATTTTCTATGAGGACGCGATCCGATCAACAGCCCGACGCGTCTTTACATCCCCATCAAACAGTGTATACAACACACATCTATCGCGGAGAATTGCATCCTCATGCCAAAAGTTTATTATTTGCATGCGTTTTAAAGTTTTGAGCGTTTAAACTTTCATTTTCCTCACAGCTGCTCTCGTCCGCGTGAACGGAGGGATCTCTCTCACGTCTTAAAGCTACAGTAACCTAATTCATCTCTCAATAAAATCACTTTCTGCTTTTGACTAAGGAAGTGTTATACTTCATACGAATGTGTGTATGTTTAATTCATACAGTTTAGACTGTGAAGTGTTTTATTTTCAGCACTTTTATATTGCTTAAATATGATATATCAGGCCACTTCTTAATTTCATGATTTTAATCATTTTGTGTGTGCTCCCACGACTTGTGCTCCCAAGTCTTACATAAAGAAAAGGAAATGTGTTTTTATCAATAAGGTGGATAAAGTGCTAATAGTCTAAGCACAAACCTAACCAAGCACACCAAAGCCAAATGTTTTTAAGCTGGGCGCATTCAGAGGCCTGTGTGATACCAAGATCTTACAGGAAGTGGTCAGAGCAATTTTCTCTGATGGAAATGAGCCACAAAAGGAGAACTTTAGAAAGATGATGACTGCGGCTGTGTTAAGAATACTAGTGCTTACTGCACACTATCATTTAGTATCTGTTAAAAATAGTAGGTAAACAAACATTCGGTATGCAATAAAAAATTGTGCTATGTTACATTGTTCTTGCATTGACCTCACCACATTTTAGTTTAGTTCTTTTTCTCTTTTGTCAAATGTCGTTTTATTATTACTTTTGGTTTTGATTATTGTTTGACATATTGGATTGCATTGTGGTTTAGTATCTTACACGGTGTTAAAGGGGTCCAAAATAGTGTTTATTTTGAAAAGCAAGCGCTGTATGTTCTGTGATGTGACTAGTGCAGATGCATGCATTGCGGTGTCAATACTGGAACGATATATTGTGCGGCCCTAATGTACTATACATGGTGCATAAATATTAGTATGAACAATCTTACGGTGTCTTTATTGTTCAAGGCACACACCGCTCTGTCTGATGTTGTGTCTTAATGGAATAGTCCATTTTCTTAAAAGAAAAATCCAGATAATTTACTCACCACCATGTCATCCAAAATGTTGATGTCTTTCTTTGTTCAGTCGAGAAGAAATTATGTTTTTTGAGATTTTTCTCATTTTAATGGACTTCAATGGACTCCAACACTTAACACTTAAAGGAATAGTCTACTCATTTTCAATATTAAAATATGTTATTACCTTAACTCAGAATTGTTGATACATCCCTCTATCATCTGTGTGCGTGCATGAAGCGCTGGAGCGCGCTGTGACGCTTCGATAGCATTTAGCTTAGCCCCATTCATTCAATGGTACCATTTAGAGATAAAGTAAGAAGTGACCAAACACATCAACGTTTTTCCTATTTAAGACGAGTAGTTATACGAGCAAGTTTGGTGGTACAAAATAAAACGTAGCGCTTTTCTAAGCGGATTTAAAAGAGGAACTATATTTTATGGCGTAATAGCACTTTTGGGAGTACTTCGACTCGCCTGAAAAGTCCGCTCCCCTTCTCACTCTCATAATGGGAGAGGGAGGGTGTTACTGCGCCGAGTCGAAGTACTCCCAAAAGTGCTATTACGCCAGAAAATATAGTTCCTCTTTTAAATCCGCTTAGAAAAGCGCTACGTTTTATTTTGTACCACCAAACTTGCTCGTATAACTACTCGTCTTAAATAGGAAAAACGTTGATGTGTTTGGTCACTTCTAACTTTATCTCTAAATGGTACCATTGAATGAATGGGGCTAAGCTAAATGCTATCGAAGCGTCGCAGCCCGCTCCAGCGCTTACGTGCACGCACACAGATGATAGAGGGGATGTATCAACAATTCTTAGTTAAGGTAATAACATATTTTACTATTGAAAATGAGTAGACTATTCCTTTAACTCAACACGTAACAGTTTTTTTCAACGGAGTTTCAAAAGACTATAAACGATCCCAAACGAGGCATAAGGGTCTTATCTAGCGAAACGATTGTCATTTTTAACAAGAAAAATTAAAAATATGCACTGTTAAACCACAACTTTTCGTCTAGGTCCGGTCCAGCGCGACCTAACGTAAATGCTAAGTGACGTAGGGAGGTCACGTGTTACATATATAAAACGCACATTTGCGGACCATTTTAAACAATAAACTGACACAAAGACATTAATTAGTATCATTTTGTATTTTTCTTGTCAAAAATAACAATCGTTTCGCTAGTTAAGACCATTATGCCTCGTTTGGGATCATTTAGAGTCCTTTGATACTCCGCTGAAAAAAACTGTTACGTGTTGAGTTAAGTGTTAAGTGTTGGTGTCCATTAAAGTCAATTAAAATGAGAAATATCCTGCAATGTTTTCCTCAAAAAACATAATTTCTTCTGGACTGAACAAAGAAAGACATCAACATTTTGGATGACATGGTGGTGAGTAAATTATCTGGATTTTTCTTTTAAGAAAATTGACTAATCCTTTAAGAATGAACTTTGTGTGTTTGTTTATCCATGAGATTTTTATCTGGTGTTTCATAAGAGATGTTTACTTTAGTGTTTTTTAACGATTATTCTGTTTGTCTGTCCCAGAAGAGAAGCCTGTCGGGTTTAGGTTGAAACCTCCAACCCTCATTCATGGCCAGGCCCCAAGCGCAGGTAAGATCAACTCATTCCTGCTCTTCATATTTTACATGCAAATACACATGACCTTATACTCATGTTCAAAGGAGATCTGGGAAATTGTTAGTGTTGTAAAATACAGCCTGAAAGCATTAAGAAAAGGAATTGACTTCTTGTTCCTCTTTCGTACCCCTTTTTTTTATTGTCTTACTCTGCTGAAAGATCTTTAAATAGATTTCGAGATCATTTTAAGAAGTTAAATCTAAATTGTTTAAATTAAAATATTTAAAAACTCGCATACAAAAACCAAGTCATCTCCAACAGGCATAGTTTGCATCAGTAGCTATGAGTACATGCACAAAATTTTCTCAGTCCGATTGGAGGTTATGACAGTTCATTTGACATGTACCCTAATCTGATTAAAATGTTTGTTTACATGTACACTATATGATGACTTATCACTGCCCAAAACTAAACAACTAATAAATGAAAGCTAGTGATGCACCGATGTATCGGCCACCGATATTTATCGGCCGATTTTTGATGAATTTGAAACCATCGGCATATCGGTAATAGCACAAGAAAGGCCGATACCGATTGTTTATTAATTAACTGCATAAAGAAATCCATTATATGTAAAAAATGATTTAATGTTGTTAATAAAATAAATGCTGAATAGCAAAAACAACCTTTGAAGGTTGTCATGCAGTCTTATTATATTTGTTTTAGCTTAATTTGTGCCTCTCTTATTATGTTGGTCAGTTGAATGTTAATTAGATCCAATCCATGTTTAGTAAAAATAATTTGATGCAGAAATAAACTAGCTAATAGACCAACTGTGTAGTATTGTATACAAGTGTTTAATATCGGAATCGGCCAGAAGTTGTCTGTTTAAATCGGTATCGGCCCAAAAAAAATCCTATCGGTGCATCCCTAATGAAAGCCTTTAATTTTTAACCCACAGAAAAAAATCAGCTTATGGAAACGGTTTAAAAGTACCCCAAATCTAAAGTCCGCAAAAAACGCAGGGGACTTGGCAACGCAGCGTACAGCATCTTTCGTCGAGTTCACACTTTGTCTCTGGATAAATGTACAAAGTCAAAGTTGATTTGGAGAAAGTTGTTCTTAAGAAGATTTCAGATCTAGACAATAAAAGAACACACTTTCTGAAAGGCACGAAGCTATTTTTTTGCTTTATGTAGCCTAATGTTATAAAATACATGAACGCTGCAAAATGTACAGCATGTGATCCCATTACCTTGGGGTGGCAGTGGCTCAGTGGTTCATGTAGGTTGTCTACAAACCAGAAGGTTGGTGGTTCAATCTCCGGCCCCACCTCGAGGTGTCCTTGAGCAAGACATCTAACCCCAGCTGCTCCCGACGAGCTGGATGGCGCCTTGAATGGATGACACCGTCGTCGGTGTATGAATGTGTGAATGGGTGAATGCGAGGCAACTTGTAAAGCGCTTTCGATGGCCATAGGTCTATTAAAAGCGCTATATAAATGCCGTCCATTTTACCTTAATAATGCATGTTTCCATTGCCTCGCTATTGCATTTTCCCGTGACGAGAAAAAGTTATGCGTATATAAGAGGTTTAAAATAAGACGTGAACTCTTCTGCGCATGTGCACAATGTATTTTTGCATCCGATTAAGAAAATACTATGATTCACGCGTTTACATGCATACTTTTCTCCTGATGCTCGGACTGCACCACACCTTTTAATACAATCGAAATTTGCATCCAATCGACCTCAGTTTTATTGATTAAGGTGTTTACTTGACGGCTTTTCAATCCGATTGGTTGCATGTAAACGTACCTAGTGTTAGTCAACAGGAATCATCACCTGAATTGCTGGGATGTTTTTAGTTGAAGTTTTGGGGTGTGTGTGTGTTTATCCTGCTGTGTTTGGTTTCTGATTCAATCCGTCAGTAGGTTGTTTTTCAGGCGTTCCAAGTCAAAAGCCTAAGGAACATCAACGTAGTGTACTGAGACCAGCGGTTCTGCAGGCACCACCAGCCAAGACCCTCACGGATTCAATCAAGACCAGTATGTCCTTACACTAAACACTGCTGTTTCGTATAGTACTTCCCTGTTTTTAATGCATAGCTTTTCTTTTTGTTTTAATTTGTATTTGTTTTAATAATTTTTTTATATGTTCTTTTATGCACATGTGAAGCGCTTTGAATAACCGTCTTGTATGAAATCTGCTATGTAAATGAACTATTTTATTTGCCTTTCTCAAGCAAGTGGAGTCTTATGTATTTAGATTATTGTGTGTGACAATTCACTCTAGATTGACTGATTCCTGGTCATGTTATTCCAAATGAAAATTGTCTTTTCGCAGACTCCAGCTGTGGAACAAATGGCGTGGGGAAGTTTGATGATGCAGCGTCAGAAAGTAGTTCCGTTTTCCAGAACAACACAGAGAGCTCGGACAAGTCGCCGGTGAGTAGGGGTGGGCGATATATCGGTATAATTACCGGTATTGTGTCACGCCATGATATGGATTTTGCAAAACCGTTGATACCGGTGTTACATATTTATAAAATCTATTTTTGCACTTATCAAGGTTCCCGCAGGGTGTTAAAAAAACTAACCTTCAGAAGGTTATATTTAAGGCCTTAAAACGGCCAGATCTAGGACTTAAATTTAACTTTATGATTTTTTGTTTTTTAAAAGACCATGCGGGAGTTTACCCAAGTCTCCGTACCCATACCTCCGTTCCCGAGATGTGCTGTCTACAGAAACACAAAAAGAAAAGCTCAGATCGCACTTGAATCCATTTTTAATCATCATTTTTTTAAGAGAATGTAGGCTATTATAGTGCACGCAAATCCTGCCAAAGGCTATATTTCAGGTGTTGTGATCTGTATACAGTGGGTTTGGCAAAAAACAAGCCTGTGGCTTACCTAAGCATTGCCAGGTTCTGAAATATAGAGGACCCAAAAGTGAACAAAATCGACACTGCTTTATTAAAAATCAACTTAAACAGTCGGGACGTCACGAGGCACCAACAGCGCGTCAACAGTGTTACACATTTAGGAGGCTTTTCTTTACCTCACACACAGCTTCCAGCGTGTTTAACGGTGTTACTCCCTTTTTTTTTACTGCGCACTGCACTGTATGCGCTCTCCAGGTAACAGCAACGATTGCCGGGTGGAAAGCAAGAAATTAACGTAATAAACCATAATTTGCCAAAAAGTCCATTTATTTTCTATTTTTCGATTTTTTTTTATTTATTTTTTTTGATAGCGCAAATTAGGACTGGCCGGTATGACGGTATGTTCCGTTACCGCGGAATAAAATGTCAGACGTAACAGATTTTTCTATTCCGTCTATTCCGCGGAATGCAAATAAGTGGGCGTGGCTAACTCTGCCCACACGCATGTTAGACTTAGTGTGACGGGAGAAACATGTAAAATAATTCACTAATAAAAAATAAACGAGTTATTTGTGTAATTTTATAATAACTGCCAGTGAATCCACCGCGGGTCTCGCAGCGAGACTCTCTCTCTCTCTCCCTCGATCTGTGCTCATGCAGCCGGCCGGTTTCTCGTGTGCAGAGGTCGGTCTCTAGGCATGCGCAAGGAGCTGCGACGCCAAATAAAGGGTTCTTCTCGAACATAAAGCTAACAGTTGGAAAGTTTTCTTAACTCTAAGCAAGCTAAGACAAAACTCGCGTTTATATCAGTGACACGTGTGCTGCTGGAGCGATGTAGTTTGACGTGCCATTTGCTTATACAAACATTGATCGGAAATACGAGAAAGAGACGCAAATGTTAAGGTCTAATAGAAAGTAAAGGTGTCAAGACCTTAAAACAGACTTCATGATCATCACATCATATCATAGCACCTGTCATATTTATAATATCTAGGTATTCATCCTGTCTGTAGGTTTTTGCATATGTTTATACTTGTTCATTTTACATATTGCCTATTTTTAATGTAATGTATGCATAAATACAAAATACACTGAAGGCATACTATAGCTTCAATAGTCTATAAAATTAATAACTCAATTATAAACAAGATTCTGTCTTATCAAGACTTAATCTGTTGTTATCTTCTGGGCATTTTCACTTTAACATTATTAACTTTAAATGGCTCATAATTTAAAACTGCGGTGAGCATTTAGTTAAAAGCTAGAGTGAGTGGGAAATTTCTGTACATTTTTATAATAAAAAACAATTTAAACTGAAAAACATTTATACCGTGAAATATACCGTTCTGTGAAATAAAATTACTTTTTTCGTGGAATAGATTTTTGGTCATTCCACCCACCCCTAGCGCAAATGGTTAAGGAGTTACGGTTAAATTAAAGCACTTTCAGAGTCCTTTAGCGGATAACGTAAGCACCATACCAAACACATTAAAAACTGCTTTTAATGGTAAATTTCGTTTTCTTAATTCATATTTATTAATTAGAGAGGCTATTAAACAATACATAGTGCATATTTACGCAAAAAAACGTATGAGTGGAGTGTTTTTGGCACTGTGAATCTGCTGGTTAATTAAATTAAATGCAATAAATACATTTATTTATATAACTTGTATTAATAAACTGCTTTTATTAATGTGTTCAGGGATTAATAATAATTTTAAAGTGATGCAGCTGGCATCTCCCATCAGATGTTCATATTAACAACAAAAAGAAAACGATACTGAGCCAGGGTTATTATTATTATTTACAATTAATTAAACGTGCCTTTATGAGTCTTTTTATAAATCTTGTTCTTTGTATATTTATAAATCAAACAGACACAAGATATACACAGCACACAGTTTTAAAGTTGTTGGACGTAGTGTAAAACATTGTAATAAGCCACATACCAGCAAACGACAATACTAAATTCCATACTTTCATACTTACCATATTAGTGACAGTATGCATAAGAAGATGAGTCCACCCATCCACACAATGGTACATTTTAAAGGAATAGTCTACTCATTTTCAATATTAAAATATGTTATTACCTTAACTAAGAATTGTTGATACATCCCTCTATCATCTGTGTGCGTGCACGTAAGCGCTGGAGCACGCTGCGACGCTTCGATAGCATTTAGCTTAGCCCCATTCATTCAATGGTACCATTTAGAGATAAAGTTAGAAGTGACCAAACACATCAACGTTTTTCCTATTTAAGACGAGTAGTTATACGAGCAAGTTTGGTGGTACAAAATAAAACGTAGCGCTTTTCTAAGCGGATTTAAAAGATGAACTATATTGTATGGCGTAATAGCACTTATGGGAGTACTTCGACTCGGCGCACTAACACCCTCCCTCTCCCATTATGAGAGTGAGAAGGGGAGCGGACTTTTCAGGCGAGTCGAAGTACTCCCAAAAGTGCTATTACGCCATAAAATATAGTTCCTCTTTTAAATCCGCTTAGAAAAGCGCTACATTTTATTCTGTACCACCAAACTTGCTCGTATAACTACTCGTCTTAAATAGGAAAAACGTTGATGTGTTTGGTCACTTCTAACTTTATCTCTAAATGGTACCATTGAATGAATGCTAAGCTAAATGCTATCGAAGCGTCGCAGCACGCTTACGTGCACGCACACAGATGATAGAGGGATGTATCAACAATTCTTAGTTAAGGTAATAACATATTTTAATATTGAAAATGAGTAGACTATTCCTTTAAGGAAAAAATAGGAAAAGTTAAAAAATCATGTCTATGTCCAAACCTTCACTTATTAGTTACATAAGGTTAAAAATACAAATTTTGCCAGTAATTTAACTAAGGTTTAACTACAGTGTTTTATTTCGTATGGCAACATACCGTAATACCGCTAAACCGGATGGAGAGTGGAAAATACCTTGATATGAATTTGAGCTCATGCCGCCCACCCCTAGCGGTGAGATGCCAGGTTGATGTCTTGAGTTTGTCAATAGATGGAAATGCTTAATAAAAGCTTTCTTTTACTTCAACTGCTGGAGCATGGCACTGGCAACACAAGCGTTATGGGTTTAATTCTTAGCCCAATCCTAAACTTTCTAGAAAAAAATATGTAGTTGGAATGTACTGCATTTTGCTTTTGATAAAAATGACTGGAAAAAAAATATATATAATATTTAATATATGTCCATTTCTTTACAATAGAAATGATACAGCCACTGTCTTTTTTGAGCAAGAACATGCAGACATTAAATCATGTAAAGTCAGATGTGAAGTCTCAGCAGATTAAACCCTCACACAGACACTGATCGACAGACAAACACAACGCGTCTCAGACTTCACACGAGTTCACAAACGAACATTATTGTAAACCCAAAAGCAAACGCAGTAAAAGACAAATATAATGCATGCACTGTAAAAGGTTCAAACAGAAAGCTGCATCCTCCAGAGGTCGCATATGCAGGCTGCATACGTCATCAAGGTTTATTTCCGATCATTAACTGAGCATTACATTTGCATGTCGTGTGCATATTGCAACAATTTGCAGTTAACTAAATAATTAGTAAACTTTATAATTGTTAATAGTCTCTAATAAGACAGTCTTTATGAAGTAAATGCAGTTTAAAAATGCGACCTCCGAAGGATGCAGTATTTTATTGGAGAAACGGCCAGCATTTCACCTCCACAAGAAATCTCGCGAGACACATTTAATATCGCGAGATCTCGTCGCACGAGATCTTGTCACACCCCTAATATATATATATTTCTATATTTCTACTATGGAAGTCAATGGTCACTATCTGCTTTGTGTTTACCATAATTTCTCAAAATATCTCCTTTTGTGTTCATCAGAAAAAAGAAATTCATACAGGTTTAGATCAACATGAGGATAAGTAAATGATGTCAGATTTTTCATTTTAAAGTGAACTATCCTTTTAATGTAGCCTATTTCAGAAATACGCCAAAAGGCCGCGGACCTGGCAGCGTAAGTACGCTTAGCGCGCGGTGAGAAGCAGCGCCGGATAAACATGTAGCTTGTGTTGCATCAAGAAAAAGTGCCTAACTTTGCGTTGCATGCTTGACATTGAGCACAAAGCTCGCGCTGTGTGAAAAAAAGGCACCTGAATTAAATTATAAGCTCACAGCTGGCGCCGTATTAAGTTGACACATGTTTGTGCGGTGAGATGAAGAAGCGTTGTTTAATGATAAATGTCCACACTGTCCGACAGTGGTGCAGGAGCATGTGACCAACTAATCGATAATGAAATTCCTGATGAAAAAAGACAGAGACTTTTAAAAGGAGCCAGGGAAAAAAGACCTAATGCTGAAAAGTATTTGAGGCCATCCTGATGAAAGACAGAGACTTTTAATGACTTGAACGTATTAAGATTAATTTTGTTTCTTTGCAGAAGCGAGAAAAGGACGGTGAAGAAAATGGAGGTGGAAGGAAAGAAGACAGCAGTCAGAAGGACGGTGGAGTGGACTCGACATTTGTCTTTGGCCAGAATATCAAAGAGCGAGCAAAGGTCAGTGATTTCGTTTCTGGGCAGGGCTGTGAAGTTAATCGTTTTTTATTCAAATGATTACAAAACACGATACAGTGGGGCAAAAAAGTATTTAGTCAGCTACCAATTGTTCAAGTTCTCACACTTAAAAAGATGAGAGAGGCCTGTAATTTTTGTCAAAGGTACACGTCAACTATGAGAGACAAAATGAGAAAAAAAATCCAGAAAATCACATTGTCTGATTTTTTTAAGAATTTAATTATAAATTATGGTGAAAAATAAGTATTTGGTCAATAACAAAAGTTTATGTCAATACTTTGTTATATACCCTTTGTTGGCAATGGCAGAGATCAAACGTTTTCTGTAAGTCTCCACAAGGTTTTTACACACTGTTGCTGGTAGTTCGGCCCATTCCTCCATGCAGATCTCCTCTAGAGCAGTGATGTTTTAGGGCTGTCGCTGGGCAACTCAGATTTTCAACTCCCTCCAAAGATTTTCTATGGGGTTGAGATCTGGAGACTGGCTAGGCCACTCCAGGACCTTGAAATTATTCTTACGAAACCACTCCTTCTTTGCCCGGGCGGTATGTTTGGGATCACTGCCATACTGAAAGACCCAGCCACGTTTCATCTTCAATGCCCTTGCTGACGAAAGGAGGTTTTGAGTCAAAATCTCACGATACATGGACCCATTCATTCTTTCCTTAACTCGGATCAGTCGTCCTGGTCCCTTTGCAGAAAAACAGCCCCAAAGCATGAGGTTTCCACCCCCATGCTTCACAGTAGGTATGGAGTTCTTTGGATGCAACTCAGCATCTTTCTCCTCCAAACACAAGAAGTTGAGTTTCTACCAAAAAGTTATGTTTTGGTTTCATCTGACCATATGACATTCTCCCACTCTTCTTCTGGATCATCCAAATGCTCTCTAGCAAACTTCAGACGGGTCCGGACATGTACTGGCTTAAGCAGGTGGACACATCTGGCACTGCAGGAATTGAGTCCCTGGCTGCATAGTGTGTTACTGATGGTAGCCTTTGTTACTTTGGTCCCAGCTCTCTGCAGGTTATTCACTAGGTCCCCCCGTGTGGTTCTGGGATTTTTGCTCACCATTCTGGTGATAATTTTACCCTACGGGATGAGATCTTGCGTGGAGCCCCAGATCAAGGGAGATTATCAGTGTTCTTGTATGTCTTACATTTTCTAATAATTGCTCTCACAATTTATTTCTTCACACCAAGCTGCTTACCTATTGCAGATTCAGTCTTCCCAGACTGGTGCAGGTCTACAATTTTGTTTCTGGTGTCCTTTGACAGCTCTTTGGTCTTGGCCATAGTTGAGTTTGCATTCTGACTGTTTTAGGTTGTGGACAGGTGTCTTTTATACTGCTAACAAGTTCAAACAGGTGCCATTAATACAGGTAACAAGTGGAGGACAGAGGATCCTCTTAAAGAAAAAGTTACAGGTCTGTGAGAGAAAGAAATCTTGCTTTTTTGTTATTGACCAAATACTTATTTTCCACCATAAATTGCAAATAAATTCTTAAAAAATCAGACAATGTGATTTTCTGGATTTTTTTCCTCATTTTGTCTCTCATAGTTGAAGTGTACCTATGATGAAAATTACAGGCCCCTCTCATCTTTTTAAGTGGGAGAACTTGCACAATTGGTGGTTGACTAAATACTTTTTTGCCCCACTGTAATTAATTCAAGCGATTAATGTGCCACTTTTCCGTTTTTGCCGTTTTGTTTTGTGTTACGAATCTAGCGCGTCATAATTAGCTGCACCACGGCGCACTTTCTCTCGCACGTGCAGTGAGCTGTGCTTTCGCATCTGTCTGAAGTCAGATCGCTAAGTAGTAATCTAAGTTTATATTTATATGCAAGTTTTATGCATTTTAAGTGAGCGAAGGCCAACCTATCACTCGTGTTTAAAATATGAATAGCGTGCCACTGGACATATGTGTTTGTATCCACATCTGAATGCACAACTGCTAGCCTGTTGCAACAACACTATAAATGCATTGAATTAAGTACAGTACAACTAGCTCCCTCTAAAGACGCATAGATCATTTTTTACGTTTTAATGTCCCTCTTAGGTTTCATAAATCCCCCTGTACTAGTCATCAAGTTAGTGATGGTATGGGAAATAAAAATGAAAATCTTCTTATGATGACTCTATTATATGGTTTATAGAGCATATCAAATGATATCCAAATGTGGTAACCACATACCATACCTCTGCGATCTTCTCCATCCATATCAATACCAGCGATGCATCTTGTTAATATTAAATGTCTTTGAAGTAACTTTCTGCCTTTTAATGGATTCCAACATAAGTAACAAAACGGTAGTTTATTGATAACAGAACTACATGGTATTTCATAAAAAAGTGTAGTTTGTATATTATTATGAAAATATAAATAAAAATGTTTTTTAATTTTGTTCAGGACTACAAAACACTTAGGAAATCATTTCCTAAGCATCAAAATTAGGAAATTTTATAGACTTTCCAAAACAGCAGTTATGGTCAAAGGTTGCACCAAATGATTTGATGACACTTTAAAAAACAGAAAATTTACAAATGACGAATGGCTTTTAAAAACTTAAAGGATTAGTCAATTTTCTTTAAAAAAAATCCAGATAATTTACTCACCATCATATCATCCAAAATGTTGATGTCTGTTTTTGTTCAGTCGAGAAGAAATTATGTTTTTTTTTGAGGAAAACATACCAGGATTTTCTCATTTTAATGGACCCCAACACTTAACAATTTTAATTCAGTTTAAAATTGCAGTTTCGAAGGACTCTATACTATTTCAAACGAGGCATAAGGGTCTTACCTAGCGAAACGATTGACATTTTTTGACCAGAAAAATAAAAAAATATGCACTTTTAAACCACAACTTCTGTTCTTCCTCCGGCTGTGTGATGAGCCAACGCGACCTCACGTAATTGCGTAATGACGTGGAAAGTTCATATGTTACATATACAAAATTGCGGACCATTTTAAACAATAAACTGACACAAAGACATTAATTAGTATCATTAGACATACAACAACGTCGGAACGGTCCTTTTTCTCCACACTTGTAAACACTGGGGCGTAGTTTCGATACGTCATCCGTGACCTCTTGACGTGATGACGTATTACGTGAGGTTGCGCTGGCTCATCACACAGTTGGAGAAAGACGAGAAGTTGTGGTTTAAAAGTGCGTTTTTTTTTATTTTTGACAATCCTTGACAATTGTTTCGCTAAATAAAACCCTTTTGCCTCATTGGGAGCGTTTATGCATTAAAGGAATATTCAATTTTCTTAAAAGAAAAATCCAGATAATTTACTCACCACCATGTCATCCAAAATGTTGATGTCTGTCTTTGTTCAGTCGAGAAGAAATTATGTTTTTTGAGGAAAACATTTTAGGATTTTTCTCATTTTAATGGACTTTAATAGACACCAACAATTAATACTTAACTCAACACTTAACAGTTTTTTTTCAACGGAGTTTCAAAGGACTATAAACGATCCCAAACGAGGCATAAGGGTCTTATCTAGCGAAACGATTGTCATTTTTGACAAGAAAAATAAAAAAATATGCTCTTTTAAACCACAACTTTTCGTCTAGGTCCGGTCCAGCGCGACCTAACGTAAATGCGTAGTGACGTATGGAGGTCACGTGTTACATATATAAAACGCACATTTGCGGACCATTTTAAACAATAAACTGACACAAAGACATGAATTAGTATCAGTTGACATTCAACAATGTAGGAACGGTCCTCTTTCAACACACTTGTAAACACTGAGGCGTAGTTTCGATACGTCATCCGTGACCTCTTGACGTGATGACGTATTACATGAGGTTGCGCTGGCTCATCACACAGTTGGAGAAAGACGAGAAGTTGTGGTTTAAAAGTGCGTATTTTTTTATTTTTGACAATCCTTGACAATTGTTTCGCTAAATAAAACCCTTTTGCCTCATTTGGGATCGTTTATGCATTAAAGGAATATTCCATTAAAACTTAAGTATTGGGGTCCATTAAAGTCCATTAAAATGAGAAAAATCCTGGTATGTTTTCTTCAAAAAACATAATTTCTGATTTTTTTTTAAAGAAAATTGACTAATCCTTTACAAGTGAGTACATGCATGGTGGAATTACTACATATTTGGTATCTTTTTATGCATTAAAACAAATAATAATGCCATCAGACAGGAAATGTAGGTGTCACGTCATTGACTGGTGACTGTCTTTTTTATAGTTGGAGGAAAACAACACAGTCAGCAACTCAAAGGACGGCACACAAGATTCTGCGAGCACAAATTATTTCCTACAGTACATGGGCACCCCTAGGTAACCGACTTTTAACCTTCTTGAATCTTTCCCGCATGTTCTCTTTCTCTGGGTCAAGTATTTATGCCCGGTTCTGTAAACCTTTCTCTGTTTGGTTTTCAGCACTAACGCTGCCAACAGCTCAGATAAAGGCTCCAAGTTTGTCTTTGGCCAGAACATGTCTGAGAGAGTCTTGGTGAGTAAATAATCGGGTGTTTTTACTTCAGACAGATGTGACACTTAAAGGAATAGTCTACTCATTTTCAATATTAAAATATGTTATTACCTTAACTAAGAATTGTTGATACATCCCTCTATCATCTGTGTGCGTGCACGTAAGCGCTGGAGCGCGCTGCGACGCTTCGAAAGCATTTAGCTTAGCCCCATTCATTCAATGGTACCATTTAGAGATAAAGTTAGAAGTGACCAAACACATCAACGTTTTTCCTATTTAAGACGAGTAGTTATACGAGCAAGTTTGGTGGTACAAAATAAAACGTAGCGCTTTTCTAAGCGGATTTAAAAGAGGAACTATATTGTATGGCGTAATAGCACTTTTGGGAGTACTTCGACTCGGCGCAGTAACACCTTCCCTCTCCCATTATGAGAGGGAGAAGGGGAGCGGACTTTTCAGGCGAGTCGAAGTACTACCAAAAGTGCTATTACGCCATAAAATATAGTTCCTCTTTTAAATCCGCTTAGAAAAGCGCTACGTTTTATTTTGTACCACCAAACTTGCTCGTATAACTACTCGTCTTAAATAGGAAAAACGTTGATGTGTTTGGTCACTTCTAACTTTATCTCTAAATGGTACCATTGAATGAATGGGGCTAAGCTAAATGCTATTGAAGCGTCGCAGCGCGCTCCAGCGCTTACGTGCACGCACACAGATGATAGAGGGATGTATCAACAATTCTTAGTTAAGGTAATAACATAGTTTAATATTGAAAATGAGTAGACTATTCCTTTAAAGGGATGCTTTACACGAAAATAGGGCTGGGCCGATACCACTTTTTCATGTCTGATATCGATACCACAACCTTGAGTATCTGTCGATACCGATCCAATATCATCTCTATCGCTCTTTTAATCAATTAAGCTGTAAATAACACATGTGCTAGCCGTACAAAAACCTTAAACAGAGCTACAGAACTCAAACATTTTACTGTGCAACAAATGACTCAATGAAACATTGTGCAATACTGCTGCTTCATTTTTATTTTAATGTTTCAGATTAGTAGCAACATTTATAGTTAACCAGCAAAACAATTAATCATCAAAAATTAAATTTAAGGTGTAACTTTGGACAATTTAAAGTGCAACTTTGTGCAAATTCATGTTGCGCAGCAAGTTGCGCTTTACCCCAAGTTGGATCAGATTGTACTTCCCGGCTTATTCGATATTCGATCCTGCCATTTTTGCCAATATCGGACTAATGTCGATACTGAATATCGTATCGGCCCACCCCTACACGAAAACTGTAATTGTCATCATTCAGGGTTCCCGCGGGGTCTTAAAAAGTCTTAAAAAGTCCGAAATTTAGAAAGTTAAATTTAAGGCCATAAAAAGTCTTAAAAATGGCCAGATTTTCACCCTAGGTCTTAAATTTAATTAATCCAAGTCTTAAATTTCTTGTCTCCATTTATTCCCGAAAAGGTTGTCCGAAAAAAATAAAATGGTAAATTAAAATGCTGTAGAACAAATCAGTGACGGAGGAAGAATGTATTTGATGGGTGGGCCTCTAAAAAGAAAAGTTCTGCACTTTGCGTGTCACTGAATGTCACTTCAATCCAATTTTTAATCATTATTTTTTAAAGAGGATACAAATGTAGGCTATTATAATCCACGCAATTCATGCCATAAGCTATATTTCAGGTGTTGTGATCCGATTGTATACTGTAGGTTTGGCGAGAAACAAACCTTAAATGCAGTTTTTTATAAGCAAAAATCTTTTCTGTGTTAATTAATACTAGCCCGTGGCTTACCAGAGCATTTGCAAGGTTCTGAAACAGAGGACCCAGAAGCGAAAAAATCAACACTGCTTTATTGAAAATCAACTTAACAGTCAGGCCGTCAAGTCCCGCGCCATCAACAATGAGTCAACTTTAATGTTACACAGTTTTCATATGCAGCCTACAAATGCGACCTCTGGAGGCTACAGCCTTCAGATTTAGAAACGGCCTTGTTTGCAACACACAACAAACCACGAACAGCCTTTTAATAGTAAATTTCCTTTTCATTTCATTATTGTGTAATTAGAGAGGGGAATAAATGCGATGGCGTAATAGCGCATATTTATGCATATAACGTATGGGTGGAGAAAGTGTAAAACATGTTAACAAGGCACATATCAGCAGCTGACCATACTGATCTTCCCATATTAGTGGATTTTATTTGTCAAAAAAAAAAACTATAAACAAAGATATAATAAAAATATAATGTTTTGAGAATTTCTGAGATCATTGTGCCGCTTTGGTCTTAAATTTCACTCATAATGGTCTTAAAAAGGTCTTAAAAAGTCTTAAATTTGACTTTGTGAAACCTGCAGGAACCCTGTCATTCTCACACTCGTGTTGTTTCACACCCACATGACTGACTTGGTTCGGTGTGGCATACATTTTTTCTGGGGTCTGATGTAAATGGAGTCAAAACAATATCATAAATGTTTTCCCGTGCATCTTGTTCCAGGTCTTAAAGAGCATGATGGACGGATAAATGATGAACTATTCAGAGTTCCCACAAGTCCTTGAAATCCATATTATTCCCTTGTGTAGTGTAGGATAATATCATAAAATCTTTTTGCATAGTTGTGTTTGACAGATGAAAACGTCTCAAGTTACGTATGTAACTGTTGTTCCCTGAGAAGGGAACGAGACGCTGCGTCTCCCTTGATATACTTCCTGCGTCCCTGTAATGCCGTCTTTGGCAATATTTCAGATAGCGATATACTTCCTGGCTCCCGCATCACCCTGTCTTTGTTGTTAAGCATCACCATTGGTTGAATTTGATATACACATTCGGATGCACTTACCCCTGGAGGCGTCCCTAAAGTGTCACCGCAGTGACGCAGCGCGAGTTCCCTCAAAAGGGTAACAATGTATCTTTAAACGTAACACGATGTAACCTTGCTCTCACTTGAAATGTGTCCCCACATTTAGTCCTTGAATTTTAGGGTATTGGACCTGGAAAGTCCTTAAAAGGTCCTTGAATTTGAAGTTAACTAAGGTGTGGGAACCCTGACTATTCTTTGACTGTAAATTATTTAAAAACACGAGTAAAAACACAGCGGGTTATGTCTTGGATGTATTACGTATGTATTTTTGTGCGCTTTATTTTAGAGCCCACCTAAGGGAGGCGAGCCCTCAACAGAGAGCAGTAAAGATACTTCAGCTCCGGTCTCTGAGCCGTCATCGCAAGAGGCCACGCCTGAAAAGAGTATGTGCTTATTTTCACTGAGTACCATCACAAGTGCAATGTATGTACCATTGTTGGCAGTATGTACCATACAGTTGGGCTGCTTACAGTACAGTCCTGTTGATTTGTACATATGTGCACATAAAATATTTTTGTCCTCCTATGTGCGAATGCCAGATCACAGTGTGACCGAGTCTCTTGAAGAGTCTGCAGCCGCCTACACCAAAGCCACTGCCAAGAAGTGCATTCTCGAGAAGGTGGAAGTCCGTACCGGGGAGGAATCGGAGAGCAATGTCTTACAGGTGAAAGATGTTAAAAAGATTACCGGCTGGTCTCATCCTTTTATGCGTGACCGAAAAATAACATTACTCTTACTGGTCACTAAAAGCGTCATCAGACTAGCCAAAATGTACACGAGGAACAGATTATATGCAGATCTGATGTGAATCTTTTGTCCACAGATGCAGTGTAAGTTGTTTGTGTTTGACAAACCAGTTCAGTCGTGGGTCGAGCGAGGCCGCGGACTGCTCAGACTCAACGACATGGCGTCCACCGACGACGGCACCTTACGGTCTAGATTAGGTAAGAGACTTACCGACAAGCCCATCCCAACATTTCACAAGACTATGAATAGATCATCATCAACCAATCCGTCTTTCTCTTTATCGTAGTCATGCGAACACAGGGCAGTCTACGGTTGATTCTGAACACAAAGCTTTGGCCTCAGATGCAGGTGGACAAAGCCAGTGAGAAAAGCGTTCGTATCACAGCAATGGATACGGAGGACCAGGGTGTGAAAGTCTTCCTAATATCGGTAAAACTCTCCTTTAATACTTTCACTCACACAAATTGTCTACATTATGTAACTTCAGTCATGAAACCTTGAATTGTTTTGAGTTTGCATATCTTTTGCAGTTTATTCCCTTATACTGTTTGTGGCTCATTCTCATGTTTTACTGGTGTTTCTCAGGCGAGCTCTAAAGATGCCGGTCAGCTGGCCGCAGCTCTGCATCACCGAATCCTGGGACTGCGGAGCCGCCTGGAACAAGAGCCCGAGAGCACGCCCGCCCCGGCTGAACCCGAGATACCCCAGTCAAGCGATGATGATGAACCCGCTAACAATAACAGCACCAATAACAACACCGGTGCTGCAAACTCCAGCGTCAGCGGTACGATCCTTTTTACTTTGTGTGTGTATAAAATGGTTTGATTTGAACCTGAATAACTAAAACACCTTTAATTTAGAGCGACTTGGGATGTATTCACATTATTTGAACCATACCCTAGTATGTTTGACCCCAAAGTATGGTTCGTTGGGCTGGTGTGATCGATCCGTGTGATCGATTCAAAATCGATTCTTAAGGACCCGATTCAATTCAAAATCAATTCTTGACTTACTAATTAGCATATTTGTGACATCATTACGTCACATTTGCGCTGAAAGCCAGACTAGTGTTTGCACTTTTGCTACTAGTCTCTGAACTGTCATATACTGTATTTTAAAGGGACACTCCACTTTTATTTTTAAATATACTCATTTTCCAGCTCCCCTAGATTTAATCATTTGATTTTTACCGTTTTGCAATCCATTCAGCCAATCTCCGGGTCTGGCGGTACCACTTTTAGCATAGCTTAGCATAATCCATTGAATCTAATTAGACCATTAGCACCGTGCTTAAAAATAACCAAAGAGTTTTTTAAAACTTGACTCTTCTCTAGTTACATCATGTACTAAGATCGACAGAAAATTTAAATTTGCGATTATTATTTTTTTGGGCAGATATGGCTAGGAACTATACTCTTATTCTGGTGTAATAATCAAGGACTTTGCTGCCATAACATGGCTGCAGTAGGCGCAATGATATTACGCAGTGCCCGAAAATAGTCCCCTGCTATTAAAAAAGTTAACAAAGGGACTATTTTCGGGCACTGCGTAATATCACTATGCCTCCTGCAGCCATGTTACGACAGCAAAGTCCTTGATTATTACGCCAGAATGAGAGTATAGTTCCTAGCCATATCTGCCTAAAAAATCACAACTTTTAATTTTCCGTTGATCTTAGTACACGATGTAACTACAGAAGAGTCAAGTTTTAAATAGGAAAATTATCTAAACTCTCTGGTTATTTTTTAGCGCGATGCTAATGGTCTAATCTGATTCAATGGATTGTGTTAAGCTACGCTTTAAAGGAATATTCCATTTTCTTAAAAGAAAAATCCAGATAATTTACTCACCACCATGTCATCCAAAATGTTGATGTCTTTCTTTGTTCAGTCCAGAAGAAATTATGTTTTTTGAGGAAAACATTGCAGGATTTTTCTAATTTTAATGGACTTTAATAGAGCCCAACATTTAATACTTAACTCAACACGTAACAGTTTTTTTAAACGGAGTTTCAAAGGACTATAAACGATCCCAAACGAGGCATAAGGGTCTTATCTAGCGAAACGATTGTCATTTTTGACAATAAAAATATGTACTTTTAAACCACAACTTTTTGTCAAGGTCCGGTCCAGCACGACCTAACGTAAATGCGTAGTGACGTAGGGAGGTCACGTGTTAGATATATAAAACGCACATTTGCGGACCATTTTAAACAATAAACTGACACAAAGACATTAATTAGTATCAGTTGACATACAACAACGTAGGAACGGTCCTCTTTCAAGACGCTTGTAAACACTGGGGTGGAGTTTCGCGTTCGTCCTCTGTGACCTCTTGACGTCATGACGTATTGCGGTGACGTAGTGGGGTCAGCTGGCGCATCACGACCGGATCTACATGACGAGAAGTTGTGCTTTAAAAGTGTATATTTGTTTTTTTTCTTGTCAAAAATGACAATCGTTTCGCTAGATAAGACCCTTATGCCTCGTTTGGGATTGTTTATAGTCCTTTGAAACTCAGTTGAAAAAAAACTGTTAAGTGTTGAGTTAATTATTAAATGTTGGGTTCTATTAAAGTCCATTAAACTTAGAAAAATTCTGCAATGTTTTCTTTAAAAAACATAATTTCTTCTCGACTGAACAAAGAAAGACATCAACATTTTGGATGACATGGTGGTGAGTCAATTATCTGGATTTTTCTTTTAAGAAAATGGACTAATCCTTTAAGTGGTAGCGCCAGACCCGGAGATCAGCTGAATGGATTCCAAAACCGCTAAAAATCTAATGTTTAACTCTACGGGAGCTGGAAAATTAGTATATTTTCAAAAAAAAGTAGTGTCCCTCTTTAATGCAACTAAGTGCTCAATAATGTCATTCTTGTATACATATATTTTGTTTCCGTTGTTGGACATTAAAACCAGAAAAAAAAAGGATTAATAATGTTTTTTTGCTCTAAATGATCAATAATGATGAATAAGGGTCGTATCTAGTGAAACTATCCACATTTTCACGAAAAAAAAACTTTTTAACCACAACTTCTTGTCTTGCACCAGCCGTGTGATGCACCAGCATGACCTTATGTATTACGTAATCACGTCGAAAGGTCATGCATGATGTATGCCAAACTACTGCCCTAGTGATTACAAGTCCAGTGAAAGAGGAACATTCAATCATTGTTGCATGTGTAATGATACAAATTAATGCATTTGTGTCAGTTTATTGTCTAAAATGATCTGCAAGTGTGCTTTTCACATATGTGACACATGACCTTTTGACGTGTTTACGCAGTACGTAAGGTCATGCTGGCGCATCACAAGGCTTGTGCAAGACAAGAAGTTGTTGTTTAAAAGTACATATTATTATTCTTATTTTATTTTTTTTTTGGTGAAAATGATGATCGTTTCGCTAGATAAGACCCTTATGCATGACATCTTGGATGATCTAGTTAATTATCAGGATTTTTATTTTATGAAAGTGGAGTATTGTTTTAAAAGATGGTAAAGGAGTTCAATTTAAAGGGGTTAATCCAGTACTAAATAAAAGTAATAGCAATACATTACAGCAGCATATTTTTTGGAATGGTTAATCACTATTAAATAGCCAACATTGACCATCTAAATATTCACAATGTCAAAAAGATGTGCAAAGTGATAAACGGATCAATATCTAAGTTTTGTCAGTGTCATCTGATCACACAGTGATATACAGAGTTAACATCAAGTTCATTTCACTTTTAGGCAACTGTGAGAACAGCGAGACGGCAACATCTGAGAGCACATAGCACCCTGATCCACCGCTTCACCGACAACTGCCCACCAGGATTTTAGTGCAGGCATCTTTGTGGACAGCCCAGACCTGCACTGCCCCTCAGACCGGTGCTGTGGACCCCAGGGGCGGAGTCTCTCTTACCCAAACTTCTGTAGTTAATTTTCCCTTCTACATTTATTGTAAATCTGGAATTGATTTTTTTTATCATTTGGTTTGTTTTTAGTTCTTGTTTTTCCTTTTGGACTGCAAATAAACAAATTAAAGACAACAAAAAAGGAAAAAAAAAACACAGAGACTTCTCCATGTATGGCTTTGGACTTGGTTGCTCATCATATTGATGAGCGTGGGGCGTTTCTCCATTTAAACATGGCTCATCAAGACTGCTGTTTCTACCGTGGGACCGTTTTGTACGCATTCTCTATGTCTCTCTCTCTTTCTCTCTTGGGCGGCTCTTGGCTTCAGAACACATCAAGACTTGCAGGCTCTTGCATCATCACGTGAACCGGCCAATCAGCTGGCCGGTAGCACCACAGTCGCCCGACCTCTGATGTACCCCTGTGTTTAGTGTAGTCGTAACATATTCCCAAAATTCAGTTAACTTCTGGCAGTCTCACCATACATCTACTGGATATGCTCACTGGTTCTTAGGTTACAAGCTGATATACTTACTAGTCTGTTAGTTAGATTTCTCATCTGTTTAACGAATAAAGGACTAAACCAGCACAAGGACTCGTGCTGTAGTGAATCTGTTTCTAGAACTCTCGCCCCTTGTGTAAGAGAAAACTATCCTTACTTCAGTGTCTCTTGAAACATCAAAATGGTCTGTGTAGCGTAATTTAGGGGCAGATAATGTTTATTCGTTTTTAGTTGGTTTGATGAGAATTTAACATTTAAAACAGCATCTCGATATTTGTTTTTATTTTCCATATCCTGAGGGTTTGTATTGTGTTGGCCTTTTTTTAAATATTGGTTTACTATATTAACTTTTTATCTATTTCCATGTCATTGGAGACGATATGTTCGAAATGAAGATTATTCTTCGTGTGTTGGAAGTTTTGAGTTAATTTAGTCAGGAAAAGGACAAAAAACATGTACCCTTGAATGTTCTGTAAATTTCTATGCGTATATTATCACTTACTAGCACACGGTGTCTCCGACCTCCTTTACAAAATAAATAGTAATATCAAAGTAAAAAAAAAGAAACATTTGAAATAAATTTTTGTCTTATGTCGAAACGTGGGCCTCTACTGTAGTTCAATTTCTTAAAAGTGACTGTGAAAAGATAGGAGCAATTGAAAAAAAACAAGCTATCACTGTAAAAAAATTCTGTAGAAATTTGCAGCTGGCTTGCCGGTAACTTACCGTAGATTTAAATTTATGTTATTACTGGCAACATTTTGTTCAAAGTTAAATGAACATTAAACATTTACAAGTCTTTGTCTTTACAGAGTAAAACTAGAAAAACAGCATCAAGCTAAACATTCTGGGAAACAAAATCTGAAGCAAAAAAACAGAAAAAGTTTGATGATGATTTCTGGTTCCCAGAATGCTTTGCATGAGGCTGTTATTGTATAGTTTTATTCTGTAAAGATAAAGACTTATTAATATTTAAAATGTATTCAACTTTGAACAAACTCTTGCCAGTAAATATAACATAAATTTAAATCTACGGTAATTTACCGGCAACCCAGCTGCAATAACATTGTAATTTCTACTGATTTTTTTACAGTGTGTATTTTATATTAATTCATAATTTATTCATAAATTATATTTTTTACTTACCATGCATAAACACCATTTACTTAAATATACAAACATGTACATAAATGTTATTCACATATTATTGTAGCACAGATTGTGCTAAATACAGTGTTGTGTGATATTAGCCATTAATATGTTATAAGCAAATGAAAAAAGACCAAATGTAAGGGCATAACAAAACTTCTCCAGTGCCAATACCTAAATTTTTTAAACAATATTTTAAAAAAAAAACAGGAATAATGTGTGTTAAAGTTTTTATTTCAATGTATTTTTGATTGCCCTACCCCAAAAATGTCAGGTGGTATAACCAATAATTTTCTTTTTGCCAGATAAGTTTTAATGCGCTCTGTGTATCGTCATGATTGTTTGTTTACTTGAGTGGCATTTTAAATTATAATCCTAAAATATATTTTAAAGTGTAAAACAATATTTAAGCACAAAATTTAAAAAAAACAACAACAATAATATAGATGTATTAAAATTATTGAAATTATCTGAAAGTTTATTTCATAGGGACATTCATTGCACTTGCACACTTTTACAGGGTCCACGGGTCCATGAAATCCTTGAAAGTTTGTGAATCTGGGGGAAATAATTCAAAGCCCTGGGAAGAGTTTGAAAATATACATGCATAGATACAGGTCATTGAAAGTGCTTGAATCTATTTTATGCAACAAAAAAAAATTCTGGGAAAAAAATCATAATATTCCTTGTGTAGTGTAGGATAATATTATAAAAATTCTAGACTTCACATGTGCTAAATGCTTATAAATGCTTATATCTTCTGTATGCCAATGTTGATTCATACCAAAATGCTTTTTTGCATAGTTGTGTTTGACATGAAAACGTCTCTGGTTACGTTTGTAACTGTTGTTCCCTTAGAAGGGAACGAGACGCTGCGTCTCCCTTGCCATACTTCCTGTGTCCCTGTAATGCCGTCTTTGGCAATGTTTCAGATAGCGATATACTTCCTGGCTCCCGCGTCACCCTGTCTTTGTCGTTAAGCCTCATGATTGGTTGAATTTGATATACACATTCAGACGCACTTACCCCTGCATGCGTCCCCAAAGTGTCACTGCGAGTTCCCTTAAAAGGGAACAGTAACAATGTATCTTTAAAGGTAACTCAATGTAACCTTGCTCTCACTTGAAATGTGTCCCCGTATTTAGTCTTTGATTTTGAGGGTATTGGACCTGGAAAGTCCTTGAAAGGTCCTTGAATTTGATGTTCTGGGAACCCTGCTTTTACTTCCTGGTTGCTCCATCTGACTTTTGCAACTAATTTATATTAAAAAGGCTTCTGCTTGGATGCTTGTATAAATGTTTGTCTCTGATACAAAGTTAATAAATATCATTTTTAATTAGAATTAAGTTTTTGATCAAATATAATTCTCCTAGTTTTACACTGGTTGTACCACCTGACACAAAAAGTGTACCACCCATTACATTAAAGTAGCTATTTTCCAGTGCTTCAGAGAAATCTAAAATATTTTCATTCAGCCATAAGGATAACTTAGGGGTCCTTTGGATGATGTGATATCATGTTTACTGTTAACATTTGTTAACTTTTTAATAAAAGGCCCATGCTAGCGGTTGTACCACCCTGACATTTGAAAACATCCAAATTGTTGGACAGGTTTTTCAATTATCCCAACATTCCAACAGCTGTTTTGAACATAAAACAATTCCAAAGTATTTTAATTTGAATTTTTGAATAATTAAAACACGATTTTTAATAGTTAATTTGTACGAATGTTGCCTCTCCAACTATACTAGTCAACATTTAAAGTGGATCAAAAAAAGTTTATCAAAGTTGTCCTAAGACAAGAACGGGTATTAGGGATTGGTTTTATGTTTTAAACTTTTATAAATGGTTTTGATCCACTTCGAATGTTGACTAGTATAGTTGAGATTCAAAAACATAAATGAATATTTATTATTTAAAAATACTGAAAATGTATTAAAACTATATTGGTTTTATAGAATAAAGCGCATTTCATAAATAATTTTTACAGTAAATAATGCCCCAGAACACAAAAATCTGCATGTCATGTCATTGACCCATGATTGTTGATTATTGAGTGAATCTCTGCCAACATATATGGGTCATATTTCAACCAAAAATCAAAACGTATGTAAAATGTACTGTTTCTCCATGTGGGTGCCACATGGTGATGTACACAGTAGCTGGTGTTTTACATCAATTTTACATTATAGCAAAGCTAAAACATCCTTTTAATAATTTAGATAAAATTCACCATTTAACTACGTAACACCTATATATCAGCATCAAATGTTCAGTAACTAAATATGATTGACCATCACTTTGCGATAGTGGTGTAGTTTTGTGAGTGTTCACCAGATGGCGCTACACAAACAGTGTTTAAATAAGCCTTCCCACAGGAGATAAATTGCATCGATTTAATCAACGCACAAAATTAAAATGTTTTCCTCCTCTGCACAGCTGGTGTGATTTAACAACTGTTTGAACGCTGTTTGTCCGAGAAATCAATAAACATCTTTTGATGCTGACATCTTTCCAACCCAGATTTTGACGAGTGTCATCCAGTCACTTGCGTGTCGTACTTGTAATTTACAATTGAATTGACTGGGAGGAAATTGTTTTACCGTGGTATAAACGCCACGGTTGATGAAATTCAGATGTTCTTGTGAGAGCTCTGAGGGCTTTGCATGCATTTCAGCATTGATGGTCTTCAGGAAACAAACAAACAAACAATGTGCCACGCATTAAAGCAAGATGTAGAAATCAAAGGTTTATTGATAACAGACACAATCATTTGTACAAGTAATTATTTTAGCATAAGCACCATTTTACTATTTGGTATTTTAATGGCGAATCTAATGCACTGTATTTTGAGTTTAAGATGACGTGCAAACATGAACTATTTGATTATTTTCAGTGTTTGTCCAATGTGGCTCCCCAGCACTGCACATTAGTATACATACCTGATTTAATGCATCACTAATCTGCCTGTGTCAGATCAGTGAGATGCTTAAAATATCCCGAGGAGCCAGATTGAGAAACACTGATGTCAACGTTTCAGGACAGATCTGAATGGAAGGCCTCCTGAAGCGTGACTAGAGTTTCCATGCATTTTTCATCATGGTGATGAAATACTCATCACTGTCAATAGAGGCGCTGACTCCGCTGTAGTAGTTAATAAACTCCTCAAGCGTGACCTGGCACATAAAGAAACGAGGTGTTAGCACATCTGACTCATATAGATGCTGAAGGATATACCTAAATATAAAAAAAACTTGAGGGTTCATCTCAGCAACAAGACTGAAATGTATATTTAAGAAGGTTCTTGTTCATTTCTGTACGAGTAGCACATTTCAACAGAGACTGATGAGTTGCAATGTCATGCAGGTCATTTACAAATACTGTTGAAGTCTTAAAATTACAATAGCAGAATACATTGTTTTAATTCTAGGATTCTCGTGAGTGGAAATGCATTAGAAACTAGAAGGTACCTTGCCATCCTTCTCATACGGTGAATCAAAGCTGTCTAGGAAAGAGCGGAAAACTTGTTCCTCTGTCCATTCGCCGCTCTTATATTTAGGGTGATGTTTGCTGTTGTAAACACCCTGTAGATCTTCTATGGTCACAACTCCATCTCCCGTCTTGTCCAACTTCTGAAAAGCCTGGTTGATCACCTGCTTCCGAGCGTTCGACATGGGTGGCTAAAGCATTGAATCAGAAAAGTAGGAGGGCAATTAGCATAAAAAATGTTCTTCAGAGTAGGCGGATCTTAGTGCTTTAACTTTAATTGGTTGGGTACATAATACGTTTCTTAATTTAAACCTTAACTTTAGATTTTCAATTCAGTGGCTATTAAAGTTTGTCCTGCCCATGGGTGCTGAAGCACATAAATGGTTTTGTAACAGTCAATGTGCATTATACACTATGATTGATAGGGTTCTGGATCTTTACAAGCTTAGCATTGTGACATGCAATGTGTTTTTTAGTGCTGTCAAATTTAACGCATTAACTCTTTTCCCGCCATTGACGAGTTATCTCGTCAATTAAGAGAAAACGCTTCCGTGCCAATGACGAGTTTTTACGGCAATCTACACTGTTAGACTTTTTATTGTATATGCGGTAACTTACTGGCCCCATTACAGTACCAAAACTGTACATGTTTTTACAGTATGATGCCCTTACCGCAGTTCCATTTTACAGTATAATACCCTTACTGTAACCTAGTTTTAAAAAATATATTGCCTTGAAGGGGAATCAAACCCGGGTTGTAGGTCTGTAACACTACCACAGTGCCAAAGAGTCACTTGATAAAAGTTACTCGCCACACTCCCCAAGTAACCTCTTATGTCACTCTCCCGACACTCCGAGGAGCGAAATCTTGGCGCCACTAGTGTTTTGAAATCTTGAGGTCAAATTCAAATCTGACGGTCAAGCATTTATCCATAATCCCTTTCTTGTTTCTATCTACAATTCTCAATAAATTATTTACACTATAAATTTGCTTCACTGCTAAAAGCATAACAAATAAAATGTATTTAATTGCATAGATATATTTTATTTTTCCATTTTATATGCTTTTATAACACTGTTTTATTCAACTACAGTAGCACTACTGCTGTTGTTTTACAGCAGTCTACCGCAAATTCAAAACATACAATAAATCACTGTAAATTAAATGTTAATACCCATAATGCAATGCATATTACAGTAATGAACTGGAAAAGAAAATGATGGTATTTTACTGGGCATTTTGTGGTAAGTAACTGTAGAAATTACAGTCAAGTCTAACAGTGTATGTCTACGCTATTATCCACCAGGTGGCGCTCTTACCTAACTTATAAAACACTGAAGCATCAACTGATTCAAAAACAGCAAAAAATCTGTGTATGTTTTGATCTTCGTTCTGAATCTGACCGTTAACAAAAGTCCTTTACAAAAATGCAATTATCTTTTGCTTAAATTGTGATGTTTTTGAAGAAACATACTCATATTTGAGAGGTGATATAGGAGAACAAATGAAGATAGGATGAAACTTCTTTTTGTTTGAAAGCTGAGGGTCTGTTTTTTCATTTGATATATTGTATGTTTATATATTTAAAGAAGAACATTTTCTGGAAGGCATTAAACTTTTGTGAAAATCAGAGAAAATGCTGCCATTGACTGACAACTTTTTTAAAATGCTGGTGGGAAAAGAGTTAATAACACATTAACGTAAATTCATTTAACAACACAAATTTTATTAAAGTACGTTTAACACAATGCGCAATTTCTGATCCTAGGTCTAGCACATTGTTGGATAAATTGAGATGCAGCCTTAGATAGTAAGTAGTCATCAAAAGTGTAAAATGATGCGTGTCCATCCACTAGCGCGTCTGCGATTTTGAAATTAGAAAATAAAGTGCAGGACCTGATTGATGTTAAAGGGGTCATATTATGAGATTTTTTAAGATATAAAATAAATCTTTAGTGCCCCCAGAGTCTGTATGTGAAGTTTAAGCTCAAAATACTCCACAGATAATTTATTATAGCATGTTAAAATGGCAAATTTGTAGGCCTGAGCGAAAGTGTGCCGTTTTGGGGTGTGTCCTTTAACTCTTTCACTGCCAGCGTTTTTTAAAAAAGTTGCCAGCCAGCGCCAGCGTTTTTCATGATTTTCACAAAAGTTTAATGCCTTCCAGAAAATGTTCTTCTTCAAATATATAAACATACAATATACCAAATGAAAGAACAGACCCTCTGCTTTCAAACAAAAAAACTCGTTTCATCCTACCTTCAGAAGTTCTTTTGTAATCAGCTTTTGAATATGGGTAGGTTTCTGCAAAAACACCACATTTTGAGCAAAAAGCAGAGATAATTCCATTTTTGTGACGGACTTTTCATAGAGATCCCATTCAGAGCGATCTTTAAAACAGACACAGACACGCAGCTGCTTGCCATAGGGCAATACTTCCGGTTTTAAAAAGTTGCGGAAGGGCGCCACCTGGTGGATAATAGCGGTATTGCGGAAAGATGGAAATACTCGTCATTGGCGGGAAAGCGTTTTCTCTTGATTGACGAGATATCTCGTCAATGGCGGGGAAAGAGTTAAAATGCAAATGAGCGGATGAAATGCAAACCCTGATAACAATGATGGTGGTTTGTTGTAATTGAAACTTAAAGGGATAGTTCGGCCAAAAATGTTAAACCCATGATTTACTCACCACAAAATAAATCCAAACGGCTCCAGGATGATAAACAAATGTCTTCTGAGGGTAATCCGCGTGTTGTTGTTGTAGAAATATCCATATTTAAAACTTTATTAACGAAAATAATTACCTTCCGGTAGCGCCGCCATCTTAGTCGCGTCCGCATTCAAGATCAGAGCTTTACGCAGCTTACGGAGGTTTCTCTGCTGCTGCTCTGTGCCCCCGTCCTCTGAATTTGTCATACGTCACTGAGAAAAGTGCGTACACTACGCTAATACTCTCTCCTGAATAGAGGAGTCTAAGATGGCGGCACTACCGGAAGGTAGCTATTTTCGTTAATAAAGTTTTAAATATGGATATTTCTACAACAACAACGCGCGGATTACCCTCAGAAGACCTTTATTTATCATCCTGGAGCCATTTGGATTTATTTTGTGAAGGATGGACGCACTTGTTTTGGACTTGAAGGTCGTGGACCCCGTAACTTTACATTTAATTAACTGAAAGATCTAAAATTAATTTTTAGCGGTGTTATTGTAATTTGCCTTGCTACCTACCTCACAAAACAGGCAAAATCTGAACGACCTAATTTTTCACATGCTTGCAGAAAATGGCTTACTCAAATTAAGTTACTGGGTTGATCTTTATCACATTTTCTAGGTTGATAGAAGCACTGGGGATCCAATTAAAGCACTTAAACATGGAAAAAGTCCGATTTTAACGCTATGACCCCTTTAAAAGAGTTATTAAGAGCAACCTGATTTGAAAACATGCACACAGGCCCCGATATATGCACACATAGACAGAATTAATGTTTTAAAAATATCTGTTTTGACAAGAATTCTCGCAGATATAATCTGTTATGTCTTAAGTAAATGTTTGGGTAACGGTTGTGGAAAATATCTGATGTGTAACATAATGTTATATTAAATCTTTGCATTACAGTAGATCTTAAAACAATGTAAATGTCAATAAAACAATAAAAGAAAGAAAAAAAGCTTAACATATATTGGTATTGTTTTTAACTTTGCGTGCCAAATCTTACAAATCTTTAACTGGATTTTTTTCAAAATTATTTTTGCTGACTTTCACTAATAATAAATGTACATTTGCATAAAGCATCTATATTTGTCTATCATGCCCATATTGATTAGAGTATTAAAAAGTTAACTCATGATTCATGACATCTCCTGAAGCATGGGCATGCAAAAAAAGTTGCAATACTGTTATGAAAAAAATGGTAATTAACATGATCATAATTTCGTCTGTTACTTTTTAGCAAACTTAGATGAACTTTTGCATTCTCCAAACAGTGATGCATGCTTTTACCCTTAATTTTTCAAGAAATTCATCAAAGTTGATGGAACCGCTACCATCCTTGTCCATCATGGCAAATATCTGCTGGGCTTTTTCCTTCCCAACAGACACGCCATAGTTTTCCAGTCCTTTCTGAAACTCCTGGAAGTCCAGAGATTTACTTCCATCATCATCCATAATTCTAAACGTTCTGGAAAGAATACAGAGACAGGATTTGAGTTTATATTCTCAAATTTCACTCTTAAGCTTCAAATACATTTTTGCCCAGTTATATTTTTCTAGTGGCAGTATGAAATGGAATGATATTAAGAAAAACATCTCTGTTTATAACCCTCATAACCAGGGCCAGTTCAGCAAATATATAGTAAGCACCTTATTAGATGCTTCCAAAGAAACAATATTATTGGTAACAAAGGTTCGATCCCAGGGAAACACATGATAAAATTGTACATGTTGAATGCACTTTAAGTTGCAGAAGAATGTAAGTGTTTTCATTTTTTTTTGTTTTATCGAGTGAAAAATGATCTGGACCTCTTAAGATCATTTTCACAATGTCAGACTGGGATCAAACCAACAACTTTACAAGTTTGAATCTTAACCACTACAGTAAACTATTTCAGTTTGTTCTCATCACAGAATGTAGTTAATCACAGATGTACAGACGAAAATATTTCACACATGCAGCAGTACCTTCCAAGTCCCTTGATTCCTGATGCACCCTTAATAAGACACTGCTGTCTCAGCTCCTGCAACGCATCTGTACCCATTATCACCTTAGTTGAGGCTCTGTGGATCACAATTCAGCTATCTGCAAATTAATGGATGTAGATGATATAAATTAAATATATGAGCAAATATATTTTTGTCTTAAAACTCTTTTAGGCATGAGGAATGAGGTGGTCGCCAAAACGTTTATGGTAGTCATGATATCAGCAAACAAGGAAGTGTTTTATGTATCCAGTTATGTTGCCTTGGAAACATTAAGGAAAAAAGTGTAGCCGTGGAAACTGCAAACATACGCCGCAAATAAAATAAAACAGACGCTAACGTTATGTGATCTTTATATTATGTGATAAAAGACATGTTATATTGGATAGCAAGCCTTCATTAAAACTTTTTTATAAAGACAAGAAATAAATGAAAATAAAATAATAACACAAAAATCCGAAAGACAATAAATGAAGAAATCAATCTATCAGTATATAATATTATATAATATTTAGCTTGGTAAGTATATACTTATTATATTTATTCAATTACTTATATATATATGAATTCAAAGAGATTAAAGATGAGGTAAAGTTACCTAGTTGCGGTGATCTCCAGTGGCAAGCTGAGGGTCTTTTGTGTTTGTATCCCAGGTACACCTGCAGGTTCTTCCGCCTCTCGCAACTCAACTCTTTGTCTGATTGGCTCTCACGTCTGTCAGTCATCGCCTGACGAATCTTCCTGCGATGTGTAAAATGCTCATGCTTGTTTACACAGAGAATTGTTTTCAACGCAGAACAACGACGTTTCAATACAGGTAAAAAAAGAAATATGTGGACTAGTTTATATTAACATTTTGTTTTTGTACAAGCACGAACTATTTTGTTTTTGGGAACCTATGTAGCAAAAAAGTTTGCAAGTACTGGGACAGCGCAAACGCGTAACGGAAGTAACCGTTGTTGCCTAGACAACACATTATGATCAATCTCTCACACACACATCAAAACTCAGCTCGTGCATTTCGACTTTTTTATTCATCATTTCTCTTCTTATAATTAATTATATTTCTTATATACTACATACTGAAATTTAATTTATGAACAGTGAAGCTTTACTTATTCAATTTATTAATTTTGTGTAGCTATAACTTTACCCCTGCACAATGAGTTTTGGTGTATGGATCTGCATGAATTTTCGCTGGGATTAATCCATGATCCGGCTACTTACTTTTAGCACACTACGAATTAAGACATACATAATTGCAATTTCAAATACTATTTGGGGTAAATAGTATGCAAACTGGAATGCAAGGCACGACATGTTTTTACCACAAAATCAAAAGAAAAATTTAAATGAGAAGTTATATTTAAAAGGTACCCCGGTTATAAACACATGTATGATATAATATATTAACACTAGGATTGGCAATATGAATGTAAAAATAAAAGCAGTACAAATGTCATAGTTTTAATTAGTGATGCACCGATGTATCGGCCGCCGATATGTATCGGCCGATTTTTGATGAATTTGAAACCATCTGCATATCGGCAATAGCACGAGAAAGGCAGATACCGATTGTTTATTACTTAACTGCATAAAGCGATCCATTATATGTAAAAAAATGAGCTAATGTTGTTAATAAAATAAATGCTGAATAGCAAAAACCATATTTGAAGATTGTTATGCTGTCTTATTATATGTTTTAGCTTAATTTGTGCCTCTCTTATTATGTTGTTTGTCAGTTGAATGTTAATTAGATCAAATCCATTTTTAGTAAAAATAATTTGATGCAGAAATAAACTAGCTAATAGACCAACTGTATAGTATTGTATTAGTAGTGTTTAATATCGGCATCGGTATCGGCCAGAAGTTGTCTGTTTAAATCGGTATCGGTATCAGCCCAAAAGTATCCTATCGGTGCATCCCTAGTTTTAATAAGCATGAAAAAAATCTGTTTTTGATCAGAGGTTGTCATTTTGTTTTTATCACTATATATGACATCAATGGTTGCAATAAAACCCGTTCTATTAACGCTACAGTGAGGTAAAAGTGGTGAACAAGCCTTTAAAGGGGACATATCAAGAAATCTGACTTTTTCCATGTTTAAGTGCTATAATTGGGTCCCCAGTGCTTCTATCAACCCAGTAACTTAGTTTTGGTAAACCATTTAATGCAAGCATGAATTGCAATGATTGATTGAAAAAAGGTCATTGAAATTTGGCTCCCCTTTGTGATGTCAGAAGGGGATCTTATTATAATAATGCTGCCCCTTAATCTGCACTATTCAACCCTGGCACTGCCATTTAGTGCAGAGATCAGCTCATTTGGATGTTAAAGTCTCCATGAAACGGAAGTAGCGATTGCCTTATTTTCCCCGTGGTGACGTATATCCGAATGAAACGGCTTTTGAGATGAAATAAGGCAGGGCTGGATTTGAATTTGTCCATTGAGATCTGATTGGATCGTTTGAAGTTGGGTCGTGTTGCTAATTGCTAATCGCTGCGATCTTCTCACGGACCCCGCCCACCTGCCATACTTATGACCGGAAGTGAAGAGAGATCGTTTTGAGGAGGGGGGATTTGCATTTTTGATTAAAGATTATGAGCACACACGAATTTTTAAAAAAATAATGAAGCTCACAGATAAGTAATTTGTTAATAATACCACAATATTAAAATATATATATAGTTTTTCATTTCAATTTCATTGCGACTTTAAAGGACACATACAAAACGACACATTTTTGCTCACACCTATAAAGTGCAGGGCTCCATAACTTTTTTCACTAGGAGCACAGTGGCCCCCAACTGCAAATTTTAGGGGCGCAACCAGAAACTTTAGGGGCACACACCGTAAATCAATATCCTAACCAAATATTCACATTTCTACTAATTTCCACTTTATTACTAATAAACACGTTAATAATAGATGCAGAAAGTACAATGTGCTGTTTTGAGATTCAGTGTCACATCACAAAAAAAGGTCAAATTTACTGGTCGCACATGTGCGACTAGATGTAAAATTCAGTGGCACACTCTCAAATTTTGGTGGCAAAATGCCACCATTTGGTGGCAGTCTGGAGCCCTGAAGTGACAATTTTAACATGCTATAACAAATTATCTGTGGGGTATTTTGAGCTAAAACTTCACATATGTACTATGGAGACATCTAAGATTTTTTTGACATCTTAAAAAAGCCTCGTAAAATGTCCCCTTTAAAATGATTATTAAATGTTGGATTTTTTAAAAGTAATGACAGTTTAATGTTTTTACATTGTATTACTTGAAGGCAAATATAGAGTAAGCATTCAAGTCTTCATATTTGGGGTACCTTTAAACACAAGACATATTTAACAAGAAGCCTTTTAAAAATGCTGGGTTATTTTCACCCCAGCATTCATGCTGTAATTTAACTTATGCTGGTTTGTTTTAAACCAAAATGCTGGGTTGTTTTAGCCCATTGTTGGGTCAAATAAATTTTTTTGGTTAATTTAAACAGCTGGGCTTGTCCCTGTTTGACCCGACACAGGTTTGAAATTAACCCAGCATTGACAATAAAGAAAAAAATGTTTTGTTCATGATATTGTTATGAAAATAATTATTCTTATTATTAAGTATTTGTTTCTTTTTGCACGGTTGTCTTGAGATCTATCCAGTGGTGTTTTATGAATGACAGAAAAACTAAACTTGCACTTTAGTTAAGACTAAACATGTTTTTTGGGTGTTTGTGTTTACCATACTTTTGTTTTGACTTACCAATTTTACAGTTTAAGAGTGCAAATGCCGTCTCAGGGGAAGCAGTTGAACTGATTTTACCTGTGATGAATGTGGAAACTCACATCAGTCTTTCCAATTAGTAACACTTTTAGGAAGATTTGAATCTTGGGGCTCTTTAGACAAATAGTTTATTCTAATTTGTTTACTGTGTCTCGGCGGCTTTAAACAAAACCGGATTTCACAAAGTATGTTAGAGGTCACTTTACTCTCACGTAGAGTCAACAGATTCCATTCATGTGCACAACAGAGATATGCACCGGTACAGTCATGGTCTGAATGACGCCCCCAGAACGAAATGGCCCAAATCTGAGAGTCGCCTCACAATAGGGTAAATGTTTACCACCAATGGCAATGCTTGTATATGGCCAATTCCATGCGCATGTCAGCCATGGAAAATTTGCCATGGAAAATCAGTGAATGAACAAACCCCCCTTGAAATAGTTGATTTTGTATATTTCTAAAATTGAATTTTAGGGAAACGCATTGTTTATACACCACACATGAGGTGTATGCCAACACTGAAACATTTCAACCAGCCATATGTCATGGCTTTAAAAGGGGGATCAAAGGACTACTTATGTCAACAATAATAATTTTCCAGAAAGACTTCTGTGAAATATACAGTAAATGCCCACTTTGTCATAACAGCGCTCCATTCTGTATTTATAATCACAAACAATATTTATACAAATAACTCAAACCTTCTGTCCAAAGCTAATTTATGCCCATTTTAAATATGATCAGCAAATAGTCACCCTTATTTCGTTTAAACAACCATAATTATGAGTTACAGATGCATCAGTGTCAAATTGTAAATCAAAAATGGCAGAACAAAATGTTTATTTTTAGGTCATTTGATTTTATACTAGTATGGCCTGCAATCCATAACAGTGGGGTTTGGTTTTTGTCAGTATATGTCCACTGTTAGCACTAGCAGATATAACACACAAAGCATACTTGAAACGTTAGCCCTAGAGATGCATTCCAAAGTAAGCTTTTCAAAGCACACAGGATTTTATTAAAGCTGTTGGTCACAGACCAGGCATGCATCAGTTTGGTACATATTAAAATAGCAAGTTTGAAGTCTGAAGAAGACAAACAAATTCAGGTCACCTGTTTTACATGCTGAACAACTAAAGGGGGGCCGATAAAGGTTCAAGTGTGTCCCGACAATAGTTCATGTAAGGTTTTGCTTTGGCTTAATTTTCGCTGTCTGATAAGGAGACTTTGGTGCTGCAGATCTTGCTTAAAGCTCCACAGATGCCCAATAATATCCGATCTAATCTGCACACTGATCACAGCGTTCCCGTCCGTTGTGTGGTCTGATTGAGATCTAGAGTCATATGCCGTCATGAGCGACAGCTTGGAACCTGACAAGAGATCTGTTGAGGCATTCCTCACCAAGATCATAGAAATCTTCAAGAGAAACATCTTAACATTGGACCGCCTCAGTTATTCATTTTAAAGCTGGTTCAAACTGTGTTTCATGTCAATCATTTAATGGCTCTGTGTTTAAGATAATGTGGGTCACAATAGTAAACTGTGCAGTGCTTACAGATATCCTCATCAAGCTAGCAGTCCTAAAGATGATTCCTGATGTTATAGAAGAACCAGTTTTGGCTAAATGAGTCCACCTTTAGTGTTTCTTTAGATTATAAAAATGTAAGAATGAACTGGAACCTTTGACTGAGTGGGTTCTTGGGGAACCAAAAATAGTTGGCATCGCTGTAAGGAACCCTTTAAGAACCTTATGCAGCATCATTTGTGGACCATCCAAGCATTGAAATCACTCTGATCACATCCATTGACAGTTTTACTTGTCGACTACTGGCATGGACGCTCAAATCGTCCATCATACTGAGCCAGTATAGAGGACATTAAAACTGGACGTCTTTTGATCCAGTTTAGGCAAACAAATCATTTAGACAGTTTGTTGGGCTTGTGAATAACCAAGACCATGAGGCACTTGAAGTTTGGTTTCTGAGAAGAAATATATTTTTTTGCATCTTATCTAGTGAGAAAAAAAGCTAGGTGACACTTGGCAAACTTTTAATTCAAAGTAGTCATTTTACAAAGACATTGATAATATATTAGAGAGAGAAGAAATACTTTTAATATCTAAATACTCATTTACATGTATTTATTTAAGCAGACACTTTTATCCAAAGTGCTTGCATAAAGTGCAGTTTACAGAGCCAACTTGTTGATTTTGTTAACATATCTATAATATCAATAACAGTTAAATGTTTTAAATGCATGACATTGGTCATATGGTCATCATTACAGACCATTTTTCAATGTTTACAAGAACATTTAGAGATACAATTGACTTTAGAGTTTAGAAAAAGATTCGCTCAACTACTTAAAGGAAAACCAAGCTTACTCGTGTAACTACTTATGCACTGTCAAATATAAAGGTACGAAGCTGTCACTGGGGCAGTACCCTTTAAAAAAGGTCCTAATATGTACCATTTAGGTACAAATATGTACCTTTAAAGGTACATTTTGGCAGTTCAAAGTACTAATATGCACTCTTTGGGTACAAAGGTGTACCTTTTTGAAAGGGTACTGTCCCAGTGACAACTTTTGTACCTTTATTTCTGAGAGTGACAGTCATTAAATATGAAAAACATGGAAGTGTTTGGTGGCTTCTAAATTCATCCATGTTTGGAGCTATAGGAATTAATGGGGCTAGGCTAAATGCTAAAACATTCACTAGGGTGACCATACGTGCCATTTTTCCCAGACGCGTACTGGCCAGGATTTCAATGCGTCTTCCGGAAGTCGTATTTGTTGACCGCATACGCCATTAAGTTAAAAACATAAGACATACAATCGTAGTTTCATTCTTACCTTAAAATGTAATGGTTGTTTTTCTGTAATAATAATAATAATAATCCTCTATGACGTATGCGGTGGAATAATACAACTTCCGGAAAACGAACCTGAAATCCTGGCCAGGACGCATCCTGGAAGAATGGGACATATGGTCACCCTACATTCACAAGGCGCTGTACAAAGATTAAAAGCGCACACATTGAAGAAAGATAAGTATGTATTAAATTTGTCTAAGTTGAGGTAAGAACATAGTAAAATATTGAAAAACGGTGGTGTTTTCCTTTAAAAATATATTTTGTTAAAGCAACACTATGTAGTTTTTTACCTTTAAATAATGTCTCTAAAATTATTTCAGTGATAGAAGAACTTTTAACTGGACAAATTGTACTGTTGCTGCAACCTGAGCAGCCTCCTAGCTGCTACAAGCACACTCTGAAAGTGGCGGTGGAGGGTAGGAAACACACCCCCGCCCCTCCCCCTGCCTGCAGAAGAGTGTCTGATATCAGGCACTGTTGCGCTTTTCAACCACATGGGGGAGCCAGAAGTCATTTTAGATGGAAACTACATAGTGTTGCTTTAAAGTGCATCTATTTCATGTTATTTTGTGTATTTGGTAATTTGGTAATTAATACAATGTGTTCGCATTGTTTATGGTTCAAAAACACATTATTTTCCACATACCATATGTTTTTGTAGCTCCAGATTTTTCTGTCTTCCTGAAGCGCACTGATTTATGTACAAAACTCGATTTGGAAAGTGCTGTCCCTGATTGGCCAGCTAATCTGTACGCTGTGATTGGCATGAATACCTCTGATGATTATAACATGAATTTTCTACTTTAAACCTAAAATAATCTTAACAAACTATATATAATTGAAAGCTCTAAGAAACCTTTTTGTAGTAGTAATAAAGCAGTGACAGTAATTTATTATTTGTGACGTGTATGCTGCAAACCAATGACACCTACAGTAGTGGCATTTGTTGGTAAACCACTAAAAGTGAAAATGAAATGTCAAATCATTAATTTAATTTTATTTTTCAATTTGGCCAGAATTATGCTTCATCACTTTGAAAATGAAAATGAAATAATTTAATTTAATGTTTAAATTTTTATTTTATCATTTAATTTTCAAATTTGGGACATATTTTGCGATTGTATTTTTTATTTTATCATTTAATTAATTAATTTAAAACAGTCCAAATACCTTCCATAAAAGTGTGATAAAATTATCAAATTTATATTATACTTTATTGAATTTTTTTTTAAATAAAATGTATATAATACTTTATTGCATTATTTTTGTTTTGGTGACAGTAAAGGGGTTTTAATTATTGTTAAAGTAATTTACTTTTATTCCCATTTCATATATAAAATATAGATGGATAATTATATAATATATTTTTTGTTCTTAATACCACCCTCCCTTCTGTTTTGAGGCATAAAAACATACATAAAACATAAATATTTAAATTATTTTTAGTGTTTGTCTAATGATTACTTCATATTTAAATTGTAACATGAAGCATATAAAATGTTGCTAAAAATAAAATGTTGGCAGGAAAAGTAAAAGACTGAACTACTGACCTGAATTATTGCTGAGCTTGAAGTTTGCTCATAACATTTCTTTTAATTCTGTAACGGTAAAATCCAATGTGTTGGTAATAAAAAACTATTTACCTTATATTTTACTACAACACTAAGCTATGGAGTTTTTAATTTGGACTTTTAAGACCAGAAAACTATATATTTTTTATCAACAGAAAAGTAAAACGTTATTAAACACAATATAACCACTTGCATAAGTCAAGTCGATATTTAATAGATACACCTTTGGCAGTGAATAATGCTTTGAGTCTGTGTGCATAGCTCTGTATCAGCTTTCTACATCTGGCCACCTTTATATGCCACATTTTAACTCTGTGTTAGATTGCATTGAATTTTGTGAGTGACTAGCAAATTTCCAAGAGACCAACAGCCAAGAACACCAATAAAATCCCTATGGGATCTGGACTTTGATTTTGACATTGTTGTTTAAGACATTCCTGTATAGCATTGGCTTTATACTGATGCTTATTGTCCTGCTGGAATACAAATTCAGTCACAGGTGGTTTGCAGGTTTTTCTTCAGTTTTTTTCTGTGTTTATATTTTACCCTCATTTATTTCACATGGTAACATTCACATTAAAATGCTGTTGTTTATATCATTCACGCATTTGGCAAACACTGTTATCTGAAGCATTTACACCAAAACAGCATTTTGCCATATGTCCCAAAGGGTCAGATAAGTAGCGTGCTTTTGAGATCTATTCCCTGCACTAAAATGCTTTGCTCAGCTGTTTACGTGTCAAATAGTTTCTCAGATGTGTATGCTAACTTGTCAAGCCTGTTAATACTAATGTTTAATAGCATGAATATTAATGACTTTAAAGCGTTTACACTAGAGTCATAGGAATATTAATCACTATTATAACAACAGAGTGCTTTTTGTTGTGGGTGACCTCATAAATTCAATTAAATTTGTTTATTTGTCACATACAAAGTTATACACACGATACAGCTTGCTGTGAAATGTAGTCAGCGTGTTGTCAGAAGTGAGATGTTTTTATATAATGTAAATCATGCACATTTGTATTGTAAATAGGATTGAGCAGAATATAATTGAATTAATACATAAAGTTCACAGTTGTGTTTTTCTTCTGTATCATCAGGACACGTAAGTGGAACATGGCATTGAGTTGAGACCAGATGTAGGAGTTATAAGGAGCACTCAAAGGTGAGGAGAAATTGAAATTTTTATTCATTCTCTTTTCAATTAAATTGCTTGGTTAGAAAAACTTGATCTTACTCACCACTGAAATGATTGCTACACACCCCTGCCCATATCTCCCTCAGTTTTGTTGGTCTTCTGAATGAAGAGACCACCAAGAAGATTTCTTGGTGGTCTTGCATGGTCACTCAGTTTTTGAGGACAGTCTGCTCTTGATAGTTTTACAGCTGCGCCATGCTCTTTCAATTTCTTAATAACTGATTTATGTCTGATTCAAAAGATATTCAATTTGACTTGGAGATCTTCTTGAATCCATCCTCTGCTTTGGATTACGTTTTAGCAGAGTTGATTGTAGTGATGTTTTTTCTTCATGATGAAACGTCTTTCACTTTTTTGACACACCAAAATTTGGACCTTCCCGATTGATGTATATGGAAATTGTACTATGGAAACCCCTTGAGTGCACTCAATTGAAATGTTAATGGGATTTCTTAAACAATTTTTTTAGGTGTGCCATAAAACGGGGTAAAAAAAACCTTTTCCTGATGGCAGGAAAGCATATGCGGAGTTTGGGGGGGTGCAGGGGGAGCACTGCCACCCCAACCAGATTTGCTTCGCGCTATTAAGGAAATAGAAATATGATAATTCATATTTTATTTGTCTTATCTTAATATTGTATTCATTTCATTTCGTTTCATTTATTTATTAAGCACAAATAAACACAACAAAAGTTGACCACTGTGCTGTACAGAGCAAATAATAAAATAGACTAAATAAAATAGAAATCAGAACAGAAATGATATAAGAGACATCACCAAAATTAAGAAAATGCCAGACTAAAAAGATAAGACTGTATTGTAGTGGGTAGACTGAGTACCTCAAGGCTAAAATAGTTTTAATTAATTTAAACCATTTTTAAAAACCAATCGCTAATCTCAAGTAGTGCAGTTCCCTTGTTTGGCGGTATAGGTGCCCCCTCTGCCTATGCAGGAAAGCCAAATTAGGACTTAACCTCTTGAAAAGCTCCCCCACTCTATAGCCCAAACCATGAAAAGACATACTTTCACTAAAATGGTTGTTTTTACTAAACCATTTAGAGCGGTAATTCTCAAAGTGTGGTCCGCGGACCACTACTGGTCCGCCAAACCCCCCCAGTGGTCCGCCAAAAGATGACCTAAACTAGGCAAGTGTTTATACAATCGTCACTTATTTAAGTAGACTGTGATATCAGTTCTTGCCTTTCTGTTTTAATAACGTAAAAATTGATCGGTTGGCTAAACCAAAGAGGAGTCAAAATAAAAGATCAAGCGTCAACTGAAAGCAGCTAAAATCCACAGATCTATTAGTTTTGTAATACTAGTTTTTGTTTCATGTGTAAAATCCCTGTAATTTCAGTGATTTTGGACATTAAGGGGAACATTTTTTTTCAGTATTTTATTGTTACCATAGTTACAACCATAAACTTCATATACCCACCACCTCAGTTTTAAACTAATGGCTCTTTGGAATGACATAAAGTTGGACCCAGGCTGTTATAATATGTTTAATTGCATTTTTTGCACATGTGCAGTTTGTTGTTCATATAAGCTGCAACTCATTTCACATTTACTTTTTCGAATAAAAATTCATATAATAATTTCTGAACATAGCATTGCATTTGTTTTAAAGAAATTAGTGTTTGACTTGAAACAGTTGCATATTAAACTTAAACTTAGCTTATCCTTCCTATTTTGTTGTTTTTTGGGGGATTGTTAGAGTGGGATTCTGTTAGGTGGTCCTCAGAAAAAATTGGAAGATAAAGTGGTTCTTGGGCTGAAAAAGTTTGAGAAACACTGATTTAGAGCATAAGCATAACTGGTATCATTAGAGAGAAGACACTTTGAGCTTCATTTTCCAGGTTTCAAACTTATTTTAAGTTAAAAATTTAAAAAGTTAGAGAGACTGAAGTACTTTGGAATAAAACAATTTTTGCATAACATCTGTTTTATTACTAAAAAACTTAATGAAAAATATGTGTGTGAAACCTAGAAATGCAATGATGCCAAAGCCACAAGTCTAAAGAAGTTATATGTTTCACGTTTAAAGGTCAATAGGCCCAAAAATGAGGTTCTTGCAAGGGTTTTTGTAAGACTTGTGCCTTTTCTAAGTGCCAATCAGCCCCCAAATAAAAGTCTTTTGTTTACATGCATACACGTTCGTTTTTATATCCTTATGTTAGCATATAAAATGCAGTTTCCACACCAGGAAATAAAACGTCACACAAAGATTGTTGGATTGGTTATCTAATAGGCTTTATGCCCAGCAGCACTACATCCTGAACTTCAGCCAGCTCCTTGTTTCCTGTCTGCCATTATTGGACAAACTGATTAATCCAGGTGTGTCTGATTATTGTTGTTGTGACTACTGAGGTCAGGCACACCTGGATTAATCAGTTTGTCCAATAATGGCAGACAGGAAACAAGAAGCTGGCTGAAGTTCAGAAAGTAGTGCAGCTGGGCATAAAGCCTATTGACTCCATGTTCTGTCTATCATTATAATTTTTTCCATGAAGTCATTGGAGGAACGAGCGGGTCAAATGACATCACGATTTTTGACAGCGCTGTTCCGATATTATGTATTATACTCCCGCCTACTTTTTAAAACAAAGTTTGAAGGCGGGTTTATGTGTTTAGCGGAACCAAAGTGTGATCTCATATACAGTGTTACGACGTAAATAGTCCTCAGATTGTATATTATATTTGATTACAAGACGTTCATGTGATATCTGATGTAAACAACAGACTTTATATCTATATTTCACGGATTATACGCATTTGTGGGCAAAATTGGTCATTGGATTTATTCTATTAGACGGTTTTTATGGGTTATTCACACATCTGAAACGGACTGGATTTGACTCGCGATTGTTATATCAACACCAGGTTAGAAGTCCCGTTTATATTTAGCATGTTGTCATCTGGGTTTCTGCCACAAAATACTACATTTATGATGCTAGAGCATCTGTATCTCAAAACAGAGACCATACACTGATGCTAAAGCCGTAGATATTTTAAACAATGTGTAGTAATGTTATTATTATTAATGTTTGTAGATAGTAGGCTATATAGATTTTGTTAGCAGCGTAAAAAAACTGTCGTCATCCCGCCCACAAATTAGTGCACGTCGAGAGGTTAAAGGTGCATTGTGTAACTTTTAGAAGGTCTCTTGATAGAAATGCAATATAATATACAGTACATAACTATATTATCAGTGGTGTATAAAGACATTACAAAATGAACTGTTATGTTTTCAATACTTTAGAATGAGCCGGTTTTATCTACATACACCACCGGTCTCCTTAGTGACAAACTATTTTTTAGAGCGAGTTTTGTCACTAAGATGTCTCAGATAATGTTGTGTTTGTCCTGTGCCGGCTAACGTAGCTTCAGAGCTGTGGACTAAACCGTTGGTTCCCATTCTCATCACTAGTTGAAGATTAAAATCTACACAGTGGACCTTTAAATTTTAGTGCTGTAAAGCAACAAGGATATTTTTATAGTTGCATGTTGTTCAATAGCATTTCCTAATAAAGTTTTCAGAGCACAGGTGCATCTTAATTGATTTTTTTACTGTCAAATCACCCCAGAAACTAGCATCATACCAAAAGCTTAAACCCCAAAACTTTGTATACTAGATCACCCAAGTTTGTCCCATCAGAACTGAACTCTTCTGTTTGTGTCCTGAGATTGCAGCTTTGTAAATCTACACTCGTCACATCTGGTGCTTGAGCGTAAACAGGAAAGAAAATTTAGAAAGTCAGGAAAGACAAATAAGCAAGTTTTTTGTTTTAAGCTGGGTATGTTTATTCAGACTTTAGAAATTCCATTTGGCACAAGTGTGAAATAATAAATAAGTTTTTGACTCCCTCAGAACTGAAATATATCTAAATATGAATGAAAAGCATTTTGCAATAAATACCGTTTATCCACAATACAGATGCATTGCATCGACATTTCTGCTGTTGGTGTGAAAAATCCAACATTGCCAAAGCCGGACGTCACAGACCGTGAAAAGCTGACATGGGAAACAAACACGCACATACACACACACACACGCGCACACACTCGCATTCATTTAATACTGCCGCAAAACAATCAACTTATCTTTACACACAACTATACACAGTCAAGTCTACCAGACAGATATAAAGTCACTGAACCCTGTGTCGTATTTTTGGATATTTTTAAAAGTGAAAAAAACTTTGTTTTTTAGCTATGGGTTGTAACATACTATTTTATTTTTTACGTTATTTTCGGCGCTTTTTGTTCTTCAAAAGAAAATATGAAAGCTTGTCACAATTTTATTTGTATAACCAATCTGTCTGGTTGAAGCAAGCGATCACGTTCTGTATCCCATTAGCAAGCTTAGACACGGTTTAATCACTTAGGGTTCTGTTGGCTAGATGCCCTAAATTTCTAAAAACAGATCTAAAACAGATTGAAGTCCTGTCCATTGAGAATTTTCCACATGCCAAGATTCATTCGTTTACATTTGACAGCGTGGTAAAATTATGTCAGTTTCATTTCCATTAAGAAGATTGATTTTAAAATTCGGATGTATTGACAAACCAGATTTTCCGCCTGTTTTATGTTTATGTCTAGAGTACTACTGAACTAAAATGGAAATGAACCATATAATTGACATCATGTTTTATTAGCTGGTAGCTTTTTGCAGTAATTCTGCAGAAATTATCGGAAAGAAAAGAGTGGGCTACATTTTTACAACATGTTTCCAAACCACTAAGGGTTAAACTTAAACTAATACTTCAGCCAAATATCAAAATTACCCCACGATTTACTCACCCTCAAGCAATCCAAGATACTAATGTTCATCATCTTTCAGACAAACACATTTGGAGTTATTGTAGTAAATGTTTTTATTAGATTTATAATGATAGAAAACCGGGATCAGGAACAACTTCTGATGATTTTAAACCCTAAATAAGTGCATTCATCCTTTTTAAACCACATGGCTCCAATGGGTTAAAAAAATCCAGATTTCAAACTTTATAAACTTTTCTAGCTTGCACTTATGGATCACCTTCGACTCAAGCAGCAGAGTTTTACCATAGTAAGTGTTCGTTGCGCAGTGACTCTCGTGAATCGCGTGAGTCCAAGATGGCGTTGTTACCAGGAGCTAGTTATTAAAGTTTATAAAGTTTAAAGGGGACATATCATGAAAATCTGACTTTTTCCATGTTTAAGTGCTATAATTGTGCTTCTATCAACCTAGAAAATGTGAAAAAAGACAATAACCCAGTAACTTAGTTTTGGTAGTCCGTTCTCTGCAAACTTGTGAAAAAATAGGTAATTGAAATTCGGCTCCCCTTGTGATGTCAGAAGGGGGTAATACCGCCAACCACGCCAACCTAAATGTCAGTGCCAACCACGGTGCAGAGATCAGCTCATTTGAATTTTAAAGGACACACCCCAAAACGGCACATTTTTGCTTACACCTACAAAGTGGCAATTTTAACATGTTATAATAAATTATTTAAACCAGGGGTTTTCAAACTTTTTTTGTGTGTGGACCACTATTTGTAATCAAGAATTTTCGCGGACCACCTCATAATACCTCTATTAAATAAAACCTCTAAATAGGCTTACTCGCACTAAAACTATAACTGGTCATCACATCAGTACAACAGATTCTTAAAACATATTCTTAAAAAAAATATTCTTTTATATTTTATTTTGCCTTTACACGGACCACCTGCAGTACCCTCACGGACAACTAGTGGTCCGCGGACCACAGTTTGGGAATGGCCGATCTAAACAATATTTTGAGCTAAAACTTTACATATGTTCTCTGGGGACACCAAATACTTATTTTACATCTTAAAAAGGTCTTGTGAAATGTCCCCTTTAAAATCTGGATATTTTTCTTACAATATTGCATCAATTACCCGCAAAAGACCTTTATTAAGCTCTTGTCGTATTACCTCTGTGAATGATGAAAGCACTTTTTGGGGGTTTAGAGTCAGAAGTTTTTCCCTGATCCCTGATTTTTCCCATTATAAGCTTGGAAAGCAATAACTCGAAATGTGTTCATCTGAAAGATACTGGACATATCTATCTTGGATTGCTTAAGGGTGAGTATATTATGGGGTCATTTTGATACAGGTTTTTGGCTGGAGTATCACTTTAACACTTAGAACCCTCGACTATACTGTTGGCCTTTTATACTTGTCCAGAGACTATGATGTTTTTTCTGATGAGTAATACATTATACACCCCTCAAAACAAGAACTGGAATAAATGCTGAACTTTTTTTTTCAAGCACTACAGAAAAATGATTCTCATTACTGTAATATATTACTTATTTATATTATATTATATATATATAATGTATATTTAGCATAAATGGGGCAATTATATTTAAATATGCACAATTCAAAGGCAGAATGTATTATATTGCCATGCTATATACAGGAGCTACATTTTTTTGTATTACAGTAAGGAGAATCTGAGTTTTTTGCCCTTTTTAATTTACCATAATTTGAGGGAAGAGAATGTGTGCAAATTATCAGATAAACGTTTGCCTTTGATTTTGGGGTAAAGTGCTTGATAGGTTTTGTGAGGTTAACCCCTATGCTTTAAAATCCCAGAAACCAATACACTACATAAACATCTATAAAGAACAATATAGCAACGTAAAAACACCTACATGGCCAATTAAATATATTAAAAAGTATAATGCCTACACTGTAAAAAAATTCCGTAGAAATTGCAATGTTATTGCAGCTGGGTTGCCGGTAATTTACCGTAGATTTACATTTATGTTATTTACTGGCAAGAGTTTGTTCAAAGTTAAATAAATTTTAAATATTAACAAGTCTTTATCTTCACAGAATAAAACTGTACAATAACAGCCTCATGCAAAGCATTCTGGGAATCAGAAATCATCATCAACCTTTTTCTGTTTTTTGCTTCAGATTTTGTTTCCCAGAATGTTTTGCTTGATGATGTTTTTTTAGTTTTACACTGTAAAGACAAAGACTTGTAAATGTTTAACGTTCATTTAACTTTGAACAAACTCTTGCCAGTAAATAACATAAATGTAAATCTACGGTAATTTACCGGCAACCCAGCTGCAATTTCTACGGAATTTTTTTACAGTGTATACAAAAAGGTTGCAATGACACAAACGGCTAAAGTGTTTAAGGATAATTGAAAACTTCTTGAGTTTTAGGAGAAACATGACTGTAGTTCATTGAGGTCTGCAGTTTTAGAAATCTCAGTATGAGAAACTGGCCATTTGTCTGTTGTAAGCATATAAAACTTAGTACAGCTGTACCTCGAGAAGAATGTTTGTTTTGACATGTTTTGGCAAAACACATTTGAGGACTTGATTTATGGTTATTTATGCTTAACATGATATGGTTGCTATTTATAAGACACTCTTGAGAGAGAAGTATTTCACCTTCTGTGTACCTTTGATTCATTTTTGTGAATAGTGTAATCCAGATAGTGGGTGCGGTAGAGCTAGATTCATTGCATGTACATTTCTTCTAAGAAAACAAACAATAAAAAGAAATAAAGGAAGAAATGAGGTAGTTTTCACAGCTGTGTTGCACTTCATACTGCAGTATTCAGATTGGATTTATAACAAAAGCGAGCAGCTCTCGGTGTAGCCCTGTAACATACATATTTATGTATTTGATTAAGTATTATTTCATCTGGAAAAGTTTCAAGTGGAAGGCAAAAGAAGTCTCCTGCCAGGTATCGGTCTCAGAAAATTAAACCAACAACCCACCTTTGGTTTAAAAAGTGACCTCGTAATATTTTCAGTTTAGTGTCCAATACCCTGTGCCGGTCAAAAGTGAACAGCCCTCTTTGTTTCATAGACTTTCCACAGTTACCAATGGCTTTAGACCTTAGTCCAGGCTTTTTCTTCTTGTAATGGACTTTCTTTCATTTTTTTCCATGGTGGCATACTACACCCCCTTAGCATTTTTTAAAAAATTGCAATTTGCCCTGCGTTCTAGGATCGCTCCACGGTCTCTTGCGCATCATGCGGTAACACTTTCCAAAGTTACCGTGGAATCCTGCACAGCCGCATGCCCTGAAGTATATCCACTGATGCCATGGTAATGAACGAGCAAACTTCCTGAACTTCCCAAAATGTCATACGCAGCCGCACGCCCTTGCAGATACATTCTGAATGGTGTAGAATCTGTCTTTATTGTCAAAGAATGACATTTTCCTCTCGAACTTTGTAGGGCGACAGCAAGGTGTGTAGCGTGCCTTGTCTTTTTTTCCATTTTCCCGCCCTCGCCGGCCTTTCTCACTGGATGCGTTGTTCAACTGCAAATTTTCCATTACAAAGTCGTAGTTGCGTCGTTCATGGGCGCACTTGCCACTGCAGTACCTGAAGCGCACGGTCTCGTCGCTATCATAACCGAGACCTAAGTCGCTTACGGTCACCTCAAGCTCATGGAGAGAACATGGTTTCGGGCCTTTCCGCGCCCGTTTGGTCCTGCGTCCAGCCTCAGTCCCCATTTCTCTCTCCTTTTTGTCTATCAGGGTTGCGATCACCTTCTGTAGTTCACCCTCGGTGAAGCTTTGAAGGATGTAGGAGACTAGGAGAGAAAAACAAAGTTAATGTGGAACTCATTTAATTTATTAATTTCATTCATCACATTCATTACACTATGCATTTGACCGACAATTTTACCAAAAAGACCATGAACATTTGGAATGCTAGTGCAATTACGATTGAAGACCACTATAGGCTTCACAATATTGAAGGAAAATGCTTGCTAAGTGATGCGATATATGATATGCAATGTGATAATACTTTACGTTTGTAGACTCTATTTAAATGAAATTAAAAATGTTTTACATTATTACAGAGAAAAGAAATCATCACTCTTGCGGTTTTGGCAGTCTCCATGCCAGTTGTTGGCAACAGGCGTCCCGCGGGCCAAAACTGGCCCGCCAGCAAAATTATCTGGCAAACACCCACAAACGGATTATTTTATAGTTGCTGGTTCTAAAATAGATCTGTCATGACATCAACAGTTACTAACAAAAGCTATGTTTGACTTCACACATCGCTCCAAAAACCAACAGCAGATGATATCAGAGTAACGCAAAAGAATTTTGACATCAGATTCCTCGTATGATTTTTACAAATCATTCTCGCGGTACTTTAATGTCCTCCGCCTGTCAGTTAATGTAGCACCACATGAAGTCGAACACACTTAATCACTTTGTCATTAGTGATTTTGCCAAAATTATAAGTATGAGCATTTTTGCAGCAATGTTTAATTTTCTAGATAAATTTAAAAGTTCTGAAAATAGCCGTCATGAAATGTGTGGCATGAAAAAACGAACAGTGAACCATTAAAACGTTTGCATATAATGCAGGCCATAATATATAAAACATTTTCTCTCACCAGCTAGCTTAAATGTTAACATCACCCTGCACATGACATAATAGCATACCTTCAGCCAGAGGCGTCATGCCCATTTAAACTGAGGGGGCATGTGCCCCCTTGTTTTTTGTAGCCAAATGGATTTTGCATGCAACCTCAAAATCAAAGAAGCATCCATTAATCTGTTATTTGAATTCTCTAAAATTAGTTTAATATGAACAATATTATAATTTCTGTGCAGGATCCTTGTCACTTTTCTGAGTTTTTCGCCATTTTGATCGTGTTACATTACTTTATTCTGCTTTCTGAGGAATTAAAATGTGTAAGAAACGCTCACAACATTTCCAAACCCCAGTACGGTAATGTGCAGTTAACCTCCTTTATGTAGAAAATTTATGGTTTAAAATGGGACTGTCTCAACGTTATATTAGTAGAGATTTCTAGATTCATCTTCTTGGTACAACGCCAAAGTTCGCCAGAGTTCACGGGGGCGCGGAATCACACATGCTCACATATGAGGTAAAATTTGATGCATTAATGCGTTCCTCTAATAATTTTATCTACACATTTTTTTAAATCATTAATACACATTAAAATCAATCATGTGGCTATAGCTTATGTCGTTTTCGTTGTTTATATACTTTATAGATTTAAAATTACATTCATTTTATAGGATAATGTAGTTGTTGTGCAAAATGCATTAATGACACAATTAAACAAGTAATTTATTAAAACTTAAATAAATAAAACATGCCGTTTCAGATGTAAATATGATACCAATATGTCATTATTCCAATTAAATAGTATTTAATATGAAAGTTAGACAACACTTTTATTTTGGAGGTTTTTGCATGAAAGCAGGGGTGTTCAGATGGTTAGAAATGTAAGTGCCATGGAAAAGACTTAAAGCTCTATAATATTTCGTTTGATGTCTGTGTATGCACAAATTTCTGTGAGCTGTGCACACTGTGCCCCCTTAAAAAAATTAGGGGAAAGGCGCCCCTGCGTTCAGCATGCAAAAATATGCAGTTTGAGGATGCCAAGGAATAATTCTGAGTGTAAAAGTAGGCTACGTAAAAAAAAAGTTTTTCAAAATTATTACAATAAGTTGTAAGACTTCTTTGTGTAACAAGCAAATTAAAATTATACACATTTATTATTCACAATATGAAAAAAGGAAATAAAACTTAATCATGCCGTTAATGGATTTATTCAAGTGCTCTTTTATTTTAAATTTTTTATCCATCTCCAACATTGAAATTAAGGGAATGTTCCAGAACTAACCTTCCCTTGACTATAGCCCTTTCACACAGAGATTACGGAAAAACACGGAAAATGTGTCCGTGAATTGTCCGGGATCGTAAAGATCTCATAAAGACACGTGTCATATTTAAAGTCCTGTACTTTTCCACAGCATCTGTTTGCTAATATCTGTGATTTCTCCCTCAAAAAAACTCTGCATTTTAGTATATGGCAAGATCATAAGGAGCATGTGATGCGCTGCTCAGCTTCAGCGCTGATAGTGAGGAGCTCCCTGATCTCTGCTTCACTCCAGGACATTTCTCGTTGTGAATGTTGATCTGCGTTTAAATCCCTGTGTCAAAGAGCTGAACCATGATTTTTTTGTTGCGACGACACGCACGTCCTAACTACGGCACGCCCCTTACGGCATTGTTTCTGCTTCTTGTTTACGCAAGATGTGTTCTGTAAATGTTAAAGCAATGTTCTCTTTACGGAGGCGGTCCCAGAACATTTACGGGACGTGTTTGTGTTCACACAGAAGCGCCTCTGCCAAATCTATAGAATTATTTTGTGACCAAAGTGCTGTGTGAATGGGTTATGTTGTGGCCCACCATCTAGTGTCCACAGCTTTATTTTGCCCCAATGCCTCTGCATCTATCGATAACTTTGACTATGGATAACTTTTAAAGTATCAAAGTCATTCAGTTATTGCAAATTATCGCGGTATGCATATTGTATTATAATTATTTGTGATATACCGGTCTTGCCACCGTAGCATTTGTTATTTTACTGTAGGAGAGATATGGGAAATTATAAGCAAGAAATCACAGTTAAACTTTCCATTTGATCGTATTGCAATCTAGAAGAATCAGTTTGCATATTAAAAAAAATCTTTTTTTCACAGCACAACGGTTCTTCTGTTTTAAAAAAGCGTTTAAAATTTTTATGTAACACATAAAAGGACAGTTTAATGATTATCCTCCAAAGACCCAAGCTTTGGTTTGGCTTGCATTTTAGATTTCTTCCAGCAATTTGGGGTTAGAAAGAACCAATAAATAAAATAACCAAATATTTTTCTCTGAACATGAAGCAATGTCATTTGTCCACATTTGTGTACAACAGGTTTCACATTATACAGAATTAAGTATTATGGTGCAAACATCAAAAAATGTGTTGTCCACGTATGTGCACACACCAGGTCTTAGGAGGTTAAGATTGTAAACCAGAATTTCATCTTTAATAAGGTTTTTATGCATTTTTGCACTGACCTTATATTAGATGAGAGCCAGCTTTTCGTTGTGGTACAACAAACCTTAGCTATTACTTATGCTTTGGTCAAATTGCTTGTGTGATTATGTACATGTTTACTCTTGTAACCATTTTAACTCTTTCCCCACCAGCGTTTTTTTTTTTAAGTTGCCAGCCAGCGCCAGCATTTTTCATGATTTTCACAAAAGTTTAATGGCTTCCAGAAAATTTTCTTCTTTAAATATATAAACAAACAATATATCAATCAACTTCAAAAACACCCAATTTTGAGCAAAAAGCTGAGATAATTCCATTTTTGTGAATGATTTTTGCTAGAGATCAGATGCAGAGCGATCTTTAAAACATACACAGTGTTTTTTCTCTTTCACGCGAGGCGCTACTTCCGGGTTGTATAAGTTGCGGAATAATAGCGGTATTGCGGAAAGCCAGAAATTCTCGTCATTGGCAGGGAAGCGTTTTCTCTTAATTGATGAGTTATCTCGTCAATGGCGGGGAAAGAGTTAACACCAGGTTTAAAAAAAATGGACACATATTGTAGCTTGCAAGTAATAAACTTGATTTTTATATGGGTGGTTATTCATGTGAATTCATCATAGTCTGCCCTAAAAGCTTATAAGGTTTTTGCAATTTTTTATTTGTTGGTTATCCTATATCTTTGATATTCTTGTTCCTAGATACATCTCTGGTATCTCTTGCAATATCAATTAAATTCTTTTAACCTTTTCATTTCTTTTTCATCTGAACCTCCTAGAGCAGTGTTTTTCAACCCTGGTCCTCAAGGACCCCCTTCCAGAAAGTTTTAGATGTCTCCTTATTTAAAACACACGAACCAACTCATCAGCCTCCTTCCAGAATGTCTCCCTATCAAGCTAATAATTTAAATCAGGTGTGTTAATTAAGGAGACATCTAAAACATTCTGGAAGGGGGTCCTTGAGGACCAGGGTTGAGAAACACTGTCCTAGAGGCCCCGGACCCCTGTTTGAAAACCCCTGGTCTAGTGTGCCCTCCACCTTAGCCTTGGTATTTTACCTTAACTGTGTTCTTGTATAGAAACATTCCTCTAATAACTCTTAAGGGTGTATATATATTTGATAGAACATGCAGAATTTGTCGGTCTCTGCCCTTTATCATAACATAAGCAAAACCTTTCAGCACATCGGCAAAACCTACAATGTAGTTTAAAGAGTTTAAATCTAAGTGAGTTGACAGACGGTGTTTGTGATATTGATATGTGAGCAGTTCTGCGATCAGTTATTGACTGCTGGGACATGTAGTACAAACACACTTTAGGATCTGAAGAATGACACAGTAATTCCTGCCTGTCAGTCAATGCTGTCACTAAGGAAACATAACTTGTTTTTCTTACACTCGGAGAGAATAGAGGCCATGTCCTCCGTAGCTCTGACCGGCCGCCGGGGTGCTGATTTCCTCACCGTGGTTGTTGATGATGATGATGATGAAGGTGAATCATGTGAGGGTAATAGAGGTGATGATGACAGCCCTAAGGCCTTTGGGTGGGAAGGCCCGACAGGTAACGCGGTTCTCAGAAGCAGGAGGAAAAATGAGGCACCAAACAGGATAAAGAAGAGGGCGACCTCTTTCCATACCCTCATCTTAAAACAGCATGGAGCATTGAAACTCTGAAAGACATCAAACAAAATGATAGTTGACTGATCGAGTGTTGCATGCTGCATATTTCGGATAGCTGAATGAATGGGCATATACTGTACGCTATGAGAAGTGAGAAGAAAATGCCTCCCACCATTTTTGTTGTTGATTGAAATCAAACCCTAGTTATTTGGCACATATCTGTCACAGCTTGGCAAATTGAGCAGATTTCAACATCAATGTTTTCTTGACATTGTTTATGAAAACCTTGAATAACTGCAAATATACTGTTTTAGGTATGCATGAATATTTACTTACGCAGTGGAGCAAACGTGTCTTCGTTTATTTGATCTCTGGCTATTCCAAAGATTTTCATCTGAAATATCTGATAAATGTCTCTGAAATGTGTGGACTGTACAAGACTTCCCGAAAGTGATGGAAAATTTGCACTTTTAAATTATATCTTCATTTATCATTTGCTCAACCTCACACATTATTTTCTTTTGTGAAACGCAAAGTTTTTGTCACAATGTCTACATTTCTGTTTTTTAAACCAGTGGTTCCCAAACTTTTTCAGCATGCGGCCCCCCTTGTGTATGGTGCATTCCTTCGCGGCCCCCCAAAGAAAATTTGTGACAAAAAACTGTTCTAAAACTCAACATTTTAATAAAAAAAAACATTAAATTATACAAAAAATAGTGATTTTGGTTAGTAGCCTTATTTTTTTACGTTTAATTACACAGAAGGATGATAAATTAATGTATTTCATAAAATGTCATAAAACTGGGGCCCCCCTGGCACCATCTCGCGGCCCCCCTAGGGGCCCCGGCCCCCAGTTTGAAAACCACTGTTTTAAACAACAGAAGTAATTCATTTAAAGGATTCTCCACTTTCAAAAAAAAGATAATTTACTCACCCACATGTCATCAAAGATGTTTTTGTCTTTCCAGGATTTTTCTTAATTTAATAAACTTTATTGGACCTCAACAGTTTACAGTTTCAATGCAGCTTCAAAGGGCTCTAAACAATCCCAACCGAGGCATAAGAGTCTTATCTAGTGAAGTGATCATCATTTTCACACACACAAAAAAACCTTTTTAAACCACACACTTTTCACACAACTTTTCTTATTGCAATAGCCGCGTGGCGCGCCAGCATGACTTTACGTTTTATCTAGTGAAGTGATCGTCATTTAAAAAAAAAAAAACTTTTTAAACCACACACTTCTTTTCACACAACTTTTCTTATTGCAATAGCCGTGTGGCGCGCCAGCATGACTTTACGTTTTCTCTAGTGAAGCGATCGTCATTTTCACAAAAAAAAAAACTTTTTAAACCACACACTTTCACACAACTTTTCTTATTGCAATAGCCGTGTGGCGCGCCAGCATGACTTTACGTTTTATCTAGTGAAGCGATCGTCATTTTCACACAAAAAAAAAACTTTTTAAACCACACTTCTTTTCACACAACTTTTCTTATTGCAATAGCCGTGTGGCGCGCCAGCATGACTTTACGTTTTATCTAGTGAAGCGATCGTCATTTTCAAAAAAAAAAAAAACGAAACTTTTTAAACCACACACTTCTTTTCACACAACTTTTCTTCTTGCATTAGCCGTGTGACGCCCCAGCATGACTTTACGTATTACGTAATCACGTCAAAAGGTCACAAATGACGTGTGCAAAACTACCGCTTGTTTCTCACAGTTTCTGACGTTGTTATTGAATTAACACTTTTTTATTTTTCATCTGAACCTCCTGGAAGCCCCCCGGACCCCAGTTTGAAAACCATTGAAACTATAAACTGTTGAGGTCCAATAAAATCCTCAAAAAACTTTCGTTTCGACTGAACAAAGAAAGACATAAACGTTTTGGATGACATGGGGTGAGTAAATTATCAAGAGTTTTATGAAAGTGAAGTATTCATTTAAATAGCCAAACTAAAAAAAAACACCATAACAGTGTCATAAACAGTTTGCGAGCTCAAATTTTGATTCGTACTTCACACATAAATGACTTGGAGGTGAGCCCATGAGTCGTATGGACTGCTTCAAAGGTGTATTCATTAAATCTTGGCTGTAAAACCGCCATCCAGATTTGCTGTATTAACCAGAGCAGCTTGGATACTCAGCCTAATGTTTCTTTTGTGCTGCAGAAAAAAATGGAAATAATACAGGGTTGAGTAAACGATGACAGAATTTTTATTTTTGGGCGAACTATTCTTTATTGATTGAAACGTGCAAATTATACACACTTATGGGCTTAACCTTTTGCATGATTCTCTAGGTTTAATAGCATACCTGGCATATTTGGCAGAGTGCTTTGACCTCTATGTGGCCTAATACTGTTAAGTATACTACAATACAATGTAAAGAGTTACTGTCTGTGCAAACCAGTTAAAGAACGACATGTTCGGGCGACATGAATAGATAGAGGTTCTCTCTCTCAGGATGCAAACATTTTCACGTATTGTTTTCTCTTTCTAATTGATCCCTCATCTTTATGAAGGTGTGGAACATCCGCCTGGGTGGAGACCTGACATCATTGTAGACATGCAAGTCCTAACGATTAGTCGTATATTTCCTAGGGGGGAATGCTTTGTGTGCGGAGATGTTCCAGTCAATGGAAGCAGATTTGTTATGGTAAACAGACCTCCATCACTGTTGACATAAAGGGGTGGAGTTAACTCAAAAGAAATAAAGCTAACCACTCACTAATATGCAGGCCCAGACGGAATTCACAGAAATTTCTGGAATTTTTTCCATGCTGATTTAATGTCCGTTCACAACTATAAAGATTAGTAATGCATCGAATGTTCTGCAACCGAAAGTGCTTGAATATAATATAATTTTCGGTGTTCGGCCGAATAAGTGAATAGGCAAATTAAGTTTATTCATGGGTACCAAAGACGTCACTTCCGCCTTGCCCGACCCCATATTTGTGTCTGTCTTGGCATATCTAATGCACTAAATGGTCACATTTATTAGTTAAATTGAGGGTTTACCAGAGACAAAATGCTGATTGTACAATCTGAAGTTAGATGTCGGCTGCCATTCAATCCCTTCAGTTGTTCGCGATCGCTGAAGAGCGCAAAATCAACAAAATGTTGAATTTTTGGTATCCTGCATTATCTGTCATATTCTGCATTAAATATTTCCAGAAATTAAAAATGTCTCATAAAAGAACATTAATATCTCTGTCATTATAAATAGAGTAGACAACTTGGTGAATATTTTTGGCTTTAATTTATAACGCAAATGAACAATCCCTTTCATAGCACGCTGTATCTCGTTATCATTAACAGCCACGCACCCCACAGTTAACAGTGAATCACATCTTCTGAGCACGCATAAAACCATTATCTCTACTTTATACCACGGGTCTGTTGAATGCTGAATTCTGATTGGCTGAGAAATGTTCCGTGGGTATGCATTAATTTCTGATAACTGCACATCTAACTTGTCAAATGTCTTAAAAATAGGCACCAGAGCAATGTTTGTGGTAACCGTGGTATAAGAGGAATAATTGACTCCGGTCCTTTGAATTATTTGTAAATAATGCACACCTCGTTTCGCGTCGTGCCACATTACCACCTTGGGTGTACATTATTTTCTTATAATTCAATGGCCCGTCATCTATTATTCCTTACTTATACCACGGGCCTGTTGAATGCTGTATTCTGATTGGCTGAGAAATGTTCCGTGGGTATGCATTAATTTCTGATAACCGCACACCTAACTTGTCAAATGTCTTAAAAATAGGCACCAGAGCAATGTTTGTGGTAACCGTGGTATAAGAGGAATAATTGACTCCGGTCCTTTGAATTATTTGTAAATAATGCACACCCCGCTTCGCGTTGTGCCGCATTACCACCTTGGGTGTACATTATTTTCTTATAATTCAATGGCCTGTCATCAATTATTCCTTACTTATACCACGGGCCTGTTGAATGCTGTATTCTGATTGGCTGAGAAATGTTCCATGGGTATGCATTATTTTTTGATAACCGCACACCTAACTTGTTAAATCTCTTAAAAATAGGCACCAGAGCCAGAGGCGATTCTAGGGTTAGAGCTTTAGGGGTGCTGAGCACCCAATGAACTCCGCTGCCACCACCCGCTCTTTTTTCCTACAGAAACCAATAATATGTCTATTGTAAAATAGCTATCATTTTAACATTGGTTCAACTAACTCCAAAATAAAGATTTTTTGGAGACCTTTCGGGTATGAAAACGGGTCAGGGGTGAAAAAGATGAGAAGAATATTACCCCTCTAGGGTCCGGGAGCATGCTCCCCCTTAGAATTTTTTTAAAATAACATATTTTAAAGCATCAATCTGATGAGTTTTCAGATGCATTTTTTTGTCAACCTTTTTATTTCTAATTAATGGTGAGCTAGCACATTTTTGCCATTAATGCCATATTAAAGTCTCAGGACAAAAGGTGGGCTACACCAGCAGTGTGGGTATGGTTTTATGTGTATCGTTTTAAGCCTTTGTCAAAATGACAAATCTCCTAATTGATCACTTTTATGCCTACAACATATGGTAGGTTTATTAATAGTTTGTTAATTTGCAGCTTTTCTTTTAACAGTCCTTTAATTGAACCATTACCTTTACTATATGTCTAAAACAAAACACTTGTGACTCCTGCACTAAGGGTTAAAAACGTTATCCCCTTCATATTAGTCTACATGTGACAAACTAAAAAAATATTTATTGTCTAGTTTGATAGTCAGATAGTTAGTGATTTTAACACATAACTTACCGGTAGCCTACTGGTGGGGTATACAGTGATATATAGTTTGTTTTCACTCTGTTCCAAACACCATGTTTTCATGACGACTGACCAGAAAAGACGCACGTGATGTCATGTTTACATGACTCCCGATTGTTAAAATAAGTCTCAGATTAACGATAAATCATACAATAAACTTTAACAACGGAGACACACGTATGCAACTACCCACTGAGACGCACTGCATGCGTCTTGCGGAAGAACATTGTAACCGGCGCTACTTCTCTCCGTTTAAGTCTATGGACGAGTCACCCAGGTACTTTGCTACTCCGCAGCGCGCGGGTACCCGCCGGACTAAAATAATCCGAAAACAAACACTTATTATACGTGTGTACCATGGTGATTCATTATAAGACAAAAACACGGCTTGAAAGATTGATTTGTGATGTACTCGCTCATTGTAAACATTTTGTAAGATTTGAACAAAAAAGTTGCATCACAACACTTTTAACTGATTCTCACTCTGCGTGTGTTTCGCGCTGAATGACGGACGGGCTAAGCGATGCAGGTACAGAGAAGTAGAAGAAGAGGATGACACCATTTGCTAAGCGGGGAGGTTTTCATTTTGTACCTTATACATTTTAAACCACAAACTACGGAGTATGTTTTGGACATTATTTAACCTGGTCAAAGACGAACGAACATTTTAGAATAATTAAATCTCTTGCCCCAAGTTTTAGGGGTGCTGAGCTCCTTTTTAGGGGTGCTGAAGCACCCCTAAAAAGGGGCTAGCCTCGCCCATGACCAGAGCAATGTTTGTGGCAGCCGTGGTATAAGAGGAATAATTGACTCCGGTCCTTTGAATTATTTGAAAATAATGCACACCCTGCTTCGCGTCGTGCCGCATTACCACCTTGGGTGTGCATTATTTTCTTATAATTCAATGGCCCGTCGGCAATTATTCCTTACTTATTTCTAAGTTTAATGGGTAAGGAATAATTGACGACGGGCCATTGAATTATAAGAAAATAATGCACACCAAGGTGGTAATGCGGCACGACGTGAAGCGGAGTGCCGTTACACCGCAGGTGTGCATTATTTTCAAATAATTCAAAGGACCGGAGTCAATTATTCCGCTTATACCACGGTTACCACAAACATTGCTCTGGTGCCTATTTTTAAGACATTTGAAAAGTTAGGTGTGCGGTTTACAGAAAAATAATCAACACCCATAGAACATTTCTCAGCCACTCAGAATGCAGAATTCAACAGACCCGTGGTATAATAAGTTATAATGCATTATTTATTTTCATGATGATACACAAAAGTCTTCGTGAATCCTGCTTGGCGCACCTGTTGTCTCATATGCAAGGATCTGGTAAAGCAATATCATAATGTATTACAATTTATTGTTGTGTAGTCCTTAAAATAAGTTGCTGGGACACAAAAGAAAGTCTGCCGTCCATAACATCTCAGCGGGAACAAACGTGCACATGCAGAACTGTGATCTGCTACTTAATGTTATATTTATTTATTTAATAATAAATTTAATTATTTTCTCTGTACTTATAATATTATCCCTTACTGCTTACTTTGATTATTTAATTACTTGAGAACTTTTTACTATTCATTTAATATTAGGCAAGCATTTAAGTTATCCTTGGTCACTTCTGATTGAAGGCAATCCTTTATTCTTCTGATTTAACTCCTTTGGAATAGAAAAAAAAATGTAGTTCGGCGTTCCTCTGACGACTGTTGTTACAGCCAAAATCGCAACATATCCCGGGCAAATTGTAATCTTGTTGTGAACCTCCTGGGAGTGTTTTATTGATCTTCATCTGGTAGTTGTGGCTGCTGTGAACATAGAAGAAAGCAGGGGGCACACAGCTGTGACCGGACACAAAAATGGCGGCAACGACACACAGTGACGTCATGCGATCTGGATGAATAGAACAATAACGTTTTTAATGGACACCATCTAATAGCAACCAGTGAGAAATGTTACAAATGTTTACAAAATGAAAAATTTTGCGTATTGGGCAATGCCGATTCTGTGTGGCACTGCTAATTGGATGTTTTGTTGTGTTTGGTTGGATAAGATAAACAAAGGTCTGTGAAACCTAATTTAGTTCATGCATGCGCGTGTGTGCCTGTTTTTCTTTCACTTTCTCAAAAGGCCAAATTCTTTCACTTCTAAGGAATTTCTTCTTGTGATGATATTGTTTTCTAATGTGGGGGAGAACTGTTGCACGTGTCAGGAAATGGCATACGGGTAAGTTTTTAAGGATAAAACCAGACGGAGTGCTCGAAACGTTTTGGCAGACTGACTAAAGGTGGTCTTGCTAGGTCATGTGGGACGGTCAGACAAGCCTCATTTGCTGTGATCAGTGGCAGCCGGTGAATTCTTTTTTGAGGGCGCACGATGGGAAGCTCGTCACAACATGTATTTAGGCAGTCATGTGTGTGGTTCGTCATTTAAAAAAAGATATTTTATATGTGTCATGTAAACTTGTGTCATGTCAAAATAAGTGCCTGCAGCAGATGCGTCAACAGGGTTTATGATAAAAGAGACGCTCACGTTTGCCAAATACTCGCTTAATCTCATGTGTAATCAGAGTTTAGTTTCATGTTAGTGTCTTGCCAAAGTATTTTGTGAATGTGAGCGTCTCTTTTATCATAAACCCTGTTGATGCATCTGCAGCATGCACTTATTTTTAAAAGATTAATGATGCACATAGGTTCACATGATGAAACGAACGCATATTTTTAATTCACGCCCCTCGGAAGAGAAGTCACCGGCCACCACTGGCTGTGATTAAAGGGGTAGTCTTGGTTAAAAAAATATTTAATTGTCCGTGTATTTCACTCCAAAATAAGAAATTATATTATAAAAATAATACAGATGAAAAAACAAATTAATAAATTTTAATAAATATACAAATATATTATACATAAAATAATAAAACATTGTCTTACAGCAGTGATGCGGGTCAATGTATAAACAACCCGCATCCGACCAATGGTTTCAACTAACCTGCTCACAACTTGGACCGCAAAAAAAATATTGTACCCGACCTGCTTCCTGGCCTGCTTTTTTTAAAAGTAGTAATTGTTTAAAATAGTTAATTTTATCTTTATTTCAAATGACCCAACAGCGACCTGAATATCATTAAAAATATTTTTGGATGACTAGTTACCGCAGTTGACCGCAGGCACGCGCTCATTTTGGATCAACCCTTGCATCACTGTCTTACAGTAATAAGAACTATAATTAATATGTTAATGTTTATTTAAAAACAAGTGTGTGCTGTATGCACCGGTATAGCTCAGTGGAAGAGCAAAGCATAAGCAGTACAAATTGTCATGGGTTTAAACCCAAGAGACACACATACTGATAAAAATCTGATTTTAGTGTGAAAATGTAACTTAATGTTAAAAAAAAAAATGGCACTATGTGAAATACTTATATGAGCAGTTAATCTTTGCATGTTTTTGATCAAGAATAAAAGTGGCTATATCATTTCTGTTGTAACGAATTGGACAAATATTAAAGATTTAAATGGATTTAAACGTTGTTTGGTTAAAAGTAAGCGGCTAAAGTTTAGATTCTAAAGTGAAAGTAACAAAAGCGGGTCTGTTAGCGCCCCTGCAGGCATTTGTTATAATACATAATGCTGGTTTTTATTACAAAGGCTACTTATTACTGTGTTTACTTGTTTTGATACTTTATTTGAACAAATGATTTTTGCATCGTTATTATTATGTAATTTTGAAGGTTATTGCTAAATTGGGTCTATTTTTATTACCAAAAATATCAAAATACTTCATTTTCAATTAGCAAAATAATTGTTAGGGACAGTCCTTGATTAGTTAAAACATTTCAAAATAATGTGATTTCAGTTTCCCATTCATTTATTTTATCATTGAGGATTTCTTAAAACATATAAAAATCTCATCTTGTCTCGTTCTCATGAACCCAATTTCGTGTCTCGTCTCGTTTCGTAGATTAAGTGTCTCGTCACACCCCTATTGGAAAGTATATGGTTATTTTTGTTGTGTTTTGGTGTCTGTGTCGGATTTATTGTCTGTTTTCGAAGTTGTATTATTGCTATTCCTCCATGCAAACAAATATGGAAGTCAAAGCATATGTGAGTGGTATGAGCAATTTTAGCATTTTTATATAAGGTATAGGTCACAGTATTTTTACATTGCTAGAAATGCCATGGACAGTCTAGCTATTTAAATACGTTTGATGGACAAAAACAAAATATAAGATATCTTTAATGATTTGTATGGCATCAGTGTAAAAACATTTCACAATGCAACATTGCCATTAAAAACAAAAGGCTTAAAACAGTACAAAAATCAGTAATCAAAAGTGTAAAATAAGCACTAGAACTATAGATTTTAGTTTGAGCTTTATAATGCACCAGAGTTAGGATAATGAATTTTTATTAGTTGCCTAAACTATTTTTATTGAGATTTTTATATTATTTATTTACATGTTTAAATTTTCATTTATGCATGTGGCAGACGCTTTTATCCAAAGTGACTTATGCAGTGCATAATTTTTTTATCAGTATGTGTGTTTCCTCAGTCCAAACCTTTTGCGCTATTAACTCAATGCCATACCACTGAGCTATAACAGCTGCATTACTGCATTAAAATGCCATTCGTGAGATTATAGGCAAGTTGTTTCATGTCTTTTTGTATTATTCCTAAATAAATGTGCATCACATGTTTGTACTCCTTTAAACATTTACCATGGATTTACCATGCTCTGTGTTGGATTTAGTCAAAAACCGCCACGAATCTAATAACAACAAGTTCTTTTTTATCTTGTTAAGCTTTCAGCTGTTTCCACTGAAAATCTAGACTGCCAAAGCATTGAGATATAGCAGTACATGTACACTCCTACATCAATCAAGCCTTTCTTAGACTGCTAGTGTTTGTAAAGGCCTGTCCACTAATGATTTCTCGGCTTTCTGTCATTTTTAATCACTGAGCTAATAATCAAGCAGCGATTTGAGTTTTCAGAGACAGATGTTTGATGAATTGCCCCGTTGAGGTGAATAGCTGCCATCCGTGGTGATTATGAACACAGCTAACAGTTCTCTTTTAAACTCTTTTAAACTCTCACTATAGAGTTTGACAGATGCAATTTGTATGATGAATGATTGATAGTTGTTATATTATGATGTCAGCGAAAATTTATTGGTGTAAAAGAAGTGTTACCTCATATGTTACTTTTAAACTGCTCTGATCTGATTGGCCAGCATGTAATTAAGCCAAAGTCTGTCTGCAGCATACAAAACCGAATCTACGCTTTACTGCTTGCCTCTTAAAGGGATAGTTCACAAAAAAAAAAAAAACGATTCTGTCATCATTTACTAACCCTCAATTCTTTTCAAACCTGAGTAAGTTTTTTTTGTTCTGCTCAACACAAATGAGGATATTTTGAAAAAATTTTTTAACCAGACAACATCTTGGGCACCATTGACTTCCATAGCAGGGTAAAAGAATACTATACCGCAGAAGTCAATGGTGCCCCAGATGTTGTTTGGTTACAAACTTTATTAAAAATATCTTCATTTGTGTTGAGCAAAACAAAAAATGTGCATAGGTTTGAAACGAATTGAGGATGAGTAAATGATGACAGGATTTTTTGTTTTCAGGTGAACTATCGCTTCAATGGAAGTTATTACGAAGCGAAGTGCTGCTGGCTCGTGTGACCTAAAATAAAACAAACAAAAAGAATGAAACTGCCTGTTATTCAGGCTGCTGTCTTTGACAAGATCATTAATAAAATATATATCTAAAATTTTATATGTATAAATGATGTATAAATTTAATAAAAATTGTATTTATATGTAAAAAAAATGGTCTATAATATAAAAATAATAACAACTAAATGTTTCTTAAATATATACTTGAATGTTTGTAAATTTATAATAATTACAATCATAATAATTACACGGTATACACACATTTTATGCAAACAGGTCAGTGACAAAAACGGTTTGGCAAGATAAGAAATTCAAAAATCTTTAAAAAAAACTTGTTTTAAAAGCATGCATAAGGTTAACTTCAATGCACATAGTGTATTTATGTTAATTGTATGCAATAAAAATTACATTTGCAGCATTTTTGTGAAAGTTAAGACTTAATGGACCTGAAAATGTCAAATGGTGTAACCGCCAAATGCGCCAAAGAATGAGAAATATTAAATATTTGATCCACCTTGATGGCATGTAAATGTAATCATCAAAAAAAAAAAACTATTTACAATATAATTTTATTAGTACCTAGCCCCTAAGGTGACATTGGAGTAAAAAAATCTAAAGTTTAGTTTCATGTGCTCACATGAAACTTTCGTGTGCTCACGTGAAATTTTCGCATGCACACATGAAACTTTCTCTTTCACATGCGCATGTGATAGTTATGCGGCACGATAGTTTCACGTGTACCGAGCCCCTAAGGTGACATTGGAGTAAAAAAATCCAAAGTTTAGTTTCATGTGCTCACGCAAAACCTTCACGTGCAGAATTTTTTAAAAAGTTTAGTTTCACGTGCTCGCGTTAAATTATCACGTGCTCGTGTGAAACTCTCACGTGCGCACGTGAAACTTTTCACATGAAGGTTTTGCGTGAGCACATGAAACTAAACTTTATAAAATTTTTGCTCCATGTCACCTTAGGGGCTCGGTACACGTTTGCATGCAAAACTAAACTTTTAAAACAAAATTCTGCACATTAAGGTTTCGCTTGAGCACATAAAAAGTTTCACGTGAACACGCGAAAGTTTCACATGAGCACATGAAACTAAACTTTAGATTTTTTACTCCAATGTCACCGTAAGAGCTCGGTATATTAGTTATTTCTAAATGTCAATTTTTATGCCTTTTTGTAATATTTGTCCTGACATATGCTAAAAACCGCTCTGTTTTCTGTTTACATGCCATCAAGGTGGATAAAATATTTAATATTTCTCATTCTTTGGCACAATTGGCGGTTACACCATTTGACATTTTCAGGTCCATTAAGTCTTAACCTTCACAAAAATGGTGCAAATGTAATTTTTTATTGCATACAATTTACATAAATACACTATGTGCATTGAAGTTAAGCTTATGCATGCTTTTAAAACAATTTTTTTAAAAGATTTTTGAATTTCTCATCTTTCCAAACCGTTTTTGTCACTGAACCGTTTGCATAAAATGTGTATATACCACGTAATTATCCCCCAAAATATTCTTTCAAAATAAAATAAAACCAGAAATTTTAGACTTGGTTCTCAAAAACAGAGAATGTATGCAAGTAATCTGCAAATTTATTTTGAATTTTTAACCCTTTTACATCTAATTTAACCATACGGACACAAAATAATTAACGTCATGTTATTGGCCCAAACAGACTTTTATTTTGTATGCAATCAATTGTGATTAATAATTTAGCAGCCCTGACTAAATAGTGGGTGTAACTGCAAGAATGTTTGCTGTAATTTTGGATATAGCAAGAAAATTAGCAAATTAACTATAGTAGGCTAAGTGGTGAATGCTTCATGCAAAATGATATTAGGATGTTAAAAGCAGTGGCGGCCGGTGACTTCTTTTTTTGAGGGCCCTCGATGCGAAGTTCGTCACAACATGTATTTAGCCGTCAAGTGTGTGGTTCATAATTTCAAAATATGTGTTCTGCATGTCGAGAGATCCTGTGTGCATCACGTGTCTTGTCAAAATACTGTAAGTGCCTGCTGCAGACGCGTCTAAAGGGTTTATGATAAAAGAGATGCTCGCGTTTCCCAGATACTCGCATAATCTCATGTGTAATCAGAGTTTATTGTTAAGGGAGTGTCTTGCGTGTATTTTGAGCGTCGGTTTTGTGCAAAACACGTGATGCACATGGTTCACATGACGCGATGAACACATATTTTGAAAACACAAGCAACACACATGACACTCCGAACACATATTTTGAATTTGCGCTGCTCCTCAGATGAGCAGTCACGAGCTGCCACTGGTTAAAAGATCCTAGTTCCTAGTATGGTACTATTCACCAGCTATGTTGTTTTGAGTGGTTTTGGTGTGTTCCTAAAGTGGCATATGTGAAAGCAGCCGACCCCCAAGATTAATGTAATACCTGGGATTTGGAGTTAGTTTCTTACTGTAGGCTTATAAACGACAAAAATAGTGAGATTTGCAATTGTGTAGATCCTAAATCCACCGGAAAAGCAGCATATTGTACTGTGCATTACAGTTTGCATTTTTTCCCTTTCAGTTCTCATTTTTTAAAATATTAAAGATGTCCTATAGCAAATGTTTAAAGGAATATTCAATTTTCTTAAAAGAAAAATCCAGATAATTGACTCACCACCATGTCATCCAAAATGTTGATGTCTTTCTTTGTTCAGTCGAGAAGAAATTATGTTTTTTGAGGAAAACATTCCAGGATTTTTCTCATTTTATTGGACTTTAATAGAGCCCAACATTTAATACTTAACTCAACACTTAACAGTTTTTTTCAACGGAGTTCCCAAACGAGGCATTAGGGTCTTATCTAGCGAAACGATTGTCATTTTTGACAAGAAAAATAAAAAATATGCTCTTATAAACCACAACTTTTCGTCTAGGTTCAGTCCAGCGCGACCTAACGTAAATGCGTAGTGACGTAGGGAGGTCACGTGTTACATATATAAAACGCACATTTGCGGACCATTGTAAACAATAAACTGACACAAAGACATTAATTAGTATCAGTTGACATACAACAACGTAGGAACGGTCCTCTTTCTCAACACTGGGGCGGAGTTTCGTGTTCGTCCTCTGTGACCTCTTGACGTCATGACGTATTGCGTGGGGTCACGCTATCGCATCACGACCGGATTTAGACGAGAAGTTGTGCTTTAGAAGTGGATATTTTGTATTTTTCTTGTCAAAAATGACAATCGTTTTGCTAGATAAGACCCTTATGCCTCGTTTGGGATTGTTTATAGTCCTTTGAAACTCCGTTGAAAAAAAAACTGTTAAGTGTTGAGTTAAGTGTTAAATGTTGGGCTCTATTAAAGTCCATTAAAATAAGAAAAATCCTGCAATGTTTTCCTCAAAAAACATAATTTCTTCTCGACTGAACAAAGAAAGATAACAACATTTTGGATGACATGGTGGTGAGTAAGTTATCTGGATTTTTCTTTAAAGAAAATGGAATATTCCTTTAAAGGAGCAGTGAATTAAGGAATCAATTTTAACTTTTGTTTTTGTTATTGTACTTGTACATCATATAAGTTTCAGAACTGAAAACTTCTGAATATCAAATATCACCCAGAATAAGCCCAGAAAATGCCAGGTTAAATGCCACAGTCAAGCGATTTAGATTCTGATGTGCGCTTACCGTGTTGTTACAGTCATTTCTAGGCCTGTCACATTTGAAGATTTGTTGTTTGCTACTTCACCCATATGCATTGTCATTTATGTGTATCATCTCTTGTGCATAGAACATCTTGCGGCTCGAATGGCTTAATCACTCCTGCTTCCATTTTTCCACATCGGATGTTTTCAAAACAATTCCTCACATGTAATGACTGCGGATTGAAAGCTTTACTATATCCAATCATAGCAGTGGGTGTTTACTTCCAGTCTTCAATGTGACCCGCCCATTAAAACTAGGTTACAAAATACCTTATTACTTATAGCTTTAGATGTTTTTGAATGTAAAAACCATGCGAATGACACGTGTAGACCTCAGACAACAGTATTAAAGAATAAAAACGCCCGATTCACAGCACCTTCAATAAAAAGGTTTTCGCTGGAAGGGTGTGTGTTTCTGTATCCTTTGAACCATAACAACATATTGTAGGTCAAATCAAATTTTATCAGTTATCTACAGACAGATTGTTTACCAAGAAATTCCATGTTATCCTGTCACGGTTTACATGACAGATGACCGATTTTCTAGAGAAGTGTGCGTTTAATCTGATGAATGAAGAAGTCCAGAGGACTCTGCACGGGGGAAAAAATGATTCATTGAATTTACTCATTTTTTTAAGGTAAGTGGTTGCAATCAATTTATTTAAGCTACAATTTAAACAAAAAAGATTAGTAAAGTCAAATAAAATACAAAACTTTTGTTTAAATGTAGCTTAAATAAATTGGTTGCAACCACTTACCTTAAAAAATTGATTAAATTCAATGAATCATTTTTTTAAGTGTCCTGGCGTACATGACACGATGGAATATTTGGGAATAAACGGACATTGTGTTGTTGTTTGGCATCACAGCAGGTATTGATGCCAGCCTTTTAGCTTTCTCTGCCAGTCCAATGTCCTGCTTTCCAACAGATATTAGCATTCAGTGCATAATTGAATATAATTAGGGTGTGATATAGGGGTGGGTGGCATGACGTGCCGTATCCGCCATGTGAAGGTAGAAAAATGACAGCTGTATCATTTATTGATGATGTATTTATTAACGGAAAGAACGGCATTACCTAATTGTCTTGGAGTAATGGGAGAATTCAAAGAGGGATATGTCCTAAAATAAAATCCCATTCACACAGCACTTTGCTCCTAGAATATTTCCGTAAAATTGGCAGAGGTTTCTGTGTGAACACAAACATGTCCCTTAAATGTTCTGGGATCGCTCCCATAAAGTGCACATATAACGTAACATAACATTCACGGAAATCATTCTGTGTGAACAAGAGGCAGAAACAATGCCGTAAAGGGCGTGCCGTAGTGAGGACGTGAGTGTTATTGCAACAAGAAGTTATGGTTCAGCTCTTTTAACATTCACGACGAGAAATGTCAGTAAACTGGATTGAAGCAGAGATCAGGGAGCTTGTCACAATCCGCTCTGAAGCTGAGATCATTCACCAGCATGACAGAACAGCACATCACACACTCCTTATGATCTTGTCATAAACAAAAATGTATGCGCGTGGTTTCTCCAGAGAGAATTCACGGATAATTAGCAAACTTCAAACGCTGTGGAAAAAATATGGCACGTGGCTTTACAGGATCTTTATGTTATATGTGCGAATGCACGCCCAGATTCTGGAAAATCATTGGCAGTGTGAATGAACCAAAAATCAAATGATCACAGAAAAATCCATGATGCATTTTCGGTAATCTCTGTCTGTAAAGGGTGTAAGTCAGATGAGGAATAACTTGTGGGTTTAATGACCACTTTTTATAGATTTTATAGTTGCAGAGCATTAAAGAGACTTCTGCTGAGGTCACATGTACATTTGCGTTTAAAGACTTTGACTTTTGACAGATTTTAGAGTGGGAACTGATTTATAATAGTAGTTTTACTGTTTAGGCTTGCAAGGCTGTTTTACACTAATTCATACTACGAATAATCGTGGTTTGTCTTTATCAAGTTCTACATACAGACAGAAGATAATCAAATGAAATGAATTACTCTTATTAGTGAAGCATTGGATTTTATTTATGTATTGCCAGATGGTATTTAATACACAAACCTTTATCATTAAAGGCACGTAAGAACTTAGTCACTCTTTCTACACATTTTCTGGGTGGCAGAATGAGGTCGGGAACACACTCAAAAGATCAAGCTGGGATTAGCACTAATGCGGCTTGCTTTATCTAGCATCACGTGGGCTAACACCTGGGATTGGCTTGCGGAGTGTGAAAACAGCCGTCCCGGCTAATCCGGCTGTCACCTCATCCTGTGGATTCACGCATATATGCTAGTCCCATAAACAACACTACACACCAAATACAAATATATCAAAGAAATAGTCACAGCATTTTATGTAAGATTAAGAAGAATTTAACTTGAAATGACCTTGTTTAATTAAATCGACACTTACCCAACTGTATGCAACATATTAAGAGTTTCGTTGCAAAACGAGATAACCACCGTTTTTTTTAATTGTTCAGAAATCGCGTTTTTTGGTTGTGCATTCCAATTAATATCAATGCAACTGCAGTTGGTTTGTTTTTATTTAAACCTTCATAACTTAAGAAATACAGCTAAGTAGCACCATAAAACAAAATAATAACATGATAACATAATAATAAACATGTTTTGACAAAAATGTAAAAAAATGGATTTATCTCGTTTTGCAACGAAACTCTTCATATATTTCTACAGTATAGACACAAACTTGCTTAATATGGAATCTGTAATGTATGCACTAATCTATACACTCACATCTACGACACTGAATCTGTAACTGAATCTATGACCTAATTACTGATTTACAATCTATACATGTACAATTATGCATAACGTAAAATCTATAGCTACAGTATGCTGAATATAGAATCTACCATATATGCAAACAAATATGCATGATATAGAATTTATATGCAAACTATATTTAATTTAAAATCTACTGTATATGCACACAGCTATGCATTATATAGAATCTGCAAAATCGACATTAAGCTATCATATACAATGTATACTAGGGATTGACCGAAATTGATTTTTTTTGTGCCGATACCGATTTTTTTTTCATCAGCCTAAGCCGATGACCGATACAGGCTGACGATTTTCTTTAGCCGATATTTGGAGCCGATACTGCTTTTGCTCACTCATTTTACATCATAAAAATGACACGATGATGCCAAATGTTACAAGTCTCAATTTAAAAAAGTAGCATTTATTGAACTTAAAAAAAAAAACTATATTTAACAAATAGTAAAAACAGGTGATGGTGCTATGGAACCATGAACTGCACTCTTCACAAATCGAGGAACTATCAGCAAAGGATATTGATTTCTAGCACTTTACTACTATATATATATAGAGAGAGATGAGAAATAAAACCCCGCTTTGTCCAGCTATGATCAGCTGTTAGGCCGAGCTTTCGATGTTGTCATGGAAAGGTTGGTTGTTTTTAGTCACATGACCTGCAATCGCTTGCGGCTTCCAGCACTCTGTCTGTAAATAATGCTAGAAAAAAATTGGCAAACACAGCAGCCACATATCGGCTTATAAACATAAAACTCGCAAAAATTGCCGATATATCGGTCTATTACTAATGTACACAACCACTACTATACATGAAATAGAATCTATAGACTGATCCATTCCTGATACACACATAGCCATGCACAATACAGAATCTATACATCAGTGGTTCTCAAAAAGGGGGGCCGCAACATGGTGCCAGGGGGGCCCCAGTTTTATGACATTTTATCAAATAAATTAATTTATCATGAATTCTGTGCAATTAAACCTATAGAAATTAGGCTACTAACCATCAGCACTACTTTCTATCATTTAATATGTTTTGTTTAATTAAAAGTTGAGTTTTAGAACAGTTTTTGTCATAATTTTTTTTTGGGGGGCCACGAAGGTATGCGCCGTACACAAGAGGGGTTTGAGAACCACTGCTATACATAACCATTTTTATAGAATCTACCATATATGCAGACAAGCAGGTTTGATATAGAATGTACTGTATATGCACACAGCTATGATATAAAAATCTGCAGTATAAGCACCAAGCTATGATATACAATCTCTATCACACACACCGCCGTACATAAAACAGAATCTATGGTCATTTCTGATGTACAATCTATAGACATACCATTCATAACCATGTTTAAAATAGAATCTACCATACAGCCACCTTATTTTCGAACATGGTGTGACATATTTTCTTTTTGTTGTGCGAGACTTTCGTTTCAATAGCCATCCGGTAGAACACAATGTCCTAGGAGCAGGCACAAAACATGATTAAAAACCATTATGGAAAAAATTTACTACACCCGTCATGTTTAACCCAGTGTGATGATGAAATAAAGAAGTGGCCTGATATCTCAAATAAATATATATTTGATTATTCGTGTTGTTGCTCTGAGTTGACGGGTCTTGGATTCGCAACTATAAAAGTACAGAGTCATACCTGTACCTGTGCAGTGGGGAAGTCAGTCAGAGTTTGTACACGAAAAATCCAAGAATTCGAGTTTTTACCTTTTTCATGCGTATGTTTAAAATGTCCCAACTGTCTCGCAGGAGTGAGTTTTTGTAAACAGCATTTTTTAAATGACTGTTATAAAGTTTGAGTTTCAATCTTAACACATCAAGATGTGAATGTGGCGCTTCCTCCTGACAGTCAGCAGCAGTATCAACACATTATTTGAGTTATTTGTTCAAACCATATAACATATTAAACTATTACATGTATTCAGTATTGTTTTTCGCTTCTTATGCACTAGAGGAAGACATGGACAAGTAATTTAGGAAGTGACTTGCTTTTTCATTTAAAACTTAAAGTACGGCAAGCACATTAAGAACTATTAAAAACATTAACTAATAAGCAGTTTGTGTTGCATATATTCTATTCTGTAATCTGCTTTGGGAAAAAAACATTTTCGTTATAATATATAATAGCAAAATAAATAAATCAGCATATTTTCATCAGTATAATATTAGTTGTTTTTGAACAATTATTGTATTTATTGTTTGTTTCTATGAAAGGTTTTACTGGATGGATGTGTGGATATGACCATGGGTGCGTGTGCACCACATTCAGCTCTGGTGTGTGGGTTATGGTCAAAACAAATGTTTTGTAGAGATTTACTCTGTTTGTACTAACTATTATGGCAACCTCTAACTGCACAAATGATGCAGTCTTTTTGGATTTCATAATAAACATTAAAAAGGCAGTCAAAACAGCACACTAGTGTCCCTCGCAATACAACTACCATTAGTTTTAGTGGCTCACCGGAAGTCTTACACCATAATAAGGTGGATACAAAACCATCTTCTGTATATGCACACAACAATACATGATATAGAATCTATACACAACCATTCTTAACCATGCTTGGAATCTATACACAAGCATCCTGTACAGAGTAGTATTAAATCCTTCATATCTCCAAAGAGTCTTTAGTTTTATCAGATTTATAAAAGACAGATTAGCTCTAGAGATTCTTTCCGATAACGCAGAGAAACATTCGGAAGGACGAGTCACGAGCTGCAGGAGGAGCGAGTCACGAGTCATGCAACTCTATTCAACACTGGATAACTTATGATTTACTACATGTTCATACCATTTACATTATATGCATAGGTGCCGAATTACAACATAACACAGAAGTCTTACCCCATGCAACTCATGACCCGGCTAGGACTTTTCAGTGTTAAAGGAATAGTCAACTGATTTTCAATATTAAAATATGTTATTACCTTAACTAAGAACTGTTGATACATCCCTCTATCATCTGTGTGCGTGCACGTAAGCGCTGGAGCGCGCTGCAACGCTTCGATAGCATTTAGCTTAGCCCCATTCATTCAATTGTACCATTTAGAGATAAAGTTAGAAGTGACCAAACACATCAACGTTTTTCCTATTTAAGACGAGTAGTTATACGAGCAAGTTTGGTGGTACAAAATAAAACGTAGCGCTTTTCTAAGCGGATTTAAAAGAGGAACTATATTTTATGGCGTAATAGCACTTTTGGGAGTACTTCGACTCGGCGCAGTAACACTTGCTATTACGCCATAAAATATAGTTCCTCTTTTAAATCCGCTTAGAAAAGCGCTACGTTTTATTTTGTACCACCAAACTTGCTCGTATAACTACTCGTCTTAAATAGGAAAAACGTTGATGTGTTTGGTCACTTCTAACTTTATCTCTAAATGGTACAATTGAATGAATGGGGCTAAGCTAAATGCTATCGAAGCGTCGCAGCGCGCTCCAGCGCTTACGTGCACGCACACAGATGATAGAGGGATGTATCAACAATTCTTAGTTAAGGTAATAACATATTTTAGTATTGAAAATGAGTAGACTATTCCTTTAAACAAACACATGCAAAACTCTGTTGCTACCCCGGATAAACAAACTATATCCATTGTTTCCATAATTCTGGCTTACTTCTCCTTACATCCAAAAACACACTTCTTATGCTTCGTTTACACCAGCCGCAGTAGAGTGTGTATTTCAATGTTAAGTCAATGTGAAGACGCGCTGAGGCGTGTCTGGAGGTCTCGTAGAGCAGATGAGGCTTTGGCGCGGAAGACGCGTTTCCCCTCATTTGCGCATCTAGTTTGTGCATTTTGTGTTTGATGCGAATTGGCGGCTGACACCCGAGTGGAAAAATTTTAACTTTGGCGTAATTTCGCGCCACGTTATCCAATCAGGAGCCTGCTTGCTGCTGTGGCGGCAGCCCCGCCCAGAGTCCCTCATTCAACATGTAGGAACACTTGATATTGTCCGTGAGCAGTCACGATGCGATTTTGACGCCTGAAACGCGGTTGGTGTAAACGCAGCATTATTCTGTGCCATTGTTGAGTCTTAATATAAAACAAAGCTGCCACATGAAGTGATGCCTGCCTGTGACTTTTAGCATCCTCGTTTCTCCTTCTCCCGCTGATTGACGTGTAGGCATGCTTCTCCAGGGGAAGTGCCCATAAAAAGAAATGATCCGTATAGCTTACCCCTGATACGTCAGCTGGACCCGTATTCAAAAAAACTTTAAGAATTTTGCATTCGGCATATACTCTGTAACACGTCCAACTGCTTTTTTGACACTTTGCCTATGTTTATCATGAGGAAACCAACTCTTAAACTGTGTAAATAATTCAGAATGCATGAACTTCCGTTACCCCCCCCCCCCCCCCTTTAATTTGTGTGTCACTGTGCCGTTTAGTTCCAGTGTAGTAGGCAGTGTTGTGCATTTTGATCCCTGGGTGTGGTAGTTTCTGGACGTACAGTAAGCTGTGCTTTATTTAAATATAATCCCACAGATTCACTGAAAGTTAATTAAAGTTTGGTATTAATAGCTGATCTGTATATAACAAAACATGAAAAAACTGACGTGTCTTTATGAATGGACCGCATACAAAATGTTCATGATCTAATGTAAAGATCAGATATGTACATGTTATTTAACTTACTTTAACCTTAAATGAATGATGCCACACCTTCGACCATTAGATTTGTGTGTTTGTAGGGATAAACAGCTTCCATGGCAACTAACGCATTGTGTTATAATGCAGGTTATGCTATACATACAATTAACACAGTATAATTTTATTAGATTGTAGTTGCTAAAGTAGTTTACTACAATTATTGTAATAACTCCATCATTAGTTTGTTTGGTATCTAATCTCTGACAAATCACAGATAAAATCTCTTTATTATGTCAATTAAAGCATTTAATTAAGTTTTGTTAACCTACATTTTCCCCATCAAATTTTTTTTTAAGTTTTTTTTATATAAAACTTTCACTTTTTACAGTGATTATTTTGTTTAAACATCACTAAGATTACACTCACCTAAAGGATTATTAGAAACACCTGATCAATTTCTCATTAATGCAATGGTATAATGGTGTGGGGGGTGTTTTCTTGGCGCACTTTAGGCCGCTTAGTGCCAATTGGGCATAGAGACAGAGCGCAGCGCGTCACAACCTGAAAACCACGCCCACCGGGGGGGAAAGCGATCCAACAGTCTCCATTGACTTTGTATTGCAAAAGGCCGCCTCCTTGTCATTTCTGGCTTATAACAAAAAACTGAATAATGCCTAAAAGCTGCTTTGGGACAATATGTACAGCTAACAAGCCAAAGAACACAGAAATAAGTTTTTATAAGCTGTCGAGCCGTAAAACCCAGTCTTTAAGGAGAATAAAGTGGATCGCCGATTACGTTTCCCCCTATTGGACGCAGTTTTACTAATAGGAGTACTATGAAAAGTTGCCTGTTTCCATTTCTGTGTCTAAACGCTCGTTTTTTGAAGTCGACAGCTTATAAAAAATTATTTATTTATTTTTTTGGCGTGTTAGATGTACACCTTGTCACACAGCAGCTTTTAGGTATTATTCTGTTTTTAAGTTTAATCTGTAAATAAGTTTTTATAAGCTGTCGACCCCAAAAAACGAGCGTTTAAAGACACAAAAATGGATACAGGCAACTTTTCATAGTACTTCTATTAGTAGAACTGCGTCCGCTAGGGGGAAACGTAGTCGGCGATCCACTTTATTGTCCTTAAAGACTGGGTTTTACGGCTCGACAGCTTATAAAAACTTATTTCTGGGTTCTTTGGCTTGTTAGCTGTACATATTGTCACACAGCAGCTTTTAGGCATTATTCAGTTTTTTGTTATAAGCCAGAAATGACAAGGAGGCGGCTTCTCGCAATACAAAGTCAATGGAGACGGTTGGATTGATTTCCCCCCCGGTGGGCGTGGTTTTCAAATTTGCATAACGGCGCTCTGTCTCTATTGTTTAAATGCCACGGCCTACCTGAGCATTGTTTCTGATCATGTCCATCCCTTTATGACCACCATGTACCCATCCTCTGATGGCAACTTCCAGCATGATAATGCACCATGTCACAAAGCTTGAATCTTTCAAATTGGTTTCTTGAACATGACAATGAGTGCACTGTACTAAAATGGCCTCCACAGTCACCAAATCTCAACCTAATAGAGCATCTTTGGGATGTGGTGGAACGAGAGCTTCATGCCCTGGATGTGCATCCCACAAATCTCCATCAACTGCAAGATGCTATCCTATCAATATAGGCCAACATTTCTAAATAATGCTTTCAGCACCTTATTGAATCAATGCCACGTAGAATTAAGGCAGTTCTGAAGGCAAAAGGGGGTCAAACACATTATTTGTATGGTGTTCCTAATAATCCTTTAGGTGAGTGTAGAGCAAATGTAAACTCATGGAAGTCTCTCCTGTGTCGCGAATATTTCATATAGAAAGACCCAAAAATCTCACCAATGCCTCTTTTAAAGTTTCAAATCAGATCTCTATGATGTCAGAGACTAAGCTCAGATTTTCCAGGTCTGCTGTTAAGTTAATATTTTTACATGAATGCAAATATCATCATGATACTACAGATTTCTTACAGCTCCATATTCTTAATGCATTTTAACAATTGTCTCATTTGTTTCTATTTTGTTTTCTTTAAAGCAATTTTATGAGAAACATCGAGGTAAATAACTGGTTAGCATACTAAGTATCATGACATCCCATCATCCATAGACCCCTAAATATTGAATGTAAACCAAACACACATTCAGGCTCATTTTCAAATTGCTTTGTAAACATTTGACTAACTCCATTAGCATCTGTACTCAGAAATCACATACTGATGTGTGAGTCAACAGCTGTAAATGGCATTTAGTTTGTGTGTTTGGAGGTTGGCCAACGCATGTGTGGACGCTATTCATGAAATGTAACAGCTGTTACATACTGAACCTGTGAAAGTGTGTAAATCTGACTATAGCTCTGACATTATAACCACTGGTTGCGTTATGCTAAACTGGGGGTGGGTGATACTGTATGACCAAAATCTAATATCACAATTAGATTTCTTTTATATCATGATAACCATATGTATCATGGTAGAGTTTTATTTTAATACGGTTTTTATATTTGTATGCCATTGAATTTTCATAATTCTCACAAAAAACTTAAACAAGCATAAAAACAAAAAACCAAACATAACTCAAGCTCACTAAAGACAAACAGTCATTGATGAAATAAGGATAATAAATTTATATACATAATTTAAGACCCAAGTCCGGATCCAATACACTGTTACACATGCATTTCTTTTTTCAGCTGTTTACTTTCTCTTAAGACCTTAATGGCCGTGTTTATGAAAGTTGCAAAGACGGGAATTTGGACGCATGTGTGTATTTAAGTCCAATACAGCGGAAAAATACTCACAAGCTCAATGAGCAGAGGATTCACGCTCCTCTCACACAGAAACAGCGCAGGCATTAAGCACTATTGTTTGTGTTTCAATGGATTAAATACGTTTACAAATGTTACGTTTTTGTGACCACGCACACACCAACATGACGTGGGCGTGTAGTCGCGATAAAGACAATGGGCCCTATCTTGCACCCAGCGCAATTGACTTTGTCAGTGACGCATGTATCATTTCGTATTTTGCACTGGCGCACAGCGGGTTTCTCCCTCCACAGACGCACGTCGGCAAACTAGGGAATGAACTTGCGCTCCCTGGGCGGTTCAGCGCAAAAAAGGAGGCGTGTTCCGGCGCAAACCATCCCTAATGCTACTTTGCAGTTTCAAAAAACAATTGCGCTACTAAGAAAAAAAAACCAGTCTAAAGTCAGTGGCGCGTAGTTCATTATGCTATTTTTAAAGGGCGCATGCTTGACCAAATTGTATATCGTTCACAACGCGCACACATTTTGCTTATCTAATCTACACAGATGCAACAGTTATTTTTGCAAATCATAAATTGTTACAATAAAAAATATTAACACATGAGATAAGGGAAATCATAGTGGTGAGCATTGTGGTGATAGTTTTTATTTATTGTGTGGCTGCGTTTAAAAAATTCTCATGCAAATAACGATTAAAATATTTTCATAAGTTTGTTGTGTGGCTGTATTAAGTTTATTTTATGTAAATAATAATTCAAATGTTTTCACAAGAAACCTTAATGTATATGAACTTGATTTGTAAGTGTACTTTGGGGTTGGACCTTGCTTGCGTTTCTTGGGTCCGATTTCAAAGCCCCAAACCCTTTCAGCGGTGAGGGTGGACGCAGCGATGTCCTCTGCTGGTGTCAGGTCATGTGTAGAGGCAGATCCACCTCCCGTTACACGGCGTGCCCGATTTATGCTGGCAAGCTTGGGATTCCCCCGTCTCCTGATATCATTGTAGCGGATGCCAGCTGATGAGACAATTATGGCTATTTCCTCTCACGCCTGTTTAACCGACGCTGATTTGGGCGGGTTTCTCCCATCCCCATACAAAACAACTTCTCTGTCTTTGACTGCTCTTACAAGAACGTCGGTCTCCTCGGCTGTGAACCGCTCCTGGCGTGCGCCTGGTAAATCCGTCATAATAATAGCAACCCGCCATGGAACTTGCGCCCTTGCGTTTAAAGGGAATGTTGGATAGCGTTCTGATTGGTTTATTTGACGTTACGCCCAAACCACACCTATGAATAATGAACCTACTTCAGACCAACCCCTTATTGATTTGTGCCATGGCGCAAGAGTTATTTCTACCGCCGGGAAAATAGCAACAGCGCCCAAGATCCGCCCACAAAGTCACTTGCGCTTTACGCTTCGCACTTGCATTTCAGATCGTTAAAATAGGGCCCAATAGTCCAAAATCTCTACCAGTTGACAAATTCCTACTATTTTATCATACCTAATGGTTTATCGCCCACCCCTATGCTAAACTATACAGTACATGTCTGTTTGCAGATGAAACATAAACATTGTAGCTGCCAGCATCTGTAAGACAATTTTCAAACATCTCAATGTATACAAGTGATGCGTCAACAATTAGACAAAGTGTTGGAGAAGGTCACAATTGTGATAGCTTCTAGTTTACTCGAGGGTCGTAACCACAATAGATATTAAGGGGAGGTTTGCAAAGCTTGGGAATTTAGGAAATATTCCAAGTTGGAGTCTTAAGAAATTTAAGGACATTTTTTGTACTTTTGGGGTAATTTATACAAACTGTATTACATACAAAAATTAGCGTTCTTTACATCTGATTTAATATCATATGTGTGCCACAATTTCCATATATTCCCATGTAATTTCCATGGAAAGTTTCCCAGACATGCCCCCCCCCCAAAAAAAAAATCAGAAACTTTGGTCTTTTTAATATTTAATGTTTTGGTCTACTCTCGATGTTTAAGATGAGGTTAGGGCCTTGGTTTACTCCTTTTGGGGCTTAAACCTTTTTTCCTATGTCTCATGACATCAAAGTTTGCTGTCACTAATTGATTTTACATTAATTTCAATCTTTGGCATAACCTTACTATGTTCATTCTAAAAATGGCTGGGTTATTTAAGCCATGTTGGGTAAATATTGGACAGAACACATCGCTGGGTTAAAATTGACCTAGCACTGGGTTGTTTTAACCCAAATGCTAGGTTATTATAACCCATGGTTGCATAAAAACAACCCAACATTGGGTCATTTTTAACCCAGCGGTGTGTTCTGTCCAATATTTACCCAACATGGCTTAAAGGTGCAGTGTGTCAATTTTAGCAGCATCTAGTGGTGAGGTTGTGAATTGCAACCAATGGCTAAGTCCACTGCTCACCCCTCGCTTTTGAAACGCATAGAGAAGCTACGGTAGCCACCACCGTAAAAAACATGTCATCGTCGGAGACAACTTAGTAAAAAAGTTTGTCCGTTAAGGGCTTCTGTAGAAACATGGCGGCACAAAATGGCGACTTCCATGTAAGGGGACCCTCAGTGTATGTAGATAAAAATGTCTCATTCTTAGGTAATAAAAACATAACGGTGCATTATAAAAAGGTCTTTATACACACCTGATAATATAGTTTTGTATATTATTTTGCATTTCTGTCAAGAGATCCTTCTAAAAATTACACACTGCACCTTTAAAATGAACCCAGCTATTTTTAGAGTGTTCTTTACATTACGTAGGATGATTTTATGTAGAAAACAGAAATCACTTAAAAATGACTTTAGCTGCCAACACTAACATAGTCTCATTAGAATACAGTTTAATAAAGCCAGATTCTCTTTCGTCACTGTAAAATGAAACTATGTTTTTGATTCTGTGACGCACAATGGAAGTGCATGAAGATACAGACGAAGCATTTTTTTTTACCAGTGTCACATTCCTAAGGTTTTGCTATTTTCACATAATCTGGCCTGGCCTGTATCTTTAAAGCCATGAAATGGACAGTTTAGTTGAAGAGTTTGATTTGTGGACCCGTTGAGGCAGGAATTTGATAGCATCATCATAGAGTAACTACCTTTCCAAGGTTAGTACAGACATCTCACCCGCTCTGTGAACACTGGAGTGGATTTCCTGTCGTCTCTCTCCCCTTTTCTTCGTGGCTGGCAGTAAAAATGTGTCGTATGTAGGGGAAGCCTTAAACATCTGACAGGCATAAAACTCCAGATGTACGATGGAGGGACGTGCGCATGTGCATCGTATGATTGATAGTCGACAAGGACATGACCTTTATTTATATCATCCTGTACTGCAACACTGTTTTAACGATGTAAACATAATTTATAACTTGCAAAGTTGTTTTGCTGGATAACAGTTATGTTGTTTGTTATCATAAATTGATTTAATACATTTGTAAACCATAAATCTGTTGCGTTGCGTAATTTCACAGTCTGGAATTGGATCCAAGGAGATAAAAGAAAGATTTTGCTTTTATTTGTAAAAATGTTGAGTTTGTTGTCAATTCGGACAGTTTGCATGTCGGAGATACTGGGTTATTTCAACCCATGGCTGGGTAAAATATGGGCAAACCTAACCACCAAAAATTTCCATATTTGACCCAGCCATGGGTTGAAATAACCCAGCATCTCCAACATGCAAAACTGTCTGAATTAACAACAAACTCAACGTTTTCTGGATTAAAACAACACAGCATGGGTTAGTTTAAACCCACTGGATGGATTTGGGCATATTTTCCCCAACCATATAAAAAACCCAGCAAGGGCACTATTAGAGACTGGCATAGTTGAGGGTACATTTCTCTGAGCATGTGGGTAAATGGTTGGCATTGGATGGATTTGACCATATTTGACCCAACCATGGGTTGAAACAACCCAGCATAGGTTAGGTTAAACCTACTGGATGGATTTGGCTATATTTGACCCAACCATGGGTTGAAACAACCCAACAAGTGCACGATTAGGGACAGACATATTGCAGCGCAGCTTTCTTCGAGCATGTCGTAGCAGGACAGATAATGAAACAAAGCCAACAATTGAAGCTCATCTATTTGAACAAAATGTGTCAAAGCGCATGTGTGGTGTTTTGTGTGGATGATGCTGCACCTGCGGTTGCATTTAAAGCCCTGAGGTCATTGAAGTGAGTTTGGGTGAGAGCATCGATTTTACTGTGACCTTTGTCTTCCTTGTGAACTAAGCCTGATTGAATCCCAGGTAACTGGAGTTGAAAGGCTCAAGTGAATATAAGCTTAACCTGCCATACCTCCGAATTGCACCAAATTACCTGTGATTAGGTCATCGTTACTGTTTAGTTACCATACACCAACTACATTAAAGACGAGTTGATAAAAAATAATTAATCTTAGTCGTCAGGGCCACACGATTATGACAAATCATAATTGTTAATTATTCGCCATGGGTGTTGTAAATGCATTTATTATTGCCGATTAATAGCTTATAAGTTTTGAAATGTTTTAACTTTTTAAAGCAGCTGCATGGTCAATTCATCCAAATACATCCAAAACTAAGTAATAAAATGTTAAAGGAATATTCAATTTTCTTAAAAGAAAAATCCAGATAATTTACTCACCACCATGTCATCCAAAATGTTGATGTCTATCTTTGTTAAGTCGAGAAGAAATTATGTTTTTTGAGGAAAACATTGCAGGATTTTTCTCATTTTAATGGACTTTAATAGAGCCCAACATTTAACACTTAAAACTTAACAGTTTTTTTCAACGGAGTTTCAAAGGACAATAAACAATCCCAAACGAGGCATAAGGGTCTTATCTAGCGAAACGATTGTCATTTTTGACAATAAAAATAAAAAATATACACTTTTAAACCACAACTTCTCGTCTAGATCCAGTCGTGATGCGCCAGCGTGACCCCACGCAATACATCATGACGTCAAAAGGTCACAGAGGACGAACGCGAATCTCCGCCCCAGTGTTTACAAGTGTGTTGAAAGAGGACCGTTCCTACGTTGTTGTATGTCAACTGATACTAATTAATGTCTTTGTGTCAGTTTATTGTTTACAATGGTCAGCAAATGTGCGTTTTATATATGTAACACGTGACCTCCCTACGTCACTACGCATTTACGTTAGGTCGAGCTGGACTGGACCTAAACGAAAAGTTGTGGTTTAAAAGAGCATATTTTTTATTTTTCTTGTCAAAAATGACAATCGTTTCGCTAGATAAGACCCTTATGCCTCGTTTGGGATCGTTTATAGTCCTTTCAAACTCCGTTGAAAAAAACTGTTAAGTGTTGAGTTAAGTATTAAATGTTGGGCTCTATTAAAGTCCATTAAAATGAGAAAAATCCTGCAATGTTTTCCTCAAAAATCATAATTTCTTCTCGACTGAACAAAGACAGACATCAACATTTTGGATGACATGGTGGTGAGTAAATTATCTGGATTTTTCTTTTAAGAAAATTGACTATTCCTTCAATAGCAAATAATTATGGGAGTTAGTAAAAATCCAAAACACACTGCTAAAGGATTCAGAGCTGTATTTGGTGCTCAAACATATTGCTGAAATGCACAGAAATAAGCACAAATGGACAGCTGTCATTGGGGCTTTTGGTGATTATGTAATTGTTTCACCTCTCGATTTGTTTTTCGAATAATTGTGCAGCCCTACTAGTTGGTATTTTACAGTATACTCAGTATCACACTGGTAAATAAGAATTAACCCTACATACACAACATACAAAGGTGTACATTCAATTCCTCAAAACTCAATATTTAGCTCTACAGGCATCTGCTTGCCAAAAAGTGTGTATAAAAATAAGACACCGTCAAGCTTCTTGAACTTAAATGGACCTTGTAGTGATGTATGCGGACCCTTAAGGCCTGGCTGTCTTGAGAGCATAGACGGGTATTAAGGTTTCTTAAGGGACTTCATTCTGGGGTTTGTCGTGGTGTAATGTTAAATACACTAAACAGGGATTTCCTGTTCGTGTCTATTGAGTATGAAGCAATATAACATCTGATCGAGATGTCAGCCCTCACTAAAAGAAAAAAGCGTACTTTCCCCAACTTAAACAATAAACAAATACAGAAACATCCACATTTTGATTCAATTAACGAAACAGCCTGTTTACTGTAGTATACTTTATTTTTCCTATAGTAAACTGTACCATATTATACTAATTACTAACTTTGTTAATGTATTTTGCAGAATGACTTAGTAAATTGATAAACTGTAGTACAGAGTATACTTACAATTTTATTTAAGTATAAAAACACTATCTAACAGTTTACTACAGTAAATACTAAAGTATACTACAGTATTTTTTTATGCGAGCAATGATGTCTGCTTTACATTAGTGCCTTAAAGTACTGTAACTGTAAGTAGTAGCAGCTTACACTAACAAAAAAGTTGTGTCCTTACCAAGTGGCCAGCTAAGCCAGACTTATCAGGATGGCGTTGCGTCGGTTGACCTCAGGCAACAGAAGGGGAGCGCAAATCCCTCATGGGGAGCGGAGAGGAAGAATTGGAGGTAATAGCCCGTGCTGTCTTTCCACACGTTATATCCATGTAATCGGGTGAAAGAGCCTTCTGTGTTCTGAAGGGATGGGCTGGATTTATTTGTATGCCTGTTAAGTACTATAGGAGTATTCTCTGTTTCATCATGACTTGTTCCTGAAATGTTTACATCTCAATGTTTTCCGGCCACTCCGGAGGTGGACTCAGAATGTCCTCGTCCTTTGGCATGGTTGGTTATGTGAATCAAAAACTAGCAGATTGTGGTTTTCCGGTCGAACATAAACGAGTTTAGGGTGGCCTGCTTGGGTCTAGTCTGGTTTTAGGATTTTAGATCTGAAACAGAATTTAGCATCGTGTTAATCAGACAGCAGGTGGAGTTTTGCTCCAAAATATAATGATTAAATAAGAAATGGACTGTTTTAACCAATATTTATGTTTGCTCTGTATTTTATGCTTATTAGATTGTGTTGTTAGATTAGCCAGCTTGATCTCACGAGAATTCATATTTTACCTGTAAATTCATACAAATGCAAAAATGTATGATTATCATAAAACCAACAATAACAAAACCTAACCCCAACGTCAAAGGGGCAAAGGCAAATCTTACAATAATTTACGAATGTGGTCATACAAATTAACCACCTTGTAAAATAAGTACGAATTGCCATGAGATAGCGTTGGATTAGCAACACCCCTTATGAAAAGTAACCATGTTTTTTTGGTAAAAATGTAGTAACCAGGTTTTTTGGTGTATTGATTACTATTAGCAAAACCATGGTTTTATTAAACAAAACCATGGTTGTCAAAATCATGGTTATTTTGTGGTTACCATGGTTTAACCATGTTTTTTTGTTTTTTGTTGTAGTAAAACCATGGTTGATTTTCGTAAGGGACACTCTATGAAACACATCTCTATGAACACATCTCTATGATAAGGCTGATTATTTGCGTTGGTGTCTTTGTAAAGCTTTTTTAATGAGTTTAAACTCAGTTCGGATGCTTACTTAGATGTCACACAGCGAGGAAACTCAGTAGGGTTGAGTGGAGCCAATGATTTTTAGTGTCCTGTTACTACGATGAACCTTTAAAGGACTTAATTCTTTCCAGACCTCATCCCTCATCTCCTGATGTGAGGTTCAGAAATAAACCAAAGTTGTGACCCAATTTTAAATTTCTGTTTAAACTTTAAACCACACAGTAGCTGTGTGCTGACTTTTTTTCAAATCTCAAATCACAATGATAAGGTACTTAAACAGACTAAGCTTATTTCATGTCCACTTACCATGTGCCATTTGAAGCTTCCAGTCTATCCAAACCCAGGCTTGGTTTCCTCATACAGCCCGGAGTCTTGTAAACGTAAGATCCCTGTCTGTGTTTAAAGCGATGTTTGAGAGCAGGAGTGTGCGTGTGTATGTTTTAGGGTGTGCGTTTGAAGAACTCCCCTTGCTCCCTGTCAATCTTTCCTCCCTGGATTCAGACTCCTCCTCTGCCAGCATGCTGATCGCTGGCTGGCTCAGATTACTGTTGACTATAATTACTTGCATCAAAGTCTTGGATCTTCCTCTTTCTTATTGGACAGAACATAAGGATGCTCAAAACCAATACGTGACACCTGTGTGGGACAATTCATACTGCTTACAGTACAGAGCAGACACTGAATCAACAGATTGTGTGCGACTGTTTGTGCGGCCTTGAGTAGCTGAGTTTCCATTATCCTTTAAATTGCACAAACTGACATTGCAAATAAAAAATACGGCCAATGGAAACATTTGTGCAAAATCTCCCAGTGCAAAAAAGTTTTTATGATTTCACAAGATGGTTTTTCAGAAAAGGTGTATTTCCCAAAACTATAATGGAAACATTTCCAGGTCACCTGATGCAAGTAACATAATGGTTATTTGAAGATGACGCGGTATGTACTTAAACCTCCCAGAAACCCCTCAATACGTGTATGCTCCCAAGTATAATGCGAATAATATTTGGATAATACTCCTTCCCAGCAAACACAGAATGTTACCCTAACGTTAGTTTTTGGTAATCTTTTGGTTATTTTTTTTGGAAACTAAATAATAACGTTCTGGGAACGTTCTTTTTAGGGTTTTTTTAACGTTCCAATAACGTTGCAGGATGGTTATTTTTAAATAACCTAAAAATAACTTATATATAACGTTCTCTAATGGTTTTTTGTAACCATAAAATAACGTTGCAGGATGGTTATTTTTAAATAACCTAAAATAACTTATACAGAACGTTCTTTAATGGTTATTTTTTGCAACCATAAAATAACGTTCCCATAACATTGCAGGATGGTTATTTTTAAATAACCTAAAAATAACTTATATATAACTTTCTCCAATGGTTTTTTTTTTGCAACCATAAAATAACGTTGCAGGATGGTTATTTTTAAATAACCTAAAATAACTTATACAGAACGTTCTTTAATGGTTATTTTTGCAACCATAAAATAACGTCCCATAACATTGCAGGATGGTTATTTTTAAATAACCTAAAAATAACTTATACATAACTTTCTCTTATAGTTATTTTTTGGAACCATAAAATAACATTCCCATAACATTGCAGGGTGGTTATTTTTAAAATAACCTAAAATAACGTTTCTATTACATTGCAGGATGGTTCTTTTTTAAATAACCTAAAAATATCTTATACAGAACGTTCTTTAAAATTTACCATTGTTGTAAAAATAAATAGCGCCTTACTGTGGTAAGATCTTTTAACCTAAAGTAAATGAAATGTTTATTTATTTGTCATTTCGTTTTTACTTCAAAGTCTAACATTATTTTAGCGATTTATTTTTTCTTTTTTCATTAGTAACTTCAATATGTGAAAACGAAAATATGTTTTAATGATTTCCATGAAGAGAATATGATGTTAGAAGCTTTTGATTATTGTAAAAACTGAGAGCTAGCCGGCTAACGTTAAACTGTTCTGTTAACCTAAAGTAAATTAAATGTTTATTAATTTGCAATAAATATCTGTTATACGTCTTTTTTATGGTGTTTAAGTCACTAGTTATTTATTTATAATTGATAAAGTATAATTTTTATTTAAAATAACCTGTGTTATAACATATTCATATAATATTTAGACAATTTTCCCAGTAATAGAATAATTTAATTATTATAGATTTTGTATTAAATAAATTGTTTTATTACTCCTTATATGGAAATGTGTTTTACTTATTTTTGATAGATATGATATATGTTAGTTTTTGGTTTCCAGAATATTATTTTCCAAGGTTTAGACAGAAAAGTTTTCTTTACAGAAATCAAACTTTATTTTTAGGTTAGTTCTAACGTTCCTCTAACGTTAGAATAATGTTCTTATAAAGTTATGGGAACGTTAAACTAACCTAAAAAATTAAGGTTTCTCTAATGTTATGAGAACATCATTCTAACGTTAGGGGAACAATTATACTAACCTAAAAATAACGTTCTACTTTCCTGGCTAACTAAAACCAATCCTTGGAAAATAACGTTATGGGAACCAAAAACTAACATTAGGGAAACGTTTTGGGAACCAAAAATTGTTAGCTGGGTTTCTCTTTTGATTTAAAATAGTGTACTATTACCCCCAAGAAACACTTATACATTGCCGCTCCTAAATATAAGGCCCTTTCCGTGACATTAATGTTTAGATAATACTCTTACATCTCCTTCTGTTAAAAATAATGCCTTGTGTGGTGGATGTGATATTAGTAAACCCAGAGGCGTCATGCCCATTCAAACTAAGGGGGCACGTGCCCCCTTGGTTTTTTTGAGCCAATGGATTTTGCATCCAACCTCAAAATCAAATAAGCGTCCATTAATCTGTTATTTGACTTTTAATCCATTTAATATGCACACTATTATACATTCTGTGATGCATCCTTGTCACTTTTCTGAGATTTTCGCCGTTTTGATAGTGTTTTGATCATGTTACATTACTTTTATTCTGGCGGCAGCTGGTGCTGCAGTCAGCGCAGTCGCAGACGTCATCAGCGTCTGGGCGCGCTCACGAGCTCTCTCCTGTTGCTGGCTTGCTGCTGCATTTGGCTATCTGAGGAATTAAAACGTGTTAGAAACGCTCACAACATTTCCAAACCCCAGTACGGTAATGTGCAGTTAACATCCTCTGTGTGGAAAATGTATGGTTTTAAATCTGACCGTCTCAACGTTATATTAGTAGAGATTCATCTTCTTGGCACAACGCCAAAGTTCGCCAGAGTTCACGCGGGCGCGGAATCTCACATGCTCACATATGAGGTAAAATTTAATGCAAAAATCCGTTCCTCTAATAATTTTATCTAAACATATTTTTTTAAAATCATTATTGAACATTAAAATCAATCACGTGGCTATAGCTTATGTCATTTTCGTTGTTTATATACTTTATGGATTTAAAATTACATAAATTGTATATGATAATGTAGTTGTTGTGCAAAATGCATTAATGACACAATTAAACAAGCCATTAAGACTTGAGTAAACCTACCAACATCAGTCCATGTGATGTTTAGAATGACTTATCCTGAGAGGAAAAACTAAGTTTTAGTCGCGTATCATCAGTTAATGGAAATGCTGTCTTTTGTCGCCATTTAGAAAATAACACTAAATTTGCGCAAATCTGCAATGGAAATATCACCGCAGTCGATTGTGATGTACTCGGGCTGTTTTCACATACTTTGGACAGTTTGAATCATTGTAAGTCCTACATACAAATGGGTTGGGTACACCCAAGAGCACCTTTATTATTGCTAAAAACAATGTTATTTTGTATATTTTAGTATAATACAATGTTTGCGTGGTTTATGGTTAAAAACACATTATTTTCCACATACCATACATTGGTCTTTCCTACATAACCAATCCCAGGAAGTAAACTGTTGCCTACAATTCGTGTGTTTGTTGTAGTCCAAGAAAAGAGATTTACGTTGCAGAAGATAACTCGCTTCATTGTTTACTTTGGTTTTGCATATCATTAACATGTACTGATTCATACCTACACATCAAAGGAAATGTAAAATTGTGAATTGGACCATTGGTGTTCTTTAAAGGAATTTTTTGTATGTGGTAATTGCAAGTTATAAGTTGTATGATGTTGTTTGATTATGATAAACATGAATGATATTTGCTCTAAATACCATTCGAACCAAATAGTTTCATATTCTTGGAATTTGGTACATCGGTGTGTTAACGTCCAAAATGGCAACATGATGCAGAGTGCAACTGAAATAAATACATTCACATTTACACATGCATTTATTTTAGATGCTTGAATTCAGAGTGAAGGCAGTGTTTTTGTAAGTATAGGTGTTACCTGGGAATTAAACCCACAACCGATGTGCTGCCAATTCAGTGCCATTGGTGCTACAAGAACACATCATTTTTTCTCATAGTTACCATTTCTGAAAAGACAGGCTTGGAAAATCATTTCACGGGCACAATGTAAAGCCAACATAAGCTTGGACTTGACATACTGGTGAGGATAACTTGGAGACATTTTGCTGAAATGTTGCTTGGCTTGCTGTTCTCCATATGTTTCTCAGATGCAAAGAGCTGGCTATATCACTTTTTATACATGATGCAAGTACTGTATCTTAAAATTTATGACTTTTAGGCAAAGACGTAGTCTGTCAGGGAGAGATCAGCACATAGGAGACTCAGCATTGCTCTGCGGGAAATCAATACTCAGATTCATGATCCCTCGGAAACGCAGCAGCTCTTGAGTATAGTGTGTTAAAATCAGCTAATGTAAAGCAGATGGAAGACCTTCAGAAGAACTAAATGTCTAACTGTATTGTATCGAATGGCACACTAATTGCTCTATTATAACCTTGTCAAGTGTCAGGTGTGTTAGGAACGGCACACTTGTGTTAAAATAAATCATGTTTATTTAAAGATCACGCATGGAATTGTTTAAATACTGTCTTAGTGTATCATATGCATCAAGAAGTATAGCACTATAACAAACCAAACCTCAAATAAGGTGGGATCAGCTTTCAATCATTTTTGGTAAATGCATTTATACATTTGCGAAGCTAACCATAGAGCAACATATTTCTTGTAGATTCGCGTACATTGGTTTTTTGTAGTAATCAAGGGCTTCATTGAATTAGAACCCAAATTTTGCTAACCTTGAGTAAAAAAGTGGAACCTTATGTCTCTCTCTTTCTCTCTCTCTCTCTCTCTCTCTCTCTCTCTCTCTCTCTCTCTCTCTCTCTCTCTCTCTCTCTCTCAAACCGTGCATTGTTATATAGTTCTCTGGAAGTTGCGCTTGCTTACCTGCAACAAATGTGTTCATTTAAGTTTTCACGCACTTGGCAGATAGTCTTCCCCTGAACTTCCTTTATTGCAGTGTATCACACATTTACTGAACCAAGAAAAGAGAACTGACTTTGAAAAATGAAGTGTCGTGAGATGTTGAGATGACAGATGGGATTTTCACATGTAATGTTCATGGGAAATCCTCAGTAAATGGTATTCAGGCCAGCGATGGCATCATTTTCTCAAACTTCAGTGAACTTGTAAAGTATTTGGACCGAGTTAACATGAAATGACACATTCCAGTTTTCTTCGATATGTGATGCATTTCCAGATATTCAACACATGAATGTGAGTATGCATTAGACATAAATGCACATTAACTCTTTCCCCACCAGCGTTTTTTTAAAGGTGCCAGCATTTTTACAATATACAAACATACAATATATCAAATGAATAAACAGAACTTTCAAACAAAAAAGTTTCATCCTACCTTCATTAGTTCTCTTTTTATCATCTCTGAAATATTGCTCAAAACACCAAATTTTGAGCAAAAAGCTAAGATATTTAAATTTTTGTTAATTTTTGTTTTTTTGTTAAAAGTAGATAAAAAAGCAATGGTGTTGTAGAAATGTAGTAAAGTAAACGTTCTGATAATTTGTTGCAAAATGTAACGAAGTAAAAGTCAAAAGTATGCACTATAGATTCTACTTAAGTAAAGTACAAATACGTGGAAAATTTACTTAAATACAGTAATGAAGTATTTGTACTTCGTTAACTTACATTCCACCACTGCCTAACAGGATGTTAGATAGCTAATCTAACTGCGCCGGAAGTGGATAAAAAGTTGACAAGTCCCCCCCACGAAATCCGGAAGCGTGATATTGACAAAGAAGCGTTTCTCTTAATTGATGAGTTAACTCGTCAATGGCGGGGAAAGAGTTAACACAAGGAGCATTTATTAAGATAGTAAATAGTGTCAGATTTAATTTCATGTTTAGTTTATTCCACAATAAAAAATGTCATTGCTTTAGATATGAAATTTTTAAAGCATATCTTCAATCAGTAATTCTCAAGCTTTTCTGAAATCTAGGTTTCGAAGTGAACTTTTTGGTTTAGATACATACTGTACATTGAAAGTTAAAGTTTTGTGTCTTTAAGGTCATGCTCATTAACCTAAACTAACAAATCAAGAATGTACCACCTGTTTCTGACAAGCAATAGCAAGTAATAAATGGTTCAATTATGGTGCAAGACCACACAATTACATATAGAGACTAGAAATAGCTCACAAACCTCAATATAGAGCTTTATTAGATAATGAAAATCGATCAGCCAATTAGATGCCACTAAATACAAACCCAAAGACCTGTGCTCATGTTGTGAGGCATGCCTAAAGAGCATGTATTTTCTGATTCACGATTTTACACGTCTTTTGGTTTTTAAGTGTGAATTAGTAGATGTTAATGATATGCAAAGGTACAAAATTAAAAATAAATCTCTAACTTGAATCTCTTTTCTTGGACTACAACAAACACAAGGATTGTTTACTTCCTTAACCTGTTGGCGTGGACACAGCAGTCATTATCATATTTCCGCCCGCTTCTGACATACAGCTGTAATGTTTTTATATTTAATGAATTTACTACTGACCATTTAAACCATGACTCAAGTACGAGTTTTGTGCGGTGTAGAGTAGTGCTTGTTTGTCTTTCTTCGATCCCAAATGGTTTTATGTTTTATTTTTATTACCTTACCAACCTGTTACGTTCTGCTTAAGCTACGCTGGTAAAGTTGATCGATCAGCTTGGTCATCTGCATTTTTTGGACCAGATTTGGCTCGTATTGATAAGGTAGTAAAGACGATATTAAGTCCTGTCAGCATTGCACTGGAAGCTGATCTTCCAAATACAGTAAGGAGTATCACATCTTCTGCTGACAACAGTGATATTCAGTCCAATCACAATGTACTGGTTAGCTGGTAAATCGGAGGACACTTCGCTTTTTAGAACGATGAGCTTTGTACAAAATCAATGCGTTTCAGGGAGTCAGGGCATAGTGGAGCAATAATTGAAATGAGTGCCTTATTTTGTTCCTGTATAGCTCAGTAGGTAGAGCATTGTGTTAGCAGCAAGAGATAGTTTCTTAGATACCCAGGGAATATACATACTGATAAAATGAATAACTTGTAATGTACTATAAGTCGCTTTGGATAAAAACATCTGCCAAATGCATAAATTTGAAATGTACTGACACTAGATTCACCATTTACACATCATGCTATATTTGGAATTATTTTTTTTTAAATCCCGCTGGTCTTATAATTCATGTCTTCTATAGTATGATGGAAATCATATGGGAACAGTGTTTCATGTTATCGTATATGGTATGTACGCCAATTTGCTCAATGCTGACAGTTTGAGGGAACGTTGTTTGTGCGCTTGGATATTTTTTTTTCTTGATTAGAAGTTGAAGCACTAATCTAGAACAACATGTATATACATTAGAGATGTGATTTCCACACCAGCATTATGTCGTGCTGTGTTTATTTGCTCTGTAGTGTATAGACTCTTAAAATCTCTCTAAATCCTGCCTTTGGCATTTCCGTTGCAATGTGAGTCTTTTGGCTTGGATATGTTTGACATATGTGCTTATCTGTTGTCTATCTCCGACGTTCAACTGGACCTGCAGGTCTAGATGAGACCAGGGGTGTTCAAAGCAAGAAACAAGACTCTGGGTGTGCCGTTAGGAAACCGGGTGTTCAAGAACCATAGCACAATACAGTAACCGTTTACATCTATTACTTTCATTTCTTTACAGTGATTTGTTTTGTTAAAAACATGTTACAAAACAAATACTGATAATGACTCTTTTATCAAATTAGGAAGTGCCCATATATTAAGCTTAACATTGAGTGAAGTTACAAAACACAGATCCAAAAACAGCATTTACGTTAGACTGATCCAGCCTTTACAATGAGTGTTTTTATACAGGGTTCCCACGGGTCCTTGAAATCCTTGAAAGTTTGTAAACCTGTGGGAAAAAATTCAAGGCCCTGGGAAGTTTTTGAAAATATACAGGTCATTGAAAGTGCTTAAAACTATTTTATGCAAGAGGTTTTCTGGAAAAAAAATCCATATCATTCCTTGTAGTGTAGGATAATAATCATAAAATACTTTTTAAGCACACGTGCTAAACTGTTCGCTTAAAATGCTTATATCTTCTGTATGTGAAAGTTGATTCATACCAAAATGCTTTTTTGCATAATTGTGTTTGAAACATGAAAACGTCTTGAGTTACGTGTAACAACATGTAACTGTTGTTCCCTGAGAAGGGAATGAGACGCTGCGTCTCCCTTGCCATACTTCCTGCGTCCCTGTAATGTCTTTGGCAATATTTCAGATAGCAATATACTTTTTGACTCCCACGTCACCCTGTCTTTGTCGTTAAGCCTCATCATTGGTTGAATTTGATATACACATTCAGACGCATTTACCCCTGGAGGTGTACCAAAGTGTCACCGCAGTGACCCAGCGCAAGTTCCCTCGAAAGAGAAATGTAACAATGTATCTTAAAAGGTAACACAATGTAACCTTGCTCTCACTTGAAATGTGTACCCACATTTAGTCCTTGAATTTGAAGGTATTGGACCTGGAAAGTCTCTGAAAGGTCCTTGAATTTGAAGTGTGTGGGAACCCTGTTATATAACTATATAGTTATAGTTTTAAATGTAAAATGTTAGAAAGGGAAAAAAAACTCCCGCACACTAGGTATGAAGGTCGTGAGACCGAAACGTTGTTGTGAATAAATATTTTTTTAAATTGCAAGTATATGATAGTGTGCGGGAGTTTTTTTTCCTTTCTGATACGACCTAATTGTTGGTCTTTTTTCCTACGCACCTATTCACTACAGGTGTGCGATGGAGTTTGTTCCTTAAATGTAAAATGTTAAAAGAAGATAGTAGTGGGTTGTAAAAAGTACTAAGAACATTCCTTGAACATTATCAACATTCCCAAAAACTTACTGCCGACATGAAAAGTGTCCATTTTTGTGTTTGTTGTTTTTTTTAAAAACGTTTCTTGGTTGTCTGAATGTTAGAGAAATGTTTCATTCTATTATTTTCAAATGTTATGAAAGTGTTGTTTTATTATTTTAAAACTGTCTGAATTAGGGCTGGAACGACGCGTCGACGTAGTCGATTACGTCGATTACGTAATTACGTCGATTTGCCGGAAATGCGTCGATGCGTCGCATTGTTTACGTTTTCAAATGAAAGCGGCTTCAGCTCTGACCGGATAATACAAGTGTTATACCAAACAGCCAGAACGTGATCAAAAGTGTGGGAATAATTTAAGCAGAGACCAAATAAAACACATACTGTGTAAAACTGAAATGGCATACCACAGCAGCGCAACATCTGTGCATGATCATCTTAAAAGAAAACAACCTGGAGCTCTCCGACCTCAAAATGACGCGACGGCAGCGTAAGTATTTGAATTTTTACAGTAAGTTTTTATACAACAATAGAATCAATGCAGGCACATATTGTGCTTAATACAGCTGTGTTTACATCTTAGTTTAATACGAGCTGCGAGACGCCTGACAGACACGACATTGCATCGCGTCTGGGCAGTATGTTGAAACAGTAAATAAAGAGCGGGACATGTTTAACTTTTTATATTAAGAAGTTATGAAATAATAAGTTACTGTTACAGTGAGATAGGCTTGTGCCCGCCAGAGCTATGGCTCTGGTGCCCGCGTGCACTGAAAGCCAGCTGGCAGCGCGGAGTTCCCATAGCTTATTTTTTTGCTATGTGCGCAGATATTATAAAAGCTCGTCTCGTTAGGTATTCCTGACATGCGTTTATTTAAAGTAACAGCAGCGTAAACGCCGTTTATAAAATATTAGAAGATCATGCTAACTAAATTTGTATTTACCCGAGACTTAAGAAAAGTTAAATGTTAAAGTTGATGCTAAATGAGAATGCAGTAACGTTACTACTGATAGTAATAATATTAACAGTAATAATATAATGGTTACATTTTATTATAAGGGTTCATGAATCACAATGAACTTATTTTTACTTCAGTCTGAACTAATGCTGAGTAAATGCATGTACTAATCATAAACTAATGAAGAGTCATCATTAAGTACAACATGACATGTTTTTTAGTTAATGTATTAATAAACAATGATTTCATGTGAGTCATTTTGTAGTTAATGATGACTCTTCATTAGTTTATGATTAGCACTAGGGCTGGAACAATAAAGAGCGGGACATGTTTTTTATATTAATAAGGAGTTATTATTCAGTTTGATTTATTTTTATTTTAGTTCTTTAATATTAATATATTTTATTTGTTTAAGGTGAATAATGCCCCTTTTGCACTGTTTATGTTAGGCTGAATTAATGTTGGACTTGTTTTTATGTGATTTGTTATATTTTCCTTGGCACTGGCACTGTTTGTGTATTTGTTTAATTGAGAAAATGCTTCAATAAAATGTTGGCATTAATAGCAGATGTTACATTTATTATTTGTAAAAAAAAAATCTTTAGACTATTCGATTAATCGAAAAAATAATCGATAGACTAATCGGTTTAAAAAATAGTCGAAATTTGCAGCTCTAGTCTGAATGTTCTGTAAAAATATTGGTGTGGAAAACACAATTCACCTATTAGGTTTTAGATATTGATTTTTGTTGCATTTAAAATCACCATTATGGCGATCAGTGTTTGTTTTATTTTGTTTATCATTTACATAACAAGCAAAAAGTTAATTTAGAAAACATGAAAGTCATCATAATGTTTAAAAATGATAGAATGTAACATTTCTCTAACGTTCAGACAACCAAGAAACGTTCTTAAAACTGGACACTTGTCATGTTGGCAGAGCGTGTTTGAGAATGTTGGAAAAGCAACGTTAGAACTTTTCTCTGTTAGCAGCCCACTGTTATGACTACTGTACAACTTCATGTGCATGTGATTCATAACATTTGCCTCAATATTCACTTCAGTGGCAAACGGGATCTGTTTAAAAACACAAAACTAGTTCCATAGCAACTTTTCCATTAACCTGATTGTTTAAGAATTCAAATATAAAAATCACACACACACACATGCATGTTTTTAGTTTGTTGTCCTTTCTTCGTTTCTACTTTCTGGAGGTTTGCATGATGCACACTAGATGAATTCCTAACCCAAGAGTTGTAATTAGGCGTTCGAGTATGTTCAAAATATCCAGATGTTATAAACATGTCTTGTCAAATCATGCAACCAATTACGGTGATTCAAACCACGGCTGCTTGGAGATTCTTCTTCAAGCGTTTTGGTTTTGAAAAACATGTCGTATTTACGTTTCCGAAGTATTTTAAGAGAGCAGCGCTTACTTCCAAATCTCATTTTATGTCATTGAAACCACCAGATAGAGTCTTTGCTTTTGAACGTACTGAAATGTTGCCGAAATACGGATCCTTTTTTCCATACGTCCGGATTATAATTTGTGCCTCAGACAGGCAGACTACACAGACGTTTGGCTATTTAGTAAAAGTTTTGTTCAAATATACATCCAGGGTGGGATTGTCATGTGACCCTTGAGTCACATGATATTATGAAAGCATTCTGAACTCGTTACCATGGCGATGGAGGCTGTAAGGTAGTGCTGTATAAATATTTAGCCCTTTTATTTAAGGTTCATTCTGATCACTTCTGAGAAATCTTCGTGTGTATATAACTTGTAACATTTAGCAAGCCAGATAAAGCTGGATTAGGAGTCAGCAATAGTGAATATGCATTTAAAACACTCAGAAGAAAGATTTTAGGTTTTGGGGAACAACATGTGGTTTATAAAATAATAATTAAATTCTTCAAAAACCCTGTTTATATATGTATGTTAAATATATTCTGTTGTCAACAAGTATATCTTTAAGAACAATATCATTGGCTCTCTCTAGTGGATGTCTGATGAGTTCGCAACTGCCCAACATTTTCTGGTATATATTTTCCCTGAAGTTAAACTATAAATTTAAATGATATGATTAAGCAATAGATGAACAAAAAATTTTTAGATTTATTTACCCATGACTTAAAAAGTATGCTATTTTGTTTTGTGACACACAAAATGAGATTTTGAAGGTAGGACCGCAGGTTTCAAACTCAAAATCTGGATTAGACCATAATTCACTAAAATTCCCCTTGGGTGATTCTCACGAAAACTTGGTTTTAAAAATGTCAAGCATGAAAATGTAAAAATTGCTTAAATTTACTTTTTTTCCCACCAGACATTGAAAAACAAAGTCTGGAGTAAATGGGAACATTAATTTAAAAACTTTTACTTATCATTTATCACTTTTTGTAACATAATTAAAAAAATTAGTCCTAATAAATCTCATTACCGCAACAGTCAGAAAACATCAACACTGACATATTTTCAAAATGACATGACAAACCTGAAAGAACATAATTTGGAGATTCTGCACATGCATTTAAAATCAAAGTATTATGCTTCTATGAATTAAATTAACATTTAATAAGCATCTGTTGCGGTAATGATAATCAAAATTTCGGGTAAGCATTCTGACAAGACAATATTTAAAATAAACTGTAAAAAAATGATCTTACCTGGTAGCCATCTTGAAGTAATTGGTCCATGTGCTTGGTCACTCAAAATCAAACTTTATTAAAATTCTGTATGTGTGCTTAAACTCTTCTCAAAAAGTGTTGCGGAGGATGAGAACATCAGGCATGGACACATCATTTTCCTAATTTTTCTTCATTATTATTATACATGAATATTCAGTAAATATTTTTTCTGTCATCTAAAGTAGTCTAGCAAAACATCCATTTATTTTTTTTCTTAATATTTTTGTGTTAATTTGATTAAATTACAACATAACGCATGTTCAAACACAGCCGGACACATTGCGGTAATGAGAATTTCAGCAGAAAATGAGATAAAATTTTCAATTATAAATTCTTATGTTAAAATCACACATTGTGCAAGGTAGAACACAGTATTTTGTTAATTCTGATGCTTTTTAATGTTACTATATTACACATTTTAAAGCTAAAATCATTAGTGCCGTGGTGTTTCAATGGTTTCGTGAGAATCACCCCCTTGCTCTCAAATATCATTCATGTTTATAGATATTCGAACTACAGGGAAAGAAAAGCATACATGTTTAAAACAACAGGATGGCAAAAACTATTGGATAAACTATTTAAACAGATACTGTACATATATCAAGTAAAACATTTTAGATGCAAAACCCTCTAAGCCTTGTAAATAAGCATTTTTATCAGGCTCTTTTTTTTAATCCATTTCTTTGGACAAGACAGTAAACAGTTGCACAATAACTAAAGATGCAACTAGAAACATTTCAGATGATGAAAATCAAAAATAAGAAACACATTTGGGGGTGCTGTGATCCATTTTACTGACACATTTGAGTTGTATGCAAGTCTAAGTACTTACAAGGGACACAAGATTTTTTTGCTGAAAAATCAATGTGACGTTTGGTGGATACTACCAACAAAGTATTTTTTTCTGAATGGCCTGAGATGTGGATTAAGCAGATTTAAAGCAAAGTTGATAAACATATAACACGTGAAGAGAGCATCCGGTTAATATCCTACCTTTTAACATCTTTTGCATTTGAGCTCCTCATATACTGAGAACATTCAACACTATATTTCACTTTCACACACAAGCACTGTCAAAGAAACAGACAAAAAATATATATGTTTTTTTATTTTCATTTTCATAATTTTTAATATAGCTTTGTGATATTTCATATGCACATAGTTTCAGGCAGTGCATAATATTCCCATAGATATTTGTACCACACAAATTTGACACGAACTGATCCACAATGTTCACAAAATGACATCAGCACACGACCGGAGGAAGAGGAAATCTTTATCAAATGATCTGTGATCTGCAAACTCCATCTTCTGCAGCAGTTTGTTCACTCACACAGTCAAACAATATTTCTTTTGTCACTTTCAACCCATGAATGAGACATTTGGCAGTATTTAACAGTATTGGCCAGTATTGTTTGTTATTTGATTTCCATGTTTTCTCTTCACTTCAAAACATTCATTCCCAGGCACTCAAAGAAAATCCACAACTACTGTTAGTAGAGTCGTACATAGTAAAAGCAATGTTAGCATCACTGCAGATTACCCTGTTGGATGAATGTTTCTTTATTTTATTGCTACCATCTGTGAATTAGAAAGATGGGATTTGAAATGTCATTTTCCCCCTGCAGTGTTTGCAGAAAAGCTTACAATATTGCACAACTAAAAAACTCTGCTAATGCTCAAAAATATTTTTGTAAGCAGAATTAGACTCTTTTGAAGAAAATCTTTGTGGTGTTGTCTGAGTAAAACCCAATGCCATGATGCCCAGGGTTGGGTGGTTGCCAGGTCTTACTACACTGTTCATAGTATTGGTATGTGGCTGCTTGGACTTTAATGAATACTTATTGGCCCAAGTGAAAATAATCCACCCTTAAGTCTCTGTTTTGTTTTATATCGGTTTTATCATCTGCCAGGCAAAAAGTCCAACTTTTTTACAACTCTCAAAATTCGTCACAGTTTGAGGTACATTATGGGATAGGTGACGTAAAGAATTTACATATTTTTTAATGTATAGCTTGCAAAAATAATTGTATTTTACTGTATTGTTACTTCAGTACTTTCAACTTTAATCTCTTAAAAGTCTCCCTTATAGGAGCAGTGTTTTACCCCCTTTTAGATGCATTGACTTCTTACAGTATGGCCTGACATACAGTCCACTAGGTAGGCACTAGGCTAGCAGGAGGTCTGTCGATAGTCACAGCAAATGTGTATGCAAGTTTTTGTTTTTTAAGAGCTGTTTTCCAATTCACAGAAGTGGTCGCAATAAACAAACTATCATGAAGTCACAGTCAACTTGAGTCAAGTTTTAAGGAATATTCTGGGTTACATAAATAACTTAAGTCTTATGTACAACAATGTGGTAAGTTTTACCATAGAAAATGAGTTTGACTCATCCCCCAGTTTGTAAAAACTAAAAAGAAGTGCATTTACAGAATTAAAGGCTATGACATTTCACTGGAAAAAGCTTTATTAACTGTTTCTCTGCCATTAACTCTTTCCCCACCATTGACGAGATATCTCGTCAATCAAGAGAAAACGCTTCCCCGCCAATGACGAGTATTTCCGTCTTTCCGCAATACCGCTATTATCCACTAAGTGGCGCCCTTCCGCAACTTTTTAAAACCGGAAGTATTGCCCTATGGTCCGTGTCTGTTTTAAAGATCGCTCTGAATGGGCTCTCTATGAAAAGTCCGTCACAAAAATGGAATTATCTATGCTTTTTGCTCAAAATGTGGTGTTTTTGCAGAAACCTACCCATATTCAAAAGCTGATTACAAAAGAACTACTGAAGGTAGGATGAAACGTTTTTTTTGTTTGAAAGCAGAGGGTCTGTTCTTTCATTTGGTATATTGTATGTTTATATATTCGAAGAAGTACATTTTCTGGAAGGCATTAAACTTTTCAAATCATGAAAAACGCTGGCGCTGGCTGGCAACTTTAAAAAAAAAAACGCTGGTGGTGAAAGAGTTAATGAGTTATCTTGTCATTTAACAGAATACACTTCTCGGCCAATGATGAGTTTTTAGGGCAATCCATATAAAAATGCTGGCAGGGAAAAAGTTAAATATGTTTTGGGATACAGTGGGATGAAATATGGGATTTCTAGTGGGATTATTCCTAAATGATCAGTCAAAAAAAAAGTCATAGAGCTTAACTTATTTTGAACCCAGAACATTTGCTTATGTTTACTTATATAGCAAGTGTGCAAGAAGACATTTTTATTTAAGAGATGCTAGAAAATTCTCTTTGATAAATACTGGCATCCTGTTAAAATTACCATTTACCTGTATTCCATTACATCATTTCCTAATTCCTCTTTAAATTAAATATAAATCTCGAAGAATGTCCACAAAAACGAGCTGATAATGCAGTCTAAATGTTTTTTCTGTGGCCAATAAAAGCTGTTGACCTTTATAAAATATTTGTGGATTTTTTTACACTGTAAAAAAGATTTGTTGGTTCATTCTAAAAAGTAAGTGTTCACGCTGCCTTAAAATGCTGAGTTACTTCAACTTTAAAATATTAGTTAACTTGAAAAAAAATGTTGAGTCAACTAATATTTTTAAATTGTACTCAAAAAGCAACATATCATGAAAAATCTCATGTTAAAGTGCTATAATTGGGTCCCCAGTGCTTCTATCAACCTAGAAAATGTGAAAAGATCAACCCAAAAACTTAGTTTTGATAAACCATTCCCTGCAAGCATGTGAAAAATTAGGTCACTGAAATTTGGCTCCCGTTGTGATGTCAGAAGGGGATAATACAGCCCCTTTATCTGCACTATCCATTTAGTGCAGAGATCAGCTCATTTGCATTTAAAAGGACACACCCAAAAATAGCACATTTTTGCTCACACCTATAAAGTGGCAATTTTAACATGCTGCAATAAATTATCTATATGATATTTTGAGCTAAAACCATATGTACTCTGGGGACACCAAAGATTTATTTGACATCTTAAAGTTTTGTGAAATGTCCACTTTAAGGCAGCACAAACACTTACTTCTTTAAGTTGAACCAACAATCTTTTTTACAGTGTAGTGTAATTTCCTTGTAGTAATCTGTGTATCGCTTTATTTTTGGTTTTCTCAATTATTTCTGCCTTTAGGTCATCTCAGGATGTTCACGCTTACAAGATTGAATATTGTGATGTAGAAAAAACACAATATTTTGTATTTGTGCTGCCTCAGAGAATGCCGGGAGATTTAATTTCCGAAACGAACTAAAGGCAGCATAAACTTTGACATTTTTTACTTTGATATAAGCCACTGTTTGCATGTGTGTGTTCAATTATCATAAACAATTTGAGTTTTATCTCGTTACTTTTATTTCGTCAAAATATAAACAGTTTTCTTCAACTATACGCTCTGCTCGATGCTTTATATGTCAGACAGCAGATATCTCTACGCTTTTGTTCAACATGTGTGTAATTATCTCCCAATGGCCAGACCTCTGGTTCTTAATCCATTTTGCATTTGACTTTGTTGTCATGGTAACCATCGTAAGGTTTTCCAGAAGCCACATTCTATTCTTGCATAGACAGCCGGTCTGTCCCACTTAAGCCTAATCATACAGTACAACATAATTACTGTATGCTCTTCTCACATTACATGTGAATGGATCAATCTGATGGTTAAATATTCATAACATCATTTGAATAAATCTGCAACCCAGACCTGAACATTTGCAATTCTTTACAAAACGTAACAGTATGTATACCGTGCGTGTGCCGCAGTTGCTGCAATGCACTGTTGTAGCTTATAGCTTGTTTTTCCCACAGCACCATATCAAATTGTGACCATCAGCATCATTATAGCTCTCCGCACTCCCTGAATCCGCTCTAATGTCCGACTGCATGGTTGCTAGGAGACGAAATGGTGCGCCTGGCTGGCATGAAATCTCCCAATGCGATGCTTGATTTCCATTTGATAGTATTTGCTTGTCATATTATTGTCCTTCATGTGAAGCAACATCTGTTAAATTCATACAAATTGTTTCAAGTAAAATCATGATGTGAAGCTAGCGTGTGTTGTTTACAGTACATTATCTTTGTTCCACCTCATATGGCTCAAGGAGTTAGATACAGGATTCAATATTTTATGAGATCTTAACTCTTAAGTGATGGATTTGTTTCATGAGGGAAGACATTAAAATGTGTTGATCTGAATATTAGTACTAGTACAGTATGATCGAGTTATTCAGAACATTTAACAGTGCGTGATGTGAACACAAGTTCTGTACACACTTTCTTATAATGTCAACGTGAACTGAGCACATATTTCCAGTCTTATTGTGAACAATAATATGTGACGTAACAACGTGCCATGCCTCCCAACTGACTTGCATTTTTGGTTGATATCACCAAATCCCCTTTATTTTTCTTATACTCCTCCCCTCCAAACACCTGGCTTCATTCATTCTTCATTCTTTACAATCCAATCTAGCTTCATTCAATTTACGTAGTTAAATGCGAATGCCGTTTCATGTTGACTTTAAACACTCCTCATCACAATCCAAAGCAACCTTGCCTGAATGCCATCTTATCTCGCCCAAATGCCTAGACACACTTGATTTCGTCCTCTATTGGACACCCAGTCCTTGTGTTTAAACAGCACAAGAAGGAAAGATATATTGTCCAAAGGTAGCACAGAGAGATACAAAGGCATCACGATGTTATAAATCGCCATGATTGGTCTAAAAATCAGCTGCTTTTTTCACTTCGCTGGATCTCTCTTAAAGAGTCCCAATCTTTCTTACCCTCTTCATGGCACCCGCTTGGACTTTCTGACCCAAAATCAGCTCTCAGCCAAGTCGACGGTCTCGCCATACGCAGCACCTGTCATCAACAGCCTTCTGATTGGTTTGCCCCAAAAACGTCAATCATTTGTGGTTACTTGTTAAGGGGCTTGTTGACCTTGAGAGTCCCGTTGCTGCTGGCCAAGTTAAGCATTTGGACGGGTGTCACGTTGTCAGTCGCGGTCTGATCAGCTGTTACTGTGGCAACCATATCTTTTTTGGAAATGTCAGGTTCCCAGAGGAAAAACTCGTGCAGGAGCGTGTTGACCGTCTCGGGGCATTCCATCATCACCATGTGACTGCCTTCCTCGATCACTTTCAGAAACGCAAACAAGAGGATCTAGAAAAAAGATAAAGCACAATAATGGAATTTTTGTTATTGAAGATTAGGATTTTAAAAGGGTCCAGAGTAACTTTAAATCGTTAAAAAATACATTTGTTATTGATGAAATTCTGTATGGTTAACTTTAAGACCCTCTGATCTAACCAAAAGAGGTCTTCACAAGAGTTAAAGCAGTACAATGAGACACCAGTCTTTCATTCAGCGCACATCTGCGTGTGGACATGCGTAATGCTTTTCTGCTCATGAACAGCCCATTACAGTACAGAGACACTCTTGTGTGCAAAAGAAGAGTCGTAAGAGAGATTTGGAGATCCGGGGAGTTTCTCTTCTCACTTTGTTCAGACAGACAGATTTATATGAAAGGCTGCATCCTAGTCCAGGTATTATTCGTACTAGTATCAGGGTTCACACGGAATTTCTGGAATATCATAGAATTTTCAATAGTCTATTCCAGACATTGAAAGTCAGGGAATTTTATTTTTGACCAAGTCATGAAATATAAGGGATTAGTTCAAAATGTAATCCGCTTGTTTGTTAAGTTGTGACGTTTCTGGGTCCAAGCTTCCAATGATTTCAAGTGAGACTACAATCTAAACAGCCGTTTATTGGCATAGTTTATTCATTTCACACATTTGACCTTTTTTATAAACTCATGGTGTACACTACATTATCAGGCTCACGGTATCTCAGACGTAGGTCATGAAAAATTCTGCTTTTTAGTCAGACTTTGACATTTGGCTTAGAGTGGGAATCAGTGATTCAATGTATAAACAACCCGCACCCGACCAATGTTTTCAACTACTTTTTTACTTTAAAAGTAGTTATTGTTTGAAATACACTAGTCTACATTTGAAACCAATACCAATACCCAATACCCGTTCTTGTCTTAGGACAACTTTGATAAACTTTTTTGATCCACTTCAAATGTTGACTAGTATAGTTAACTGACATCTTTATTTCAAACGACCCGACCGCCCACAAACCGAATATCATAAAAATATTTTTGGTTTTGGATGACTCATTTTGAATTAACACGCGCATCACTGGTGGGAACCATGTATTCATAATAGTTGAGTCATCAATTAATTACATTGTTAATTTTTTTATTTTATTTGGAAAATATTTTATTCGCAAACAAAAATTCTCTAAATCGCAGCTTAACTTTGTGAAGACTTTGGGTGGGTTGCACCAACAAGGATTAAATTAAGCAGAGTTTAGAGCTAATCTAGGGTTTGTTGATCCCAGTTTAATTTTAATTCGAGTTGTGTTGCACCACTTAAATTTAAACACAGATTAACAAATCTTAGATTAAACCTTTAAACTGTATTAAATCCTTCATCTGCAATTTATTTTGTCCGCCATGTTGAATTTTCCGGTGTAATTAAACAGCAACAATGTTGACGTTGTCATTCAAAAAGGAAATAAACAGTTTATGCAAGCAAAGGTAATGTAATTGTTGTATTATAAATCACCTACATACACCGGTAGGCTAATCTAAAGGTCTGATTCAAATAAAAACATTTGACAATCTTTTAAAACAATTAACAGACCAGGAAATATTGTGACAGGAAATATCGCAAAGCTCAGATATTGTGGTATAATGAACAAGATGTGTCGACGCATTTGTCATGAAGCGCCACCGTGTGTCCGTACATTCACTGTCCTTCGTCTGACTGGAGCGCGCGTGACAGAGGAGAAGCACATACGAGCATCGGTAGCTGTCACCGGTGCTGTTAATAATCTTTTTGAGCCGCCAAACTCACTTTGTTGAGATGTTATAATAAACGCATCTTTGAATAGCGCCACCACGCTCACGGTATGTGTTTCTAATCATTTAGCCAGACATTTAATTGTAAAAAAACATATTTAAACCTCCTCATATGCAAGTTTAAAGTTAATCCCTCACTGAGATTTAAAACGGAGTTTAAAGTAATGGAGCAACAGGATTAAAGATAATCTAGATTTACTGTAAGATTTAAACCTGGATCAAAATGACAGTTTAAATTTAAACCTGTTTATTTTAAAACAGGTTTAAAGTTTGGTGCAACGGAATTATTAAATAAGCTTTGATTTAAACCAGATTTAGGCCTAATCCTTGTTGGTGCAACCCACCCTTTGTGTGTGAACCTAAAACCAGTTCAGCCAAAAATGAATATTTTGTTTTTTATTTACTTATTCTTATCCAAATATACTAGTCAACATTTGAAGTGGATCAAACCCTCTTATAAAAGTTCAATTCCAAATACCCATTCTTGTCTTTGGACAACTTTGGATGAACTTTTCTGATTCACTTCAAATGTTGACTAGTGTATTGTAAAAAAGCAGCTAAAACAGAAGTTAAAACAACTTGGTTATGCAAGTTAATTCAACCTACTTTTTTAAGTTTTGACTTGTGATTTATTGACATAACTTATACAAACAAGTTGAATAACTTAGGGGTGGTTACCCAGACAGGGATAAGCTTAAGCCAGGATAAGCCCATAGTTTAATTAGGAAATTTAACTAGTTTTAACAAACATGCCTTAAATATTACTTGTCTGCATTTTGAGGCAAAACAAAGGGAACTGATGTATTTTAAGATATTTTAGTGAAAGTTGTTTTCAGTTTGGACAGCTCATTTATTTTAGTCTATAGGACTAGTCTAATCCCTGTTCGGCAAACTGCCCCTTAATGTGTTAAAGGAATAGTCTACTCATTTTCAATATTAAAATATGTTATTACCTTAACTAAGAACTGTTGAATCATCCCTCTATCATCTGTGTGCGTGCACGTAAGCGCTGGAGCGCGCTGCGACGCTTCGATAGCATTTAGCTTAGCCCCATTCATTCAATGGTACCATTTAGAGATAAAGTTAGAAGTGACCAAACACATCAACGTTTTTCCTATTTAAGACGAGTAGTTATACGAGCAAGTTTGGTGGTACAAAATAAAACGTAGCGCTTTTCTAAGCGGATTTAAAAGAGGAACTATATTTTATGGCGTAATAGCACTTTTGGGAGTACTTCGACTCGGCGCAGTAACACCCTCCCTCTCCCATTATGAGAGTAAGAAGGGGAGCGGACTTTTCAGGCGAGTCGAAGTACTCCCAAAAGTGCTATTACGCCATAAAATATAGTTCCTCTTTTAAATCCGCTTAGAAAAGCGCTACGTTTTATTTTGTACCACCAAACTTGCTCGTATAACTACTCGTCTTAAATAGGAAAAACGTTGATGTGTTTGGTCACTTCTAACTTTATCTCTAAATGGTAGCATTGAATGAATGGGGCTAAGCTAAATGCTATCGAAGCGTCGCAGCGCGCTCCAGCGCTTACGTGCACGCACACAGATGATAGAGGGATGTATCAACAATTCTTAGTTAAGGTAATAACATATTTTAATATTGAAAATGAGTAGTCTATTCCTTTAACAGGGCTCACACAAAAATCATCCAGAGTGCAGTAAAATACATTTGGGGTTTAGATTTGATGGGTTCTAGCTTACCTCTGCCATTCTCTGGTCCTCCTCGATTGGCACAAATTTGTCGTACATGCCATGGACCAGCAGTATGGGTACGGTCAGCTCTGCGTGATAAACTTCATCCCCTTCCGGCCAGTACTGACCGCTCATCATCGCTCGCAGCACAAATGGAGAAACGTTAAATGCATTTCCCTCTTTCAGCAGTTGTTTCTCTTTCGCACCCTGCCTGGCAAAACCAGCTCTATGTGAAAGATCAGGAGAAGAAACACAGGAAATATAAGATGATTAAGAGCGAGAGTTTGAGACATTTAACAAACTTTTAAATACATATATATATATATTAGATGGCACATTTAAATACAGTAGTTCTGACAACTGTTTTTTTATATTAACTTTTTTACTTGTTATGTAAATGATAGATAAACATTTTGCATTTTATTATTTTAAAACTGTTCTAAAACATTATTTCTGAATGTTCTGTAAAAATATTGCTGTAGAAAACACAATTCACTTATTATGCATAGATGTTGATGTTTTGTTTCATTTAAAGCCACCATTATGGTGATCAGTGTTTGTTTTATTTGGACTCTTGACCCTTGATGTTTTTTTGCTAGTTTTTCCCTGGTTGCATTAACTTTGTGTGTATAAAACCTCAAAGCACAAAGTTAAACATGTTCAAGGAACATTCTTAGTAGGGATGTGCACGGATATTTGAACATGTGAATATTCGATCGGCAATAATAATTCGAATTTAAAAAATGCTATTCGAATGGTTTTTTGTTTTTAATGTGCCACCAAAGGGTTACGACTTATTTAATGCTTTTTCACTTCATCTATACTGTCTTTTACAGACATAAATGTAAAATATACATGAACATTAATTTGTATGTATTTCTGATTGTTTGGCAATGCAGATTGCAGACGAATTTAAGTTTTTCCTTTTATCTCCGTGTTTGTGCGCCGCATTTGGCCACTGGCTCAGTGAGGGCTCACGTGTTATTAAACGTGCTTCTCCGCCGCCCGCATCAACACATCATGAGAGATTTGTAAGCTTTCTGTTATAAAGTCTACTTTATTTTGTTAATAACGAGACAGACATGGAGAACGAAATGAAACGGAGAACATTTATTATATGCGGTGCTCTTTCGAAAATGAACCGGATAACTACACATGGCAGTTTAAAAGCAAAGCACCGTCTTTGTGAAATGTTGTTAAATTAAGCTAACGTTATTAACTTTGCACAGTCAACAATAATGTATCGAGCCAGCTTACGTTATTTGTAAAATAATGTTAATACAGATATTCAGTCTTGTTTAATCCGTCTGTTGTTTTTATCCGATAACCATCACGAGGAAGAGTTTTCTCCGCAACACCGGCATTATTGTATCTAGTCAGAAAAACGGCTTTCACCGAAGCAGGTAGGATAAATATGGTTTTCTTTATTCACAAATACATGTCAAACTAAACTGAGAAGATATTTATATGGCGACTGAGCAGTCGGTTATGCAGATGTGTTTTTTCGTTTTCTCCGGGCTCTTGTTTGGTGTTTTGAGTCTGTTTAAATGATGATAGCCTACTTTGTCAAGTCCTCAAACTTTAAACTTCACAAGTCCTCAAACTTCACTTAGATTTGGGGTTAGTGTATAATATTGGGTATAATATAATGTATGTAAGATCAAACAGTAATGAATTCATACTAACAACTGACTTGAAACTAAGGGTTTGACTCAGACTTCGCTCCGCATGGGGGTTTAACGCCTTTTTTTCTGTAGGATATTTTTAATAAGAATTAAAAATATATATATATTTTTTACAATGTTTTCAACTTAATAATACATACATATATATACATACAGAATTAGCTTGTTGTGGATATTTCCTAATTATAAGCCTTCTGTGAAATGATGACAATATGAAAAATACAAAACACGCATGTCTTAATTAACATAATTTAAATAAACGAATATTTGAATATTCGTTCTTTATGAGCTTAAATATTCGAATAGTAAATTACTAGAAAATGCCTAATTCTTAGAAAATGTCTCTGTTAGCTGGGATGAAATTTATCCTTTAATAGATGATGTCTTACTTGAGAAAGCTCCAGGCCAGACATGGAGAGAGACAGTGCAGGACACATGAGGGCAGCTGAAAGATGGAGCACAGGCTGGGTTCAAGTGCCGTGGGTCCTCCTCCATTAATCATAACCACCTTATGCACCTGCTCCGGGTACTCGTGAGCCAGGAATGTACAGAACGACACCCTTCAGACAAACAGAAGAATTCTTAACATCAAAACAATGTATCATAATAAATAAAAAAAGTCTTCTGTAAAATATCCATAAAAAGTTTGATCTGTAGGCTTTGGATTATTCTTAAAGCTAGTTTGGCAGAACAATATTAATTTTGCTAATATGAAACAGATGAAAGTAATAAGTAAGGTGTTTTTTGGCTCAGTTCTCATATTTTCATTTGTTATATCTTTGACTGTGAAATACATTTAATTGAATTGCTTACCCATAGGAGTGACCAATGAGGATGTTCCGTTTTCTTGCATATCTCTTAAATATGGCACGCAGGTCCTCTGCCAGGGCGTAGAAGGTGTACGCCGCTGCAATCTGTGGGGCCGTACTGGCGCCATGACCTGCCAGATCAGGAGCGATGACCTCGTAACCCAGCCGTGAGAAGAAATCCAACTGACTGCCCCAGATATCCAACGAACCGCCAACACCGTGAATGAAGAACAACGCCACATCCGAGTGCGTCCCCTTACAGCTGCTGATGCAACGTTCTGTATCGATCAGCACGGTGCGCTTGGGTTTCCGTCGACGACGTCTGGGTGGAGGGGCGGGTTTCTGTTGGTCAGAGGGGGGAAGAGGTGGAACTGGTTTGGGATCTGGGGAAGAGGGCGCGGTGGTGTAGTCGGACAGCTCCACCTCAACAGTGGTACATTGTTCCACGTCTCCATTCTGGCACTGCAGGATCTCGGAGTGGAGAACATCGCCCAGGTTCTCGATCACTAGTTGCCCATTGCGGTACACAGTGATTTTGCGTTTGCAGTGGACGCTGATGTCAGTGTCCGGTTGCTCTTCTGTGGGTCTTTCTGGAAGGATGTGACGCACACGCAGCACTCGACCCGGCTTGACCTCCACAAACTCGAATGCGTCGGCCGGCTTGCCGTCGGACGACTCGACCGGCAATACAACGCCGGTCTTTCCCATCAGACAACAGAAGATGCTCTCTGTAATGCTGGTCAACATCTTTCTGGTTTACCTGAAAACATAGTTACAGTCTGCTCAGTTGGTTACATCTTACAACTAAAACACAATGGTTGCGTTTGAAAAAACTAAGGCAGCTGACTTGTTGCTTCGCTGCCTGAAGCAATAGTCCCTTTCACACATACAGTCTTTACTGGTAATTTACTGGTAAATTGCAGTTAACAGATCATGTGTGAACAGAACCTTTCCGGTAAATCAGTGCTCCCAATTTACCAGTAAGACAGGTTGTAAGATTACCAGTAATTTACCGGTAAGCGCTATGTGTGAACGAAAAATATAGGATTACCGGAACGGAAGACGTCAGACCGTGCTGACAGCTTCGGGCCAATCATAATGTTTTAATACAGATGACGGACGTTTCCACACACATGCTGCTTTAAAGTCGAGCACACCTGAAGTTTACGTCCACATTTCTTCACCAAAGTTGTTTAAAACAGCTTACCACCTACTTGCCGAGTTGCTGACGTAGCACGCCCTCTGTGAAGCCTATAGTGCAAACAGTACTGTTGTTTAAAACGCATTTTCGGTTTGACGTCGCCTCATACAATGTTGTTTAGTCATCATGAACAACTTCGCGACTGTTTACCACAGACGTGAAAACAACAAAATACGGAACGTGGATATGAACGACCTGGATTGTTTACAAATACAACACTGAGCTCGCCGCACGCCACAGGTACTTCCGCTTTCTCAACGAATTTACCGGTATTTCGATACTGATGTGTGAATGATGTCTTACTGGTAAAAAGACAGAACGTCACTGCGTGTGTGAACAGCACATTTCTGTATTTACTGGTAAATTCATTCTGGTAAATTCATGGTAATTTACCAGAACTACTGTGTGAAAGAGGCTAATGACTTCGGCAGTATGAAGGGAAACGCATTCGGACAGCCTTTATAGGCAGCGTAACGAAATTATGTTTGAAATATAAACACAGCGCCTTTGCGATAACTAGTCCCATACCTACAATACTAATTTCTCGCTAGAAATACAATCAGAAGGTGTAAAAAGTGAAAATAAAACTTCATTTACACTAAATTTGTGCTTTCTTGGTCGCCATTTTATTTTTTTTTAACTTGACCAGGAATCACACGTGCACGCCCACCCATTGAATTGTGGGACAAGACAATGAAGGTATGTCAGGAGACAGGAAGTAAACCAACAATGGATTCGGACATGCCTTCATGTCTTCGAATGCTGCCTCCGAAGGTAGCATTTTAGAGATTTTGGACACAGCCCAGGTGTGAATGGGAATGTTTCTCTCTCGTCTACTTGTGATCCGTTCATCGACCAAAATGCATTTAAATACCAGGTGTAAACAGGGCCTATGTGGCATCCTGCAACAGTTGTACTCTTAACTAAGCCTTTCAGAAACAAACTCTTTACAAATCACAGGTTAATCCTTTACCAGATGCTCTCTAATAAAAGATAATCGCTTGGTGCTGGATAAAGAAACGAATCCATAATGATCTAACTAAAATCATTACCATATGCATTGAGTTTAAATCTAGCTAACATCACTGCAGATCCAGCTGGGTAATGATGTGTTATTTCATTATGAGGGGTATTGCCAAACCCCCTGCAGCCTTTGTGTGAAGTTCAGCTTTGCTGTTTTGCACAATAGAAGTGCTGCATTGCTGTTACTATGAGTGGCGTATGACAGCTGCTGTCAGCGCATTAGCAAAGATACCATAAAAAACACATCGAAAGATCCAGATAGCCTGTACTATTTACATGCACAAAGACCCTTTTGCTTTTGAAGACATTTAAATAAAAATAAACCCTCCGATTCCAAATTGTCAAATCGACCTAATCCATACATCAATGAGAAACGTATTTATTCAACTTTCAGATTATGCACGAATCTCCATAAAAAAGACCCTTATGACTGGTTTTGTGGTTTAGGGTCACATATAAACAAGTGTTTAAGAGAAATCCTTTAATGCAACACTCATAGAGTACTCAAGTGATATTATAACTGTAACAGAATGTGCTACATGTTACTTTGAGTCCTGACACTGATATCCTAGCAAGCAGAGAGGATGCAATGATTCACATTGTGACCTAGACGGAGATCTAAAAATACCCCGGGCTCCTCCAGCGGGCTTTCCTTTTTGTACTAATGGAGAATATCCATTATATCACATGAGTATAGTATTACCTGCATTACAGATGAACAGAAATATAAATCATTCTGTTAAAATATAACCTTGATATCTTTTAAAATTGACTGAGTAAAGTCATGTCAAAGATTGAAAAATGTATGTGAAATCAAACTTTGACGTTTCTAATCTCATCATTAGATTATACGATTTTAGCGTGGATTTCACAGACAGGGTCACATATATCCTTATTCAGTCACTGATTGTGTTACTAAAATCATAGATATAATTTAAAATGTGCGTTGTGGTTTATTTTGTAATTCAGCTCTTTCTTGTTTGAGTTTAACATCATGAACAAACACTTTTGATGAGACACCAGTAAACAAAAACACAATATTTACTCCAACTCTCTCTTTCTCATCATATCTGTCTCTATACTGTCTTTGTCCGTTTTTCCTTTCAACTTTCATCCTGCTCTGTTTTTCCCAGATTCATCTCTCAGGTGCTATACATTATTCAGACTGAACGAAAGAAGGTTTTTAGCAGTTATGTATTATTAATAATCAAATGTAGAGCTGCTGGCAAACATCTCGTCTCGTCTGAAATGCGCAGTCTCATTGTCTTGCATTTATAGATTTCAGTCGTTCGATTGTTTTCTTTTTAGATTGTGAAATGCTAATACTATAAATTATGATCATAAATATTAATAATCTGCAATATGCTGTAGTGCAATAAAAACATTTCATTCTTAAAAACAAAGGTGATACAGGACATTTTGAGCTACACGACTATTTGACTTAAGTGTTTTGTTTTGTGTTTTGTATGCTTTTATTTTGAAACGATCACATCTGTATTGTACTTCTATATGTTTATGGTCATTGTAGATGTTACATGTTGGGATATAAGACTTTTATTTGCACATAGATCCTGCCTTGGCTTCATATGTGATTTTTTTTTGGGCCTGCCGTACCAATAACTTTCTGCATGTGTAGACTTCCCGGCATCCTCAAGAAATTGCTGTTTTTGCTAAAAAAGCTACTCTTGCCCTGTTGGCAGCCACTGCAGCTGTAAAATGTGTCGACTTCAGCACCTACGTAAAAAAAAATCAATGCCAGTGCATAAGAATTCGAGTCTTATGCAATGTGGTTTATACTAGTATCTTTTTCACAAATAAGGCAGCCAAAAGAAATCTTTAGGCTGGCAACCCACCGATATTTTTCTAATCTGATATTTACAGAGAAAGGTGGCCGATTCGGGTCATTCAGATATATGCTCTAAAAATGCTGGGTTGTTTTCAACCCAGCATTTTATCAAAAAGAGACAAATTAACCCAAAAAGCTGGGTTGTTCTGTTGGGTCAGATACATAATTTTTGGGGGTTAATTTAATCATATGACTTGATTTGTCCCTTATTGGACAAATAGCATTTTTAGAGTGTACTGTACAGTATCATAATACAATATAATGAGAGCAAATGAGATGTGGGCAGCAAAATGTCTGAAATTAAATGGTTGCTTGTTTTCCTGAATGTTGCTTGTTGACTGATGATAATAGATGATTTTATTTTGGAGTAGAACATAGACCATCAGGAAAAGAAAGTTCAGCTAGGGCACTAATAAGTGGGACAGTTAGATGGGGAAGGAGACATCGATCGTGCCAACTAGCTAAATGAATCTCCTGTATCAGGTGAGGTTTACCGCATATTCACAGGGAAACTCATAGAAAGTTCCAGACTAGATAGATGCACATAGAGAGAAACAGAAGGACAAAATGACGAAAATCTTTACATTTAAATGTGTTTTTGATGTAGATGACCTAATAGTTCGATTTATTTAAAAAATATTGTTAAAAAAAACACTCCTCAGCAAGGGAGTAGATTTGTTTTAAAGTATACAGTACTGTGCATGTTTTCATTAAAAATTGCATACATTTTGGGGGTTTGCAGTTGCTGGTTTGTTTACCTCCCCCCAGAAACTACACCTTTTGTAAGCATGCCAGTAATCATAACTTTTTATACTAATAATTAATTACAAAAATAAGGTGATCCATTTAAACCAAAGTTACCGACTTTATACATTTCTGATATATTGAGGTCAGTAAAACCTTTAAAATACATTAAAAAAAAAGATTTACAACATTATAAAAATCCCATCATTCAATTAAAGTTCAGTTCAGTCATTTATATATAAAACTGTGTCTTGTTTTTTCTCTAATAGTGTGAGTTGGGGTTTTATACACCAATATGGTGTTATTATTATCATCTTACTATTGCATGATAGCTGTTTTGAAATGAAAACTGCTTTATAAATTAATCCTACATGCAATACACAGCAAACACTTCCATGCATGCATTGCCCCACATTTGCCGAGTGGGAGTGTGTTTTGGTGTGTCATCTCTTGGTCTGCATTGCAGAAATGGAGTGTGTAGGCAGACTGCTGTATACAGTACACTGCTATAGTAACCCACATTTGGAACAGTACGTACAGTCTCATTGAAGCCATTATGCACATGAATTGCTATGAAAGCATGCTTGTATTTAAATTGTGCAAGTTAATACATAATGCTTGTCCAATTTATTGTGATGCTACACAATAAACCCCTATAAAATGATTTGTTATTTTTGGATTAAATGATGAAGCTACTTTGTTAATGTGAACTATTGTTTGGTTGCAATCCACTGATGGGGTTGCCATGGTTTGTTCTTCATGCGCATACATTGTAACATTTCAACACATCAAATGTCATTGACGAATCGGTTGCTGCGCAACGCGTGAATCAGAGATGCAGGGCTGCAAAACATCGTCGCATCAAGCAAGATGCACAAATAGTTATAAAGCATGCATATTTATTATTATTGTGAACATTAATTTGACATATTACCAAAAACCATATTACCTTACCTGATCCGATGATTTTTGGAACGAAAAGGATCCGCACTAAAGTCCACGATGCAGCAATGATGCATTAAAATTAAGTCAATTATGATAGCCTATCTCTAATCTGTTGCGTTTAGCAGTTTAATCTGATTCTGCAAAGCAGATGAGATGTGTCACAACGCTTTTTCATTCTACGTGTATACCATTAAAATTTCATTAAAGCAAATGCACGCCGATTAAACGACCGATCCGGGTTTTTGGCATGGTGCACCGAAAGGAAGGGCTGCGTCTCCCCTCCGCATCCTCACGGGTGGGCAGTTATCCACACCAGTGCCCTTGTTTTCTCCTGTAGTCTGTAAGCATATCTCGGTTCGTTTTCTGTTTGATCGACAGGTCGTATAACAAACAGCGAGGCTTCCGTCACTGGTTGCTGACCAATACAATGTCTCCTGGCGCTGTTGCTAAGCCCAGATGAGATAGAAAGCAAGAACAGCAGATTGTTTTTCATACATGGCACACAAACATATATGTGCCTTTAATAGCGTTCTGGATTGTAAGTTTGTGTTTTGTAGATAAATCACAGAAATAGGCAATGTCTAATCATCTTTACAATATTGAATAAGTGATTTCTAAAACCAAGTATTTTATTTCATGTAAAAATTAAACTATACTAGAAATGCTGCACTACAAAATAATGTTGTAAGGGTTATTCAATCCAGTGTTTGGTCAAAAAGGGACTTTTGTTGGGTCATAATTTAACATACATTATGCTGGGTTGTTTTAACCCATTATTGGGTCAAATCAAAACAATTTCAGGGTTATTTTGACCCAAAAGCTAGGTTAATCCCTTCAACACCAGGTTTAAAATAACCCAGAATTTTTGGAGTGTGAGTTTTATAGGCCTGTATTAAATATATAAAGTATAAAAAATATTGGGTTGTTTTTAACCCAGGGCTGGGTAATTATAGGACAGAACACATTTCTGGGGTTAAAATGACCCAAATAATGGGTTGTTTTAACCCAACTGCTGGGTTGTTTTAACATGGTTGATTAACAATAACCCATGCAGTTGGGTTAAAACAACCCATTATTTGGGTCATTTTAACCCAGAAATGTGTTCTGTCTTATAGTTACCCAGCCCTGGGTTAAAAACAACCCAATATTTTTTAGAGTGTATAACATTAGATTATAATCTATAAGCAGGGGCGCCGTTAGGGGGGGTTCAGAGTATGCCAGGCATATGGGCCCAAAAGTCCGCTAGGGGGCCCCACCGTCATCACTTTCCCATTTTTTTTTATTGTACACATTTAATTATTACCACTGTAGTAAAATGTAAAGTAAATTAATATAAAACTACTGTGAATGACTTGAATTGAGACACTTTTAAAAAAAACAGCGTGCAATCATGACCTAGTAGATGCAATTACATATTTGGCGGTCCTGGTGGTTTTTAATTTGATTGTGCGGATATGGATATGGGTGAGTAGACAACATTTTTGTTTGGGATCAGTTTGGTGGGTTTGCTCACAAATAGTCGACAGCCCTAAAGTTTGGCATTTCAAGGTAAGATCTCACCTGCCACTAAAAGCGTTTATGCTGATCCGTAAACAGTATGTTTCATGAAAAATGAAAAATATTTGTGTTAATACAAAAGGACAGCAAGAGCTTTATTTAAGGAAATATTAGCATAGCGACTGCTGACAACTATTGCATTTCTAAGACGGACAATAACTTAATAGGCGGAGTTAAACATATTATTTTCTAAATAAACATGAAATAGGAGAATTGTCTAAGCCATAATTGAGTTAAATTTTAAATGACTAAGAGCTGGTTTTAATGTGACAGCGCATCATTTTCAAAGTGAAAGTGATTCATTTTTATTCAGGTTTGCAACAGAGGTTTTGCCCAAAATAGTAAACTTAGTGCAGCTATTAAACGCTATGTCAGTTTTTAACATGCATCCTAATTGAGAATGTCTGTTTTATATTTATGTTTGAGTATTGTTGTGCTTAAATATTTTTGTAATGCTGTTAATGTTTTGTTTTAATTTAATTTGATTATTAAGACTCTAATTTTAAACGCCATATATTGGGCGTTGTAATGGATTGAAGGCTAATATGACGTTACAAATGGAGGCGGTCATTAGACATAATGTTCGACTTTAAATTAAGTTTTGTTTGCTTCAAATGTTTGCTTCAAATGAATTTAGTTTAATATAGTTTGTCTCTTAATTTTAATCAATGTTTTGTTGATAAGTGTTGTGAATATTAAAGAAAAAGAACATTAAAAAGAACACCGTGCATTTCATTACGTAACAAATATTAACTACTGCAATATAGCCTACTACCAAATGCCAAAACATGCAGTATTATCTTTGTAATGATAGTTGTTGGATGTGCAAAATCATATTAGGGGGTATATCACTTTAATCGCTTTTCAAAAAAAGCCTTCAGTGCACAGAAATAAATTTGCATGCTCATCAGCAGCACATTTGATTGCGGCCTGTTTTTGACTTTAAAAATCAACGTCATATTTAAAACTTTAGCCGATTGTGCTTTTTGCAATTTCTGTGGCGAAGCGCACACTCTTAAAGATCAACGTAATATTAATTTTAATTTTGCTGGCCACGCTTTTTGTCATGAGCGGAGGACGGAACACATACCACACGCACAGAGAACAGCGACATAAAGAGAATATAAGTTATTTGGTGTTTTTCTGATGAATACAGTCAGTTCGTAAGAACATTTTTAAATGAACTAAAAGATCATCAATATGAACTCTGAAGAATGAACTATAGGCTAAACATAATTGTACACATTTCGCTTCTAAAACCGCACAGAAAACTCAACTGCCGCGAATTTCAAAGAACCTTTCATAGATTTCCATAGATTCAGAAATGCATCTCCATGCATTATTCTTCTTTTAGTGATTTATTTAAAATCACGTGAATGTTTTCTGCCTTACCAGATTAAAATGGTAGGGTATTCGTTTTTCGAATAAATCTTTTTATTTTACTTCATGCATTTATTTTTAGTGCAAATGCGACCTGTAAAATTAAATAAACGCACTCAATTGAGTAATTTTATATAGCTACACATTATGGTATGACAATCAAACAATCCTCTAAAGGAAGGGGCCCAAAATTCTGTCTTGCATACCCCCCTTGAAACTGTTCATTGCGCCCCTGTCTATAAGGACAATCGCATTATAATATTATGCAATACAACTATATATTTTAATATATGATATGATGTATATACTTTGTATTTAATTATTTGCTTCTCTGTTTTTTTCTTCATACTTCTTAAAGGTGCAGTGTGTAATTTTTAGAAGGATCTCTTGACAGCAATGCAAAATAATATAAAAAACTGTATGATCAGGGGTAGCCTATATAAAGACCTTTCATAATGAACTGTTACGTTTTCATTACCTTAGAATGAGACGTTTTTATCTACATACATCGAGGGTCCCCTTACATGGAAGTCACATTGTGACGCCATGTTTGTACAGAAGCTCTTAACGGAAATTTTTTTACTAAGTTGTCTCCAACGATGACCGTTGTAGTACAGCTGGTATATAATAAACTTTAAGTTTATTAAAAGAGACACTGTAAAACAATTAAACCTCAGGTGGTGGTTTTAACCCAAATTTAACCTTCAGGTTGAACTGGTTACAGACATGAAACTCTGTGCTCCTAATCTCTTCATCACAAAGGCTTTTGCACTGTCACATCACTGGGTATCTGCTGAAATATATATGATATTATGTATATATGTTGTTCTGAGATTGCAATTTTATATTCATGTTTGGTTTCATTTTAAAGGTCATGGTGCGATGAGTAAAAAGGTCTCATTTCTATTAGGGGTGTAAATCGGCACCTTCATGACGATTCAATCCGATTCCGATTTCTTAGGTCAACGATTCGATTCTTTTCGATTCTTCAGAATTCCCCGTGATCCGATTCGATCCGATCTGATTCGATCCGATTCGATCCGATTCAATTCTAGATATTTTTAGGGCTGTCAAAAGATTAAAATTTTTTATCTGTTCTAAATTTACCCTAATTTAACATTTTTCAAGTTTTTAATGCTCTAATCAACATGGATTTGGACAAATATTTATGCTATATGCAAATGTATGTTTACAACAGTCTGTTTACATTTTCAACAGAACCATCAGCCATAGTTTTATATTTAATTTTCCTTTAGAAGACCTTGTTCTTTCTCCATTTCTGTTTGCTGCTGCATCATTTGTGACCTGTGCTTGCAAATTGAGTTGGGATGAGCAAATTTTCTTACATTAGTTAACATTTAACAAACATTTAACATTAAAAAACTTCAAAACAATGCATGATTTGTTGGAATCTGACAAAACATGACAGAACTACACCTGTTCACGCAAGCAAAGCAAAAACAATATCACTATGTGTTAAATTTATGTTTTTTTATATTGTTTAAATCTGACATTAAGACAGAGTCTGTCTGACAGACCACTTTAATGTACTATTCGCACGGGATTAGTATTACCTGGGGACCCTGTGTGATTTAGAAATTACCTCCCTACGTCTGAGTTTCGTGTGGCCGGTTCGCACGGGATAAGCAAAGCCTGTGATTTCACTCAAATTTACTGACTGATCTCCCCGATATAATGTTGAGGCTTTGCATAACACTATCACGCAACACCGTGACACGCTGTAAAAGGTACCTTTACCAAATCATATTTCGTTAAATCGAGTGAACGTGTGGGGAAAAAAGTGAAACTGAGATGACAGAATTAGCGTCCTCTGCCTCTAGATGCAGTTTTATAGATTAAAATTACTTTTATCTATCTGATCAACACAAATACAAGGCGCCAAAATATGATTGCTTACCAGCATTAAAACCGCTTTTAATAAAAACCGAATTTCTCCGCTCCGTGGACGAGGAGGCAGCAGCCAATGTAACGTCTGGCTTTATATTAACTGACTGAACACTTGACTCTCGCCTGGGCATTTAGATATGCAAGTTTTTCATCAACAATATATCTGCGTGAAATATTAACATCATGATCATCTGCCGACTCGACTGTTTCAGCACGTCCTCTACGGAGAGTCCGCTAACGGCTTTTCGTTGGCTCCGCGTGAGCTAAATGTTTTTGTTCTGTACTTTTTTACTCGCATATATTTCTACATATTTTCGACCGGAACCCACGGAATATAATATAAGTTATTATGAATAGTGGTTAAGCTTGTTCTGAAATGATGAAAAAAGCCAAATGACTAAAAATGATCTTACAACTTAATTTCAAACTTTATAGATACAAATTGAAAATGTCCTATATTAATATGTATTGCCTTCAAGCCTAAACAATGTTCTTTAATATAATATATATATTCTCATAGGGGAAAAATAGCACCCTGCGTTTTACCTCATTGACAGTTCTGCATATTTTTAATCATCAAGATGGACGAGAGAGACTGATTAGAAGTTTAAAATTAGAAATATACTAATGAAGTCCTCAAGTTTCTCAATGAAAGCCAAAAAAATCGGAGGGATGTGTCTCTGTATGTGGGCTTCACAGCTGCAGTGCGAGAGGCGCAGAAACTGAGAAAATAAATAAATAAAAAGGCGCACAGGTAACAAATGCTGGCCAAATTACAGAGATGCCTATTCGCACGGGACTAATATTATCAGAGGACCTCGGTGTTCGGCAAAATATGGTAGGTCATTTGCGGAGGAATTTTTACTTTACAAATTACAGACATGGCCGATTCGCACGGGATTAAGATCACAGACAACCTCTGTAATTATTACAAATCACTAGAGGTCACCAGGTAATACTAATCCCGTGTGAATAGGACTTAAGATGTAGACTAATGCAAGGGTTTAATATAGCCTAATGTTACACAACAGATACTTTTCCCTAAACAGTTAACCAAACATTCACTTCAGATATAACAGATTATATGTCATACCTGCGTGAATTCTTGTCAAAACAGATATTTTTAAAACTGTAATTTTAAATGTCTATATCAGGGTCACGCACTCACGCGTTTGTGTGCATGCGCGTCAGACGACAGCGTCTGGAAGATTGCTTTTGAGTCACTCTTAATAACTCTTTTAACATCAATCAGGTCCAAAACTTTATCTCTTTTAATAATTATTTTAACATCAAGCAATGTATTTTCTGTCATTTCTGCATGCTTTAAAAACGAAACCGAAAGTGAATGAAGACGCATCTTTGCTTTAGATTATGGATTTGGGACAGTATACACTTCTCATGAAACGTACAGATAAGGATTGTTTTAGATGTTTAATGACCATTTAGAGCATTGGATTCGCTAGACGAGAGCTTAATGTTCTTATTTTTATGGAAACTTCCTACTCATCGAGACAGCGCGGGTCACTTGCTGCGTCTCAATTCATCCAGCTGTGGGCTAGACCAAGGCTCAAACAGAAATAGGGCTTGGGCGCCGCGTTGCATTCTGGGACGTGGCGGCCATGTTGGTGGCCTCGCGAATGTAATCATACAGCAAGTTGAACGAGGAGAAGCGGCAGAGTTGGGAGAATTAAAAGAAAGAAAAAAGATGTTAAAATCCGGAAAAGTATGTGTAATTTACTGGGATACGTTAAACAGGGAAGCAGGGACCGGTATGTGGACAAAATCGGAACTATTAACGGTTGGGATCCATATGAAAAAAGAGTCATTTAAGATAACAGCGTGGTTGTTGTAAGAGCACGATTTCACGCCAATCTGTAAGCAAAGTCACGTATGACCTAGCTTCACAACTAGCTTAGTTAATGCAGCAGTTTTTGCTGTCAGCAGAGGGATAGCAACAGAAAGATGAATGTTGAAATGTTCCCGTATTTTAGGCGAGTAAACCGGGACATTTCCCTTATGTTCAATGTTGACTTAAGCTATATAAATTAATATTCAGATGTTATACTTCACTGTCGTATATATAAATGTCATTTATATGTCATGTATACACATTACTGAGGGGTTGAGGTTAATGTTTGGTTTCCGATATTGAATAAAACATAATGAAGTTTTGTTCTTATCTGTCATTTTTAATGTAAATTACTTTTAATGTGTTACTTTATTATTAATACAGCAACGGTTTACCATGGTTGAAAAAATAACGACAAATTAATCAAATTAAGACACACGATTGAGAGAAAGTATGTCTCTAAACAGAGCGCAGCATGGAGCGCAGCAGTAAAGGAGGCAACCAACATGGCCGCCACGACAAGTAATGACGTCACGACGCCCAAGCCCTATTGCGTGTTGCGCTGACGGTTCCATCGCTTTTAAAAGACTTTGCAATGTGTGTGAACAACAGACTGTGAAACGTAAATAACGCGTGTGAAGCGGTGTGACATAGAAGTTAACAATGAGGTTAGTGAGCGCCACGCGCAGCTTAATAGTTGGTTGTACGCATATGTCTGAGCGAATGCTGAAAATAGACAGGCGGCAAAATAAACACATTAATAATCGATCCTCTTGCGGACGCATCGATGCATCGAATCGGCGCCTGTATAATCGATGCATCGATAAGAATCGATTTACACCCCTAATTTCTATAAGTCTAAGATAAGATGGATCATGGTTTTAGAACTTAGGATAAAATATGCATTTCTTGTAGAGGTGGGTTGCCAGATACTTCTGGCTAGTTTGACCAGGTGCTCTTTAGTATCACTTAATTGGCACAGGTCAAACTGGATTTTGACCAGGTGTACTTTAGTATCACTTGGTACAGGTCAAACTGGGTTTTTATGTCTTTGTCTCAAGCTGTGTATAAAAGGTGGCCTGGCAAAATGTTCTGGGAGCTATTCTGTACCCAGAATCTCCCACACCCTGTGTGTATTCAAACATAATGGAAGAAACTTTTAACAAGAATCTTCCTAAACCATTTTGGGTGTATTATATTCATGATAGAAGTACTCTGTAGCCAGAGTGTCTATTGCCAGGTATGACTTTGTAACTGTTGCAACTGTTGATCATTTTAATTGGAATTGAATCATATTCTGTATGATATTCTTTAAGCTGGAACCTGCCTGGTATAATAAATTGTTAATATGGATTCATTTTAAATTCTTCAAAATTGTATTGATTTATTTTAATTCTTTCAGAAATTATTATTTCCAGTAGATTAGAAGGAGTCTGGTATTACCGCAAAATAAGTGTGTCAGGATATGATCACACTGGTGTTTTGATGGTCGAATGGAGCATGGGGCACATTCATTAAAACTCTCAGATTTATGTCTATCACCTGCCTTAGCAAGTTGCATGAGCGCTAAACTAAAGTAACTATTTTTATGATCGGAGCAAGCATGGGGCGGCCAGACGTAAAAATATTAGTTTTCCCGGCAACCTCTGACTAAGATCAGACTGACAATTTTGTGTCCGTGAGATATACGCAATACCGGGTCCCTATGAACGAATAATTAAGACTATGGGAATTTATAAATAATCAAATATCTAAATTATGATCAACAGATAATTGGAATAATACACCAAATTCTTACTTTATAAAATTGGAGTCAGATTATAATTTAAATACAGAGGTCAAAAAAATTTGAAATAATCCTGATATGGAGTTATTCTTCTAGAAGCGCTACGGACGGCAAGAACACGTGATCCCTTCACCACGCCATTGGATACCTTTGTTGGGCCGATGGGTGACGTCTTACACCCCTTTTTCCGGTGGGGGCTTTTCTATGCATTTCAAAAGCAAGGGGTGAGCAGTGGACTGAGCCGTTGGTTGCAATTCACAACATCACCACTAGATGCCGCTGAACTTTACACACTGCACCTTGAAAACATTGTTAAAAAGCGCTATACAAATAAATACACTTGTTGGAATGCTTTATTCTGATTGGCCAGTCATGACATTTGTAGGTTTGTTATTCCCAGATAACAACTGTTCAAAACTACTAACACCCTGTAATCTGGATGCTGCAAATCATTTTGACAGGTGCATTTTTATTACACAAAAAATCATATAAATTTGTCTTTTAATTACATATGTGACATTATATTTGCAAATGATTAAACCAAACAGTGTGTTTGGGACATTTGAATGTCTTGTCTTACCTAAAATGAGAAAATAAAATATTTAAAATAAATATTTAATGTTCACTACTTTACTTATGAGGCAAATAGTCATGTAATAAGCGGGATAATGTACAGGCAGCCATTGGTTATTGCAAAATAAGCCCCTTCTGTGTGATTTCTTACCTAAAAACAACGGTTGGGTTCGTCCATATTTCCCCCAATCATATGTTAAAACAACACAGCATTCTTAAAGTGTATAAGAAATTATATTTTGTATTAAGAAAACGACGAGGACTACTTATTTTTATTGTTTTAATTTATGATAAATATTTAAGAGTTAAAAACACACTAAAAAAATTGGCAAAATGAATAAAATAATAGTGCATGATGAAAGCACTTCAATACATCTGAGGTAAGAGCCTAATATGACAAATCTCCCATCTTAATATTTCAATAATGATTTAAAACCATAAAAACTGCACATTTCATCACAATTACAAATAACAGGTTCACAGTCACTGCCATCTGTTCGTGCTTGGCAAAGTATTTGATTCCACTTCCCCTATTATGAAGAATATGGAGTCAATTGTTTCAGATTTCCCCCTTTTGTTTTACGTCACTATTGGGTCTCCATACGCACATCTTGCCTCGATGCCGAGGTTGAACCAGTTGCCTTTCCCACCCTTATATGCACTGGTGACAATTCTGGCCCAGCCCGACTCACCCTATAAGAGATCAAACAAGACACCCTGTTTTATTATGAGAACTAGTTAAATTGCAGAATCTGATTTTTTACATAAGATTGCAAAGATGTAAAACAATTTTGTGAATCTTTTCTATTGATTTCGAATTGCTTTAAATCCATTCTGAGAAAAGCATAGCAATTATCAGGGCCATTAACCAGTGGTCTCGTGGGCCCTTTGACAATGTCACAAAAATCCATAATTTATACACTTTGTAAATCTCATATAAATCACATATTGAGCATTAAAGTATTTTACAGTATTTTTTAAAATTGTCTGACTTTGCAAAAACACAAGTTAGAAATGCTTAGCTTAGTATCCAAAAAATTGTTGAAGACTCAAATTTTTGATTTTTCAACCCTTATTTTATAAAACAGATCTGAGACCCAAACCCTGTTACGTTACTCACCCAAAACTCGCCCCAGGAGTTGCGGACAATCCAATACTCCGTTCCATCCTCTGCTACGCCCCAGCCTGCCACTGAGATGATGTGGTTTGAAATAGGCAGTATGTGAAATTCTGCAAAAATCCCTCCATTATATGCCTCCAGGCCTTTAGTGGCTTTTATTGCACAGCTGCAACACAGAAATAAAATACAAAAGATATAATAACTATTATACAATGTGCCAGGGCTTTGAGATTTGTGCACAAGTCTATATATGTGCAAAACGTGATATGGGGCTTACACACTGACATTATGCATGAGAAATGTTACAGTATAGGGGGTGACATGGGGTGAAATATATGGCCTTCTACTTTGAAGTTTTATTCTGTTAGAGTTGACCTTCTTTTTCATTAAAGGAGCTATATATATACACTCACCTAAAGGATTATTAGGAACAGTGGCGGTTCTACGCGAAGGCCAAGGGTGGCCCGTGCCTCTGTAGACATGTCACTGGCCACCCCGTGCTGACAAAATAAAAAAGTATAAATTTATTTAGATTTTACAAAAGCGGAACTAATGCGACGCAACGTTCTACACTGGCAAATTAGAGCGACGCACCCAACCACTGCACTGTTGCTGGCTGCGGGTGCTGCTCGGCGAGTGTCTCAATTTGTTCCCAATCTCTCGATGTTGTGAATGTGTATGCAGGTTCGGGCACTGGTAAGGACTCTAGCTCACTTCACATTGGGCACTACTTATTCTCCTGTGACATGGCTGCGCGTTGTGATCATTAACAGCTGTTACTCATCAACAACCGGAAAAACCAACATAAAGTTTACACATTGTAAAAAGCGCTGTAATTATGTTCTTACATATACGTGCATAAAATTGGAGGAATATTATTAAATGTTACATATAAAAATCTTTACAATTTAAAATAAATATTATTTTAAATATTGAGTATTGTGGTCCCTAACTGTCTAGCAATGTGTGTTTATATTTAAACTAAAACAAACGTTTGTCTTTATAAAAGTTTGCATTTCATAAAGTTTATTGAGTAGGCTCACGTGATTTTCGGTTGGAGGGCTTTAGAAAAGGTCACGTGATTTCCAGTAAGGGAACATAGGGACCATTGATGCTCACTGGTTTTTGCGTTGCATGGAATTTTTAGGTAACTAACGTTTGGCATAATGGCAGACTACCTAACCACCTGACTACTGAACAAGGAAGCTGATGAGACCCCAGCTCCTCTTTTGCACCTGCACTGTTGTATTAAATAAATATGTATATGATTGTAAAGTAAAATAAAGTTTAAGTTTACGCCAAATTCTGACTCTACCATCTGAATGTCTCAACAGAAATCAAGACTCATCAGACCAGGGAACATTTTTCTAGTCTTCTGTCCAATTCTCGTGAAAAATGTAGCCTCTTTTTCCTATTTGTAGTGGAGATGAGTGGTACCCGGTGGGGTCTTCTGCTGTTATAGCCCATCCGCCTCAAGGTTGTGCGTGTTGTGGCTTCACAAATGCTTTGCTGCATACCTCGGTTGTAACGAATGGTTATTCTATTCTATCAGGTTATTCTTCTATCATAATGAATCAGTTGGCCCAATCAACAATGCATTTTCGCCAACAGCACTGCCGCATACTGTATGTTTTTTCCTTTCACACCATTCTTTGTAAACCCTAGAAATGGTTGCATGTGAAAACCCCGGTAATTGAGCAGATTGTGAATATTCAGACCGGCCCGTCTGGCACCAACAACCATGCCACGCTCAAAATTGCTTAAATCACCTTTCTTTCCCCATCTGACATTCAGTTTGGAGTTCAGGAGATTGTCTTGACCAGGACCACACCCCTAAATGCATTGAAGCAACTGCCATTTGATTGGTTGATTAGATAATTGCATTAATGAGAAATTGAACAGGTGTTCCTAATAATCCAGACAACCATAGGAAGTTTATTTGCTAAGTTTTACATTTGAAATGTTTTTTGTTGTTTGCAAATTACAAACCTGCACGTGACGATTTTTTATAACATAATCTGCGGCTCATTTCGGAGTTTGCAACCTCTAGAGGTCTATGTGCCATAGCAGCCTCATTTAAAGGGGACATATCATGAAAGTCTGACTTTCTCCATGTTTAAGTGCTATAATTGGGTCCCCAGTGCTTCTATCAACCTATGCTGCGTCCGAAACTCTAAAATGCTGCCTTCTGAGGCAGCATCCAAGGCAGGAAGGCATCAAGGCATGTCCGAATTCAATGTTTGTTTATTTCCTATCTCCTGAGGTACCTCCATTGTCCTGTCCCACAATTCTATGCGTGGGCATACAATGTGATTGGTCGAGCCTGGTCGAGTTTGAAAAAATAAAATGGCGGCCAAAGAAGCATCTGGAGCACAAATTTAGTGTAAATAAAGGTATATATAATTACTTTTTACACCTTTTAATTGCATTTCTAGCAAGAAATTAGTATTGTAGTTTTCAAATATGTAATTAGTTATCACAAAGGCGCTCTCTGTGTCCGAAAACGTTTCTCTGAGCTGCCTTCATGCCTCCGAAGTCATTGCCTCATGAGGAAGCGAGGCAGTCACTGCCTTAGTTTTCAGATGCAGTCCTAGAAAATGTTAAAAAGAATCAACCCAGTAATTTAGTTTTGGTAAACCATTCTCTGCAAGCATGTGAAAAAATTGGTCATTGAAATTTGGCTCTCCTTGTGATGTCAGAAGGGGATAATTTATATATATATATATATATATATATATATATATATATATATATATATATATATATATATATATATATATATATATATATATATATATATATATATATTTATATAATTTTAACATATTATAATAACTTATCTGTGTGGTATTTTGAGCTAATAATTCACATACATACCCTGGGCACACCAAAATAATTAGCAACCAAGCTGTTAAAATGAATTATTGGGTAAATTGGGGGAATTTTTGTGGGTTTGAGACCTGAGTTAATATTTTTTAATGATTCACATAGTTAAAAAGCCTACAACACATTGATCTTTATAAAGTAACAAAATAGCTTTCTAGTCAAATATTATGTTACATGTCTAATAGCTACAATGACCCTATTGTTACTTTATATTAAAGGTTAGGGTTTAAAACTTGCCTTATTGGTCCATTTTTGTAGATCTCAGCTTTCATTTTGTCCCGTCCAGAGACCGTCCCGTAGTCTCCAACCTTCCACAATGTGTAGTTTTTTATAATGGAGCAGGAACCAAAGAACGAACACGTGCCACATTGGTTAAATAAATTGCACTCTGCAAACACAGATCAAGACTTAAATACGGTATGTAACCCTGTTTGTGAGATCCAGACTCGCATATTGCAATTTATTGTTTGTACTTGATGTTATTTACACTTGATATTTTGTCAGTCATGCCAAACGTCTCATCCCATAATGCTAGAATGTTGAAAGAGGCTGCTAAGGTGCATTTATCATCCACCAAATCTATAATCTTAATTCTGGCTGCTTAAAGAAGCACACCTCATTATTCATTGGACTGTTGGACAAACAGTGGAGAACCATATGCCAAAGTTTAATATTTAAGTCTTGTGCCATTTTAAAGTTATTGTCTTACTTTGATTGCGGGCTTGGTAATTATTGCAGGTCTCATTGGGAATGCCCTGCTGGTGTGCATATGCATATACACCCAGATCATTACCGCCATAGCATGACCCCGCATCTCCACAGTCGATCACATTCTGCACAGACAGGTAAGCAGATGGCCAAGCCCCCTTTCTCTTGATGTTAATGCGATCTTTAAAGGAGGGAGAAAAACATAAGAGTAACTGACTTTACTGACAGAGTTAACATACTCCTAGTTACTAATTTAGTAGACTTTCATCCAAAGCTAACACTAAGAGGATGGTTTATAGATCACCCTTTATTTTTTATGTAAAATGAACAGTTCTGAATAAATAAAACTCTCACCTGCGAGCGCGCTGGTAGCACCCATAGCCCAGCACGAGCCGCAGTACTGAGGAATGTGCTGGTTGCGTGTGATGCTCACATAGTTTTTGCCATCAATGTTGCGCCAATCCCAGGATGCCGGGAGATCAGAAGCATTTATATGTTCATGAGGTCTGGGATATGTCCTAAAAACACACATGTTAAATATTATTACACAATTTGTGCTATATTAGTCAAGTTAAATACAAAATCAAACATAACCCATAACATAATCTTTGGTATCACATCATTGATGAAAAAAATACTTTCAACGAGTAAGCAAGCAATGAATGAATAACTCAAATTAGTGATGTTACATTTGAACCGAGGCTTCTGAGCTTATGTCAAGCAAAAATGGGCATGCCAGGTGAAGCTTTGATTCGAGTTATAGCAGCCAGGGAAAAACTAGTAAGCCATAAGTAAAGGGACAAGAGCCCAACTAAAACAAACACTGATCACCATAATGTTGACTTTAAATAAAACAAAACATCAACATCTAAGCCTAATAAATTAATTGTGTTCTCAAAAATGGGCATGCCAGGTTAAGCTTTGATTTTGACGCTTTGCATATCAAAACTTTCGCAACCCAGATGTTTTTTATATCCCTCATAATGCTTTATAGATAGTATTGTTTGTAAATATACCTGTGCATGTGAACATTATTCAGTAAAATACAGTATCGAATTGTATGAATTTTAACTCATACTGAAATGTATTGCCACACTTGAATGAGTAAATACATTTATTATATTGACCATTCACATACATGTTGTCTAAGCTTTATTTGTTCACATAACCTTAAAATTAATCTGAATTTCATCAGCTTGTTGCTTCATTGATGGAGCTTCTTCCAGAAGTAACTGCTTTATGTTTTATTAACCAAAAGATGGCGCTGTTTTTGACACCCTCGAAGCTTTGAATCATTGTTTGAATCAACAGTCAAGGGACGTATTAGTCGAGGCTTCATTTTCCCCATCACTAACTTAAATCACTAGATGTTGAGCACTACTATCAGATACTAACCACAACAACTATAATACTAAATCACAAGCTTCTTTATGCCATAACAAACGTGATTTTAACACACAAAGTTATAGCAGCCAAGAAAAAAACTAGTAAGCTATAAGTCAAGGGTCCAACTAAAACAAACACTGATCGCCATAATTGTGACTTTAAATGAAACAAACCATCAACATCTTAGCTGCCTTATAAATTATTTGTGTTCTCTGAAGCAATATTTTGACTGAACATTCAGAAATAATGTTTTATAACAGTTTTAAAAGAAAAAACAAGGTTTCACTATCATTTACATAACAAGCTAAAAAGTAAATATAGAAAACTGTCGTTTTAAACATTGTGTGAACATTTAGGGTGTTTTCACACCTAGTTCGTTTGAGCCCTCCAAACGCTCTCAGATCAGTTCAGGGTATGTGAACAAACCAAGTGATCTCAGACCCCCTTAAAAGGACCCAGAAGTGAACCGAACTCAGACCACGTCAGGAGGTAGTCTGAGTACGGTTCGCTTTTGGGTTCTTTTGTGGTTCGATTTCTTTTTGATAGGTGAAATCAATGAGGTCCTGGTCCGCTTTGCGTGTTGTTTGGACATTGTATCAAAATCAACTGCTGCACAGAAAGCTGGGATCTGAGTTCTTATGAAGTTGTGATGTGAACAAGAAAAGGTCTGAGATCACTTCAGTTCTGAAGAGGACCAAAAAAAGAACTGGGTCCTCTTTTGAGTCCACTATATTGTGAACACCAAAAGGACTGAGGTCACATTCAGCTAGTTCCTTTTCTGGTTCACTTTAAGTGAACTGGGTTTGGTTCTTTTAAAATGAACTATATGTGAAAACACCCTTAAACATAATGTTTGAAAATGATAGAATGTAACATTTCTATTCATCCGCATCCAGGATATTTTTTTCAGGCCTGCCACATTTGAACCATTACAGTTTTGGCTACCTAAGACACATTCATAATATATAAGTTTGTGCTTATATTTCTTGACTGTATCTATCTTACAAACTTCATGAAAAAACTTACTTTAAAGTACTTCCTTGTACTGGTAAAATACCATGGTGTATTAATGTCCATACCTTATAAATGATGGTCTGCTGTCCTCGATAGGTTTAAAACATGCGTGTGATATCTCCTGATCATCATTAATTTCCCCTGCAGATATATTTACAGCTAAACTAAACAATATTGACAACCAAAACAAACCGCTTGCCATGTTCGGTGTTTACTTGCGGCGTATAAACAATGCGGAAATCTTAGTTCCGCTCGACTTCATCCAGCGCTGCGCAGACCGATCGACTTATGACGTCGAAGTACCGCGAGAGCACAGCTTTCACGTTACTTCGATCGAACCTCTTAAAAATATGCATTTATCGCCCTCTACAGCACTGGAAAGAAATAAACCGGATTGTACAGAATAAAAACACTTAGGGTGGGTTGCACCAACAAGGATTAGGCCTAAATCTGGTTTAAATCAAAGCTTATTTAATAATTCCGTTGCACCAAACTTTAAACCTGTTTAAAAATAAACAGGTTTAAATTTAAACTGTCATTTTGATCCAGGTTTAAATCTTACAGTAAATCTAGATTATCTTTAATCCTGTTGCTCCATTACTTTAAACTCCGTTTTAAATCTCAGTGAGGGATTAACTTTAAACTTGCATATGAGGAGGTTTAAATATGTTTTTTTTACAATTAAATGTCTGGCTAAATTATTAGAAACACATACCGTGAGCGTGGTGGCGCTATTTAAAGATGCGTTTATTATAACATCTCAACAAAGTGAGTTTGGCGGCTCAAAAAGATTATTATAAAACGGCCAGTTCTGGTTCTTCATTCTGATTGGTTGAAACGCGTTCTCAGCTGTGATAAAACTCACCGGTAAACCCACGGCTCAAACCGTATTACATAGCTTGTATCACTGCGCCACTGTTGTTGTGTACTGTAGAAAATAACTGTCAAAATGTCGGATTTTGTTGTCAATTTTGATTTATTGGGTGGGCTAATTATATTATATTGTATTAATTATAATCCTCAACAATTGAACAATTAATGGCGATATCCAGATAAGTGTCAATAAATATTGTTGAGTTTTCTTGTTGATTATGCTTCCGTGAGGAGTAGTTGTACCGTATATTATCCACTGGGTGGCGATCTTTCACAAACACTGATGCTTTCACTCAACACTTTAAAACTCAAGTGTATTTTTTGATCAGCGATCTGAATCGGATCTCTAACAAAAGTCATTCACAGAAATGGAATTATCCCAACATTTTGCTCAAAATTTGAGAGGATAAAAGAACAATTGAAGGTAGGGTGAAACGTTTTTATTTTGTTGTTTGAAAGCAGAGGGTCTGTTCTTTCATTTGATATATTGTATGTTTATATATCTAAAGAAGAACATTTTTCTGGAAGGCATTAATGTTTAACTAAAGCTGGGTGGCAACTCTTTTAAAAAACGCTGGCAGGGAAAGTGTTAAGCATGCTTCCAAGCATATTTGATCCACACGTCAACAGTTGCACGGTATAAATGTTAATGTATAAATTAGATGAATGTTAATTTATGAAAATAAACACCACAGTCTTAATGAATCATATTTTCATTGTGTCTTTACTCCGTCTGTTTTGCTTGGGAACCGCTCTGTTGCAGACACACTTGAGTCTGAGGAACTACTTTGTTTGGCGGAAGACTAATATCTGTACTAATATAATTACAACTTATTTGCTGTGTTTTATTATATGAAATCCTGCTATACATAATTTGAAGCAACCGTTTTATAAACGCAATAAGCCCCGCGAAGCAGTGGGTTACCAGTGCATTTTATAACGGCTAAGGGGGTTTTAGGCACTCCGCTTCGCGTCGTGCCTAACAACGCCCCTTAGCCGTTATAAAATGCACTGGTAACCCACTGCTTCTTGGGGCTTATTGCTTTATTAACAGCACCGGTGACAGCTACCGATGCTCGTATGTGCTTCTCCTCTGTCACGCGCGCTCCAGTCAGACGAAGGACTGTGAATGTACGGACACACGGTGGCGCTTCATGACAAATGCGTCGACACATCTTGTTCATTATAGCACAATATCTGAGCTTTGCGATATTTCCTGTCACAATATTTCCTGGTCTGTTAATTGTTTTTAAAAGATTGTCAAATGTTTTTATTTGAATCAGACCTTTAGATTAGCCTACCGGTGTATGTAGGTGATTTATAATACAACAATTACATTACCTTTGCTTGCATAAACTGTTTATTTCCTTTTTGAATGACAACGTCAACATTGTTGCTGTTTAATTACACCGGAAAATTCAACATGGCGGACAAAATAAATCGCAGATGAAGGATTTAATACAGTTTAAAGATTTAATCTAAGATTTGTTAATCTGTGTTTAAATTTAAGTGGTGCAACACAACTCGAATTAAAATTAAACTGGGATCAACAAACCCTAGATTAGCTCTAAACTCTGCTTAATTTAATCCTTGTTGGTGCAACCCACCCTTAGGCAATGAAAATATTAATTTATATTAAGGTAGAAAAATCTAAATTGTAGGCTCTCGGGTTGTCAAGCAATGTAGTAACTTGATTGATTGAAAAAAATACGTACACATCACAATTTTAAAGTTTTAAAATCATGATGATTTAAGATAATATTGGCGTCTACACCACCACATAACTATAACGATTGTGGAAAAAGAGGAATACATGTTTTTATTACATTTTATACTTTGAAAAACAATGGACTACATGAACGATATCATTTCTTTGGATCACTTTCAAAACGATTTGTCCAGCTTATGACATTCATATAATTATTAGTGTATTATAATTATAGTGTCTTTTAATCTCTAATAATTTTGTTTTTGACTATTGAATTCCAGTCTGTTTAGGCAATATGTCACAAGTATGACTAAAAATGTAAAACTGTAAAGATTAAAATGAATTTAAATGTTTCATTAACTTATTATTTAATATATGATAAACAGTATACAATAACAAATTAATCATACATTTGAGAAATTTAATGACAATTAAACTTTTTCTACACAGTAATTCCTCCAAGCAATAACAGTTTTGTTTTGTTTCGTAAAATACATGATTTAATAGATATTTGAAGGTCTGATGAAGTGAACTGTAGTAATTAATTTTTACCACAAGGTGGCATTAAAACGCTTTGTATTTATTTTAAGTATCTACCTTACCGGTAGCTGAGGAATGAAGTTCTGTACAACTGGTAAAATACATAAATAAATAAAACAAAAACAATATTAAAATCGTTAATGAAAGACTGTCCTTTCTAGTACAAATAATGTCATATAATATGGGAAATCTTTTTTTTTTTTAATAAAAAATGACAAAACCTGATTGTAAGGGTTAAAAGACCTAATTATTAAATTATGAGGTCATTTAAAGTCCACTAACATGATTTAACAGGGCACAATTGGTATATTTTATATGCAATTTTATAATATAGTATCTAATATATAGTATATCCTCTATACAATCGATTTCTTCTTCGCTGTAAAGGTTTTTTCTCCCTATGACTTTTCCCAATGGGTTTTTCTCCTAGGAGTTTTTTTAAACCCCTAGGGAATCGGCTGACATTGGCTTAACTTAGCACCCTATACATTACATTTTTACATCACTCGTTAGTACGGTTTAATTTTAGCCCCTGTATTCTGCTTTTTATGTTGTCCACAGATTTTTCTGTGTTTTCTCCTGCTTTTTAATGTATTCTTCTATTGTTCTGTGGTTCTATAAATGTCTAGTGTCTATGGATTAGTCTATGCAATAATTATAAAAAGTTTAATTTAAGAACAGAAGTCAATGCCGTTGATGTTTTTTTCAACTTTGTACATAAGTGCTTTCTGATAGGCCAGGAAGCCTATGCGTGTAATTTCTTGATCAAACTTTTATGTAATGAAATTATTGTAAGCACTCTTAACAGTCGGAAGTTATTTAATGACTTGTGTTTGTCCAGTCAGCAGAGTGCATACACTGAGATTGCCATGTGATTCAATTTGACAGAGTTGTGTTGCTTTTAAAAGCAGTTCATAATATCCTCCCTGTTCAATTAAGTATTCAGTGCATGTACTGTATCTCCTAACTCAGTCAAAGAGATGAGAGTTTTTCCACTGCGTTATGTACTTTTTGAAAGTAAATTATGAGGTAGTTTCGCGACACAACAGGCACTTTGGTAAATTGATTCATAGATTTTGATCATAGATTTTGCAAGGACTGGGGGAGCAGAAATTGAAGGTATACAATACATTAATTCATTATCATAGTGACTGCTCTTGGATTCCATCATCTTAGGCATTAAATACATTAAACAAGGTAAAGTGTTTTATATTTATTGTGCTATAGTAATTAATTATCTTAATTGTAAAATCAAATAATATATTTATTTTACACTCACCTAAAGGATTATTAGGAACACCTGTTCAATTTCTCATTAATTAAATTATCTAATCAACCAATCACATGGCAGTTGCTTTAATGCATTTAGGGGTGTGGTCCTGGTCAAGGCAATCTCCTGAACTCCAAACTGAATGTCAGAATGGAAAAGAAAGGTGATTTAGGCAATTTTGAGCGTGGCATGGTTGTTGGTGCCAGAAGGGAGTATTTCACAATCTGCTCAGTTACTGGGATTTTCACACACAACCATTTCTAGGGTTTACAAAGAATGGTGTGAAAAGGAAAAACATCCAGTATGCGCCAGTCCTGTGGGCGAAAATGCCTTGTTGATGCTAGGAGAATGGGCCGACTGATTTAAGCTGATAGAAGAGCAACTTTGACTAAAATAACCACTCGTTACAACCAAGGTATGCAGCAAAGCATTTGTGAAGCCACAACACCCACAACCTTGAGGCGGATGAGCTACAACAGGAGAAGACCCCACCGGGTACCACTCATCTCCACTACAAAAAGAGGCTACAATTTGCACAAGAATTGGACAGTTGAAGACTGGAAAAATGTTGCCTGGTCTGATGAGTCTCGATTTCTGTTGAGACATTCAGATGGTAGAGTCAGAATTTGTCGTAAACAGAATGAGAACATGGATCCATCATGCCTTGTTATCACTGTGCAGGCTGGTGGTGGTGGTGTAATGGTGTGAGGGATGTTTTCTTGGCACACTTTAGGCCCCTTACTGCCAATTGGGCATCGTTTAAATGCCACAGCCTACCTGAGCATTGTTTCTGACCATGTCCATCCCTTTATGACCACCATGTACTCATCCTCTGATGGCTACTTCCAGCAGGATAATGCACCATGTCACAAAGCTCGAATCATTTCAAATTGGTTTCTTGAACATGACAATGAGTTCACTGTACTAAAATGGCCCCCACAGTCACCAGATCTCAACCCAATAGAGCATCTTTGGGATGTGGTGGAACGGGGAGCTTCGTGCCCTGACTTTGCATCCCACAAATCTCCATCAACTGCAAGATGCTATCCTATCAATATGGGCCAACATTTCTAAAGAATCTTGTTGAATCAATGCCACAGAGAATTAAGGCAGTTCTGAAGGCAAAAGGGGGTCAAACACAGTATTAGTATGGTGTTCCTAATAATCCTTTAGGTGAGTGGACATGCACCATCAATTTGAGTAAACCTTTGAAGTAGACAAAATATACCAAAACATAAGCTCTGTAGTCGGAAAATTATTAAGTGGACAACCAACACAATCAGCCTTTATGAGATGCTTTTATCCACAGCAACTTACTGTATAGTACATTCAATGTATATGTATACCATGTATTTCCTCATCAGTATGTGGTTATACAATAAAGTTCAGTTGGTACACTGCAAAAAAGCAAACAAGCAAAACAATCTGCCAATGGGGTAAGCAAATATTTCTTGAATTTAGTGTTTAAGAAAAATGTTCAAGATTTTTTTGCTTACCCCATTGTCACAGTTTTTTTGCTTGTTTTATGCACAAAATCACTAACATTTGATATTTTTGGTCGTTTTGCTCATCAAGAAAAAGCATCTAAATTTAAGAATTTTTAGATATTTTTACTGAAAACAAGACAAAAATACTAAGATTTTTTTTCTTGAAAATCATTTTTTGCAGTGTAGGTACAACATTTCCTAAACCAAGATGCATTTTATTGATTAGTAAAATGACCTAAGAAAATAGGTCTAGTTTTTAGACAAAAAATATCAAAATTGAAGTAAATTTGTGCTTAAAACAGGCAAAAAAAATCTGCCAATGGGGTGAGAATTTTTTTTTTTTGAAATAAGTAAACTTTTTTCTTAAACACTTAATTAAAGGAAATTCAAGAAAAAATGTCTTACCCCATTGGCAGATTGTTTTTTAAGTACGAATTCACTTACATTCAGACTTATCTCAGGTCATTTTGCTCATTAAGAAAATTCTTCCTGATTTAAAGGAACAGTATGTAAGAAATTGATATCAATGAATCATAAAATGGCCCTGATATGTCACTAGACATTAAGAAATCATTTTAATTTCAAATACTTATATCACTGACAACAGTGTTCTGGCCAGGATATTGTCATTTAAAAAGTGGAGTTGCAGCCCTCAACTGATGTTTATGTTGTCATTTTGTGTATTGGCCACCAGTTGTGTGACTGCAGTACCAGTTTTAGCCACAAGTTTTGTTATTGCAATACCAGTTTTGGCCACAATCCTACATACTGTTCCTTTAAGGATTTTTGTACTAAAAACAAGACAAAAATACAGAGTAAGAAAGTCTTTTTTTGCAGTGCATCACCACAAAGGCCACGACTTTCCACAGGGAATACATATCGATAAAAATGCACAGCTTGAATGTTATATGATAAAAGCATCTGTTATGACATCTTTACGTTCTGGAAAGTGTTCTTTATTTGTCTGGACATTGTAAAAGGGGTTTTCTTTATCATGGAGAGGATTATGGCGATCATCCACCTCTGTTATCCTATATAGATATACAGGATTTTTATGTTGCTGGACTCACATTATGTTATTTTTTTAGTCCGAATGTACCAAATTGTTGATCTGGTGGTCACTCTTAAGGTTCCTGCTATCTCTCTGATGCATTTGTTGTGTTTTTGAAACCTAAATATGGTCTGTATCACGTGCATGGAGATCTCCCTGAACCGCATGACTTGGGTTCACACCCACAGCTTCCAAATGCAAATGCCACATTTAAAATCAACTCCAGACCTTTAACATGCTTCAAATGATTTAACAAATAGACAATATGTGTCCATAAAACAGTTTTAAGTCAACTGTTCCATTACTTTTGGCCTCTTTATAAAGAGGGGAGGGGGTACATTTTAAACGTCTGTAATTCTTAAACCCTTTAGACAATCTCAATGTCAATACTCTCTTAGTAAAGCTGAGAGTGTGCACTTTAAGCCACTATATGACTATAACTGGAATACATTTTGGTAAAAAGCTATAAACATAAAATGTGCTTCTGTTCCAATATTTATAGAGGTTTATTTATTGGAAATTTCTTTTTTGCTAATTAAGATAAAAAGTCATTGTTTTTTGCCCAGTAACACAGATTTAACAGTTAATTTGATTTCCCACAACATATACTGAAATAATACTTTGCTGGGTGTGTATTAAAATAAAAAAATACATTTTCAAAAAAAAAAAAAAATATTTATTTGATTTGCTTTTCCCCAACATATTTTTCAAGATAGATAACGGTGACCATTAGGAGTCAAAGCAACACATTTAGTTCAGAGAGATACCTCCAAACTATAACTTATAACTTAAACAACAACTTATTCTCAGATTGACTTTTGCTACAACATGCTGTATATGAAAACTGTATCTTTTCAGGAAAGGTTTAACCACATGAAAACGGAAAACAGGAAGTTAACTTGTAAAATAATTTGTGTAGAAAGTGTGAAATGTTTTTATAGACGTATAGGCTATATCCGAAATAGACCCCTAGGGGCGTCGCTAGACCCCTTTTACTGGGGCACGTGCCCCAGTGTAAATCTTTTGTGCCCCTGTGTAAATCTCAAGTTTACATTTTAGCAGTTAACGAGTGTATTCCTTTACAAAGATAATCGCGGCAAAACGGATCTATTTGCAATTTAGTTACCCAATTCACGTTTGAAAAAGCGACGCAGCAGTCGCACTGACGCGTGCACGCACCAATTCATGTCCGCGTCCACGCCCCCATTCAAGTCCGTGCGCGTCTGTTTTGCCGTGCGCAGCCGCATACGAAGTACAAGACAAGTGACGCCACGCGATTGAGTTGGTTTATGAAAACGTGACGAGATTAAAGTAGCCTAAGTTTCTAAAAAACAATGAAAATCTTATTTTCACCCGATCACTATTGTGATCCCCCGACCGCATGTGATGGACATCAAAAAATGTTTTGTGCAAAGCAGGGAAAGGAAAGCAAAAATAAGAGATGGTGAGTTTAAGGGAGGTAAGACACATAACATCTTACCCTGTCAGGTCTCAAAGATTAGAGAAAAAATCTCAGGAAAACTTCTGTCAATAGTCTATAAAATTGCATTGTTCACATACAAAAACGGTGTTATACTGTTCTGTATTTTTAGATATGAAATTAATATTTAGTTAACTAAGTAACTAAAATAGATTTTTATAAAATGAAAATATTCTTAAAAATAAAAAACAAGTTATTAATCATTGTTATGTAAAATGCAAATGTGCATGAAAATATTTTCTCTGCTGTCATTATTTCCAAACATTTTATGCCTTTAAACATGTTAATAATCTTAAGACGATACTTAAATGTTTTTAAATACATGTTTGTCTTTCCCAGTACTTGGAATAGTGGGTTAAGCAAAGGAAATTGTATCTTGCACACCGCAGGCTTTAAAGAAAAAGTAAAAAAAAAAATGGGGGGCCTGTGCCCCAGTAGAGCTTTATGTCTAGCAACGCCCCTGCCCTATACCCTTAAATAGTGCACTATTCAAGGGAACATCCATTTTTAGTGGTGTCCGAAATCATAGTGGATATTATTAAGTGCACTCATTTAGCAATGCACCGCAATAATGAGAGTACAACTGATGTACTCGAAGCAAGCCATGCATTTCTCGTCCACAGACGCTCGCACCTAATGAATTCTCGTGTCTTCTGCCCACACTGCTGAGCTTCCGGTGAGCTCAAGCGTCCGAATTCACTTATTTGTTTTCATTCATTCATTCGAGTGAACTATATTAGTGGACTTATGTAGGGAATAGTGAATGAGGAAATAGAGGGGCTGTTTTGGACCAACCCATTTTCAAGGCAAATTGTGGTATAATGACAAACTATTTGATTTATTTTTAGTGTTCATGCACGATTTTCTGGGTTTTTTAGTGTCATGGAGTACGAATGTCTTTTTCATGTCACTCAGCACAAATTTCTATAAATAGTTTATGGTCATGTTATGTATTGTTTTCTCATTTATTTCTATTTATTTATCATTTTCGCTTAGACATCCTAACCCCAACTCCAATCCCAACCCCAAGTGAAATCGTAAAAAAACGGTACACACAAAATACATCCAAACCCCAAATCTAACTCCAACCCCAAGTGAAATTTATTTAAAAATTAAAAAAAGGAAAAAACAATACATAAAATGACATGAAAAAAGTTGTGCAAGGGACATGACTCTTCCCACTGGGTTTTTCTCCTAGGAGTTTTTTTTCCAACCCCTAGGGAGTCGGCTGACATTGGCTTAACTTTGCACCCTCTTCTATACGTTACATTATTACTGCAGTCAGTAGTACGGTTTAATCTTAGCCGCTGTATTCTGCTTTCTTATTTTGTCCACTGATTTTTCTGTGTTTTCTACTGCTTTTATAATGTATTCTTCTATTGTTGTGTGGTTCTCACTTGAAAAACAGTTTTATAAATGTCTAGTGTCTGTGGAGAATCGGAAGAAAAACATGTAGAAACCAATACATAAAATGACATCCAAACCCCAAATCTAACCCCAACCCCAGGCGACAATGATTTAAAAATAGAAAAAAAAGGAAAAAAACTATACATAAAAAATTACCTGGAAAAGAAAGTCGTACTAGGGACACGAAAAACTATTTATAGAAATTTGTGCTAAGTGACAAAAAGAAAAGCAAAAGCGGAAAATTGTGTACACGATCACAAATAAATAAATACAATATTTTGTGACTATACAAAAAAATGCCTTGAGGTAGGGTTGATTGGACACAGCACTGTGCTTTGGATTTGTAGTTCCCAGCATGCTTTGCATGAGACTGCATTGGGAGAGTACATTTTAAAATTAAATTATTTTATGCGTTTCATTAAAAGAAAGACTTGTTAGTGTTAATGTTTATTTATTTTTAAGAGTTTCTTTGTTTGTTTTGTTTTATGATTACCATTGTTCAGAAGAGTATTGCTTGTGTAGGTGAAACAATAATAATCATGATGTTTGTTAATTCATTCAGTGAGCTGAGACTAGTCTCTTCTTACTTGGGTGATTCTCACGAAAACTTGGTTTTAAAAATGTCAAGCATGAAAATGTAAAAATTGCTTAAATTTACTTTTTTTCCCACCAGACATTGAAAAACAAAGTCTGGAGTAAATGGGAAAATGAATTTAAAAACTTTTACTTATCATTTAACACTTTTTGTAACATAATTTAAAAAATTAGTCCTAAAAAAATCTCATTACCGCAACAGTCAGAAAACATCAACACTGACATATTTTCAAAATGACATGACAAACCTGAAAGAACATAATTTGGAGATTCTGCACATGCATTTAAAATCAAAGTATTATGCTTCTATTAATTAAATTAACATTTAATAAGCATCTGTTGCGGTAATGATAATCAAAATGTCGTGTAAGCATTCTGACAAGACAATATTTCAAATTAACTGTAAAAAAATGATCTTACCTGGTAGCCATCTTGAAGTAACTGGTCCATGTGCTTGGTCACTCAAAATCAAACTTTATTAAAATTCTGTATGTGTGCTTAAACTGTTCTCAAAAAGTGTTGCGGAGGATGAGAACACCAGGCATGGACACATCATTTTCCTAATTTTTCTTCATTATTATTATTATACATGAATATTCAGTAAATATTTTTTGTCATCTAAAGTAGTCTAGCAAAACATCCATTTATTTTTTTTTCTTAACATTTTTGTGTTAATTTGATTAAATTACAACATAACGCATGTTCAAACACAGCCGGACACATCGCGGTAATGAGAATTTCAGCAGAAAATGAGATAAAATTTCCAATTATAAATTCTTATGTTGAAATCACACATTGTGCAAGGTAGAACACAGTATTGTGTTAATTCTGATGCTTTTTAATGTTACTATATTACACATTTTAAAGCTAAAATCATTAGTGCCGTGGTGTTTCAATGGTTTCGTGTGAATCACCCACTTGCTTATCATATCGTGGTATATAATAATAAATGTTAAATTAATGTTTTAATGTTAAAAAATGAAGAAAAGCTGTAAACGTTATGTTAACAGCTTGTGATCTGTTCCCGTCATTTTATTGAGTAGCTATAGTGTAATCTTTCTTACAGTGTAGGTTGAACTAATTTAACAATTTGAGTAATGTTATATGATTAAATCAGATTCCATTAAAAGTACTTTAAAATATTATGTGTAATATAATGTTTTTAAGATATCTTTTTTTTTACAGTGTATGTTGTCTATTTTCCCAGTAATAGTAGCTTAAAGAACATTTGACTGCTATCTCTGTTGAGTATGTGACAGACAAACTTTTAAAGTTGAGGCTTAAAAGCTTTAGCCAGCTCTCCAATGCAAATTCTAATTGTATAGATGGCCGAAGAGCGTTTAATAATGCAAAGCTTTAAGGGTAGAATGGTCATTCGCGGTTAAGAGGTTATCATCAATGTTTTAGGGCTATAATGAGGATGAGGATGCTATGAAGCAAGTGATACCTGGAACACCACACCCAGGTAAAGCTTTGCAGACAAACAAGAGCACTTGAGATTAAAGTGTGAGATGTTGCACAACAGATGCAGTGATTGTTTAATCATACGATGATATTACTTTCATGTATAGGAATCCATTACTGATATTCGGATTATTATGAGACGTTACTGTCAGAAGTACTGCGAGTATTAGGAAAATGTCATGGAAATGTAAATGGTTTCTTGTCATGACGTTTTAAACACACAAAGTTATGGCAGTAAGAAAAAAAACTAACAAGCTAAGAGTCAAAAGTCAAATCCAACTAAAAGAAACACTGATCACCATAATTATGACTAAATCCCAACATCTAAATCTAAGTTAAGAAAATAACTCCACAACTAAAATGCAATTTTAGGTTTCAAACAGAGATGGTGATAGAGAGGATAAAGTTACAGATTGCAGCTTCAGTGTTACTTTTTAACACTCTGTAAGATTGGGACAATATATACACCCAGCAGTGTTCATTTGTAGATAAAGCCCAGCTCTGAATCTTTACTCTCATGTCAAATTAAATGATTTAGGATTATGGGTCTTCTTAGTACTGTATGAGCATTGTAATGTCTTGATCTATACTATGAGGGTGATTCTCACGAAACCATTGAAACACCACGGCACTAATGATTTTAGCTTTAAAATGTGTAATATAGTAACATTAAAAAGCATCAGAATTAACACAATACTGTGTTCTACCTTGCACAATGTGTGATTTCAACATAAGAATTTATAATTGGAAATTTTATCTCATTTTCTGCTGAAATTCTCATTACCGCAATGTGTCCGGCTGTGTTTGAACATGCGTTATGTTGTAATTTAATCAAATTAACACAAAAATATTAAGAAAAAAAATAAATGGATGTTTTGCTAGACTACTTTAGATGACAGAAAAAATATTTACTGAATATTCATGTATAATAATAATGAAGAAAAATTAGGAAAATGATGTGTCCATGCCTGATGTTCTCATCCTCCGCAACACTTTTTGAGAACAGTTTAAGCACACATACAGAATTTTAATAAAGTTTGATTTTGAGTGACCAAGCACATGGACCAGTTACTTCAAGATGGCTACCAGGTAAGATCATTTTTTTTACAGTTAATTTGAAATATTGTTTTGTCAGAATGCTTACACGACATTTTGATTATCATTACCGCAACATATGCTTATTAAATGTTAATTTAATTAATAGAAGCATAATACTTTGATTTTAAATGCATGTGCAGAATCTCCAAATTATGTTCTTTCAGGTTTGTCATGTCATTTTGAAAATATGTCAGTGTTGATGTTTTCTGACTGTTGCGGTAATGAGATTTTTTTAGGACTAATTTTTTAAATTATGTTACAAAAAGTGTTAAATGATAAGTAAAAGTTTTTAAATTAATGTTCCCATTTACTCCAGACTTTGTTTTTCAATGTCTGGTGGGAAAAAAAGTAAATTTAAGCAATTTTTACATTTTCATGCTTGACATTTTTAAAACCAAGTTTTCGTGAGAATCACCCATGAATAAATGTTTCCCAAAGGTTTAGTTTGTTCATGATACAGTACTAGATACTAGTTTGTTCAAGTAATATTAGGACGAATTACTTTGGTTATGATGTATTGCTTTGATGTTTTATAAGTCACTTTGGATAAAAGCTTCGGCTAAATGCTTGAATGTAAATACCGTTGTCTAATACAGATCGAATAAATTCTTAGACATTGTTCTTACAGCTACAAGTAATGCATGGTGCTAGCGTTTACATTTAGGCATTTAGCAGACGCTTTTATCCAAAGTAATTTTACAAAAGTGAAGAAACCCACAGAACAATTCATCTTAGACAGTAATATGAGAAGTGCTATACAATGTTACTATACATATTTGTATGTATTTATTGAAAGTCGCTTTGAACAAACACGTCTGCCAAATGCATTGTGGGCAAGACGTACTATGTGTTTTATATATTTAAATTTTATATACAGTATTCCTATGACCATAAAATTTTTGGTTACGGTCGATACTGAGCAAAAGAAAGCAACATCCCCTGGCGTCGTTTCATGGTCTGACCATCAATCAGGATGCATTTTTCATAGATGCAGGCCATGGAAACATGACAGTCAGAACAATATTTGCAGAACGATAAATGAGCTCTGTGTGATCAATCGTATTTATGTCTAATTGAAATGACAGTCAAGATGATCTTTATCTATGATGTATAGGGCTGGATGCAAATCAGACGGGACTTTTCCTCCTCTCTGATGAATTATGGATAAAAGGGTGAATGTTTCCTGACATTTGTTTGTCATAGAGTCTCAGCCCTTAAAGAACAATCGTAAAACCTGTAGATATTGATCAACGGCTTCCTTTTTGCTTTGTATTGATCAGTTGGAAGCCACTTAGGCAAGATAGCACTTTGTTTGGTTGACTATGAAGGAGGACGGGCGCTTTTGTCAAATCTGTGTGTTAAAACAATGAAAGGCGATCTCTTTATAACTCTCGGGAGAGCAAAGAAATGCTGACATGAATGCAATCTCGAGATTCCTCTTATAACGCTTTATAAGAACTTTCTCATTAGCTAACTTGATTTGCGGTGTTTGCATCATTATTGTTGTCTAAACAATTTGTTTTACAGTATTTCACAGTAAAAGTGATTTGTTGTCTCAACAACCATGGCATATTATGATAGGCTATAGTTTACTTAACTCATTCCCCGCCAGACATTTTTTGAAAAGTTGTCTGGCAGCATTTTTTTGTGATTTTCACAAATTTCACAAAATGCCTTCCAGGAAAATTTTCTTCTAAAAATATATAAACATACAAATATATCAAATGAAAGAACAGACCTCTCTGCTTTCAAACAAACAAATCGGGAAAAAAGTTTCATCCTACCTATATTTTTCTCTGCGTATAAACTCTTAAATATGAGTATTTTTCTGAAAAAATATTTTTTTTTAGCAAAAAGCTGAAATAATTGTGAAGGAATTAGAGATCAGATTCAGAATGATTATCAAAACATATGCAGTTTAAAATTAGTAAACAATTTTTTTTGCTTCAGTTTTTTTAATAAATTGGGTAAGAGCCATCTAGTGGATAATTGCTGTATTACAGATTAACATAAAGCCTCACCAGGAACACTTTTTTATGCAATTTTTTTTTCTTTATTGACAGATAATTTGTCATTGGCGGGGAAAGAGCTAAAGGGATAGTTCACCCAAAAATAAAAATTGTGTCATCATTTTCTCATTCTCGTGTTGTTCTAAATCTGTATAAATTTTATTTATTTGATCAACACAAAAGAATATATTTTAATAAACGACGGTAAGCACACAGTTGATGGTACCCATCGAATTCCATCATATTTGTTTTTCCTACTATGGAAGTCAATGGTTACAATCAGCTTCCCATCATTTATCAAAATATCTTCTTTTGTGTTCATCAGAAAATAGAAATTCATACAGGTTTGTATTAAAATGAGGATGAGAAAATGATTACAGAATTTTCATTTTTGGGTGAACTATCCCTTTAAAAAAATATTTAAAGTGCAATGAACTTACAATTATGAATATAAATGTTGTGAGCAATACCCATAATCCCTTGCGTCTGAATATTTTGATTATTTGTGTATTTTTTTTTAAACAGTAAGTACTGATTGTTCATTTAAACAGTTGTTAATAAAAGGTAGAAAATGTTTTAAGCTGTTTAATTCCACTAATGTAAATGATAGTTTTATCTGTCACTGTACAAGTGATCATTGTTTGCTTTGGTAAACATGGACCCTGTTCAACAGTTATATTTCTCTCCACAATAATAAAGACCCACATTAAAAATGCCCTTTGCTGTGTATTTCTGTGGTGATGCCCACACAATAAGCAGTCACGATGTACTCTTTCTTATGATATGCATTAGTACCCTATCACTAAGTTAAATTAATTTAACAAATTGAATACAGTTCAGAAGAGAATTTTAAGTTAAGTGAACTGATATTGCATATTTTTTAAATAAAAAAGTTGAGTAAACTCTAATATTTGTGTAAATAATGAAATGAAAATGTCACACTGCAAAAAATGATTTTCAAAAAAAAAATATTTGTATTTTTTTCATGCTTTCAGTAAAAATATCAAAAAATTCTTAGAGGTGCAATTTGTAAATTTTAGAAGGACCTCTTGACAGAAATGCATATACAATAATATACAAAACTATATTATCAAGAGTTTTTATAATGAACCGTTATGTTTTTATTACCTTAGAATGAGACGTTTTTATCTACATACAGAGAGGGTCCCCTTAGGTGGAAGTCGCCATTTTGTGCCGCCACGTTTCTACAGAAGCCCTTAATGGACAAGCTTTTTTAACTAAGTTGTCTCCGTCAATTACATGATTTTCCGGTGGTGGCTACCATAGCTTCATTATGCGTTTCAAAAGCGAGGGGTGAGCGGTGGACTGAGCAATTGGTTGCAATTCGCAACCTCACCACTGAATGCCACTAAAATTTACACACTGCACCTTTAAATTAAGATGCTTTTTCTTGATGAGCAAAACGACCAAAGAAAATAAGTCTAGTTTTTGGACCAAAAATATCAAATTTAAGTGATTTTGTGCATAAAACAAGCAAAAAACACTAAATTCAAGAAAATTTTGCTTACCCCATTGGCAGATTTTTTTGCTTGTTTTATGCACAAAATCCCTTAAATTTGATATTTTGGTCTAAAACTTGACTTATTTTCTTTGGTCATTTTGTTCATCCAGAAAATTCATCTTAATTTAAGAATTTTTAGATATTTTTACTGAAAACAAGACAAAACTACAAATAATTTTTTTCTTAAAAATAATTTTTTGCAGTGCACATTTTTGAATCATGCTTTTTTAGTAAATCCAACACATCCTTTTTTACAGTGGTGGCTATTTTTTAAATTATTAGACAATTTCCATCTGGCTGATGAACAGAAGTGAACAGCTGTACTTAAAGCTGTACCTTTTCTGTTGCTGAGGTGGTAACCTAAAGTTCTGTTTTACTTAACAGATATACAAACCATAATACCATGTTGTACCTTTTTTGGTACATTACTGTACCTTGAGGATCTATTGTGTACCTTTAAAGGTAGTTTTAAAATTTAACTGGAACAAAATTGTTGTTTTTTTAATGGGGAAATATCATGAAATCTGACTTAAAGTGCTATAATTGGGTCTCAGTGCTTCTATCAACCTACAAAATGTGTAAAAGATCAATCCAGTAACTTAGTTTTGCTAAATCATTCTCTTTCAAGCATGTGAAAAATTATGTAATTAAAATGTGGCTCCCCTTGTGATGTCAGAAAGGGAACTTATTATTATAATAATACCACCCCTTAAAGGAATATTCCATTTTCTTAAAAGAAAAATCCAGATAATTTACTCACCACCATGTCATCCAAAATGTTGATGTCTTTCTTTGTTCAGTCGAGAAGAAATTATGTTTATTGAGGAAAGCATTGCAGGATTTTTCTCATTTTAATGGACTTTAATAGACACCAACATTTAATACTTAACTCAACACTTAACAGTTTTTTTCAATGGAGTTTCAAAGGACTATAAACAATCCCAAACGAAGCATAAGGGTCTTATCTAGCGAAACGATTGTCATTTTTGACAATAAAAATGACAAATATACACTTTTAAAGCACAACTTCTCGTCTAGATCTGGTCGTGATGCGCCAGCGTGAGGCCATGCAATACGTCATGACGTCAAGAGGTCACAGAAGATGAACGCGAAACTCCGCCCCAGTGTTTACAAGTGTGTTGAAAGAGGACCGTTCCTACGTTGTTGTATGTCAACTGATACTAATTAATGTCTTTGTGTCAGTTTATTGTTTAAAATGGTCCGCAAATGTGCGTTTTATATATGTAACACGTGACCTCCTTACGTCACTACGCATTTACGTTAGGTCGCGCTGGACCGGATCTAGACGAGAAATTGTGCTTTAAAAGTGGATATTTTTTATTTTTCTTGTCAAAAATGACAACCGTTTCGCTAGATAAGACCCTTATGCCTCATTTGGGATCGTTTATAGTCCTTTGAATAGTCCGTTGAAAAAAACTGTTACGTGTTGAGTTAAGTGTTAATTGTTGGTGTCTATTAAAGTCCATTAAAATGAAAAAAATCCTGGAATGTTTTCCTCAAAAAACATAATTTCTTCTCGACTGAACAAAGACAGACATCAACATTTTGGATGACATGGTGGGAGTCAATTATCTGGATTTTTCTTTTAAGAAAATTAAATATTTCTTTAATCTGCACTAAACATATTTAACCATTGAAAATAATTTTTCTATTACGAACTGCAAGTGAATAAAAAGTGCTTTACAATTTTTTTTCTTTGCATGTAAAACAGTAAATTAGGAAATTCATAAAAACAATAATATTGTAGCATTATAAATACTACAGTAATTAAAAAGCTTACAAATAGTGCTGGATTAACCATTAAAGAAACATAAAGAAATGATTTTGGTAATCACCAATAATTTAGTTTAGTGTCTGTAGCACAAACTTTACAATGGGTGGTGGTTTAATAAATTTGATAAGCACTGTTTGTGATGTAGTTTTAGGACAATTTGTCTCATTAGCTACATATAGTGTTAAAAAGCAAACAAACAGTTATAAAACTTAATATATAAAAGTTATAAAAACTATGGTGATTACCTATTGGACATAGGCAGTAAACTTGTCCTGCACTGTTTGTGCTGCGGACATATTGTTTGCCTTGTTAAGGTGTTTTATGAGTCGTATTATAGGTTTACAATTACAAAATGGGCTGACAAATCACATGGAGCGAAAGACCTTGTACAAGTAAGCACTTTTAAATTAGCCAGTAAACAAGGTTATAGTTTGCTCTGGAGTACATAAAGATTAATTTTGTTTAGTTTTTCATCTTTCATCCTGCAGTAAAGACATTCGGAGTGCCAAACTCGATCAAGAAGCACATAGTAACACATAATCCAGTCTAGACACGGTGTCAATGTGAAGTTTCCATAAAAAACTACTTTTTTTTTAAACCCGACTGTGCCATAACCTGCATGGTGTGTGTGGTCTATCATACAGTGTGGCTGTACAGCTTATTAAGATTGTTTAAATATTTATGCTTAATATATTAAATCCAAAAGTGGACGTTTATGTGTGTATGGGTATTAAATGTGGACACAGACCGCAAAGTATATGGATTATAGACATTATTCTATTCTTAGGTAGTTGATCTGGTGTAAGTGCTTTGTGTTGAAATTTTGATGTCATCCTCAGGCTATGAGTTGAAAGAGTTGTCGATCCATGCTCGCAGTTCTTTTATAATAAATACAGATTATGAACTGACTTAGTGATGAGCACGTATAGTATTCAGATTAACTACGCTGCGTAACTTGTGCATTGAACCTTTGCTGTGTCTCAATCAACTCCAGAGGTCGTGAATCAGTACATTTTGTACATAAGTTTGGGCATTAAGGACCCTAGCTTACTTCACATTGGGACACTGTTCGCTTATTTTCCTGTGACGTGGCTGCTTAAAGGGGTCATAACGTGAAAATCTTACTTTTTCAATGTTTAAGTGCTATAATTGGGTCCCTATTGCTGCTATCATCCTAGAAAATGTGAAAAATAACAACTCACGTTGTTAACTTTGTTATGGTAAACCATTCTCTGCAAGCATTAGTTCAGATCTGGCCTGATTTGTGACATAGGTATCTGTTTTAAAGATCGCTCTGAATGGGATCTCTATGAAAAGTCCGTCACAAAAATGGAATTATCTCTGTTTTTTGCTCAGAATGTGGTGTTTTTGCAGAAACCTACCCATATTCAAAAGCGGATTACAAAAGAACTACTGAAGGTAGGATGAAATGTTTTTTTGTTTTTTTTTTAAAGCAGAGGGTCTGTTCTTTCATTTGGTATATTGTATGTTTATATATTTTAAGAAGAACGTTTTCTGGAAGGCATTAAACTTTTGTGAAAATCATAAAAAACGCTGGCGCTGGCAACTTTTTTTAAAAACGCTGGCGGTGAAAGAGTTAATCTGCACTATCCAACAACAGCACTGCCATTAAGTGCAGAGAGAAAGAGAGAAAAAAATAATTGACATCACAATTGAGTTTCAATTTCAACAAACCACCATTATGGTGATCAGTGTTTGCATTTCTCATTTGAATCTTAAACGACACACCCAAAAACGGCACATTTTGCTCGCACGTACTAAGTGTCAATTTTAACATGATATAATAAATTATTAATTCTCCTTGTTTCAATTCATAGATAAGTACACTAGATGTCGCCTTGGCTACGGCAGTTTATTGGAACGAATGCGTCAAATAGTGCCGCCATCTTGAAACAGGGGAGCCCGGCATCAGCGTCATTGTAGGCAATCGTGTAACGGAAATAAAATCACCATAAATCATCATGAATGTGATTTTCTAGTTTTTTTTTTGTTCGTTCCAACAGTCAGACGTGTATTTATAGCATTGAGTCCAGAAAAAATTAAAGTTTTAATATTATGAAAATCTACTTTTTCTAACTACAATGAATAGTGCTAATATGTCTAACATCCATACGCAGCACCAAAGTCCGGCATTTTGTCCATGAATTCGTAGTACAGGCAGAGATAACAGCACTACCTAGCTACTTCCTATGGCAAGACCCCTGTTTCAAGATGGCGGCGGTTTTGACTCATGCTTTAAAGGTGCAGTATGTAATTTTTTAAAAGGATCTCTTGACAGAAATGCAAAATAATATACAAACTATATGATCAGGGGTGTATAAAGACCTTTCATAATGAACTGTTATGTGTTTTTGCCTTAGAATGAGATGTTTTTATTTACATACACAGAGGGTCCCCTTACATGGAAGCCGCCATTTTGTGCAGCCATGTTTCTACAGAAGCCCTTAACAGACAAACTTTTTTACTAATTTGTCTCCAACGATGACATGTTTGTCCGGTGGTGGCTACAAGAGGTGAGCAGTGGACTGAGCCGTTGGTTGCAATTCACAACCTCACCACTAGATCCCACTAAAATGGACACACTGCACCTTTAATTAAAGAAAATCTGACCAAAACTTTATTTACAGGTATTTGAATTCCAGATTTTCAGTGAACGCCACTGTATTTATGAACACAAACACACGTGTTGATCAATGCCATGCTGGGTTCACTGTGGGTTCAAATAAGTCTCTGATTTTGACTGAAGTGGCATTTAGAGCTCCTTATGGGTGAACTTTGGTAATATTGAAAATGTTTTTATTTTAAATAACGTTGGTTCCCTAAAATGTAACCTTCTGAATGCAATGATGGACCAACCCAATGTTTATACGCAGATACTCCATTGATTAAACTTGAAATGTGATCTGCTTGAACGTAGGCTACTGTACAAAATGTATTTCAACCTAATGTAACCTAATGAAAATTCGCTTCATGTTGTAGCATTATATTAAACTGTTTAATATAATAAATATAATATAATAAAAAAGTTCTTAGGATAACGAAACCACTTTATCCATCACACTGATAAATAAGTAATACTTTACAGGTCCTGTAAGCATTGTCAGCTGCTTTATGATAGAAAAAGTGCACGTGTCATGATGAATATGGTCTGCTTTGGACCACAAAGTGATTTTTTGGAGACTTTTGGAGCCAGATTACAAATGCTAGAAAAATATGTGATGAAGCCATATTGTTATGTCCATTAACATCTTTTAAATGTTATGTTACATAGTGTTTTACTAAAGTTTCTTACTCTTTACCTGTTTTTCTATTTTTGCACAATGCAAGTCCCTACATATATTCAAAACAACTACCCTCTGGGGTTCTGATCAGTTCAACAAGTTCTCTCTAAACCTCCCTTCCTTCAAAGACACGTCAACAAATCTCATGTCAGCAATGCACACAATGATTGATGGGCAGAAATGGGCCCTGACTTATGTATGATTTGCCACAGGTCATTCCTCAGGTGTGATTTTTCAGGTTGATTATTTATTTAATATCTGTCAGATGTACACACTTAAAAATAATATTTTTAAAAACTTTTTTGATGTAGTCAACACATTTGGTGTGTTGTATAGGCATTTTCCTGCATTCTTTTATGTTTGATAAAGTTTTAGTTACTCCATTTCATTAGCATTTCAGGTTTCCACCTGCTTTATTCCTTGTTTAAATAACATTTCTCTCCTTAAAAAATCATTTGCAAGTCTGTCAACCGAATAAATTGATAGGCAGCTAAAAACGAGTGCAACACATATTGTGATAAAATCTTTTCTAGAAGCCTCGTTATGATGATGGGTTCCTAGTAAAACAGCAGTCAAATGGAGCGTCCCTCAGGGGCCAAATGGCCCTCCTCCCGCCGGCTCTTATTGGATACGCGCTACATCACTTATGGAGGGATGTGTTTGTCATTGACCGGAATCTGTGCGCCTTTCAGAACACCGTTGAGTGCATACAAACTAGTGTCGGAAAGTCATCTAGCCAGCGCGTAAAAGTGAGACAATGACAGTTTAGTTGCTCTTACGACACGGCAATACATTTACTACCTTGTTGTTCCGCGGGACACCAAGTTTCCCTGGATAAACGCGCCGTTTCGGACGCATCCTGTGCGCTTTGGCGCACACCGGGAGCTCGCCGCCGTATCCAAAAAGCGCAGGAGAAAACTACAAAATGGAAAACTAAGTTAGATAATGAGTTAGATTATTCACCGTGACCTCACTCGAGATAGACATAAAGCCATTTTACGCACTGATGCGGACCGGGGGACACTGATTTGGAGTGTTAGACCTCATTGGCTCTCTTTGGACTCATGCAGGACGCACGCAGTTACCCGTTTAACGGGACGGGTGTGCGGTGAATTTTTAGGACCATTGAACGATGGGTCGAGAAGAGACCGGGGTTTGACATCTGGATGCAGGATACTGCAGTTTGTTCTTTAAACCTCGTCTGGATGTGACGGAGCGATGGCTTCTGAGGTTGTGTGTGGATTGATCTTCAGACTGCTGTTGCCTGTGTGTCTGGCGGCAGGTAAGTCTCGGACCTCACACACGTGCTTATTATTTGATCTCGTTTAAAATATTTTAGGCTTTAAGCTAAACGTACGGATCTCCGCAATGTTTTCATTTGCGCAGCAGGTGTAGGCGACCACGAACAGTTTTCATTGGTTACTAGAGTTTATTCCAAGATAGCGACTGGTGAAAATGCTGCCAAAGAGGACAAAACTTTAAGAAAAGGGAAGATGTTGTAGGCTAATTCGTGAATAAACGGTTTATTTATAGGTTAAAGTAAGACTACAGTAAAGACGCGGGAATGACAGTGCGCACCGGCGCTCAGCATCATCTCTGAATGACAGGCCTGTGTATTAGTTTTCATCTTATTGTCCCATTTAAAAACTCACAATATGTTTGACATGAAATAAAAAATCAGAGTCATATTTTAACATATTTTTGGGTAGTTCAAGGTTGAGTGAGTTCAATGTCAAATATTTCAATGTTATCTATCTCAATGTCAAAAAGTGAACCAATCTCCCTAAATGTGCATTATTATAACAAAGTAAAGCCTTCATAATCCTTAAAAAGTGATGCTACTTTCTTGCTGAAGTGTTTTATACAGTAGGTGAGACCGGGGCTTGTTGTCACACTGTCAATACTTTCAATGTTGGCATATTTTTTCAAGGTTTATTTTAAAGATATCTCTGTATAGAAGCAAACTTTACAGAAGTCTTTTGATCATTTCCACATTTATTGTCCAGTCAGAGAAGTGTAGCAGAATTGTTGTAAAGTTTAAGACAAATTGACCGCAAAATGGGGCATGTTGTCACACTTAGTTGTTCCAGTAGGAACCTGATGTTTATTGATTGAATAATAAAGAAAAGCTATTTTCCTGAACAAATCTGTATGTATTCAATTGCTTTTCAGGCAAATGTTTAATTGTAAAACAAAATTAAAGCATACAGTAAAACTGTGTGTTAAACATCATACGTGGGAAAATTAACAAAAGGTAGCAGAAATATCAAATCATTGTTTTGGCTATCAGAAATTGTAATTAAATGTATTGTTGAGAAATACTAAAACACACTTTATACGGTAAAGCTTGGATGCATAACTCTGTTCACTTGTTTTTCCAACATATTACAAAATATTTCAAATATATTTCAATTTTTAAGTTTGTAGAGGACAATGAGTGGAAAAATTACGACATATTAACAGTTTTGATTAATGTGATGATGGTGTTTTAAACTACAGTAACATGACAGCTGTAATGCTTTAATGAGATGTAGATCTTTTGACAACTTCATGTGTCTTGTCTATTTGTAATTCTAATATTTTTTGCATTGTTCCATTTTAAGACAAACAATAAGGCTTGACTGACAATAATCATGTTGAATATTATAATAATAGACTCTTGTTGCCTATTAATATACTACTATACTATACCGTAAATATACAGTATTACTGTACTATAATTTATAAAAAGGCTTGTTATTGGTATCTTGCATAAATTTGGTTTCAAGAGAGCTTGCATGTTTACTACAATGGTTGGGTAATATAAACCATGTCAGAGCAAAAGGTTTATTAACTGATGTAATTATATGTTTTACTTCGCAGCAGCATCAGTCCTCGTGTTGACTGTTTTATTGTACTGTAGGGTGTAGTTGATGACTCTTTGGTCATTGGGGAAGATTTGCTGTGACAGATTATTGATGAAAGGATGTGCCAAACCTCCTCAGAGTCTTTAAAAGACATTTAACACCATTGACTATTACATAAAATGAAAATTTCTGGGTTGTCTAATTAATACCATTTAGTTTATCTGTAACCCTGTGCGGGATGTACATTGTTGTATTTGTTACCCAACTTTTTGGGATATAATCCTGATTTTAGATTGATGATGAGTCCTGATTATATGTCATATCATGTCCCCAATCTTTTTCTCCTCGTACCTATCCTGACGTGATCTATCTATCTGTCTGTCTGTCTATCTAACCATCCATCTACCCATCTATCTAGTGTCAGTACCCTCTATTTAATACATTCACGCTTATTCATTAAGCAGATGCTTTCATCCAAAGTGACTTAGAAATGAGAAAGCATTTAGCATTTAATAGGTAACACAACAATAACTTCAATTAATGATAAAGTTGAACACTACAAACAATAACATAATGGAAACGAATAAAAAACCATTCAGCCATAAACGGCCTGATTAAATGGTGAAGTGTGTCATTTTTTAAAAGGAACGACATGTTTAAACGTGAACATTAGTATAGGTCATCTATATTCACTCAGAAACACTTGTCATTGATCCATATTAACTCTTGTGCTTTGCTGCTCGAATCCATTCAGCGATAATTGAGGTCTTTGTGATTAATTTAATAAATACCGTTACTTTCCCATCTGAAAAATTATCTACATGAAGGTTCACAGTCTGTTTAATAGGATCTGTGTCCATAATTTACCTTTATTTACAATTCCCCTGTTTTTGTATGTGGATACATATATGATCGTGCATACATTGCGGACTCTTTCTCTCTCTTTTAGCAAGTGGGGTGCTTCCTATAGGTAGATAAGATCCACTCTATAAGATGATAATGTGTCTCTTGACAGCCTAAGTTCTTTCTTTTCATCCAAACACAACTGCCAAGCTGCGGAGCATCTCCATTAATCGGTGGAAAGTCGTTTTAACCGCATGAATTAATAATGTGGCATCAGAGGGGGAAGAATTGGCTGCCCATTATCGTAAACATGCCTTTAATATTTGATGATTTTATTTTTTCGATTGAAGTAGTACTGAGCAAAGGTCATACAGCAAAAAAATAATAAAGAAATGACAGGAAAACTAACTCTTGGCAATAAATGTAATATAAACAGTTAAAGACCCCATGATTTTATTTTATGAATGCCGCGTTCGCTTTATAAATGTCCTATCAAAACTGAAAGCGTAATTCGTCATTTGGTTTCAGTTTACTTCACGGCAGTAAACGCAAAGTTCTTGCTATTGGCGCTCAAGTAGGGGGTATAAAGGGGGGCTACAGAGAGCCATTTACATTTATGCATTTGCCAGACACATAAATTCAGTATGTGTGTTTATTTTTACGCTGCATGCTAAAACAGGAACACCTTCATTGGACAAAATACTGATTTGCAAATGTGTCATGAATATTTTTATCTGTTTTCCTGGGAAAATGTAAATATGCATCTGTGCTCATGTATAGTTTAATGGTAGAACATGCATTAGCAGCGCAAAAGGTCATGGGTTCGAACCGTGTACTTATAAAAAAGCTTTAATACCTTTGGACTGCAAGTTGCTTTGAATAAAAGTCTCTGCAAAATGCAGTGCACAAATGTCTGCATCTGTTAATTTCAATACAGTTTTTTTAACATATTTTGCAAGGCTGCGAATCCAAATTTTTGTATGATTTACTTTCGCCCCTGTGATGTTTACTGTTAAAAATGTCTGTAGAAATTACAGTATTACTGGCAGCTATTTGGCAGTAACTAAATTTATTTTAATTACTGGCAACAGTTTAGTCAAAGGTAAATAAACATTAAATATTTACAAGTCTTTATATTTACAGAATAAAATTAAATAACAACCTCATGCGAAGCATTCTGGTAATCAAAACCTGAAAAAAAACGGTTTAATGAGGATTTCTGGTTCCCAGAATGCTTTGCATGAGGCTGTTATTTTAGTTTTATTCTGTAAATACAAAGGACCCTATTTTAATGATCTAAGCACATGGTCTAAAGAGCACAGCGCACAGTCTAAATGGGCGTGTCTGAATTCACTTTTGTTAATTTAACGACAGAAAAAATGGACAGCCTAAAAGGGTTGTTCCTATTCTAGTAATGAGTAATGGGTGTTTTTTGGGCGTAACGTGCAATAAACCAATGAGAGTCTCAGCTTTCATCCCCTTCAAAAGCCAGTTGCACTCACTCCATGCCGATTATCTATTTCGATGGCAGAATTTGTAAACTGAAAAACTAAATGAATGAAGAAGACCCCTGTGACGTGCCGTTGGGTTCATCCTACCTTAGCCGGCAGTGGAATGGGTCTTCATTGATATTGTAATTTCTAACACCTGTTGATCACTATTAAAATCTGTGTGATGTTGTGGTGCGGTGCTCATTGTTCTGTTACCCCTTTTGGCCTTTGGTTAATTTTTGTGTTCTACGTTTGTTTATCTTGGTATGTATTAGTTTAGTTATTTTGGATATTTGTGCGTTAATTATGTAGTTTTATTTTAAAAGATTATATTTTTCTAAGGTATTTAATCTTGTTTAAAATGTTTTTTTTTTAAGTTTATTTTGTTAATAAATATCCTTTGCAAAGAAATTGTTTTCGTTGCGTCCCTTATTTGTCACAGCGTGAGCCGGTCATGACAAATATGGGGGCTCGTCCGGGATATTTAAAATAAAACTACATAATTAACGCAAGCACAAATATCCAAAATAACTAAACTAATTACCCTAATTCAAACATTTTAAGATTAATGTTAAAAAATTGCGTTGTTTTTATTTGTATTGAATTTTTTTATAAAAACCTTTAAAAGTCATTTTTTTTCAGTCATGGAAGTAAAAATAGCAGGTTTTATTGTTAATGGATAGCCTACATGATCAGTGTAATCTCAAAAATGTATTTACAAATATGCAAGAAAAGGTTTGTACTCTAAAAAAACTTTATTTGTAACAAACAAGAGATACAAAATTTTCAAACATGTGGTGACCTGTGAGTAAAAAGCATTACTTAAAAAAGGTTCTCATCTCATATCCACAGGTACAAAGTCATCATATACAATAACTCCGTGGGGTAGCATTAAAAAAACATTTCAAAATAGATGCAATATTTGTTTAAAGCAAAACATTTATTTACCAGGCTACAGGTGAAGCTCTTTACGCCTTCTAACGTCTGATAATCGGTGCTCAATAATAATCTTTTACATTTCAATCCTTTATTTTTTTATATTTTAAAACGTTTTTGTGCTGCTTCGCATCCATGTGTGTTATAAGCAAGTGCACGTTGTCATCCCGTTTATAGGCGTATATTCCTAATGCGCCCATTAAATAACAAAAACAATATTGCGCCATTGACTTTAGACTTTAAACCAGGTTTTAGTTGGTCAGTGGCATAGTCTATTGTAGTTGCATCAAAATAGCAACGCGCCAACAATGCACCTGAACACACCTTGTTTTAAGACCAAATGCTCATGGGCGCAAAATTACTAATTACTATTACTAACTACAAAATTATTGCGCCGGGTTGAAACTAGCAGAAGACACTTGCGTTGTGCAATGTACTGCATTGCGTCAGGGTGAATGATAGAGCACAAAGACTTGTTAATGTTTAATGTTCATTTAACTTTGAAAATACTGTTTCTAGTAAATAACATAAATTTCAATAGTGGGTTTAGGGGTAGGGCATCATTGTATTTTTTATAACTAACCTGCATGTTTCTACGATTCACTTGTATGTACGAGTTCATACAAATTAGCCAATTCATAAAATACATATGAATTCCTGTGAGGTCAGGTTTGTTAATTTTGATAATTTTGTCAACTTTTCAAAGTGCACTTGCATTTAGATGATAGACATGGGCTAAAGTAACAGTTTTGATTTAATGGACTCTTTCTTCTCTTTAGAAACATTAATTATTCCTGAGATGGGTGGTGGTTTTAGTGTGGTCGGCGTGGTTTCAGCTACTGTCTCTAAAGGGAAGACAGCTGAAGCTCTGTGAAGGAATTAAGCTGAATTTTGATATGGTCACATTTTATTATCGTGTCAAGTTAATTTTTCATGTCAGAAGGAAAGATGATATCCAAATGATAATATCTACATGTACACTCTAAAAAATATTGGGTTTTTTTATCCCAAAAGCTGGGTAAATATAGGAGAGAACATGTGGCTCAACCCAGTGTTTGAGTAGAAAAAAATAACCCAGCATTTTTTTTTTTTAGAGTGTAATTAGATCCATACAGCCATAAGGGCCGTACGGGTATACATTTGAACTTTTTATTTTAATTAGTTAGCTCACTTTTATTTAACACCTTATAGTTTTGCTTGCTAAGTCATGCATTATTATTGTTTTCTTATACGTGAGGTTTAGTGATTTGATGCTGGAGATTGAACTTGACTGTGTAACTTTGTCCTGCACCGATTATAATAGAGTGATGATGACGGTGAGCTCATAAAATGATAAAATATCCACTTGACTACAGATATCGCTATAACACTCTAGTAACTGCATAGCAATGCATTAAAGGGACACTCCACTTTTTTGAAATATGCTCATTTTCCAGCTTCCCTAGAATAAAGCAATGATATTATGCAGTGCCTGAAAATAGTAGTCTGCAATTCAATTTACGCCAGAATGAGAGTATAGTCCTATAGCCATATCTGCCTAGAAAATATAAATTTTCGGTCAGAAGAGTCAACTTTAGGAAAATAATCCTAACTCTTAGGAAAATAGGAAAAGTATTGAAACTCTTTGGTTATTTTTAGCGCAATGATAATGGTCTAATCAATGGATTGTGCTAAGATATGCTAAAAGTGGAAGCGCCAGACCCGCAGATCAGCTGAATGGATTCCAAAACGGTAAAAATCTGATGTTTAACTCTAGGGGAGCTGGAAAATTTGCATATTTTCAAAAAAGTGGAGTGTCCCTTTAATGTGACAGAACATTATACTTTTGAATGGACAAGCAACACTGCATTCTTTATATATGTTTTAAAAAAAAGTTTATTAGCTATGGTGTTAGTCATAATTGATTAGCTACTGAAGCCATCCGATTGAAGTACATTTACATTTATGCATTTGGCAGATGCCTTCATCAAAAGTGACTTACCTGTACAGTGCACTAAAGGGGATCGCACACCGGCAGCGCAGCTCAGCGCCGCGCCGCGTCGCGTCGCGCCATAGGAGAACTCGGAGGTATTGTAAACCGAAAGTGCACATTAAATAGCGCGAGCTTCGTCAGGTAGCGTCTACTTCAAAATGTAAAATATACGTTAGCAGCCAATGTTAATCATTAATGATGTGGGACACATATGATGTTATTCAATGTTAAACTATGTGAGTGGCGCTGTGTGGCGCGACAGGGATTTGAACAACTTCCTGAGTCACAGCTGGGCGGCGCGGACAGGCGCCACCTGGCGGCGCCGGTGTGCGTACACTCATAGAAAACAATGTGTTACATTTTTTTAGAACGGCGCGGCGCTGCGCGGCGCTGAGCTGCGCGGCCGGTGTGTGATCCCCTTAAGATTCCCTGGAATCGAACCCACAACTTGGGCTGTCACAATAATTAAAAAATCATCTGATCGCAATTTTCTGACCTCATAGCGATGATTTCAAATCACTGCAATGATTGCACATCTCTTTAAAAAACACAAGAGGGAGCTGGAGCGCCTGTATAAGATGCCTTATACACGGACAGTGTAACACGACACATTATGCAAAGCCATTCAGGAAAAAAAACATCATTTAAAGAAAGTCTGCAAAACTTTGATAATTATGAACAGGTAAAACATACATTTCCAAAACAGCAATTCCAAATTTAGTGAAGTGAATGATGCTTTTCTTGAGGATCTGTAAGGAATAGATTTTTTTGCAGCCACTACAGACATGTGGTCCAGTACTAATATGACCTTAGTATGATTGACTTCTATTTAAGGCCTGTTCTAGCAGTTTATTTTGATTGACGTTATTTTTCAAAGACTTTATTGTGTTTATTTCTTATGAAGAATTTTCAGTTTTTGAAAGATATATTTGTGTGAAAATTATTTCATGAATAAACAAAAAAGGCAATTAATTCTTAAAGTCCTAAAACAGGCAATTAATCGTCACAATTTATTAGACAATTAACCATCAGCCAAATTTCATAATCGTGACAGCCCTTCCCACAACCATTTGGACTGCTAACACAATGCTCTATCAACTGAGCTACATGAGGGATATATTAAGTATTTTAAAGAATATTACTGGCACTTTTTACCTTAAACCTTTGAGAGGTTTTGAGCGCTTTGGTGTCAGATGATTTTGTTAAGGTCTTGTGTAATTCAGCTTTTTCCTCTGCCTGCTGCTTTTTTAACAGGATAAATGTCTGTGCTGTAATCTGTGAGGCTTGGTTTAATGGTCTCTCTCTCTCTCTCTCTCTCTCTCTCTCTCTCTCTCTCTCTCCCTCTCTCTCTCTCTCTCTCTCTCTCTCTCTCTCTCTCTCTATTTTAACAGCTCTCTCTAAATTATACTCCCTCTAAATTATTTTATCTGTTACAGTGTGTGCATCTTGTGTTTGTTTGTGTAAAAAAAACATAGGCCTTTCTGACATGTTTTCAAAGTAAAAGTTCTTCATTTGTTTTTGCACAGAAATAAAGTTTATCTTTCACACAATAAGATGTATTTTTACAGCAATAAGCTGTAAATGAAATTTACGGTAGGAGACTGTAGAAAAACAGCATTATACTGGCAACCACAGCTACCGATATATTACAGTTAAAAGATTAACAAATAGTAAGGATGCACCGGTTGATCGTCCAGAGATCGGCAACCGGCCGTTTTTTGTATTTTTTGGGCCGATTTTTTAGGAAGTGCACCCGTGTGCACAGACTACATTTTTATAATTCGCAAACATGTCTTTTGTGTAAAAGCATTTCGAAATCTGTGCGCAGGACATTAAGATTGCAAGCAGTAATGTCTGTAAAGGACAAGTCGCAGGGCTCTCAAGTTTCACGCATTCACTGTGAGATACATGCATTTCAGTCAGTTTACACACTCACATCTTGTATTTCTAAGAGACTGATAACTTTTCCTGCTATATACAATTAATGGAAGAGGCGCATGGAAGTTTAGCCGTCTCGAGTTTTTCTCGCACTCCTCTGATGTCAATCACGTGGATGCGTGTGCACGCACAGAGTGAAAGATCCGATAAATGCTGTAAATAACGCAGGTTTCTTAAATATAGCCAAATAAATTATGTGATAAATTATGCTTGATTTATTAAAAAACTCTCCAACTGGTTTGCAATCAGAAGCTTTAGCTTACCTGAAACTGTAGAGGCTTCCTGAAATTAATGAAATGACCAGAGATGTATTTCATTATTATTGCCATGTAGTACTGAACATGTAACCTTATCTCTCTCTTAAACACAGCTTAAAATACACACTGATGGCAAGTGCTGCAATCCTACTGTATATAATACAGATTTCAGTTTAATTTTGAAACATTTGTATTTTTTAATATGTAGAGAAATTTATTTAATTTGGATAAATTTGTTTGTCTTTTATCAGACTTACCAATTGTTATAATTTATATTTGTGCTGGTCAGTTATGAATAATAGGTAACATTGAACTGCTAGCAAAAACTTGAGAATTTGGTGGGGCAAAGGGCCCCCCCCCCCCCTAACAGATGTTATCTCACTCCAAACTTTTAAATAAAACCTGAGAGCCCTGCATTCACCACAACAAACTTGGTCAGACATTTAAGTTCATCACCTGATAGAACACAATAAGTATCAAAAGTCTGTTTATAATGCAAAACAGGCAAACCTTCAACCCTCACTCAACCATCCATGACTGTCATGGTCTCATTTAACCACTTATGTTTGTATTGAATGTAGCCTACTGCACAGTTACTGCTGTTAATTTTAGATGGTTACAGTTATTGTTTTCAATAGCCAAACCAAGTTTAGCCTGTTAAATACCGAATAAACATATTGTTTATGTATACTTTCATTCTTTCTTGTTTGTTGCTTGATAAGAAAAAAAATCGGAAATCGGATCGGAATCGGCCAATTTGCTTGTTAAGAAAATCGGTATAAAAACCGGCCATGAAAAATCAAGATTGTGCATCCCTAACAAATAGTAAGTCAAATCTATTTAAAGAAACAAGCTAATTTCACACAGATACTGTATGTTACAAAATGTTATGTGACCTTAAAGGTATTGCGGAGGATTTTCTTTTTCCGGGTGGATCATCAAGACTATTGGTCCTCCAAGTTGTCAATCAGAAGTGTTGCCCATTTGCATTTTTTTTTAAAAGTGGAGAAGGCGCTTTTTTTCTAAAATTCGAGAAAATCCTCCGCTACACCTTTAATAATTGATCACTTTTGCACAAGATGATAAAGTGAGAGATTTGTTAAATTTTAATATTCAGTTATTTATAGGAGTTTTGTGGGTTACCATTGTGTTGAAGAGTACAGACTGTGTTAAAGTCAAGGACAGTAAATCTTTCTTGTTATGATGCCTATTGCTTTATTTAAAAGCAGTAACTGTGTAGTTTGCTCATGGTGACCTGTATGAGATTTGTGTGAAACTGATATCACCATTATGCATGAAGTGTTTTCAGTTACATTAAGTAATATTGTTTTTAGTAGATTCCAATTAAATACAACCCCAAAACAGAAAAAGTTGGGACATAGTAGAAATTGTGAGTAAAAAAGGAATGGAACAATTTACAAATCTCATAAACTTATATTTTATTCACAGTAGAATATAGATAACATATCAAATGTTGAAAGTAAGATATTTTGAAATGTCATGCCAAATATTGGCTCATTTTGGATTTCATGAGAGCTACACATTCCAAAAAAAGTTGGGACAGGTAGCAATAAGAGGCCGGAAAATTTAAATGTACATATAAAGGAACAGCTGGAGGAGGACCAATGTTTAGGAATAGGAATGTTGTCCCATTCTTGTCTAAAACAGGCTTCTAGTTGCTCAACTGTCTTAGGTCTTCTTTGTCGCATCTTCCGCTTTATGATGCACCAAATCTTTTCTTTGGGTGAAAGATCTGGACTGCAGGCTGTCAATTTCAGTACTCAGATCCTTCTTCTACGCAGTCTTGATGTTGTAATTGATGCAGTATGTGGTCTGGCATTGTCATGTTGGAAAATGCAAGGTCTTCCCTGAAAGAGACGACGTCTGAATGGGATCATATGTACCTAGAACTTGGATAAACCTTTCAGCATTGATGGTGCCTTTCCAGATGTGTAAGCTGCCCATGCCACACGCACTCATACAACCCCATACCATCAGAGATGCAGGCTTCTGAAAAGAGCGCTAATAACAACTTGGTTTGTCATTGTCCTCTTTAGTCCGGATGAAATGGCATCCCAGTTTTTCAAAAAGAACTTCAAATTTTGATTCGTTGGACCACAGAACAGTTTTCCACTTTGCCAAAGTCCATTTTAAATGAGCCTTGCCCAGGGAAAACGCCTGTGCTTCTGGGTCATGTTTAGATATGGCTTCTTTTTTGACCTATAGAGTTTTAGCTGGCAACGGCGAATGACACGGTGGATTGTGTTCACTGACAATGTTTTTGAGAAGTATTCCTGAGCCCATGTTGTGATTTCCATTACAGTAGCATTCCTGTATGTGATGCAGTGCTGTCTAAGGGCCCGAAGATCACGGGCATCCGGTATGGTTTTCCGGTCTTGACCCTTATGCACAGAGATTGTTCCAGATTCTCTGAATCTTTGGAAGATATTATTCACTGTAGATGATGATAACTTCATTCTCATGGCAATTTTTCTCTGAGAAGCTCAGAAAACTATTTTTCGCCGCAGCATTGGGGGAATTGGTGATTCTCTGCCCATCTTGACCTCTGAGAGACACTGCCACTCTGAGAGGCTCTTTTTATACCCAATCATGTTGCCAATTGACCTAATAAGTTGCAAATTGGTCTTTCAACTGTTCCTTATATGTACATTTACATTTTCTGGCCTCTTATTGCTACCTGTCCCAACTTTTTTGGGAATGTGTAGCTCTCATGAAATCCAAAATGAGCCAATATTTGGCATGACATTTCAAAATATTATACTTTCAACATTTGATTTGTTATCTATATTCTACTGTGAATAAAATATAAGTTTATGAGATTAGTAAATTATTCCATTCCTTTTTTACTCACAATTTCTACAGTGTCCCAACCTTTTCTGTTTTGGGGTTATAAGTTCCCAGTACTAACATCACATACATACTTGTTTTTTTTTACTTGCATGGTGCAAGGGAATTGGTTTCCCCGAATAAAATGTGTTTGCTTCCTGGGTATTATACTGTTAAATAGGGAGCTGTTAAATAATGGTAAAACTGTAAGTTAACTTAAATTTATTTATTAAAATTAACCTTGTTAAAGAGAACGTTTACAAGATCTGAGATTGTTAATGATAATATGCTTCTACTGAAGTCATACAGTATGTCAATGCAATGTTTTTTCAACTTTGTTGATTGAAACACGCATTTTAAGTCCCACTGTGGTGAAAATAAAATGTTTATTATAAAACGGGCAGTTCTGGTTCTTCATTCTGATTGGTTGAAACGCGTTCTAAGCCGTGATAAAATACACCGGTAACCCCACGGTTCAGACCACATTACAGAAGTATCACTGCGCCACTGTTGCTGCGTACTGATTTATGAAAATAAACACAACAGTCTTTAATCATATTTTTAATTTGTCATCAATTGCACAATTAATGGCGATATCCAGATAAATGTCAATAAATATTGTTGAGTCATCTCGTCGATAAAGAGAAGTGTATAACTCAAGCTTATACGTCCGCTATTATCCACTGGGTGGCGATCTTACCCAACTTAAACACTGACGCATTCACTCAACACTGAAAACGCAGATGGCTTTGAATCTGTTCTCTTAAATAAGTTCTTCACAAAAATTGAATTATCTCCGCTTTTAGCTAAAAAATTTGAGAGGTGATAAGAGAACAAATGAAGGTAGGATGAAACGTTTTTTTTTGTTTTTGTTTGAAAGCTGATGGTCTGTTCTTTCATTTGATATTTTATGTTTATTTAAAGAAGATAATTTTTCTGCAAGGCATTAAACTAAAACTGGGTATCAACTTAAAAAAAAAAACGCTGACGGGGAAAGAGTTCAGCATGCTTCCAAGCATATTTGATCATCACTTCAACAGCACAATATAAATGTTAATGTATAAATTAGATGAATGGTGATTTATAAAATAAACACCACAGTCTTAATCATATTCATTGTGTCTTTGCTGCGTCTCTGTTGGTTGGGAACTGCGCTCTGTTTCAGTCACACTTGATTGTGAGGAACTACTTTGTTTGGCGGAAGAGTAATATTTGTACTGATATAATTACAACTTATTTGTGTTTTATTTTATAAAATCCCGCTAATGTTATGCATATGAAGTAACCGTTTTATAAACGCATTAAACCCCCCCGAAGCAGTGGGGTTACAGTGCATTTTATAACAGCTTCGCGTCGTGCCTAACAACGCCCCTTAGCTGTTATGAAATGCACTGGTAACCCACTGCTTCTTGGGGTTTATTGCTTTAATATGCTTTAAGACAAACCATGTACAAATTCATCATTCAACACCATTGCTGAGTTTTTTTACCTATAATTTTGGAGCCTCATTCCCACGGTTTGAAATTGCCTTGGTTTGCTCTCTCACACACATGTAACCAATCACATTTGAACTTGTGTATTAGTCTAACCTGGTTACATGAGTGCAAAAAGCAATTAGTGCTGCAAACACGCAGCTCCAACCCAGTCTCACGGAAATTCCAATTTTGCGTATAATGCATATAATACGCCATTCCTTCCCATTCACTTATCAGTGCGCATCTCAATATTTTAATCCATTTTTGCTTGGGTTTGAGGTTAGATTTGGGATTTGCTTTAGGATGTCATTTTAATAAAATGACATATTATGTAACAAAAAGTTGTTCTAACCCCAAACCCAAGCAACAATTGAGAATTGATCATTAAAAATTGAGAAACATAAAACGGCACGAAAAAGAAGCGGCATATTAAGTGAACGGAAGGACTGGTGTATTAAATGAACGCAAAACTGGAATTTGGCGTATGCATTGTACGAGTTTTCACACTGTGTGCTATTTATACACATCTCCATGAGACTGGACTCGCAGTTCACGTATGCAGTGTGAAACTGAACTTGGCAGTTGTGTCTGAAACGGCATCTATTTATGTGTATGAAAAGGTGGAGGCGGGGACTTATTTGCATATTCATATATGTGGTCTGAGGTGTGCAATTGAGTAGAGGCAGAGACTAATTAGCATATTTGCCAGTCCCCAGTAATGAGGGAATTACATTAAGGCTGTTTTGAAGCATGTAGAAATTACTGTCACAGGAAAAACTTTTACATACGCTATTATGATGCTCAAAGATGTGTTTTAAGTGATAACATTATTAACTACAGGGAGACTTTAACTGAGCTGCATTCTCCAGTACCCATAATCTTGAAAAGAGATCTTGTTCCTATTCAAACCTCTTGTTTATTTCATTTGGAGCATTAGTTAAAGCTCTAATGCTCCTTTTGTTTCTGTAACAGCTTATACTCTTATAAGAAGGTTGTTCACTTTATTTTGGAAAGTGGAGGCAGCATTTTAGAAACATTTAGACTAAAGCACAATAAAGGTCAGGTGCTGATGTTTGGTGACTCTATCTGTGTTCTGACAGCATCATGTCTTACTTTTACATTACTTTTATGCATTTTGCAAACGCTACTTATCCAGAGCAACTTACATTGCGGTAGAAGCAATAATGTAAATTTTTATCGTGTGTTTTCTGGGTTTGAACCCATGACCTTTTGTAATGTTATTACAATGCTCTACCACTGAGCTAGACAGGAGCACACCATTTGCTGATTGGATCAACTGTTTAGACTAGTCGTAATGGTTTTTCTTCAGGTCTGGTCATAACTTTTTAAATTTAGTTACATGAAAAGGGAGATTGGTCTAATTTGAATCTGACAAGTAAGACTGGTTAGCCTTAACTAATTGATAGTTGTCCAGACTAACAGACACTTAAGAACTTAATTTGGTGACTTTGTTTATGCAAATGGACCCAGATTGTCGCACAGACATTTACTACAATAGCTTAGTACATGGCTCTCTGGAATGCTTGATTCTGATTGGTCAGTTGAGACATTCACAGGTTCGTTCTTTTCAAATAATAACCGCTCCAAAGTAATAACGCATAGCCGGACTACTTGTATGTTTTAAATCCCTCTGCGCCAACAAAGATTACTGTTTGGCGCCATCTTGTGACAAACACTGGACAACCACAATTAAGAATGGAACATTTTGACATTAATTTTAACATGTACGGAAAAAAAAACATTTAAACAGTGGATAGAAGAACGAACAACGACAAGACACAGAGAGCTTCCTGAGACTGAACTTGACAAAATAGAGCATGACAGCTATGAAGCCAACACAAAAAAACAAACAAAAAAAAACAGAATGGGCATTAAAACTTCTCAAAGACTGGCTAAAAGTGAAAAAAGGAGAGGATCTTAATAAGGTATTATGATCATTTTATGCATCTGTGCAAAGTTTCGCGGAAGGATAAAAATGTTAATTTAAAACAAATATGCCAATAAAATGTTTCAAATTGATATTCATGTCCAGTTTTTTTTCTTATGTGGCAAGTAGCCGTGTAATAAGCGGGATAATGTAGAGGCAGCCGGTAGTTATTGGGAAATAAGCCCCTTCAGTGTGATACAAGACCCTCCGCTTGCGTCGGGTCCTGATCACACTGTCGGGGCTTATTTCCCAATAACTACCGGCTGCCTCTACATTATCCCTTACTTAACTCATTTTTTAGAAAGGGGATGTCTAAATAATGTTGGCCATTGTTGTGTATTACAGTATAGCCTGGCAGTAATCTTAAACTGTACATTAAGTACTTTATGTTGGCTGTTTTTACATGTATAAATGGTGAGGTAGTTATAGTTACAATATAGTCTGTCTTATGCAGCTTGTGTGTATGAGTACCACAACTATAGAGAATGTTAAAATAACAGCATATTAATAAATAATATAAATGTAAAATAATTAAAAACGTGAGCATGTTGAAACTCCTAAGTTACAGTATGCATAAAAACAAACCCAAACTTGACACAAAGCCTCACTGGGTTTGTAGCAAATGGAGTGTAAGAATAGCATTTAGTCTTACTATATTTCAGTCTCACTGCAGCCATTATCACAGCGCTACACAGCAAAGCGTGATCTTAACAGCTGTGTGCAAATACTTAAAATGACACACAAGTTCTGTGTGATGCACCACAGCCTGTTATCGCAATTTAATGTGTCTTTAGCATCGGAGATCACATGCATTGACTCATGCTTTTTCAAATCCTCCTCTGAAACCCAACAGGCTATCAAACAATTATAAAAAAAATGTGATACTATGTAGTGCAGTATCACATTATTAATAGAAAAATATTTTTGATGAGTAAGCAAGCAATGAATTAATAACTCAAATCCCTAGATGTTACCATCAGATACTAACCAGAACCACAACCATATTAAATTAACATCTTATTTTTGCCTATTAGCTATAAGTCAATCCAGATAAAACAAACACGGATCGCCATAATTGTGACTTTAAATGAAACAAAACATCAACATCTAAACTTAATAAGTAAATTGTGTTTTCTACAGCAATATTTTTACGAACATTCAGAAATAATGTTTTATTAGAGTTTTTAAAAAATAAAATGCAATGTTTCTTTATCATTTACATAACAAGCAAAAAAGTAAATATAGAAAACAATTGTTTTAAACATTGTGTTAACATTAAAGGCGGAGTGCACAATGTTTGAAAGCCAATGGCAATGTTCATATTTGAAATCACCTAAACATACACGCTCCTACCCCAATAGAATCTGGACCTTCTTTTGATAGACCCGCCCCACACATACACAACCCCGGCAAGGATGTCGGTTAGTAGACACGGTCCTTACTGCTGATTGGCTACAAGTGTGTTTTGGTAATCGGCCTGACTCCCTTTTCCAAAGCGTTTTTCAAACATTGTGCACATCGCCTTTAATCATGTCATAAGATTTGAAAATGATAGAATGTAACATTTCTCTAAAGTTCAGACAACCAAGCAACGTTCTTAAAGCATAAAAAAACTGGACACTTTTCATGTTGCCAGAACGTTTTTTGGGAACGTTGGAAACATTCAAGGAATGTTCTTAGAACTTTTCAATGCACCTCTTAGCTGGGATGCACCTCTGAGGTACTAATATGAACTCTTTAGATCAGGGATCCCCACACTTTTTCCTACCAAGGGCCAAAAATCAAACCTGACCGAGGGTTGTGGGCCAAAAGTAAATGTTGCTGTGTTATATTAAAATTAATGTTGCCCTGATTCTCCTAATTGATAATTTTTTAATATTTAAAAAACAAATAAGTAAACATTACTCTGTTTATGTATAACTAATGCAGTTTTATTTTCAGAGGTAAATGTTTAAGAAATGTGTAAATAATTTTGCACATCATTTTTTCCTTTTCTTTTAATTTTGTCACTGCCTTGACCTCTCCAATATTAGCCTATAGTACCCGAGTTCATTGGGTTTCGGGATGCATGTTATACATTTTCAAGTATGCATGTAAAAAAAAAATCCCAGTTTTAACTTGAAAATATTCAATTCCTTGCATTTAATTTCAATTTACATTTTTGTGATTTACATGTAAAACAAAAAATGTTACATTTGAGAAAATGTTTAATCAAAAATATGAACATCTGGGTCAATGACGTTTATATTTCTCCTTATCTCATGTGACATGATGGGCCAAATTAAAGGTCATTTCAGGCAAACTTGCAGGGCCTAGTTTGGGCCTAGATGCATAGTGTACTTTTAAAGTGTATCACCCAAGTGACAGCTATAGGTACCTTTTCTGACCATTTTTTAACAATATTCATTGTTGGTATTTTTTGCAAGTTCTTCTTAAAACAAAATGACTTTACTTATCTGTGGTATGTTTAATGATAATGTATCTGTGACCTCATGGATTCAAGTTGTCTTTCTTTTAAAGTTTATGACATAACTAGTCCATGAATGTCTTTTTGATGTTAGTATTAATGACTATTTAGATGTATTAGTGGATAGAGGATAATATTTAAATTTTCTTATTTCACCATGATAATCAATGTTTCACATTTCACAATCAATTTTTTATTTATGAGTGTAGGATAATCATTTTACTTCACTATTATCCTGCATGCATAACAATTCAAGAAAGTTCAAGAACAGAAAAAAACGATAGTTTCAAGAAATGCCTTCAAGAACAGTTTCTTTAAGTCACCACCTAATAATGTGTTTTTCTGATGTCTTCTCTCTGCAGCATGTCTGTTCAGATACAACGGTCTGTCCTTCATCTACCTCCTGTACCTGCTGCTCATCCCTCTCTTCCCCGAACCCTCCAGCGTAACCATGCAAGGTAAGCGGCGCATTACCGCATCACTACAGTGACACACAACCACTGCAGCAAGTTCATCTATTTGGTCCATGGACAATCCAGAAACGCTTGCAAAGCATCAGATAAAAGCATTGTACGCTGAAGTGGCCATATATTGTGGCTTTGGTTCAGAAGAATGGATTTGTGCATGCACATTGTGAAAGAGGCAAGATTTAAGGTTTGATAAAGGCTTAAATTAGTTTTGATCCATTTAGTTATAAAAGGTGCTATTGTTACTGAGAACTTATCACAATGATTAGCCACAAGTCAAGTCAGGCTGTTTTATTTCTTAATTGCATGGTTTACACAAGCTTTACTGGCCAGTCAAAAAGATGTTGCTGAGACTGCAGATGCTGACTGTGAGATACAGACATTGATGCTACAGAGACTGTATGCATAAAACAAGAGACAGGTCAGACACAAGGAACTAATAGAAACGAAAGACATATAAAATGTATTTAAATGGGACATTTTTAAGATGTTAAATAAATCTTTGGTGTCCCCAGAGTACGTATGTGAAGTTTTAGCTCAAAAAACCATATAGATAATTTATCATAGCATGTTAAAATTTACACTTTGTAAAATTTGCTGTTTTGTGTGTGTTTTTTTTGTGTGCACTAAAATGACAATGCTGTGGTTGGATAGTGCAGATTAATGGGCGGTATTATTATAATAAGATTTCCTTATGACATCACAGGGGAGCCAAATTCTATGAGTTATGTTTTTGTCTTACGTGTTTACGGACTTCTGGTTCATTCCTGTACTGAAGATAGCAGCTCTCTTGAGGTACAGTATATACTGTACGTATGCTTGTTTTCTGTTTGTTAATTATGTATAAGAGAACGGTTTCGTGGAATGAGATGAAAGAGGAAGAGGAAAGGAGATTTTTAAGTGGTCCACTTACACTCTCATCAATAGTTAAGCAGACCTGTGCTCATATTAAGAGAAGTGGATGCCTGGCTTCAGAGAGACTTATCAGGGCTTTCTCTGGATTTCAGACGTGGGAATATGCAAATGTGATTAAGCATTTATGGAAATGTAGACTATAAAATTAACTATTATGGGATGTTAGTAGGGATGTCCCGATCAGGTTTTTTTGCCCTCGAGTCCGAGTCATTTGATTTTGAGTATCTGCCGATACCGAGTCCCGATCCGATACATCTATAATACATAAAAAAAAGAATAAAGAAGAGCGAAAAAACACGCGTTGCTGTTTCTGTGTGGAGTCAAAAGAGTGTAACTCTGTGCCAGCGCATAACTATAAATGTGTTAAAAAATAATGAGAATATATAAAGTATATGTTCAGGGGTTAAATTGGGGTTTGTTTTGTGGGGATGCTCTGTTGGGAGGGAGGGTTCGAGGGGTAACATGTTTAATCCTGATGACAGCAAAGCCACTGGTGTGTTTCAATGACATTTTGTACCTCTGATAGGATTTTATAAGTTTCAGTTTTAAAGCTTTGCCACAGGTTGACCCAAACTTTAAAACCTGAACTTTAAATCTATGAGTCTGACACCCTATATGCATTTGTTGCACATGTCATTATGCACAATTGATAAACTTTGAAGGAAGTTTTAAGAATCAACCTCCTTGACTAATTCTAAGCATAAGATAGGCTACCAAAAAATACTAAATTAACAAGAAAAACAACATACTGATTCAGCAATATGTCTTATAAATTAGCCATAGAGATTCCCTTAGCTGGTCAGCAGTTAGTTATAAAATACCTATAGTTAGGTCGTAATTAATTTGCATAATCAAAATACATTATTTTATTAAACTATACAATCAGTTGTATCCAGTTATCTAGTTAACATATTGTAATGAGATGAGTGACATGGCTATACATACTTTAATACTTTGTTTCTAGACTTCTATTAAGTTTTCTCGACGTGGGCACCATTCTTACCTCTATCTCTCTCTATCTCTCATCTCTACAGTATCCTGCGTTAATGCGCGTTCTTGAGGTTCTGAGTGAGACGCGGAGCTGCGTCTGAGCACATGGTGACAAAAACGATCAACACGTTAGGTGTGTTCGACATCGGCTGTGGCTGGATGTAACCGATCGGCGAGATTAGCCGCGTGCAGGCGGGGAGGAGCTGAAAACGGAGACGTGAAGTCGGACGCGCTGTGGTTCCCGTAGTTTGCTGCATTTACGTCAGGCATGGCTGATCACGTGCCGTTTGCTTGCTTAATCGCATTAAACATGATTTGTAACATGTAAACTACATAAAAAGTGAATTATACTGTTTTGAATGTCCGTGTATGAGCACGAGTGGAACTGAAGAGGCTTGCAGCATCTGTTTTTACAAGAATAAAGTTCAAAATAAGCATAAATTATTTAAATACCAATGTAGTTGGGTCTACGTTTCTTATCCATTTTATTTTGATGAAGATGAAACAATATAACATCGCGACTACATGAAAATAGCTTTAACTGTTATAAAAATACAGATTTGTGAGCATTTGTGGAACTGAGGGCGTGAAAATAAGCACGAAACACACGTGATTGTTGTCATGTGGTGAATCCGACCAATGGTGAAACAGCTGTGTCGTCATTACAGCCCGTGCAGCTCCTCTTCGCAAGCTGCGCTGGCTGACTCCGGCGGCTGATCTCGAATCGCTCTCGCGGTACTTAAAAACCACATGACACAGTCACGTGCCTGCAGCGCCAGCTTAAGTCGGACAAAAGTACTAACCGGAATGCACTGCTTCAAGTCAGCCACCGATCGGTCTGCGCAGCGCCGCATGAAGTCGAACACACCTGTTGTTTAAATGAGCGGTAAAAACGCGGTTTTGTCATGTGTTCCTTGCACGCACGAGTGTGAAGCCTATGAATGAAAACACGTCAATAGGCTTGTTCGACTTCATGCAGGGCCGCAACAATCGACAGCCGGGTGACGTCAAACTACCGCGCGAGTGATCCGCGAAATCATACGGAGGAGTTTGCTTTTAAATCGCTCTCGCGGAACTTTGACGTCATCCGGCTGCCGGTTCTTGTGACGCCGCATGAAGTCGAACAAGCCTATTCTCTTCTCATCAGTTCACACGCACCAGCGCAGCGCGTACACTGGCGCGGAGCAGAGCGAGACCTTGATGGATTTTAAACCCTGCATATGTATCCGAGTCTTGATCGGGAGGTGACGTCCGATTCCGATCGAGTCGGAAATCACGTGATCGGGGCCGATTTCCGATCATGTGATCGGATCGGGACATCCCTAGATGTTAGTGTTTTGCCAAGTGTTATCCACTTAATGTGCACAGTGCCTTGAAGAAGAATCCAACTCCAATTCTCTCAGTATTGGTACCTTACTGGTTTCTCAAAGGTACATACTAGGACCTTTTTAAAGATACAGTCTCAGTGACAACCTTTTTACTTTTTTTAAGTGTATAAACAAAATGTACTTTTGGTACTTGTGCTACCTGCCTTTGAGGTTACCCGAGTACTAAATCTGGCAATTATTTAGTATTTCGTGCCTAGGGTTGGGCATTATATTGAATGTTACAGTACGTATTATTGAGATAAATGTTTTTTTTTCTGACTTTATTTAATTGGGATTGAAGAAGATTGAATTTTTTAACTATTCTAGAGCGAAAATATTGAGAAACATCTAGTATCATCAAAGTGTGTAAAGATAACAAGACATCAAATTTTAGGTATATTGCCCAGGGGCCTCATTTATAAAACTGTGCGTAGGATCCTTACTAAGGGCCCTATTTTAACTATCTAAGCGCATTGTCTTAAGCGCAGCACAACGTCTAAATGGACGTGTCCGAATCCACTTTTGCTAATTTAACGACAGGAAAAATGGTTTGTGCGCCGAGCGCATGGTCGAAAAGGGTTGGTACAATTTTTTTAATGAGAAATGGGAGTATTTCGGGCGTAACGTGCAATAAACAAATGAGAGTCTCAGCTCTCATCCCCTCTAAAAACCTGTTGCGCTGGCGCTATGTCTAATCCCTATTTAGATGACGGACTTTGTAAACTGAAAAACTAAGCGGAGGAAGAAGTTCCCCAGTTTAAGATTAATGTTAAATAATTGTGTTGTTTTCACTTGTATTGAAATTGTTATTTTTTGGATTAAAACCTTTAAAACCCGTTTTCATTTAGTCATGGAAGTAAAAAAGCAGGCTTATAGTTGCTTTAAATGTATGCCTATCCAATATCATCAAAAAATAATTTGCAAGTATGTAAGAAAAGGTTTGTACTCTAAAAATACTTTATTTGTAACAAACAGGAGATAAAGAGTTTACAAACGGCTCTCCTTTCAGCACATGGACAGCGTCATGAGATTTTTTAGGCATTACTTAAAAATGTTTCTCATATCTTCATATCCGCAGGTACAAAGTCATCATATACAATAAATCCGTGAGGTAGCATTTAAAAAAACATTTAAAAACAGATGCATTTGTTTAAAGCAAAGCATTTATTTACTTACCAGGCTGCAGGTGAAGCAGCTCTTTGTGCCTTCTAACGTCTCATAATTAGTCCTCATTTATGTCCAAGAGACTCAATAATAATCTTTTACATTCAATCCTTTAATCTTTCATATTTAAAAGCGTTTTTGTGCTGCTGCGCATTCATGTATGTGTTAAGCAAACCCGCGTTGTCGTCCCGTTTAGGCGCATATTACTAACGCGCTTTTTAAATAACAAAAAAACATATTGCGCCATTGACTTTAGACTTTAGACCAGGTTTTTGTTGGTCAATGGCGTAGTCTATTTTAGATGCCTCAAAATAGCAACGCGCCAACAATGCGCCTGAACACACCTCGTTTTCAGACCAGAACGCCCATGGGCGCAAAAGGGGGCGCAAATGCATTTGCTATTTAAACAACGCGGCGCTAAACGTGAAAATTATAATTGCGCAGGGTGGAAAATAGCAAATGACACTTGCGTCGCGCATTGCGCTGCATTGCGCCGCATTGCGCCGGGTGTAAGATGGAGCCCTTAAAGTCTATGTACGCACAAAAGCCAAAAATGGCATACACCAAACAATATGAAGACTTATAAAACAAAGCAATGTTCCCTTTATAAATCACAGATCACCTGCAAGTGTGCGTACATGAATCATCCTATCCTACCCTGCGAGCCCATTCTCCCAATCAATTTTGTTTTTTCACAAATCACAACTTTTGCGTGGGAACTGGCGTACGCACGTTTCCAGCCCTGTTTTATAAATGAGGCCCCTGCTCTGTTATGATCCCAAAGTAAGGTACCATGGCAATACCATCTGATACCATTAATAGCTGGGTTTCCATCACCATGATGTTATGCGCATTTTGAAGTGTCACATAAGAAACGAGTGATGGAAAACCCTTAATTCACAAATGAGTTAATACGCTCGCTTGAGGTGGATTTTTATTTATGTGATAAAGAGTAAATGTAAATAATTGGAGATGGAAACGCATTAGCCAAATAAATTCTGATCTAGCGAACATTAAACCCCCAATCCTGACCGTCTAGCTGTTTCTGCTGGAGTTGTCTTTCCCATATATGGGGCTCGATGTCGTCTTAATGCCCTTGCTACTAGTGCCTACATCAAAAATGCTGCATTCCTTCTTCTGTGCACAGCATTCGGTTTGGCAATTACAAGCTGCACTGCTAGTAAATTTATAACTTGCCCGGTCGTAACTAAATGCAGTCCTGTCTCCATTTTCTAAGCGTGCCTTGTTTTATTTACTGTTGGTTACTAATTTACCAATATCACCATCATTCGCTCGAACAACTTGATGGAAACGCACCTAATTCGCATTTTTTTTTTTTTGTTTTTTTTGAAAAAAAATTGATTCACCTTTGGATGGAAACCCATATAGCTTAACATGACAAAGACACAATGCTTTTCTTTTCGTTCATTTAACTTTATTCACCCTATATTTATTATTATTTTGTTTAAATTCTGGAACTACTGTTGAAAGCTCTTAAAACCGATTTATTAAAGGGATACTTCACCCAAAAATTAAAATTCTGTCATCATTTACTCATCCTTATGTTGATCCTGTATGAGTTTCTTTATGTCATTGAATACATAAGAAAATGCTTTAATGATGGTAACCACATAGTTTACGATACCCATTGACTTCCACAGTTGGAAAACAAATACTATGGAAGTCAATTGATGCTGTCAAATATGTGCTTACCATCTATGATCAAAATATCTTTTTTTTGTGTTCAACACAATAAAGAAACTGGTTTAGATCAACATGAAGGCGAGTAAACGATGACAGAATTTTCATTTTAGGTTGAACTATCTCTTTAAGCTTTAAAGGGTAGTGTTGTTGAATGGATATAAGTATTCAAACACTTTTTTTATTACGTCTAAAGCTATGAGTTGATTATTCACTGGGTTTATCTGAACATAGTGTTGAAGAGATTTCAATCTGTTAGATTCTGTTAAGCATTGATTTGTTAAAGATTTGTTTATACTGGGTGTCGTGTTATTTATCTTGGGTTGGTTCAGTCTTGTTTGATACTTATATGCTAGTTACAAAGCACTGCCTGTAGTATTATATACTGTAGTATATACAGTATGCTGATACCTTGAAGGTGGTTCATAAGCTGTCAATCTTAAGGGTAAGATGATTTTATTTGTGGAAGAAACATTTTGGTATTTGTGGTATGATCATTGGGCCAGTTTTCATTGACCGTTGGGGTGGTTTTGTTTGGCAGGTCTGACAACCCTGCATGTTCTTTTATTAACGGTTTCATCGGAAACAGGCTCTTTGCCACAGATACGCACCTGCCCCAAAATTAACATCCGGTCTGTGTTTGTTTATTGCTCTATATAAATTGACCTCTGGAACAAATACCTTAATAAAATACAAATATTTGGGTTTCCTCAAGATGAGGAGAGACGGCGAGCATGGATCACAGCTGTACGGGGAGGTTTAACAGCCAGACAAGAATTCAAGGATCTGTAGCTAACATTGTATACATTCATTTTAATTTAATTTAATTCAATTCAATTTTATTTATACAGCGCTTTTAACAATTGTTTAATTGTTACCAAAGCTTTTAATAAAAACAAGAGAAAACACACAAAAAATCAGAGGACAACAAAAGTAGCAAAGTACAGGGGCTAAGATTAAACCTTACTAGTAAGCGGAGTAATAAGTAAGAAATAATTGACGACCGGCCGTTGAATTTTTAGAAAAATAATGCATATCCGAGGTGGTGACGCATTATTCAGGTGTGCATTATTTTTAAATAATTCAAAGGCCTGGAGTCAATTATTCCCCTTATACTACGGTTACCACACCTCAAGACATCGATCACATGATATATTTAAAGGGATTCGTTTGGTTTTTGTACTTATCTCACTATTGTGAGTAGGACTATTTCTTCCACGTCTTATCCAATGGCTCTTTTGACTGTTCTAAAACGTCATTTTAAAGCTGGCAATGGAGGCTTGAGCCATTGATAGCATTCTAATGCAGTTATTAATGAAGTTATTAGAAAGAGAGCGAGAGCGACAGAGACACACAGAGAGAAAGAAAGAGAGAGAGAGAGAGAGAGAGAGAGAGAGAGAGAGAGAGAGAGAGAGAGAGGGCGAGCGAGAAAGAAAGAGAGAGAGATTATGTGAACGAGGCTACCTCTGTGCGTCTCTAAACAGCGCTGTTATTGCCTCTGAAAATCGTCTGTCATGTTGTTTTTGTTAGTCTGTTATTACAGTTAACTATGTGAAGTGATATGGAACGGTAAGAGAGCTGCCTGGAACTACGTTCACTGTGTGTTACCCAGAAAATAATTGCACACCTCAGAACGTTCATCAGCCAATTCAGCGATTCAAGCATTCAACGGACCTGTAGTATAATGTAACGTATTGAATAGAGTTCTAAGTTAAGCCAATGTCAGATGAATCCCTAGGGGTTGAAAAAAACTCCTAGGAAAAAACCTTTGAGAGAGCGAGCCAGACATAGGTGATCCTATAGAAGATAAACTACATATTAAATACCATATTATAAAATTTTATGGGAATTAAATTCGGTCGGTGATCGTAGGTCAGACATCATCTGGGCATCACGTTGAAGGAAGGCCAGTAGATGAGTGGTGTGATGAGCTTCACGGCAGCAGGAACTGGCTCTGTTAGTCTCGTCTTCGGGTTCAAGGACGAGACAGGGAGAGAGAAACAAAATCCTATTAGTGTAGGGGCCGCTCACATATAATGCAAGTGTCATACAGTATAATGGATGAAAGTGTGCTCGGTTCCGGACAAGCTAACTATTGCGGCATAAGTATATTTATTATTTACTAGACAAATTATGTGAATGCTTTGTTAAAGAGAAATGTCTTTAGTTTAGGCTTTAAATTGATCGACTGTGCCTGATTCTCGAACATTGATGGGTAATTTATTCCAGAGCTTGGGGGCTAAGTAGGAAAAAGATCTCCCACCTTTAGACACTTTGATATTCTAGAATTTGCCACCGCAAAATTTTACACAGTAACGTTAACTCATTGTAGTACTTGATACGCTTTAGCTATGATTGGGACTAAGACAATTCACTTTTTTATTTAGCTTGTTATTAAAATAATCTACTCTATGTGGACTTTGCTGTTATTGATTGTTTGTGGAGGTCTACTTGGAGTTTGGGCCACAAAAGCTGTTTGATTATTTTGTTGCCATAAAACCATCCAAGCGAGAATGGAAAGCAAACGGTGACTACTTTACACCACCCCTGAAAGATGCATAAAATATATTAAAAAATTCAACAAGGAACGGATGTAAAAACAAAGATTAGTCTTTGAAATGACTATGAAGAAAAAATTCTGAATTAAGAAATTTCATATTTTTGAGGAGGCTTGGCTCTGAAGGGAGAGTCACATATTGGCGTCCACACCACCCGACGATAACAATAACTTTATGCTAATTTGCGGGTGGCACTCGCTCAAGTCACTTGCTTTTAATGGCATTAATATTGCATATTTCTTGTAATAAAAAGTTTTGCAATTGTTTACATGTCACTGAATATGTAAATATGGTGTTGCATTAACACACTGGTAACAAGCAAATGTCCTAAACACGCTGCATTTTGCGTAACTCTGAACAGTGAATCTAGTAGTTTGTGTAATCTAATATCTTACCTTTTGGGGTAGTCAGTGTAGTACAATAAGCAGCATTACGTAGTGTATTTCACAGCAACTGCATCAGCGCTGGATACCTGAGGTCACTTTATGTTATAGACCTCAGCAATGAGCTTCTCCACTGTCATTGTACTTGAAGTTCAAATAGATCTGATTGGCTGTCAATGGTTTGTCGTTCATCAGGTGGGAAAAAGTGCTCTCAACGATATTTAGGGCCCGAGCACACCAGGGTGTGAGGACCCTATTGTTTTTGCTCCGTTTATTTAGGGCCCGAGCACACCAGGGTGTGAGGACCCTATTGTTTTTGCTCCGTTTATTATTATTATTATTTTTCTTCTTCTTCTTCTTCTTCTTCTTCTTCTTCTTCTCCGAAATGGATTGCATTTTTGAGGGCCTAAACATACCCGAAAACTCATGAAAATTTGCACACGTGTCAGAAATGGCGAAAATTTACATGTAGTATAGGCGTCAGAAGTGGGCGTGTAGAAATGGCTCGATAGCGCCACCTGCAAAATTTCAAGAGAACAGCCCCCCCACTACGAAAAACGTACAGATACGAAATTTGGTAGGATCATCTAGCACCCCAAGACCTACAAAAAAGTCTCTTGGAGCGAAGCTCTAAACGCCACAGGAAGTCGGCCATTTTTAATTTTCTCTGTCATTTTTTGACATTTCCAAGCGTCGTACTTTAACGAACTCCTCCTAGCGATTTAATCCGATCATTATCATATTTGGTCAGTCTCATCTAAAGGCCTTTGCGATGCTAAATTGCGGAGATCTTGACTTTTCGTTAAAGGGTGTGTCCATGGCGGCCTGACAAAGTTCGACATTTTCGGCATGAAACAGGAAGTTGTTATTACTCAGGCATTCAATGTCCAATCTGCCCCACACTTCACATGTTTGATAAGGGTCTTGACCTGAACACATTTTAATGCCAATATTCAGCTTCAGTTATAGCGCCACCTAGAGGGAGCAGGAAATGCCATGTTTTACGCTGTGATTTACTGCTCTTAGAGATTTAATCAAATCATCATCATAATTGGTCAGACTGATGTTAAGCCCTTTGCCGTGATAAATTGCGAAGATCTTGACTTTTCGTTAAAGGGCGTGTCCGTGGCGGCCTGACAAAGTGTGATGTTTTGACATGAAACAGGAAGCTGTTGTAATTCAGGCATACATTATCTGATCTGCTCCAGACTTCACACGTTTGATAAGGGTCCCGGCCTGAACACGTCAATATAACAATAATCAGGTACCATCATAGCGCCACCTGCTGCACACAGGCAGTGTGGCACATCAGTTTCCCTTTGAATATCCACCTGTATTTACCCACTTTAATTTATACCCCCCTGGTTTACTGCTTTACTAATGCCATAGGGTAGCGGTGCACATTCGTGCGAGGGCCCTTCCATCGCTGCTTGCAGCTTTAATATTATTATTATTTTTCTTCTTCTTCTTCTTCTTCTTCTTCTTCTTCTTCTTCTTCTCCGAAATGGATCGCGTTTTTGAGGGCCTAAACATACCCGAAAACTCTTGAAAATTTGCACACGCGTCAGAAGTGGCGAAAATTTACATGTAATATAGGCGTCAGAAGTAAGCGTGTAAAAATGGCTCTATAGCGCCACCTGCAAAATTTCAAGAGAACAGCCCCCCCACTATGAAAAACGTACAGATACGAAATTTGGTAGGGTCATCTATGACCCTAAGACCTTCAAAAAAGTCTCTTGGAGCTAAGCTCTAAACCCCACAGGAAGTCGGCCATTTTGAATTTTCTCTGTCATTTTTTGACATTTCCAAGCGTCATACTTTAACGAACTCCTCCTAGAGATTTTATCAGATCGTCATCATATTTGGTCAATCTCATCTAAAGGCCTTTGCGATGTTAAATTGCGGAGCTTTTGACTTTTCGTTGGAGGGTGTGTCCGTGGCGGCCTGACAAAGTTCATCGTTTTCGCCATGAAACAGGAAGTTGTTATAACTCAGGCATACAATGTCCAATCTGCCCCACGCTTCACATGTTTGATAAGAGTCTTGGCCTGAACACATTTCAATGCCAATATTCAGCTTCAGTCATAGCGCCACCTAGAGGTAGCAGGAAATGCCATGTTTTACGCTGTGATTTACTGCTCTTAGAGATTTAATAAAATCATCATCATATTTGGTCAGACTGATTTTAAGTCCTTTGCGATGATAAATTGCGAAGATCTTGACTTTTCGTTGAAGGGCGTGTCCGTGGCAGCCTGGCAAAGTGTGATGTTTCACCATGAAACAGGAAGCTGTTGTAATTCAGGCATACATTGTTTGATCTGCTCCAGACTTCACACATTTGATAAGGGTCCCGGCCTGAACACGTCAATATAACAATAATCAGGTACAGTCATAGCGCCACCTGCTGCACACAGGCGGTGTGGCACATCAGTTTCCCTTTGAATATCCACCTGTATTTACCCACTTTAATTCATACCCCCCTGGTTTACTGCTTTACTAATGCCATAGGGTAGCGGTGCACATGCGTGCGAGGGCCCTTCCATCGCTGCTTGCAGCTTTAATGTTCATTGTATCTTTATAATTATAGTTGTGGTGTGAACTCCGCTAACCTCTTTAATATAATTTTAATTTTTTTTTAACTATATTATTTATAGTTATCATTATAATGGGAATCTTCGTTACTCTTTCAATGTTAGCTTGATATGGCTAACCTTTATGAAATCTTACTTTTAATGATGTACAGTAGGGATGTGATGTGTGATGTTTCAACAAAAAAATGTTATGGAAAATGTAATCAAACAAAGCTAAATAAGATTCAGACAGAAATGTTTTTTCTGGAGCATGTTAAATTAAAGCAATAAGCCCCAAGAAGCAGTGGGTTACCAGTGCATTTTATAACAGCTAAGGGGCGTTGTTAGGCACGACGTGGAGCGGAGTGCCTAAAACCCCCTTAGCTGTTATAAAATGCACTGTAACCCCACTGCTTCTTGGGGCTTATTGCTTTTATAAAACGGTTACTTATACATAGCAGGATTTAATAAAAAACACAAATAAGTTGTAATGTAGTACAAATATTACTCTTCCGCCAAACAAAGTAGTTCCTCAGAATCAAGTGTGGCTGCAACAGAGCGCAGTTCCCAAGAAACACAGACGCAGCAAAGACACAATGAAAATATGATTTAAGACTGTGATGTTTATTTTTATAAATCAACATTCATCTAATTTATATATTAACATTTATATCGTGCTGTTGTATATAACTGTTAAAGTGATGATGAAATATGCTTGGAAGCATGCTTAAACTGGGTGGCAACTTAATATAAAAAACGCTGACGGGGAAAGAGTTTAGTTTAATGCCTTCCAGAAAAATGATCTTCTTTAATTAAACATAAAATATATCAAATGAAAGAACAGACCCTCCGCTTTAAAAAAAAAAGTTTCATCCTACCTTCATTTGTTCTCTCACCACCTCTCGGAGATAATTCCATTTTTGTGAAGAACTTTTGTAGGAGATCAGATTCAAAGCCATCAAAACTTACATGTCATGCTAAATCCACCACAACGCTGTTGTGTCGAGTGAATGCGTCAGTGTTTAAGTTGGGTAAAATTGCCATCTAGTGGATAATATCAATTTAAGACAAAAACAACTCGGAGAACGTTTTCTCTTTATTGACGAAATGACTCAACAATATTTATTGACATTTATCTGGATATCGCCACAATTGTGCAAATGTAGAAAAATATAAAATGGATTATTTTCATAAATCAATATTTAGCAACATTGGCGCAGTGATACTTTTGTAAAGCGGTCTGAACCGTATGGTAACCGGGGTATTTTATCACGGCTTAGAACGCGTTTTAACCAATCAGAATGAAGAACCAGACGGAGCCGTTTTATAAATGTTTTTTAAAGATATTTAAAGTCCTAACAGTAATGACAAACGTAGATGTGAAAAACACCCACTTTAGGTTATTTGGGGAGATGCATTTAAAACATAGCACATTTTTTTATCTTACAGTTTGTCTCGGGTATTAAACGTGCAATGTTAAAAAGGTTTTGCAGCAAATTGGACATGGATTCCCAGTTGAACTCCACAAACTTTATGATTGTTTGGGGTAAATTAGTGCCAATTTTTTTGCCCATTCTGTTTTAAATAAGCCAGAACAAGTCACACCCAAAGCAGGGGACAGAGTTAGCACTTCACATTACTGCATCTGGCAGAGCTTTGCACCGTCTGGTTTCTCACAAATATGTCTCACTTGTGGCTGAAATGATGTCCATTAGAAAGCATTACATATGATGGGCTGCACAGCACGCTCAAGCCTGCATGCTGCATTGGAAAATATCGATTGCTGGTAAAGAAAAAACACTCTAAAAATACTTTAATACTTCATTTGACCTTGGTGTTATGCTATTTGAGAGCGCTGAAACAAAGTGGCTCTCACGGTTAGCATTTGTTCGTCTTGCAAGAACAACAAAGAACGCTTCAGCATTAGTAACTCAGCCAAACATTAGCATCGTCTGAAATAGCCGTGAGCCTCCATAAACAAGCATGTGTGATGCAGATGCAGATGCAGGCATCCACACAAACAGGTTACGTCGTGCTGCGGTTTACAACTAGCGATCTCTTACGTGAAGAGCTGAGATTTTGGGCCCAAATTTTTAAAGTCCCCCTGTGCTGTTTGTTTTTGTATTTCTGTCTATCGGTCTTCTAAGTGTGCTAACAACTTAGCAAGTAAATATCTAGAAGTAAATATCTATCTTAGAATTACAGTGCTTATCTAATCAAATGTACCCGATGAGATCTAATATAAATAACACCAATTTTGCTATTGTTGGCAAACTTTGTCGACAAGAAAATAAAAACAATGTTTTCACAAAAAGGAAAACAGAGTGGAAAGGGAGGCTGCAAAGGCAGTTCAACATTGCAAACATGGATTTAAAGCTCCAGCATGTAAATCATTTTGGGGTGGTCTCCCAGACAGGGATTATCTTAAGCCAGGACTAGGTCTTAGTTAAATTAGGAAATATAACTACAAACATGCCTTACTAAAACATTACTTCAGGCAAAACAAATGGCACTGATGTATTTAGATATGTCAGTGTCAGAGCCGATGGCGTAGTGGACAGTGCTCCGACATATGGTGCAAACGCACTTCCGGCAACCCGAGTCGAATCCCGGCTCAAGGTCCTTTGCCGATCCCATACCCCTCTCTTTACCCTTTACTTTCCTGTCGTCTCTCAATTTCTTACTGTCTATCAATAAAGGCAAAATGGCCCAAATAACTTACAAAAAAGATATGTCAGTGCAAGATGTTTTAGGTTTTGACAGCTCTTACATTTATTTTAGTCTAATTCCTGTCCAGGAAACCGCCCCACAGAATATTAAGCAGTTTTGTCACACTGTAATTCTTGTTATTAAGTATATTTTCCATTATAATCACTTCTCTTAGTTGATACTAATTGATAATGCATAATTATATTATATGTAATATTTTGTGAAAACCATATAAATTATGCCCCCCCAAGTCCCCCCTTTTTGGTTTGGGCTGCTGCCCATTAAAATGTTTGTGCACGACCCTGATTTGGCATTTTTCTTAATTTGGTACATAAATTGGTGCTTTTTATATATTGTAGTGTTGTGTAATAGTCACATGAAATGCAGATTAAACAAATAAATTGTTTATATTTTTTATGTAACCATTCATTTTATGATTTAACTGTAATAAATAATTTATTTCATCAATTCACAAACCCCCTGTAAACCCAGTTTGGCCGACCCTGTAATAAACAATGACATCATTATGTTTGTTTGACTTCATGTGGCGCCGCAAGAACCAATCATCAAAATACCGCAAAAGCGAATCTAGAAATTATACGGAGGACTCAGCTGTCGAATCACTCTCGTGGTACTGTGATGTCAGCCAACTGTCAGCCGAATGTCAGCCGACAGTGTGAGCTGATGTGACTTAGTGACGGCGGGACTAATTTGCATATACATAGTTCCTCATTTAAAAATGACGCATGTGTGTAGTAGCTACATTCAAGATATTTTAAGTTATTTTTAGTGGGAAAATGTTTGACTTTAGGGGGATATAATAATCAACTACAGATTGACTTTAAAAGCTTTCACGTAACATTCTGGACCTTTTGGTGTTATAAATCTATGCAATTTCTGTCTAAATGTTGCATTTGTCCCTTCAAAATCCCCCTTGAAGTACAAATTAAAAAAAAGTTAACATTTTGTTTAAAGCAAATTACATTACACATATTACAAAAAGTTAAATAATGTATTTTTTAAATTATTTATTTATTTCCCTTTATGTTGTTCCATACATGGATGCTGTAATGTTTTCTGTACATCACAAGAAAGGTTTGAAGTTTTGGTTGCTATTCAACATTGTTTATATACAGAAATACCATAAAGCTGGAGACCGCATCTCCAAATGGGAATGAGGGTTTTTCTTGTATTGTGAGGACCCATGTCCCATTTTGGAGTTTCCCACCGTCATTTAGAGATCTCCAGGTTGAAGTTATACCCTTCTCCACAAGTACATTTTTGACCTCTGATGTCTGTTTCTGTTTCTCTTCCAGGCCACACGGGGCATCTGCTGAAGTCTTTATGTTTCTGCAGTATGAGCTTCCTCTTGTTCCACATCATCTATCAAATCACAGTCCACAGTTTGCTGGCTGGACACAATCTCAGACGTGACTTTAACTGTAAGTTCAACTTGCACATCTTGTAAGAGCTTAAAATCACATCCGTGAAGGTTCATCTGTCAAAGGTTCATTTCTCATAACATGTTTTAACCTATTTTATTGGTGTTAGATCTTAGTTAGATCAGGGCTTGGCTTTCAGAGGTTCCAAAATGTTAGAAAAGCTGGCAATTTTCAAGTCTTTGCCATCTTTTTCCATTGCCATGTTGTAAAACTTTGACCTCCCCTGTGAACCAAAGAAGAAAGTTTGACTTAAAGTGTTTCAGATGACATGAGGTTGTAAAGTGTAGTGGATGTGAAAAGGTCTATGTTGCTACTAAAGTATCTTTGCTTCCAGTACCTAAATAATTGTTTATCATTTAAATTGTACCCTATATTTGGAAAATGCAATGAATGTTGATTTTAAATAGTAATAATAATGAGAAATATCAAGAAATGTTGGCACATGAGACACCAGGAACCAAATAAAGATGGCTTTTGTCTGATGATGTGAGAGCTAAGCAAGTTAGTCAGGTTGATGATCCACAGGAATCTAACAATGTTAAAAGTAAACGTATTAGGGGTCACCGTCTTTCTCAATATCCAGAGGACTTTATTGTTTAGAGCAGTGGTTCCCAAACTTTTTCAGCGTGCGGCCCCCCTTGTGTGCAGTGCATTTTTTCGCGGCCCCCCGAAAGAAAATTTATGAAAAAAAACAGTTTTAAAATGTAATATTTGAATTAAACAAAACATATAAAATTATACCTAGTAGTACTGTTGGTTAGTTGGCTTATTATTTTTTTAGGTTTAATTACACAGAATTCATGATAAATGAATGTATTTTATAAAATGTCATAAAACTGGGGCCCCCTGGAACCATCTCGCGGCCCTCAGTTTGAAAAGCACTGGTTTAGAGGAGGGCAAAGGCCTTGGACGGGGGTCACTGACCTCAGATCTGCATCTCTCCATTGATCTCAAGCATCACTGATTCTGCTGAGCATTCACATTTTTCATCATTCCACCAGATATGAATTATAGGCAGAGATGAGCTAACACTATATTATACTGACAGCGGGTGCTGAGGTATATTGGAGTGAGATATGGACATTTATAACATGAAACATCAGCTGAAAAGTTTGCCATTGTAAAAACCCTGACTCAGTAATGAACTTTAAAGCTACATTTAGACTTCTTTTAAGTGCTTATATTTAAAGGGGTCATAGCGTGAAAATCTGACTTTTCCATGTTTATGTGCTATAATTGGTTCCCCAGTCCTTCTATTAACCTAGAAAATGTGAAAAAGAACAACCCAGTACAGGGCTCAAAATTAACTTTTTTATTTGGTAGCACCAGCAAAAATTTAGGCGCATCCATCCAAAAATTAAAAAGCACCACAACTACAATGTAAATGTTAATAGATTGATTTTATTAAAAATAAAACACCACCACCAGGCTTTACATGTCCTATGGCCAGCATTTAAAAGTTGGTCTTCTATTTTATTTTATTTTATTTTTTGCTGCATAAATTCCTAAATTAATACCCCAATGCTGTTGAAATAGTATAGCATCAATAATAATTTAACAATTACAGGTAACATGATTAAGATTACATGGAAAATCTAGCACACACATAAAACACTGATTAATTGTGACATTACAAAAGTGACCCTAATATAGAAGGCTAATATATATTGGTATTCATAACTGCATTACCAGGATGCTTTTACTTTTATGGACCAAAAGGATGTTTGTCGAATGTCCATTCACCAGCGCATGCGCACATACACCATCAAACACACTTTGACAGACAGGTCGGTGTCTCCATCAATAATAAACACATTTGTCATGACACGTCTTGTGTTTTTGGCACTTTCGCCATGTTTAAGCAAGGTACGACTGGCGCTTAAAATGTTTTGATTCTGCTATTAACGCCGTTTTACAGGATTTACAGTAAACACAGTAAGTTACATTTTCATAGCGGAGACACTCGAAATCTTTAAGCCACTCTCTCTGAAAGGTTTAACGTCAACTCGTATTTTCCGTTGGTGGAGTTACATTTGAATCCGGATCGTCGTCAAAAAATACAGTAATAACCTTGGCTGTAATTGGCTCGCTCTCGTCATGCTCGCGACGCGTTCGTCTTTTCACATTTCCGCGCTTCACGGCAACAAGGAATGACTGACGCTCATATTAGCCAATCTGCGGTCTTCATTAAACGCAAGAACTTAATGGTGAAATTTGATTGTTTATGTTTTGTTGGAGAGAACACTGAACCTGGGACAGCGCCAGCACGCAGGATCACAATCAACTCGCGTCACAACAAAATGGGCAGTCGCACAAATGCTCCCAAATATATTTTAAGGTCGCACAGATTAAATTTCGGTCGCATATTTCGAGCCCTGCCAGTAACTTAATTTTGGTAAAACATTCTCTGCAAGCATGTGAAAAATTTGGTTGTTCAGATTTCGGCTCTTTTGTGATGTAGGTAGCAAGTCTTGTTACAAAAATACCACCCCTTAATCTGAACTATATCCAACCACAAAACACTGTTATTTAGTGCAGAGAGAGAAAAAAAGGGAGAGAAAAAATTATTGACAGCACAATTGAGTTTCAATGTCAACAAACCACCATTATGGTGATCAGTGTTTGCATTTCATCCGCTCTTTCGCATTATAAAGGACACACTCAAAAATGGCACATTTTTGCTCACACCTACAAAGTGGCAATTTTATCATGCTATATCATTAGCTAAAACTTCACATATACACTCTGGGGACGCCAAAGATTTACTTTACGTCTTTAAAAAGTCTCATAATATGATCCCTTTAAAGAAATATAGCATGTCAGTTAAAGTCACCATGAAATCGAAATTCACAATTCTTATTTTGTAGTTTTTTGTAATAAATTATTTATCCTTATTTCATTTAAAAAATAAACAAAGTGGCCTCATTATCTTAAAGTTATGGTGCAAGAGCTGGGCTATTAAGGACCAGTGATGGGAATAACGGCGTTATAAGTAATTGGCGTTAGTAACTGTGTTATTTTTTCAGTAACGAGTAATCAAATAAATTACTGTTTCCCCTGTTATAACGCCGTTATCGTTACTGACATTAAAATGTTGCGCGTTACTAAAATTGATTTCACTGTAGTGATTTTTACTCGCATATGCTCGCTCTCTCAGCCAAACACTGTTTTTCTCTTGTGTGTGTATGTGTGTGTTGTGAGAAACATAACTGATGATGATTGGTGTGTGTGTGTTAGAGGGGGTGGGAGAACCACATAGCTGATGATGATTGGCTTAATTTCCATCGTTAGCCAACCAGAGGCAGAGTTCACAAACAGACACGCACAGTGACAGTCCTACTCCGAGCGAGCAGTGTAAAAAAGTCTGAGCAACTTGGTCACTTTGTCGCTAGATTTAGCAACTTTCTATCACTTTAGCGACTTTATAGGACGAATCTAGCGATCTTTTCTGGCGTGGTTGGAGACTTTTGTAGACTGACATGATAATACGCGTCGTTTTCTCTTCTCAACGAGCAGCGGTGCTGCTGCTGTGCCCCATCTCAAAGCACCGACATGCAGCCCGGTCATCGCGCATCAATCACTCCGAAAACACCGGCGACAGGGCGATGGCAAGTACAACAAGCTCAAAGGTAGCGGTTGCAAACACAAAGTATAAAGCACTACTTTTCCATTGTTGAGGTGAAAGGCAAGAATGTTTGTGTAATGTGCAACTTATGCCCATAAAGAGAAAAAGTCTCTCCACGTTTGTGGCAAGTAATTCTGATCTAATAAAGCACCTCACATTGTCATGCTGCCACAAAATTAGTGATTTCTCTTTAGTATCCATTTTAGTCATTTAAAGCAACACTATGTAGTTTTTTGACCTTTAAATAATGTCTCTAAAATGATTTCAGTGATAGAACAACTTTTAACTGGACAAATTGTACTGTTGCTGCAACCTGAGCAGCCTCCTAGCTGCTACAAGTACACTCTGAAAGTGGTGGTGGAGGGTAGAGCACACAGCCCCGCCCCTCCCCCTGCCTGCAGAAGAGTGTCTGATACCAGGCACTGTTGCGCTTTTCAACCACATGGGGGACCTGTAAGTCATTTTTACATGGAAACTACATAGTGTTGCTTTAACATATTTAATTTTGTAAGGGGCATTCAAGTTATTTGAAATATTAGACTTTTTTAAGTAACGCAGTAATTGCTTTTCCTGGTAATTAATTACTTTTATAATAATGTAACCAGTTACTATTTGTGAGAAGTAATTAGTAACTATAACTAATTACTTTTTTGAAGTAACGTTCCCAACACTGTTAAGGACTCGTCTCTGTGTTTTGTTAGCCACACCCAACAATCCAATAATTATAGAATGGACGAAATTAAGTCCTGTCCTAAATTTGGTTCTCGTTTCATAAGCCGTTTTACTTGGATATATGCCAAGATAGAGAAAAAAGACAATCAAAACTCCAGTTTCATGCCGAATTTAAGATAAATGTTTAACGTAAATAGAGCCCGATCTATTTGTTTTTTTGAGGGCCGATGCCGTTACAGGTCAAAGCCTTATGAGCCTTGAATGTAGTAGTTGTGTTGCTGTCAATTGGGGATTTCGGATAAAAATAATAATAAAAAATATCTTAATTTGTGTTCCGAATATCTAAACAAAGGTCTTACGGATTTGGTGAGTAATTAATGACAAGAATTTAATTCTGGGGTGAATTATCCATTTCAATAACAGAGCTGGAGACTCGTGGGAAATCTATCACTGAGATTCGTCATTGGCTTCCAGTTGTTGTCTTCTAAACAACAGATGCACATCATTCCCGTAATCACGGACTGGATTAAAGCTGGGAATTACTTAAACTTTCTAATGTTTCCATTCTGGGAATCCTAACAATTCTTTTGTAATACTTTCCAGAGGTTAGACTTTCTTGTGTTCAGAAACATTCCTTGCTGTCCCATCCTAAAAGTGAGCTCACATTTTAGTTTTTTAATACTTAACTTTGAATTACACATGAGGTTAAGCGAGTACCTGGCAAGCGTTAGTGTCACATTTATTATAAACCCCTTCGAAGCGTCTGCAGCCGGCATTTATTTTGACATGACACATAATGCACATGGTTTACATGATGCGGCGTTTTTATGTGTACGCAAATGTACGTGCACAGGCTAACACACAGCTTAGTAAACCATAGTTTATTTGCCATGAAGAATAGGTGTACACTAAGGATGCTACAATTCTCAATATAATATTGAACCGTTTGGTTCGACCCCTACGGTCCAATAGGCGCGTGTGAATTGCGTTTTTTCTTTTTATCCATCCAAATCTGTCAGTTTTATATTCCCTGCACATTTGTTAATGTGCGCGTCCGCATGATCTGCATGCCACAGCGAGTTGATATCCAGTCACTGTGCGCTTGCTGCTTTAACGCTGCTTGAACTCCGCTTGCAACGCTGGTGTCAGATTTTATTCGCGCGCGCGCACACACCCAACAGAAGTACGACAACAAAAAGAACAGCACCACTGTCTTTTAAATCTGAGGTGTGGATTAATTATTTGTGCGTGTAGATTACATACAACATCAATGTAAAGATGCAGATTCGCGTGGGGCAATGCGAATGACGCAAATTGGGCTTGTTATTGATGCAAACGCACATTATTTGCCTCAAACACGTCTTCCGCGCAAGTTAAAAAGGTTCAACTCAAGAAGAGAATGCGCGTGATGCTAAAATAAATCCCAACGGTAATCTTGATTGAGGAATTAATTTTGGTTTCTACACAGACAGCATGATGTTGGATTTAACAGTAGTGCAGTAAGGTATAGCCTTCATTTGCAATGTAAAGTTTAATTTACTAAGTACATGTATATAAAATGGCCAATTTATGTAGTGTAATGAATTCACATGTTCCCCAGTTTAGATGGTGTCAGGATTCGGGATGCAGAAGAACCAAAGCGCGGACGTGAATAGACAACACTAGACTTTATTGACAAAACTAGGTAAAAACAGGAAAACAAAACCCACGAGGGGGCAAACAGAACAGGGCAAACAATAATCTAACAAGACAACACTAAACACTATAACTTAAACAAAACACTAAACATTAACTGGAACACAAGATATTCAATGTGAAACTCACTGGTAACACTTTGACAAACAGAGTAACAATGACGAACCCGCACTGGACAACAAACACAAGGACTCTTAAATAGGGAGAAAGTAAATTACAAACACCTGGAAATAATCACAAGTAAGGGATCGGGGAAAAAGTGACGAGACCCGGGAAATGCGTGGTCAGAATAAACCAATACTAAAACCACGCATCTCCCACATAAAACATATGTACTGTCAGAACCCTGCCATGCTAGATCTAAATACAAACAAGGATCTGGAAGGATTCTGACAGATAGGATATCATTTTTATATATCTTTATATCTTCATTTAATTATATCTTATATTATTGTATCAATACACTAGAAATGTGTAAGATGATATTTGCATTTACATAAAATAAAGAGAACTGCAAATAAAACCAGTATTTTTGCTTCTTAACATCTCACTTTTCCTGTTACCTAAACATAGAATAATAAAAAAACACTTTAATAGGCCAAGGCATCAGAACCGAAACCGAACCGAAAACAGTGGACAAGAACCAAAAATTTTATTGAACCGTGAACTAAGTGTATAATTGCATCCCTAGTGTACACAGATGTTCAATGCACAGGCTTTGCGACAAATGCAATGCATCTCCTGGGCTACATACTACATTCATCTGTTTGCACATGCGCGTCACATTTGTACAAAGTGTGCGTGGTTACAAAAACTGTGCGTGGGGATACTGATAGCGAAATTTGCGGCACACGCACTGACATATTTTCAAAAAAAAAAATTCTAGTATGTTTGTCTTGTTTTCAGTAAAAGTATCTAATAATTCTTAAATTAAGATGCTTTTTGTTGATGAGCAAAATGACCAACGAAAATAAGTCTAGTTTATAGAAATATCAAATTTAAGTGATTTTGTGCATAAAACAAGCAAAAAAATCTGACAATGGGGTAAGCAAAAATCTTGAAAATTTTTCTTAAACACTAAATTCAAGAAAAATTCCAGAAAAATTAACTTACCCCATTGACAGATTTTTTTTGTGCTTTTTTTTATCCACAAAATCACTTTTGATATTTTTGGTCTAAAAACTAGACTTGTTTTCTTGGGTCGTTTTGCTAATCAAGAAAAAGCATCTTAATTTAGATATTTTTACTGAAAACAAGACAAAAATACTAAGAAAATTTTTCTTAAATAATTTTTTTGCAGTGTTCGAGAAGGGAATTGACTTCAGTTTCCTGTTCATAGCGTACGGTATTTGATCCAGGTCTGTCTGCGGTTGCAGGGTAATTTGAGAAAAATGGTTGTTGTTGTATTCTTGACAGCCCTTGAGTTTTACTAGGGTCTATGACATCATTTATTGCAAACCATTAGTTACAGTTTACCAGGCTTTGGCCCTCTTTAATATGTGCCTACAGGAAAGATGTAATACGTTTGTATTTTTTGTTTTTAAAACTAACTCACATGCATCTGTACATGTGTGTCCCAGTAAGCCTGTTTGCAGTTGGGTTGAAGCCATGTTTAAAGTCAGCCACTGAACCCTGTCTGTAACAGTACCTCGGTCTCAACGGCTATTTAATACATAATTACTTTTCTAATTGACTAAAAAGACAGTCTGACATATTGATGAATAATACAGTCACATTTACTGTAATGAAGTGATGTGAGAGCTCAACAGAGTCAAACAATAGTGCATTGAGCCATATAAAGCCAAGCGTTTTAGAAGATTACAGTGCTTATGAAATTACTTTGTAGCTATTTTATTGACTGTTTAGCAACGTCTTTAAACGTGGGTCATTCAATCAATCTACGTATCATTCTAGAAACTTCTAGAAAAAAATGGTCCCTTGCTATCACTAAGGTGGCGTGCACACCAAGGCCGGCGTATGTTTTCAATTGTTTCCAATGGAAGCACAGCAAAAACGCCAGCAGCTGGCAGGTTTTCGGCATTTTTTCCACACTCGTTCAACGACTGATAAACAAAGCAGAAGCAATCAAAGCACAATCAAAAGCTGGAAAGCGTTTTCAGACGCGTTTAAACACTTTGGTGTGCACGCCCCCTAAAACAGTACCCTTTTAAATAGTACACATTTGTACCTAAAGTGTTCATAATAGTATCTCAGTGGTACATACTGTATTTGAGACTAAAGAGTGCATATTAGTACCTCAAAAGTTCATATTGGTACCAAATGTATACATATATGTACATGTTAGGACCTTTTAAAGGGTACCATTACATTTACAGCAAGGGACCATTTTTTCTGATAGTGACAGTGTACAGTACATGAATTGTGTTGTTTGAAAAGGTGTTTAAAAGCTTTTCCGAACATAACTGATAGTCTGTGAAATGTGTGTCAAAAAGTATCAATAAAAAATGTTGGGTTGTTTCAACCCATGCTGTGGTTAAATATGGACAACCCCAACATTTTAGTTAAAATAACCCATTATAAAAATTGCAGAAATTTTGTGATATGCTACACTGCAAAAAATGATTTTCAAGAAAAAAATGTCTTAGTATTTTTTTGTTTTATTTTCAGTAAAATATCTAAAAAAAACTTAATTAAGATGCTTTTTCTAGATGAGCAAAACGACCCAAGAAAATAAGTCTAGTTTTTAGAGCAAAAATATCCAATTTAAGGGATTTTGTGCATAAAACAAGCAAAAAAATCTGCCAATGGGGTAAGCAAAAAATCTTGAACATTTTTCTAAACACTAAATTCAAGAAAATTCAAGAAAAATTTGCTTACCCAATTGGCAGATTTTTTTTGCTTGTTTTATGCACAAAATCCCTTAAATTTGATATTTTTGCTCTATAAAGTAGACTTATTTTCTTGGGTCGTTTTGCTCATCAAGAAAAAGCATCTTAATTTAAGAATTTTTACATATTTTTACTGAAAACAATGCTCCTGTGCTAATATTTCCTGTCACCGTTTAAGTTCAGAGATAAGAAGAATGCTATCTAGTGGTCTGGATGTAAACTCCGAACTAATCGACTGCTATGAACAATGTATCATTTTAATTTTAAAGGGGTCATAAAATGAGTTTTTTATGTAATTGTAGATTAAATCTTTGGTGTCACCCGAGTGTGTACAGTATGTGAAGTTTTAGCGCAAAATATCATAAAGATAATTTTTTATAACATGTTAAAATTGTCACTTTGTAGGTGCGAGCAAAAATGTGCCGTTTTTGGGCGTGTCCTTTAAAATGCAAATGAAATGATGAAATGCAAACACTGATCACCATAATGGTGGTGGTTTGTTAAAATTGAAACTTAATTGTGCTGTCAGTCATTTTCTCTCTTTCTTTCTTTCTCTCAGCACTAAATTGCAGTGTTGTGGTTGGATAGTCCAGATTAAGGGGTGGTATTATTGTAATAAGAGTTGCTACCTGTGTCAAAAAACAGGCGAAATCTGAGTGAGCTATTTTTTCACATGCTTGCACAGAATGGTTTACCAAAACAAAGTTACTGGGTTGTTCTTTTTCACATTTTCTAGGTTGATACAAGCACTGGGAACCCAATTATAGCACTTAAACATGGAAAAAGTCAGATTTTTATGCTATGACCCCTTTAAAAAAAATCATTTTTTTACATCAATACATTATTGGCGAACAAAAAATCACGATACACATATGTATACACCCCTAATAACATGCTGAGATTTGGTTAATATCATTATCTTATCACCAAGGTTGCATTTAGAGACTTTTGCATCTTATTTTTGCATTCATATATTTTCATAAATATTATTGTATCGCAAATCGTCCAGTCCTATGAGCTATATTGGACTGTTTCAACTCATGGTTGGGTAAAAATTAAAATGTATTATGTACACGTTACCTGGCTTTAAAAGTGTATAAGAAAAATTTAAGAAGTAACCAAAGGCACTGAAATGGAGGTAGAAATGTGTGTGTGTTTTTTAAATAACCTTCCATTTTAAAGGATAAGATGTATTATCTCATTAGTCATCACTAGACACAGTTTTATGTGTTCTTTAAAGTTCTGCAGAAATGACCTTGCCGTTCGCCAAAGAAAATCAATTTGTCTTTTGTTATACTTTTGTCAGCCCCTAGTGCCCATATAATTACTATTGTAGCTTAATCACAGTGCTCTTACAAAGTCAATGTAGTGGAAAATAATATACAGTAGGTAGTAAACCTTTATCTTTCTTTTTACCAGGTTCAGTGTGGGAGAAATCGATACGACAAATCGGCTTTGAGAGGTGAGTCCAAGCACTTATTTGAGTCCCAAGCTTATGAATTGCCTCAGAAATGTATGTGTATTTACATAAAAAATATTTACTGCATTAAATCTTTTAAGCTTTTTACAATCACATTTAACAGTAGGACACAAAACATTTAACCATCTCAGATTATTGATTCAGTGGAAAAACATTATTGTTGTTGTGCCTTACAGACTTTTTTTTAAAGACAGTAATAAAAAACAGGATCTTTATTGTTACAAAATACAATCGCATGGTTAATTCATTGGTCAATGAGTCGATTAACAGCTTTCGGTATGGCGCACACACCTGGTTGCATTGACCTTTCTGGCTTTATAACTAACAGGATTTGTTCGTTATTTTTAATTGTCCCTTATGCTGCAAAATGATCACTTCAGTTGTAATTAAGGAGGAGGAATAAATTGATGTTCTTGTGATCTGATGGTGGCGGACATTACAAGCGGCATCCGACCTTCCTCTGAGTGTGTGAACAGTGTTTTGTCGGCTAATTGATCGACCGTTTGATTGATAAACTGTATGCGTATCCCTCACGGCCTTGTTTGCATTTCTCATGCTCTCGTTCATTTATCAGTAACCCTGCAATACATTTAGAGATCATAAAAACTTTGGCAGAGTCGCTAGTAACCAGGGCTAGAAGTAACTTAAAAATAATTTGCGGCTTCACGTTTTAGGATATCGCCTGCCTGGTTGTTTAGACCTTTTTGGTGCCTGTGGGATTTCAAACACGCCGAATCACTTAAAATCATGTAAGCACAGGCACATAAGAGGGATGCGTTTTCGGTTTTAAGTACCTCAGCTAACAAGGCAGGATAATATTACACTCCACTTACATCAGTGGCGAGCTGTCTGCCCGTCTCCCGTCGCGGCTCCAAACTTCAACTTCCAAACCAGCGGTTTTCCGTGATGAACACTAAACCCAATTAAACGTGACCCACTCTTGACAGCCCAATTTTTCAAAGCCTGCCTTGATGTTTGTATGCACTCGCTTGACTGTAATTCTATTGGCTGCGGTTTCCTGAGTACGGGAATCTCCGACCTGCAACTTTTTTCCAAGCAGCTCTGGTCGGAGGATGGCTTGATTCACCGTAAGTGGCAGGAAGCTTGGTTGTAAACTGTTTATGCGCCTAATTGACCTGTTAGTTGAGTGTAGGCATCTATCCGTGACATAACGCTTCACTCACGCTTCTGTGCTTTCTGGCAGGGAATTATGGGAAACGAGTTAAATAGAGGTGCAAAATGGACTTAAAGATTGACTTTAGGCAGAAATGTTTGATTTTTACAGTAATGCCATAGGAGAAGTCAAAGGTTTGAAAAAAAAAAATTCTGGTATTTTAATACCTTTGTTTAATACGTTTGTGCAACAGAAAGGGTAAATCAAAACATCTCTTAAAATAAATGCTTATTTTTTGTAAACAGAATGTTTGAATACAAATATTTATTATACAAATAAATGTTAAGTATTCCAACTTATTTTGGGGTGCATGAAGCTGTCATAGAATGAAACATTTTGGGACAAATGTTTACCGTTTTCGAAGAAGCTAGTATGTGTTTATAGTCCTTTAATAGGGTGCAAGTCTGATTTTATTATACCGGGTGGAGCAGCATATTAAACAGCCAGTGTATTCAAGCACACAACACATGTGAGAAGCTGGAATTGAAAAATAAAACTCACAGACATTCCTGCCCCAGATGCTGTGTGCTTTAACAGGCTGAAGTTTATTTGTTATAGTAATCAACACAGGTTCATGCGAATTCTGGAAATCTCAATAAACAAAGACATTTGAAAGAAAATAAGGTCAAAAGTACAAATAATGTAAAATATGTATTTTCTATATCTATTTTCTCTTATCTTTCTCAAAATAATAAGTAATGTTATTGCATATTTTGAATTTATATAATTTTTTCTTATTGTCCATAATCATATTTAACAAGGACCTATTTTTTATACACTATCTTTGATGTAAATATCTAATACTAACATGTGTGCATGTGTGTAGTGTGATAGGTGCGGATGCAGGCAATGGGATTCGGGTTTTCCTCCCGGACATCGGGATGTTTATGGCGAGCTTGTCGGCGTGGATGCTGTGCAGAAAATTAGGGCACAAACGACCCACTGAAGAGATGGCCCAGGACAACCACGACTTTGAGTCAGAAGAACAGGTGAGTCGGTTGGTGCGTACCTTAAAGGAATAGTCTACTCATTTTCAATATTAAAATATGTTATTACCTTAACTAAGAATTGTTGATACATCCCTCTATCGTCTGTGTGCGTGCACGTAAGCGCTGGAGCGCGCTGCGACGCTTCGATAGCATTTAGCTTAGCCCCATTCGTTCAATGGTACCACTCAGAGATAAAGTTAGAAGTGACCAAACACATCAATGTTTTTCCTATTTAAGACAAGTAGTTATACGAGCAAGTTTGGTGGTACAAAATAAAACGTAGCGCTTTTCTAAGCGGATTTAAAAGAGTAACTATATTTTATGGCGTAATAGCACTTTTGGGAGTACTTCGACTCGCCTGAAAAGTCCGCTCCCCTTCTCCCTCTCATAATGGGAGAGGGAGGGTGTTACTGCGCCGAGTCGAAGTACTCCCAAAAGTGCTATTACACCATAAAATATAGTTCCTCTTTTAAATCCGCTTAGAAAAGCGCTACGTTTTATTTTGTACCACCAAACTTGCTCGTATAACTACTCGTCTTAAATAGGAAAAACGTTGATGTGTTTGGTCACTTCTAACTTTATCTCTAAATGGTACCATTGAATGAATGGGGCTAAGCTAAATGCTATCGAAGTGTCACAGCGCGCTCCAGCGCTTACGTGCACGCACACAGATGATAGAGGGATGTATCAACAATTCTTAGTTAAGGTAATAACATATTTTAATATTGAAAATGAGTAGACTATTCCTTTAAAAACACTCTTAAAGGGATAGCTCACCGAAAAATTAAAAATACCCCATAATTTACTCGAGATACATCTTCTTTCAGACGATATCAAAAAGTACACCTTTGCACACAAAGAGTTCATATTATAACCTCAGCGATACATATTAGTATCTCAAAGGTACATATTGGTACTCAAATGAATACAAATCTGTATCTTATTAAAGGGACACTCCACTTTTTTTGAAAGTATTCTTATTTTCCAGCTTCTTTAGAGTTAAACCGTTTTGGAATCCATTCAGCTGATCTCCGGGTCTGGTGCTAGCACTTTTAGCATATCTTAACAGAATCAATTGAATCTGATTAGACCTTTAGCATCGAGCTAAATAATAACCAAATCGTTTTTTAATATTTTTCCTATTTAAAAATGGACTCTTCTGTAGTCACATCGTGTACTAAGACCGACACAATATTAAAAGTTGTGATTTTCTAGGCTGATATTGCTATGAACTCTCATTCTCGTGTAATAATCAGTGACTTTGCTGCTGTAACATGGCTGCAGCAGGCACAAACCCCATTCACACAGACCTTTGGTCCCAGAAAATACCCGTAAAATTGCCAGACAAGCGTCTGTGTAAACACAAACTCGTCCGGTTAATCTTCTGGGATCGTTGCCGGAAAGACGACCTACACGGATAACCCTCTGTGTGACCAAGAGGCCGGACGAATGCCGTAATGGGCGTGTCGTAGTGAGGATGTGCGCATCATCTCAACACAAGTTATGGTTCAGCTCCTTACAACGAGAGATAACATGCATATAAACATTCACCACAAGAAATGTTGCAAACTAGATTTAAGCAGTTATCAGGAAATTATAAATGAGACGCATAAACAATGACGCACATGCCGTAGTGAGGACGCGCATGTCATGGCAACATAAAGTTGGTTCAACTCTTTAAAATAAGGAATTAACAACTTTCACGACGAGAAATGCAAACTGGACTGAAGCAGATTTCAGGTAAGTTAGCTCCTTACTTACTGCGTTGAAACGGAGATCATTCAGCAGCATAAAAGAATATCGCGTCACATGCTCATTTGAGCTATAATAAACGAAAATACCCGCGCGTCATCCCAACAATATATATCGTTCAGTTCCTCAAAATGCGAGTTTTAAATGCATATAAACAATCACGATGAGAAATGTCTGAAAACTGTATTAAAGCAGAGATCAGGGAGCTCGTCAAATATCCACTCTGAAGCTGACATCATTCACCAGCACAGAACTGTGCGTTCACGCGCTCCTTTGTAGTCTTATCATAAACAAAAATGCACGCGAGATGTTTCTGGAGAGAGGAATAATAAATACTTTGCAAACTTCAGATGCTGCGTAGAAGAGAGGGCGGGACTTTCAATAGGTCACGTGTCTTTCCGGGACCATCAGATGCCGTGTAATATTGGCAGTGTGAATGAACAAAAACTCTAACTATTCCGGAAAAATCCAGGATGCCTGTCCCGTGTATTTTATGGAATGTCTGTGTGAAAAGGGCTACAATAATATTACGCAGTGCCCGAAAATAGTCCCCTGCTATTGAAAGTAACAAGGGGACTATTTTTGGGCAGTGTGTAATATCACTACACCTGCTGCAGCCATGTTACAGCAGCAAAATCCTTGATTATTACACGAGAATGAGAGTATAGTTCATAGCAATATCTGCCTAAAAATCGCAATTTAAATTTTCTGTCAGTCTTAGTACACGATGTAACTAGAGAAGAGTCAAGTTTCAAATAGGAAAAATATTGAAACTCTTTCATTATTATTTAGCGCGATGCTAATGGTCTGATCAGATTCAATGGATTATGCTATAAGCTATGCTAAAAGTGCTAACGCCAGACCCGGAGATCAGCTAAATGGATTCCAAAATGGTAAGAATCAAATGTTTAAAGGGGCTGAATGTAACTTATTACTTAAAAAAATCTTTAAGATAGAGTTTTCATTTGTATATTTATGAGGCAACCATAATGTAATAGAAAGAATGACACCTTGAGTGTCCTCCACGGTTGTCTCTATCAGCCTGTAGGCTCTTTTCTGTGTGGAGAAGTCGGGTCCGAATTGGCGCGAAATTCAAAATGTGACGTCATGCGCGTGCTCGTCTACCTGGGCGTTCCATATAGATGCGTAGTTGCGTACGGCAGTCATTAGTAAACAGCGGCAATCGCTATAATGTTTCAAATGGACTCTGTAGACGGAAAGAAGCGACCAACTTCCAGCACAATCCAGACACTCACGGAAACTCCTTGTAAGTTTAAAAAAAATCCTTATCTAGTGCGGCCAAAATAGTGCGTGACCGGCGTCGGGGAAAAGACAAGAGTAAACATCGGATTGGCATTTGATTCTTGGAGGGAGCTCCGGTCAGCGCTGGGTATGAAAACAGACCTTGAGCAGGTTTCCTTTTTACTGCAAAGGTAAGACATAGTTACAGGGCATCTGTAATATATTATGTTATTGTTTTTGTGGTGTAATGCTAACGATAGCATTTATTTTGTGGTGTAATGCTAACGATAGCATTTATTTTGTGGTGTAATGCTAACGATAGCATGTAGCACAGGACCGTTTCAAAAGTTACTTTCTTATATGAATTATCTTTATTCAGAGCACGAGTGCATTAAGATTGTGAGTGTCGGGAGTGTGTTTTACAGTGTCGTGTTACAAAACTTTTAGAAGTAGACTTCTGTTGAAAATATAAAGTAGTACTGCAACATTTTGCTAAAATATGGTCTGTCAAACAATGACCTTACAGTACTGTAACTTTTCTTACATTTGTAAACATGCTGGTGAATCTCAATGAGCTGTCTGTGGTTGCTACGGCAACTCTGGTTGTTGTGGTCGTGCTCGTACGAGTGTGCCCACCGAGAACGAGCATGAGACTGGCTGCAGTTTCTATAACGGCCACTGGTGTCAGTAACGGTTAGAAATTGCTCAACTTACGGAGAGCACCTTTAACTCTAGGGGAGCTGAAAATGAGCATATTTTTAAAAATACTGGAGTGTCCCTTTAAAAGTTACTGCCCCGGTGACAAGTTATGTGCATTGGTCAGTTGGGCATTTTGCGTTCTCTTTATACTGTAGCTGGTATTCCCGCATGATAAACTCTAATCAATGTCTATTTCATTTTTTTGCAATAGCTGCGTATTCAGCCAGATAATGTACAGTCAGCAGAAATATAGAAGAACACATTTATTCTGTGATAACGAATGCCTGGCTATGCATTAATCCTTATGCAATAATCCTTTATATTTTAGTGTTTAGATGAATTATAACATGCAGGCTTTGGATGTCAACCAGAGCCTCAGAAATCTCATCAACAAGATGTAGTAGATGAAATGAAACACCATTTACGTGAAACCTACAGTACCCCAGTCAAGCGTTCAGACTTTTTGTTTTTTCTAAGCTGGTCACCCATTCAGGCTTGTTGGCTAGTTTAAGAGAGGGTTTTAGGCAGGGTGGAAGATCTGCTGGTCTACAGTAAAACCAGTTTTAATCAACTAAGCCAAGCCGGTCATAAAAGTGAATAACTAGAGTTTTGCTTCATTTTTGTAGCTGAACTTTAACTGTTGTTTAGTAGTCTATGCTACGTTTAGGGAAAGTTGTTTGCTGTGCTAAAGGCCAGAGATATGGTGCAGCTGCACACTGTTTTGGTTTATTGATTGTGTTTGTGGATCTGTGTGAGGGATTGTGAGATCAGTGTTAATCTAAAACAGATCCAACGTGTTATGTGTTATGCAACATGTTAGAAATAGACAAGTGTACTGCATACTGTGTGTACGGTACACTAATAAAACTATAAAAATCAACATTTGTTACATTTTGGCAGTCCTATGAAAAATGAATTAAATGGCGTTATGCCAACTACTGCTTTCGTTTATTTCATCAGATGAGAAAGTCAAGCATTGCATTTGTTGGATACAGGTCTCACTATTCAATCTGCTCTGGTTGTATACATTTTTTACTTTTAAGCATTTGGCAGACATTTTTATCCAAAGTGACCAAAGTGGGATCGAATGCAATGCTCCACCAGTTACAGGAACACAAGATGTTTAGTAAGTGTGTGTAAAAATGTAAATGAATTGGATGTTATCCATGCACAGGAGGGGTGCGATGAGAAGGTGGAACTGGACGATGATGATGTGCTCGTGGATGAAGACTTTGATGCTGAAGATGAAGCAGAGGAAGAAGAGGGGGTGGAAGATGGCCTGGATGAGGAAGAGGAGGAGGAAGAGGTTCAGGAGAGCACAAAGATGAAGGTCCTGCGTATAGTAGCAGGAGTGGCCAGTAAACTCAAGGAGATTATCGGTAACCTGATAACAACAGCTGGTCAGGTGGTGGTCACCATTCTGCTGGGCCTAACAGGTTAGAGAGCCATCGACACGCATGCTGTCACTCTTTCATCCCTGAGTTCATTTACTGTATATGTAATATGTACTCTAATGATAAGATTAGGAGCATTAATGTTTTTGTGTTTTCTTGCTTTACACAAAAGTACATTTTTGGGTGGTTTCCTGGGCAGGGCTAAATGCATGTTTGAGCTGCCTTCATTTAAAAATCTTAAAATATATCCATGCCATTGTTTTGTCTCAAGATGAGCACCAGTATACTACTTAAATGTCCTAATACAACTAAGGCCTAGTCCTGGCTTGATCTAAACCATGTCCTCTATATATTCCTCGTCAACAGGTATCATGCTGCCCTCTCTGACGTCGGCTGTCTACTTCTTTGTGTTTTTGGGTCTGTGCACGTGGTGGTCTTTCTGCAGGACCTTTGACAGGCTCCTCTTCAGTTGTCTGTGCGTTCTCATGGCCATCTTCAGCGCTGGACATCTCATCATACTTTATTCCAACCAGTTCCAGTTTCTTCAGGAGGCCATCAGACCCAATGACAGCTATTCCAGGTCAGAGCTTATACTGTATATTTAATCTAAGCCAGTTGCTCAGGTGTGTCTTGGTAAAGGCCCTGGGCAGCTAATTTGGTAATACTGGGGTATTTAGGGAATTATAATTTGCAAATGTCACATCATTTAATGGTCTGAAGTGCAACCTTACATTAGCTTTACTCTTTTTTTACATTATCTAAAATAAGTAAAGGGGCGGTCACACTACACTACACTTTTAGTCCAACTAAAACAAACACTGATCACCATAACGGTGACTTCAAATGAAACCAAACATCAACATCTAACCCTAATAAGTGAATTGTGTTTTCTACAGCAATATTTTTATCAAACATTCAGAAATAATGTTTTATAACAGTTTTTAAATAAAATTCAAATTTTCTCTAACATTTACGTAACAAGCAAAAAAAAAAACTTGTTTTAAACATTGTGTGAACAGTAAAAATGACAATGAAAACGTTTGAAAATGGTAGAATCTAACATAAGAAAAATGTTGGAACGTTGTTTTTGGAAACGTTGGGAACTTTCAAGGAACATTCGTAGACTTTCACTTTGCAAAGCAATAGACTCTGAATATGAATTCTGTAAGCTCGTACAACAGGGCCAGTAACACTGATATATTATGTCATATTACTGTATGTTTGCATATTCACTTGCATCATAAATAATAAATATAATACCTATCATACCCGCAGCGTATTACAGCCCAATTTCCTGTGTCTGGCCTCTGGTAGACAGACATGACCCAGGAGGTGCAAAAAATTACCTGTTTTCCATCTGGCCTTGTCTGGTCTGACAATAACCCATCCGCAAAATGTATCATGTGAAGTGTGCATCGATAGCTTTTATAAATGTATTGTCCTAAACGCACATCTACCACATGTTATGTGCTTTGTGTTTGGCCTTTGTTAGATTTATATGTTATTATGAACCAGCAATAGGGCCCCTAGGGGAGATGGGGCCGACCATTACTGTACATATTGGACTCTCCAACACGATTAGATACATAAAACAAACACAGGGTCTTACATTTTACAAGAGGGCTGGTAAATGGAGCCATCTATCAATGTGTGTGTGCTGTATGTAGAGGTTTCAAAGTTTGGGTCCTGGGGTGAAGTAACCTTTCACTGCATCTTGATAGCATATCCACTAACAAAATCCTATTATGAGTTTTATCACCAGTTGTTGTGTTCATTTCCACCTGTATTCTCTGTACAGCCTTAGGCCTAGTCCACACAGACATGGGTATTTTTAAACTGTGACCTTTTTTACCCGGTTCGGCCGTTTGTCCACACGGAAACACAGTATCTGCAGTAGGTGAGGTTTTTCAGAAACACCGGTTGCAGGGTTTTTGCTTATGATTAAGGCTTCTGATTGGCCAACGTGGCTTTACGATTAGGGTTATATCACCGCCTGCTAGTGTGGTATGCTCTTGACAGCGCGTGATCATGTGTTTTTGCGTGTTCATGTAGGTGAAGATTTCTTTTAAACCGAGCATGTGTGGAATGCCAATATATATATATATATATATATATATATATATATATATATATATATATATATATATATATATATATATACGTATATCCGAATGAAACGGCTTCTAGAATGAAATAAGGCAGGGCTGGATTTGAATTTGTCCATCGAGATCTGATTGGATCGTTTGTAGTTGGGTCGTGTTGCTCATTGTTAATCGCTGCGATCTTCTCCCGGACCCCGCCCACATGCCATACCATATGACTGAAAGTGAAGAGAGATCGTTTTGAGGAGGGGAGGAGATTTGAAGAGTTTGGTTCCAAAACGCAATAAATGGCTTTTTTGAAAAAAATTAATTACTGCCAGAATCAGTATTATATCAGGTCAGTATTTAAAAGTAAATTCTTAATTTTACGCAAAATCCAATATCCGCCGTGTTATTCTGTCATCTTTTCTCCCTTTTTTCACAAAACGCAATAAACGCCACTCCTCCTTTTCCACAGAATGCAATAAATCCGCTCCACAAATTACAGCCCACCATTCCACGCAACGTAAACAAACAATGGCGGCGCTTTGAGTACACGGAATCCTAGTTTTCCTCATCTATTTTGTACTTCTTCATCAACAAACAAACAAAAACAAAATATTACTTTAATGATTTTTTACTTTTCATTGATAAACCTTTGATGTTTTTTTGTAACGGGAAAGAAACGTAAGCCATCAACATCTAATAATTCATGCAAGAGGAACTCGACACATTGACCTCAGGGGATTTTATGAAAAACTTTCCATAATTTTATTCAAAGTCAATGGAAATCGAGCAGGACCAAAACATTTTACAGCTGATCACTGCTAAAAATGTTAAGCGACGATGTCAAGTATAACCGAAGCAATGACAGTGTTCTTAATATGACAAAGTAAGTGTTTTTATTAATGCCATTAATGTTTATTTTTTTTATCAGTGTATAACACTACTCAACTAAATGAATATAAAATGGCAAAGATGAATGCACATTTATATAGGCAATTGATTCAATAGATTTATAGCATTTTGAAAAAAAACTTGTCATGGGTTTATTGCATTTTGTGGAAAAAATAATCCGTTTTTATAATAAATCTTTGAAAATCAAGTTATGGATTTGAATTTGTAATGTTGTTATAACCTAAAGATGCTATGTGAAAGTTTGTAACAGAAAATAGTGGTTTTCATATTGTCACTTCCAAAATTTGTCAAAATGGATTTATTGCGTTTTGGAACCAAACTCTTCATTTGCATTTTTGATTAAAGATTATGAGCACACACTAATTTTTTTAAAAATAATGAAGCTCACAGATAAGTAATTTGTTAATAATACCACAATATTAATATATATATATATATATATATATATATATATATATATATATATATATATATATATATATATATATATATATATATATATATATATATATATATATATATATATATATATATATATATATATATATATATATATATATTAATATTGTGGTATTATTAACAAATTACACAATGTCTGAAACATTGTGGACATATGTATCTCAGATTGTGTGAGGGTAAATCATGAGTTGATTTTGATATTTGGCTGGAGTATCACTTTAAGAACTTTTGTCTGAAAGGTTCTTTGGGGAACCAAAAAAGGTTATTCGCTGAAAAAATGGCATCGCTGCAATGAACCCTTTCTCGAACCTTTAAAATGATGGTAATGTTTCTGAAGATGATGATTATATTTTTCTGCACCCTATGATAATTTACCCTTGATGCTATTGCCCTTGACTGTATATACTGTATGGGTATCGATTCAATGAATGTCTTGTCTCAGACAGCCATTACGTCTACAGTATGTATTGTAGAGATGCCTTATTTGAACTCTGTTTCCGCTCATTCTTTTGGTTAATGTTTTGCTTTGTATAAGTGCAAACAATTCAGATGGGTTTATCAGTATAAGGAATGTTATGTTATTCTTTCCACTACAAGCACTTTAATTTCTGCCTTAGGCTGTTGTTTTTTTTAACTAAAAGACTAGGGCTGCACAATATATCTTTCAGCATCGACATCGCAATGCCAGAATCGACACTGCAATAGTCACATTGCAGAACATACAGAGCATTTTTTCTGAAAATAAACTATTTTGGACTCTTTGCCTTTTTTATATAAAAAGGTTTCAGATTGCAAAAGGAAATCACAGATATCCCTGAGAGAAATCAGTCAAAAAAATGCGAAGCAGAAGTTAATTTCTCTTAAACGCAGCTTTAAGTCATCCAGTATTTCTCACCTCGCAAATGTACATCGCAGAAAAACAAAACATTTGTAATGTTAGTTCCCCCCAATATTGTGCAGGCCTATAAAAGACTTCATGTTTGGTTTTGTTCCATAATTTACCCAAATATAAGTTGAAACAACCCAACATTTTTTATTTTTTTAAAAGAAGATTTATTTGTTTGTTATTCTTACCTGCCTTACCTCTTAAGATTAATTTGAACAGAAAATGATAGAGCACATGTGTTATGTAATGTCTTAACATAATCCAGCTGTTTGGTATTAGTTGCTTTGTTTTAAAAGCGGTTTTGGCATGAACACAGGCATCGCCTTGATCTGCATCAATGCTGAGTGACAGCGTTGACAGACTTTGCTTCTGACATCACTTCCTGTTTTTCCCTGAACATGGCCCATGGTCATGTGACTATTCTCTTCCTGTCTCTTGAAGTGAACATACAGTACTGTGCAAAAGTCTTAGACCACCACCACCAGCTTTGTCGTTTTAGCAAAGTTTTAATCTCCATCCATATTTATTTCTCACTTTTGAATTAAGACACAAAGGGAAAATAAACCCACAAAATAAAAAACAAAAAAATTGTGTGTGACCTCTCTTGGCACTAATAATGAAAGAACAACAATCGGCACACTGCTAATACTGCTCTAAATATTAAAAAACAACGTTTCGACCACACAAGTCTTCATCAGCTCCCTTGGCCATAAACACATCTTGAGCTTTTTTGTCATTCGATTAAAACGATAAATTAGGATTTAATTTTATTTAGGTTTAGGAGATCCTGCAGCTGCCTGCTATTGCTCAAGTGAAAGGGGAGTTTACCTTAAAAACTTGACACTATACTTTTATACAGTTTTAATACTACAAACACATTTCGGTAACACTTTACTTGAAGGGGTGTTCATAATCATGACATGACACGTGTCATGAACATGAAGGAGATTTTATGCTCAATTATGTCATTTTTAATGCAAAGATGACATTGTTTGAAATGTCTTTGTTATGCCAACTTGTACATCATAACTTGTCATAAATGTGTCATAAACATGACATAGAAGAATAGTTATTAAACTTCTTCTAAAGAATCTACTAGCTTAATGTGTTAACATTACAATAAACTGTCATTTAAAATTATGTCAAATAATTTTAAATACCTTGCAACTCAAAATATTTTACTTAGCTTTATGTGTTTGCTCAATATCTCAAAAAAAAAGACAACTAACACTAACTAACTAAAACACAAATTTTCTGACATAGAAGAAAAAATGAACAAAACATTTAATCAATTTAATTTAATGTAATTAACTTTGCAGCGATATGGATCCAAGCTGCATGGCTTAACCCATTATTGTAATGTTTTCATTAAATTTTAGGTGAATCGGTCTCCAAATACAATAAAATATAATTTTATCAATTTTAATTAGGCAAGGCAAGGCAAGGCAGGTTTATTTGTATAGCACATTTCATACACAGAGGTCATTCAAAGTGCTTTACATAGAAATGAGAAAACAATATATAAAAGAGAAAAAAAGAAAATGTAAAATCACAATAAAAACAAAGATTATTATTATTATTATTTTTATTGAATCATTGATTTTATTTCTTAAACACCTGGAGGAAACTTAAAAAAACATTATAAGCTGAGGAATATTCATGGCATTGTTATAAAACCATTTGACAAAGTATTAACAATTAATGATATTTTAATGGGTATCACTGGTAAAAAGTGGTCAGTTATGTTGTAATGTCAAGTTGTGATGACAAGTTGTGATGTATTGGTAAATGTCAAGTTGTCATAAAAAACATCTCGAACAATGTCATCTTTGCATTAAAAATGATATAATTGACATTTGTCATAAATGTGCATAAAATCTCCTTCATGTTCATGGCACGTGTCATGTCAGTTTTATGAACATCCCTTGACGTAAAGTGTTAACCGAAATGTGTGGTATTTTCTGTTGTATTCTAATAAAGAGACTGAGAAATAATTACATATATGATCACTATAACATTGCAAAAACAATGGTGACTTAAGACTTACTGTATATCAAAGTTACTTTGTACATTATTTCCACCTGGATTTGGCCTACCCAATTTCAAAAGCTTCTCATACCCACAAGCAGAGGTGCACATACAAAAGTTTGGTATCATTTTACAGGAAACCCTTTGAAATTACATAAAACACTGTTAAAAGTGCTCAACATGGTTGTATGTGTTGTTAGTCCTCTAATAAACACAAAAATAAATAGGCGCTTTTTGATGTTTTTTTTCTAAAGTCTGTATTTAAAAGTGTATAACTCTGGCCCTGAGTGGTAACGAAACCTGCAGACAGTTTTGTTTGATTCCAGCAATAGCCAGCTTACAGAGGAAAAAGGAATTTTTTTCTCTATCATAATAAATGCAAAAGTTATTTTACTCCAACTGATGGGAGGAATAATACCCTTTTTGTATAAAATTTCTGCCTAAAAACATTTGAAGTGCTCCCATACCCACATACAGTGGAATAAATGCAATATCTTTATATAATTTTGCAGAAAACCCTTTGAAGTTTTTCATATGATAAAACACCAAACTTTCTTTTTTTATGTTGTAAATACAGTCTTTGATAGTGTATAACTCTGGTTCTGTGTGCTCTAGCAGACTGCAGACAGTTCTGGTTGTTAGCAGCAGCAGACAGTAAACACCCAAAAAAAGAATGAACTCTTTAGCATGTCGCATTCAAAAGTTATTCTTATTTTACTGAAGGGTATGAAAATACATTTTTCATATAAATATTAATTTTTTGTTTTGCACATATAATAAATAGCAAGGGATTATTCATGCACACAACCAAAGAAAATGCTGTGAATGGACTCATTTTTTAGAGTAGGACCTAAGAGAAAAGATGGTGTATCATTTGTGGCTATCTGTGCTATCAAGTTTCCCATATGTTTACAAAAAACAATTTTTTACCTCATTATTCATTCGACGATTGTTGGATATGTGATGAAAATATAACAAAAATAACACTGTAGCCTTATTCCTGAGAGTAAGAGCTTTCATTTGATATAAGACTTGCCCATGTTTGTCATACTTGAAAAATACGAAATATGTGAATATTAAATCATATAAAAAATTGTGTGTGTGTGTGGGGGGGGGGTGATAGTGTAAATTAAGTGTAAATAACTTTCTGACAGTGAAACATATCTCAAAGTGATGCATATCTGCAGAAAGTAGAGAGTCTAAGCTTTCAAACAGTATCTCATATGTGGGACTGGTATCTCAAACAGTATCTCATATGTCCATGACAGTCCATTAAAAATTAAAGGAATATTTTATATTAAGTCAAAATAAGATAATTCTGGACCCGGTACAGGGTCCACAGAGTCAAACAAGTTAACTTCTGTACATTTTTGACACGCAACCATATGTATTGTGTCTATAATCTATAAAGAAACATTAAAAAACGTTTTCCATTGTACTTGTTCACAGTACTTGTACATATGACAATTGCAACATGATCTCACAAAGTTCCGTGGGATAGTGACAGAATTTTTTGCTCATTTTTCCGTGGCATTCTCACAGATCTCCGCATTTTTCCGTGGCCCTGTTTATTTTCGTGGCATTCTCATGGATTGGTTACTCAACTGCTTTTTCCTATTTTCAAACCATTGTTGCTTCGGTTTAGGGTTAGATTTGGTGTTTGCGTTGTAACAATCAGCCCTATCGGTTGTGTCACAAAATATATATAAGGGGTCAGATTTTACTGTGTGAAATTAAAAGAGTTAAAAGGATGAGACAAACAAGTGTAATCAACTTAAATAAGTGTATTTACAAACACAAGACTTAAAACAACACACTAAAAACTCAAGACTGTTAAAAGAAAGGAATATAAAAAAACCAAACCTAAAACAATCTAAAAGTCCAAGTGTGCTAAAAGTCCAAGTGTTCAAAGTGTCCTCCAGTGTATATACAATAAAAGTGTAATCCACAAAACGTGTTTGGAAGGGTAAGTCCACAATGATAGGTAACTCCACAATCCAACAGAGGTTTAGCTTTAGCATATGCTAACAATGTGCTTCTGCTGCTTCCTTTTATACTGGCATTGTTTCCTGTCATGTGATTACTCACATGACAGGCAACCCAAACAAAATAAAAGACATAAACACATAAAATAGCAAAAGGAATAAAATGGAATAAAATGGCTAAGAAAACATGTAAAACCTATTTAAAACTCAAATATACATAAAACCACAATATAATGTATAAAATGAGCGGTACAGCATGTTTCTTGTGTGACGGTGTCACATAGTCCCCCCCCCTTAGCTTACCGCCTCGGGGAAGGAACTAGACCTTTAAAAGTTACCGTCAGCCATTGTCCATGAAATGAGTATCCTTTCGCACCTGTGCATTAAGATGTCCTTGGTTCATAGTCCGTGCTAGGCCCGCCCACATCGGCACTAGCTTGCCGGAGGAATCTGTGGAAATCCAGTAGAGAGGTGGAATCCAATACCAGCCCGAGTGCCCCTGGGTAGACGGTACCTTTCCTCCCAGAGTCCTTGTACACCCAGCTCCGCTGGCACGCCATTCCCCCTGGTGTTTCCTCCTTTCCGGCTTGTGGGTCTGATGATGGATGTTAGCAGATGAACGGTGGTGATGCTGATGTTGTGGTTGCTTATGTGAGTTGGTGACAACATACTCCTTGTTCTCCACACCACATATCTTGCAGTTTCTGAGGAATGCCCAGACGTCTTTGCGGATTGTAGGCCACCAGGCCACCTCCAGGATCCTGAGGAGAGTTTTCAGCTTTCCTTGATGCCTCTCCTCAGACCTGTAATGGAGGTGCTGTATCGTCTGGGGGACCAGGGCTTGAGGTATGATGAGTTGTATCCTGCCCTGGCCATCTTCTCTCTGGATATGACGATACAGCAGGCCCTGGTGGCTCCTCACGCTGATGTTGGTGGTCTGGGCAGTGGGTGGAGAGATGGTAAGTCCTTGGAGTATGTCGTCCCTAGCCTGCGTGCTGCAAAGTTCCTGTCTGGAGAAGGGGAGGACGGAGAAGGTGAAGTGGAAATCTGGCCCTGCTGGTACTGTGGCACAGTGGTCTCTGTCCATGGCTCTGTTGACTGTCCGTGAAGTAGTAGAAATGGTGGAACTGTTGGTAGGAGGAATACCAGGGGTGATCGTGGGAGGCACTGGGCTGGCAGTCGATGCAGTTGGAGAGACTGTAGCCACTGAAGCTCTCTCTTTCTTCAGCTCTTTCGCCAACTTGTTGTCCCTCCTCTTAAAACACTCGACCACCTCTCTCTCCAGTGTGGCCACGGCATCCTTCACAGATTCCTCCAGCTTACAGATTTTAAAATCCACACTTTCTCTAAAAAACACTTCACGGTTAAAATGACTTTCAACAGAGTCTTTAAAATCCTTCTCCAGTTTTAAAACAATGTTCTTAAGTTCAGACAGTTCAGCACGCAGTTTTGTACACTCACATTTACATAAAATCCGTTCATCATTAAAACCAGCAGATGTTTTAAAAGAAGCAGCATTGAAAGAATTGGTCGTCATCTTTTAACTTTTTTCTCAACACAGCTTATAAAATCTTTAAAACGATCCCCGTACGGGCCACCACTATGTAACAATCAGCCCTATCGGTTGTGTCACAAAATATATATAAGGGGTCAGATTTTACTGTGTGAAATTAAAAGAGTTAAAAGGATGAGACAAACAAGTGTAATCAACTTAAATAAGTGTATTTACAAACACAAGACTTAAAACAACACACTAAAAACTCAAGACTGTTAAAAGAAAGGAATATAAAAAAACCAAACCTAAAACAATCTAAAAGTCCAAGTGTGCTAAAAGTCCAAGTGTTCAAAGTGTCCTCCAGTGTATATACAATAAAAGTGTAATCCACAAAACGTGTTTGGAAGGGTAAGTCCACAATGAAAGGTAACTCCACAATCCAACAGAGGTTTAGCTTTAGCATATGCTAACAATGTGCTTCTGCTGCTTCCTTTTATACTGGCATTGTTTCCTGTCATGTGATTACTCACATGACAGGCAACCCAAACAAAATAAAAGACATAAACACATAAAATAGCAAAAGGAATAAAATGGAATAAAATGGCTAAGAAAACATGTAAAACCTATTTAAAACTCAAATATACATAAAACCACAATATAATGTATAAAATGAGCGGTACAGCATGTTTCTTGTGTGACGGTGTCACAGCGTTAGTATGTCACTTTAAGTATTGGTTTATAAAAAAAATTCTGCTTTACTCTTTTATATTTTCTAAACTTTAAACAATTGTCGCCTGGTGTTGGGGTTAGAGTTGGGTTTGGGTAGGGATGTCATTTTATGTAAATCTAACCATAAACCGAAGCGACAGTGGTAAGAAAATAGGACAAAACAGTTTAGTAACCAATCCGTGAGAATGCCACGGAAAAAGACAGTTAGTGGCAGGGCCATGGAAAAATGCGGAGATCCGTGAAAATGCCACGGAAAAATTAGCAAAAAATTCCGTGACTATCCCACGGAAATTCATGATAAATGACAAATATTAACCATTTCTGTCCTATGCATTTTTCACCTACATCCAAAGCAACTTAAAAGTGCATTACATCGTATAATTTTTTTTATCAGTGTGTGTGTTCCCTAGGCTCGAACCCATGACCTTTTGTGTTTCAAATGCTCTACCACTGATCCACTGAACAGTATATAGGAGCATAATGCACATTACAGCTCTTGTGTGAACTATTCATTAAAGTTTTCATATTTTCATGTTGCATTTGGAAAATATGTCCCATTATAAACGTAAAATCTTCGTTCTTCCACAGTTTGTTTGGTATATCCTCTATTGTTCGGACGGACTGCTCTTCGACCTGGAAGTTTGAGGTCAACAGTGGGCTAAAATGGTACCATTTTGTCAATCCCATCATGCTTTTGGTACTATACTACACATTGGCCACCTTGATTCGTCTGTGGTTGCAAGACCCTACGATTGTGGTGAGCTTAGTTCTGCATTCAAATAATGTATTGGAGTAGTTTAATTGTATAATTTACCGCTGTACATGCAGTATGTTTCTTTGTAGGTAGGTATTGCATATGAGTAGCATAAAAATCTGCGTTTATATTTTATTACACAGATATTATTGTGTCTCTTCATTCGTATCAGTTGTACACCTAAACATTGATTTCATTGCTATAAAACTCGCTATACACTCTTTGTTTCAAAAATCATAAAAAAATATATGGATGATTCTCACGAAAACTTGGTTTTAAAAATGTCAAGCATGAAAATTAAAAAATTGCTTAAATTTACTTTTTTTCCCACCAGACATTGAAAAACAAAGTCTGGAGTAAATGGGAACATTAATTTATAAACTTTTACTTATCATTGAACACTTTTTGTAACATAATTTAAAAAATTAGTCCTAAAAAATCTCATTACCGCAACAGTCAGAAAACATCAACACTGACATATTTTCAAAATGACATGACAAACCTGAAAGAACATAATTTGGAGATTCTGCACATGCATTTATAATCAAAGTATTATGCTTCTATTAATTAAATTAACATTTAATAAGCATCTGTTGCGGTAATGATAATCAAAATGTCGTGTAAGCATTCTGACAAGACAATATTTCAAATTAACTGTAAAAAAAATGATCTTACCTGGTAGCCATCTTGAAGTAACTGGTCCATGTGCTTGGTCACTCAAAATCAAACTTTATTAAAATTCTGTATGTGTGCTTAAACTGTTCTCAAAAAGTGTTGCGGAGGATGAGAACGTCAGGCATGGACACATCATTTTCCTAATTTTTCTTCATTATTATTATTATACATGAATATTCAGTAAATATTTTTTCTGTCATCTAAAGTAGTCTAGCAAAACATCCATTTATTTTTTTTCTTAATATTTTTGTGTTAATTTGATTAAATTACAACATAACGCATGTTCAAACACAGCCGGACACATTGCGGTAATGAGAATTTCAGCAGAAAATGAGATAAAATTTCCAATTATAAATTCTTTTGTTGAAATCACACATTGTGCAAGATAGAACACAGTATTGTGTTAATTCTGATGCTTTTTAATGTTACTATATTACACATTTTAAAGCTAAAATCATTAGTGCCGTGGTGTTTCAATGGTTTCGTGAGAATCACCCATATATATTTCGATTGGTAACACTTTGTACAGCTTTCACTTTTTACAGTGTATAAGAGTTAAAAACAGAACTGTCTTTTTATACAAGTAATCCTGTTGAAGGAGGAATTTGAGGAATGTTTGAGGACTCATAATTTATACCTTTTCACCTGCACGCATTACAGATCAAAGCTATTTTTTAAACACCAACGCCTTTAATCTCCCTAAATCATTTCTTACCCTCCGACCATCTGCCCTTCACGCCGCAGTGCCCAGGTTTATATACCGGGTCAATACACGGCCTCTTTAAAACCCAACATGTGTGAGATTATTGATTCATTAGCTTTAAAGTTTGATTATTGTGTGACATGACGGTCATGATGACAGCGTAAATCTGAGACCATGAAAAGAGACTTCAAAGAAAGATCAATGTTGGATCATAAACACTGGTCATGAAGTCACTCGATCAAATGATTTGTGCATTGTCCTATCGCACGAAGTCGCTCTGTTAAGCATCTTTATTATATCCTGGATATGCTACATGATGCATGTAATAGAATAAAATTCTCGCTGTTATATTCCTTCAGGATGAGTGTGAGGAAGATGAGGTGAACGAGGAAAATGAGGAAAACGAGGTTGTGGGCAATAATGTCCCTCACACATCCGACAGAAAGCGTCTGCTTTGGTGGAAAGTCCGGCAGAAAACAGAGGAAAGAAATGTGAGGAGCATCAAGTCGTTTATCTGTCAACATCAATCTGTGTTACTTTATCTTCATCCAGGGAATTGGCATGGTGATGTGTAAATAATGTTGTTTGACGTCATACTGATTACAGGATCTTGTTTAATTACCTTTATCTTCAGGGTTATGTGTCATTCATCGTTGAATTGAAAATGTGTTATATACAATTCGAACGAATTACAGTTAATAAACAGTAAAAGTAAATGGGAATGAAGTGTAAAGCAATTTAAAGCTGTTGTTTTTATTATCGCTTTGGATAAAAGTGTCTGCTAGATGCCTAAGTGTAAATATTTGTGGATTTGTTTTAATATGAATTACTCATTTAGCAAATGCTTTTATCCAACGCTACATGCAAGGCCATCAAGGATGTTGATGCAGGAACATCTAAGTGAAATCACATTCAAAGGGTGGTGATGTTTTCTGAAGCTATAGCGTCTATCTTAGCGCACTGCCCTCATCAGCATTACAGGATTTTTTCTCGGAGTGCCGGTCTCTATACGTGCCGCTGTGTTTTGCTCGACTCAGCACTGATGTTAGTGAACAGCATAATGTTATCGACCCTGTGATCTGCTCAATACATTCGCCTAACCTTGTCTGCTGTCTCTCTTTGTCTCGTTCTCTCTCTTTAGCTCATTTCCACTCAGGACGGTTACAGCACCTCCGAGGTTTGCGCTCAAGTGGTTTTGCCAAGTCTTATGCAACTCTGTGTTTGCAAATTTTAACTTGAGACAAATATAGTGTAATTGATTCTGGCTTTTTGTGGCTTGTGTTTGTGTGTGTGATGCTCTTGGTACGGCATGATTCAATGGCTTTTGGGTTAAATACTGTTAGTAAATGAAGTCTTTGGGTCAGGCTCATAAATCCGGGTCATATTTTTAAAATCAAGCAAACACAATAAAATACAAAGTTCAATTGCATTTTTCATTTATATACTAATTTCTCATCACTGTAATTTTGATAGATTTTAAAGGGGACAAAGGATGTGAAATAAGTTAAAAGAAAATAAAGTATGCATGTGAAAGTCTAGCTCAAAATATCATATATATAATTTATTATAACATGTTAAAATCACCACTTTGTAGGTGTGAGCAAAAATGTGCCATTTTTAAAATACAAATGAGCTGATCTCTGCACTAAATGGCTGTGCCGTGGTTGAATAGTGCAGATTAGGGGCGGTATTATTATAATAAGATCCCTTTCTGACATCACAAGGGGAGCCAAATTTCAATAAGCTATTTTGAATGGTTTACCAAAACTAAGTTACTGGGTTGATCTTTCACACATTTTCTAGGTTGATAGAAGCACTGGGGACCCCATTAATAGCAGTTAAATATGGAAAAGTCAGATTTTCATCATATGTCCACTTTCAAATAAAATTGTTTGCATTTGAGATATTAATGAATTTTATCTTTTGCATTACGGTACTGAGAATTGACAAATCACAATGCAATAATGTTTAATAAAAAATAATATGTAATAACATTTTCAATTAAATATGACATAATATATATGTTGGTTCAAATTTTAAATCTATAACATGAATCAGTATACAATTTAACATGCTTAACGTAAAATTAAGCATTAAACCCTTACAATGTGCAACAGGCAAGAGTTATAGTATAGTATAGTATAGTATAGTATAGTATTTTTCATATTAGTATTTAAAGAAATACTATTTTATCAAAATGGGATATCCTGATATTTCCAGCTTCCAATATAGGGCTTGGGCGCCGCGTTGCATTCTGGGACGTCGAGGCCGTGTTGGTGGCCTCGCGAATGTAAACATACAGCAAGTTGAACGAGGAGAAGCGGCGGAGTTGGGAGAATTAAAAGAAAGAAAAAAGATGTTAAAATCCGGAAAAGGATGTGGAATTTACTGGGATACGTTAAACAGGGAAGCAGGGACCGGTATGTGGACAAAATCGGAACTATTAACGGTTTGGATCCATATGAAAAAAGAGTTAATAAAGAGCCTTTTAAGATAACAGCGTGTTGTTGTGAGAGCACGATTTCACGCCAATCTGTAAGCAAAGTCACGTATGACCTAGCTTCACAAGTAGCTTAGTTAATGCAGCAGTTTTTGCTGTCAGCAGAGGGATAGCAACAGAAAGATGAATGTTGAAATTTTCCCGTATTTTGGGCGAGTAAACCGGGACAGTTCCCTTATGTTCAATGTTGACTTAAGCTATATAAATTAATATTCAGATGTTATACTTCACTGTCGTATATATAAATGTCATTTATATGTCATGTATACACATTACTGAGGGGTTGAGGTTAATGTTTGGTTTCCGATATTGAATAAAACATAATGAATTTTTCTGTAATCTGTCATTTTTAATGTAAATTACTTTTAATGTGAACTTTATTATTAATACAGCAACGGTTTACCATGGTTGAAAAAATAACGACAAATTAATTAAATTAAGACACACAATTGAGAGAAAGTATGTCTATAAACAGAGCGCAGCATGGAGCGCAGCAGTAAAGGAGGCAACCAACATGGCCGCCACGACAAGTAATGACGTCACGACGCCCAAGCCCTATTGCTCAAACCTATATTATTGGCTATTAACAATATGCTCACCAAAAGTTGTGCATATCTTGACTTTAATTTGTTACAACTGATACTTTTGATGTGTTGGTCACATTTAAATAGCTTGTCAATTTAAATAGCACCAATAAAAATGCATATTATGCCCAGAGGTTGCATTAAAGGGGTCATAGAGTGAAAAACTTTATCCATGTTTAAGTGCTATAATTGGGTCCCCAGTGCTTCTATTAACCTAGAAAATGTGAAAAGGATCAACCCAGTAACATAGTTTTGGTAAACCATTCTCTGCAAGCCTGTGAAAAAATTGGTTATTTAGATTTCGCCTGTACACGTGCTGGGTTAAAAATTACTCTGTGCTGGGTTCAAAATGACCCAATGTTGGGTTGTTGTTATCCAACCATGGGGTATAATAACCCACAGTTGGGTTAAAATAACCCAGCATTGGGTCAATTTTTAACTCAGCACGTGTTCTGTCCAGTATTTACCCCATTATGGGTCAAAAATAACCCAGCCATTTTTAGAGTGTAGGTAGTGAGTCTTATTACAATAATACCACCCCTTAAAGGCAGGGTCCATGATCTCTGCAAGCCAATGTTGACATTTGAAATTACCTAAACAAACATGCCCATACCCCAGTAGAATCTGGACCATCTTTTGATAGACCCGCCCCACACATACGCAACCCAGGCAATAATTTTGGTCATTGGACACCTTACTGCTGATTGGCTACAAGTGTGTTTTGGTAGTCGGACCGACTCCCTTTTCCAAAGTGTTTTTCAGAAATCGTGCACTCCGCCTTTAATCTGAACTATCCTACCACAGCACTGCCATTTAGTGCAGAGAGAAAGAGAGTGATAATAAGATACAACACAATTGAGTTTTAATTTCAACAAACCACCATTATGGTGATCAGTGTTTGCATTTCATCAGCTCATTTGCATTTTAAAGGACACACCCAAAAACGGCCCATTTTTGCTCGCACCTATAAAGTGGCAATTTTAACATACTATAATAAATTATCTGTGAAATATTTTGAGCTAAAACTTCACATATGTACTCTGGGGACACTAAAGACTTATTTTTCATCGTGAAAAAAATCTCATAATATGACCCCTTTAACAATGTAAGATGGCACTGATAAGTACTGCATGCTTCTGCATGTTATACAAGTTTATAATTATGTATATCATATTAGTTTTATGTACAGATGTCCTCTACTGTGACCTTTGCTTTTGTGTAATTCTTGTGTTTGTGCCTATTTTAAAGATGGTTATGGTCACCTCCAACGGGACATCTTTTGACTACGTGTCTGCAGTGCCTATTGAGAACGGACCGATGAGTCTTGACAGATACTCCACACCACAGTATAAAGTGGAACAACCTATAGAGTCCGAGGGTACGAGATTCATTAATATCTTTATTTTGAAACTAGTCTTTTGGCTTTTAGTATGAATATGTTAGCCTTAGGGATATCTATAAACTAGTATGCAGTCGGAGCCGATGGTGTAGTGGGCAGCACTCCGACATATGGTGCAAACGCACTTCCAGCGACCGGAGTTCGATTCGCGGCTCGAGGTCCTTTGCCGATCCCATACCCCTCTCTCCACCCTTTACACTGTAAAAAAATACTCTGCTGCCTTAAAATTTTTTGTTGAATCAACTCGGATTTACAAGTAATTTCAACTCACTATTATTTATCTTGACTAGAGATGAGTTGTTATAACTACAGGTGAGTTGTTAAGTAGTATGCAGTGCACCTTGACACTTAACAAAAATTCAATTTGGAAGTTATAAGCGTTATAAACTTAAAGCCTCTAATTTCCGCCAATACGGAGCAATGATTTTAATGACATCGTTCGGTACTTAAGCTTCTTATGAGATTCCAAGCTGTGAAGTTAACTGTGCACTATTAGCTATTTCAGAAGGGGAAGAACTACTCAATATGTCCCACAACTTCCTCTATCAGTGGAAAAAACATTACAAAAGCTGTGCATTTTAGGGCACTTCTGTGGGTCTTTAAATATTAAAACACATCAACATGAAAAGCGACTAACAAAGTTTTTTTTTTTTTTGTATTTACCTTAACAGCCTCAGTTTGAGTTCTCATTTGTCCTGTTAGATTGCATTTACATTTTTTCCAAGCCTCATGCATTGAACCAATATGTTTTATCAGCATGGGTGTTCTCTTGGGATCGATCTCATGAACTGTGCATTGCTTTTGGGTTGCTTAGTCTATACACCATTTAATGCATTATCCAAAATGTAATGACGATACAAATGATTTCAGTTTTGGCCAAGATTTCTCTTTCCAGTGCATCGCTACCAAATGAAACACTGTGTTATTGGCCCACACAGAGAAGACAGTTGTGTATACAGATGAGGTCCTGGACACACATCAGGATGAGGAGGAAGAGGAGGAGGAGGAAGAGAAGACAGAGGATGAGGAAGAGGGGGGTGGACCACCGAAAGCTCTTGTAAAAATCTTTAAGTTCATCATGAAGCAAAGCTACATCTGTGCACTGATCGCTATGATGGTGAGAGAGTTCATCCAAAATGAATTGACATTAGTCCCTTTCACACATACAGTCTTTACTGGTAATTTACTGGTAAATTGCAGTTAACATGTCATGTGTGAACAGAACCTTTCCGGTAAATCAGTGCTCCCAATTTACCAGTAAGGCAGGTTGTAAGATTAACGGTAATTTACCGGTAAGCGCTGTGTGTGAACGAAAAATATAGCATTACCGGCATTTAGATGACGTCAGACCACGCTGACAGATCGGGCGGGCCAATCAGAAAGTTTTTTATACAGGTGACGTGGTTTCCCCCAGACTGTTTACGGACGTTTCCACACACATGTTGCTTAAAAGTCGAGCACACCTGAAGTTAACATCCACATTTCTTCACCAAAGTTGTTTAAAACAGCTTACCATCTAATTGCCAAATTGCCGACGTCCTTAGCACACCATCTGTGAAGCCTAATATGCAAACGCGCAGGTTCCGTTTGACGCCGCCTAACGCAATGTTGTTTGGTCACGAGCAACTTCGCGACCGTTTGCCACAGATGTGAAAACAACAAAATACGGACCGTGGATATTAAGTCATAACCCGCCGTTTACAAATACGACACGGACGGAGCTCGCCGGCCGCGCGCCACAGGTAACTTCCGCTTTCTCTCCGAGTTTACCGGTATTTTGATACTGATGTGTGAATGATGTCTTACTGGTAAAAAGACGGAACGTCACTGCATGTGTGAACAGCACATTTTTGTATTTACTGGTAAATTCATTCTGGTAAATTCATGGTAATTTACCAAAATTACTGTGTGAAAGAGGCTATTGTCTCATGCCATTCCAAACGTATTATTCACTTGCTTACATAAGTATCCTGTGCCAAGGACAAACAAATCCCTTTTAAAGGGCACCTATTATGCTCATTCTTTACAAGGTGTGCCCAAAATGTGTCTGTAAAGTTTCAGCTCAAAATACCTCACAGATAATTTATTATAGCATGATCAAAATGCCCCTATTTTGGTGGGAGCAAAAATGCGCTGATTTCCTGTCTGTACCTTTAAATGCAAATGGGCTACAGTTCCTCACTTCCTTACCAACAGACAGTGAGCGCTTTTGGTAATTATTACTACGATAATTAAGGACTGTATGTCAGTGGGTGTGGGCGGGGCTATATCAGTGTGACATCACATTGATAATAGAATCAAAACAGCATGTTTAATGAGACTACTTGGGTTTAATGGGGTGGGTGGATTTTTTCTCATTGTAGTTATGTTTGGATATAATAAACACACATTTATTTCCACACACCTTGTGGATAATAGATGCCCTTTAAAGTTTCACATAAGAGCTGCAAGCGTACAATATCTTTTCTGTTAGGAATGGCATGTGATTTAGATAATGCACAGTACATTCAAGCAAACACCAGTTTGTGTGTTAGAAAATGGTTCAACAATATAGATATGAAATAAAGATATAAAACTGTGAATCTTAGGTTATGTTTCTTTGTTTATTTGCAAGGCGTGGAGTATAACATACATCAGCTGGCCGACGTTTGTATTTTTGCTCTGGTCGTGCACTCTGTGGATGGTGCGAGACCGGAGGAAGTACGCCATGCTGACCTCACCCTTTATGGTGGCGTATGGAAACTTTCTGCTCGTGCTTCAGTACATCTGGAGTTTTGAGCAGATACAACCAGTGCCTGGATTCTTCCGGAAAATGAACGTGCCCTGCAGAGAAATAGGCGCCAAGGTAACATTTAGTGATAGACATAGGCTTAGGTCAATTAAAGGCGGGATGCATGATCTCTGAGAGCCAATGTTGATATTTGAAGTCACCTAAACAATCACGCCCCTAACCCAATAGAATCTGAAACTTCTTTTGAGAGACCCGCCCCAGACATACCGAACCCAGGCAACGATGTCTGTTAGTAGACACGCCCCTTACTGCTGAATGGCTACAAGTGTGTTTTGGTCCTTTTTCAAAAATCATGCACCTCGTCTTTAAATGGCTGAAATTTGCATATTAAGATTAGCATTAATGATGCGTACTTGTGGTTATATAGCAACTATTTATCTTTTTTTTTTCAAAACAAATGTCATTTAATTAAATGTGTCCTTTGTCAGCTTCTTTGTCAACTCAGCTTCTGGCTGTTGCTCAGACAAACTCTGATGGAACGACAAGAGAAGTTAGAGGAAGACGCAACCCTGTCTGATGTGAAAGTAGAGGAGCAGAAGAAAGGTGGGACGTTTATTCATAAAATAAAGCCCTGTTCACACCGCCCTCAACTTTGACGCTGTGTGTCGCACGTCTTTTTCAATGAGTATGTTCCTAATTTTGGTTGTCCTAATAGCAACAAATGAGTGCAGTAACAAGCAGTGTTTCCATTAACCTTTAAATTTGCAAAATGACATTGCGAATTGAAAATACAGCCAATAGAAACACATCAATATCGCAAAAAAGTTTTTACGCTCGCATGAGGTAATTTTTCAGGCAATTCGGAAAAGGTGTATACTCACTGCAATAGGAAAATAAGTTTGTTTGCATTTTCAGGTCACCTAATGCAAGCAAGTCACATACTGTAATTTTTATTTGAAGATGAAGCGGTATGTACTAAAACCTCCCAGATACATGTCCGGATCATATGGAGGTTTTTTGAAGCCAATATTGGCATAGCCTGTCGTTGCCATTTTGGCCGCACGTCACTGCGCATCACTCGCAAATAATTGAAAATGGGTAAAGAGGCAGGACGTGGGTGGAGCTGAGGTGGCTGGTTGCTGGTAGTGATAGCAGTGGCAGTTCACCCATCACTTCCGTGGCCAAGCTCTTAATTATGCAGAACTTTAAGGCTTAATATGATTTAAATGGATGAGTTACAAAAAATTTCACTCCCCTCACAGTTGTCATGAAGGGCAAAATTAGCTATAAAGACCAAAAAACTTTTTGTACCTGGCTGTAAACATATTATTTTTTACTGTAAAGTTGGGCGTTTTAAATAGGGGTCTAACTGGCTGTTCACACCAGATGCGGTAGAGGCATGACTTGTATTAAGTCAATGCAAAGACGCGATTAGGCATCCTGCGGCACGGTACGTTTGGTAGAGGTGGTGCGAATGGCACGGACTAACTAAGGGTGTTTTCAAATATACACTGTTTAGGTCGGCCTAAATGACGTGTCGCTCCGAGTACGGTTCGTTTGGGTCAGTGTGAACACAACAGCCGCACTCGGGTGCGCACTAAACGGCCGCTCCAAGACTGCTCTAAACAGGTGGTCTCGGAGTGGCTGTCGCCGAACTCTGGGGCGACCCACCTGTGGTGTGAACACTGCTGGACCTCGGGCCGAACCAAATACAGGAAGTTCTTCACATGTTTAAGCCACTGGGCTTACGTTGTGATGTGATCCGGGTGTTATATTGTGGGTTAACAACAAACAAGCCAAACCTGGTCCGTTGCAGAGATTCGCTGTCTCCTTTACGTTTAAGCTGATGATTTTATAAATGCATAGCTGTCCTCCACACACAAATAGTGACATTACGGGCTTTTTAGCAAACGGCTCCGTGAGAAAGGCTTTAATAGAACAGCTACGCAATTTCGCGTTAAAGCAAAGAAACTTCGCAAAGACGTGCATCGTTTATCTCCACATCTTGATAGCTGCGCTCTCCCTGTCAGGCTGGTTGTTGTGGAAACTTGGGGGTGGTCATGAGACGGTAAGAGCTGTCAGAGACCAATGACAGCGGTGACCGTTGTCACGTGGTGTACGGTGCGGCATTTGGAGTACAGTAAAAATAATAATATGTGAACACGGACCGCACTAACTGAAAAATGATACAATGTATTTTGGTGCGCTCCGAGGCTGCACCACGGTGCGCACCAACATATGTGAAAACACCCTAAGCGAGCGGAGCGGAGTCGCAGAAGCCCTCCCATGACGCAAATTTCAGCGTAAATGTCTCAAATTACTAGAATTTCACGCGCGGCTTTCACACGCAAATGAAGCGAGTAAACTTAAAATGTTCAAACATCCAATTACGCGCAATTATGGTGTGAACACACCATAAGAGAATTGACTCCTCTAGCGGCCAGTTGATGAATTGCAGTTTAAGGTTGCCCCTCGGTCTGCTTCCAAGTATAAGGGACTTACTTGCCAATAATGTCTGGATAACACTCTCACATTTTTTGATTTAAAATAATCTACTGTTACCTCCAAAAAACACCTATACGTTGCTGCTCCTAAGTATAAGGGGCTTTCCTTGGCATTAGGGCTTGGATAATACTCTTACGTCTCATTTGGTTAAAAATAATCCCTAGTGCGGTGGATGTGATATTAGTAAACCTACTAACATCGGTCCACATGATGTTTGGGTTGACTTAGTGCTAGAAGAAAAACTAAGTTTCAGTCACATATCATCAGTTTATGGAAACGCTGTCATCCTGCAATTGTCTTTTGTTGACATTTAGGAAATTTTTACACAAATATGTAATGGAAACGCAGCTAATATCAAGAGATGAATGACGTGAGCTCTGCTGCTTTACACCCATTGGTAGTCAGTCTCAAAAGTCGCTTAAAGTTACATTTTATAACTGGTATTTTATAATCTGACTTATAGATGAAGAAAAGGAGGAAGAGGAAGGAGACGAGAGTGACCTGATGCAGGTGATAGGGAAGCTGGTGATGGCTCTTTTGGTGAAATACTGGATCTACATCTGTGGAGGAATGTTCTTCTTCGTCAGCTTCGAGGGAGACATGGTCATGTACAAGATCGTCTATATGATGATGTTTCTGTTCTGCGTGGCTCTGTACCAGGTGCTGCTCTTCAGTGAGGGGCATGGCAATAAATATTTATTTTATCTAAAAAACTAATTATAGAAGTATGACCTGTTTATGATTAACGTCTTTGACGTTGGGGTTATCTTTCAGGTCCATTATGAATGGTGGCGCAGAATCCTGAAGTATTTCTGGATGTCTGTTGTGGTCTACACGATGCTAGTGCTGATTTTAATCTACACCTGTCAGTTCGAGAACGCCATTGATACCTGGGCTAGCATGACGGGCCTGACACCAAAAATGTGAGTTTTAAAGACTTTAGATGGTAGATGGTTAGATTTGCATCAAGTATACATACAACCCCTGAGAGGTCTTTCTATCTCTCCATCATGCAGACTGAAGGATATCGGGCTGGTGAAGTACGGCCTGTCTGATTTGTTCACTCGTATCTTCATCCCCACATCCTTTCTGCTGGTGTGCATTCTGCATCTACATTATTTTCACGATCATTTCCTGGAGCTGACTGATCTCCAAGCAGTGGTCAGCAAAGAGGACAGCACCGTTTACAGGTGGGTCAGCCCATTACTGTATGTTCTTGTGCTTGGTTTTGAAAAGTGTACTTTGTTGTCAGCTAAATATTGGTCTTGGGCCTAGTCCACAGTGACACAGGTATTTTTATAACAAGAGTTTTTCCTCCAAAAAAGTTGTGTCTACACATGGTTCAATTCAATTCAACTTTATTTATATAGCGCTTTTCACAATTGTTAATTGTTTCAAACCAGCTTTACATTAATAGATGAAGGAAAAGCATAGAAATGCGAGCGTAGTAATAATGTAACGTATACAGTAAAGTAGTAAGTTAAGCCAAAGGTGGCGGACTCTCCAGGGGATGAAAAAACCCCTAGGAGAAAAACCCTCCCGGCTAGTCCAGAGGGAAAACTCCTAGGAGGAGAAAACCCCCCTGAGAGAGATACATATATATTTATATATACAAATACTATAGGGTTATGTGAAGCGAAAGCGAATTAAACTGGTTCCGCCGGTGGTCACCGGTCAGGCATCGGCTGAGCATCTCGTTTAAGGATGATAGTCGGTTTAAAAAAAATAAACGCTATCAAGCGCTGTCAAGAGCATGTCACACCAGCAGGCGGCGATATAACCCAAATGGTAAAGGCACCTTGAAGCCAGAAGCCTAACAAAAGTGATGTTGTAAAAGCAAAAACCTCGGTTTTACTCTCTACACGACAACACTGCAACTGGCGTTTCTTAAAATCTTTACCCTGGCAGGGGTTTTCAAAAATGTTCGGTTTCAGTGTCCTGATACTGCGTTTTCGTGTGGATGAACGGCCGAACCATGCAAAAATGTCACAGTTATAAAAATACCAGTGTTCGTGTGGACTAGGCCTTAAAGTGGACTTAATTTCATGAAAATAAACTAGTGCTGTCAAAGGATTAATCGTGATTAATCACATACAAAATAAAAGTTTGTGTTTGCATAATATATGTATGTGTGTGTACTGTGTGTATATATTATTTATATATACTGTAAATACACATTGAATTTAAGAAAAATTTAAGAAAAATTTTATTTAGGTATTTTTTATTTATATTTATAATATAATAATGTATATATATATATATATATATATATATATATATATATATATATATATATATATATATATATATATCCATACGGTGAACGTGATTTCACAAAGTAAGATGTGATCCTGGATCAACACCATTGTTGATCCTGGATCAACATTTTCATTAACCAATCAGATTGCAGGATTAGGATTAGTGTGTATGTTAGATTTAGGTTAAGAATTGGGTTAGGGGCTTTTAAGAAATACCCCTCAAACTATTATTTCACACTAATTTAAGGGTTTAAAAATGGTTAGGGTTTGAGTTAAGGGTAGGTTGGGGTATCTTTGATTAAAACGGATCCACAAGGTACATACACACACACACACGTAAATGTATCTTATATGTGCACACACATAAATTATGCAAAACACTTTTATTTTGCATATGATTAATAGCGATTAATCTTTTGACAGTGCTAAAATAAACTGATGTTAATTTATCTATCAATTTGGGGAATAAATGTGACACTAACAATGTTTATGATGTATAATGTATATTAATATTTTTTTATGATTTTTATTATGTTTATAAGATATCAGCGGACATACAAGTAGAATGCAGTATTTTATACGCAGATGGTTAAGTGACACATCTGTTTGTTAAATTTAAAGGAACAGTTCACCTTTCAAATGTCATTTCTGTCATCATGTACTTACCCTCATATCATTTAGTTTCATATCATCATACCATTTAGTTTCTTTCACTGACCACATAAATAGATTGGGGTATTAGATCTAGATAGGCACGGTTCTCATTCAGTTCAATATTTTTTACATTTATGGTTATGCATTTGGCAGAAGCTTTTATCCAAAGCGACATACATTGTATCACAAGGTATACAGTATATGTTTTTATCAATATGTGTGTTCCCTAAATTCGAACCCATGACCTTTTCGAACATGAATTAAAGTTTTTTCCGGTAGCTCTTATCAATTTTGTGTTGTGGCAAAGCAGATTTACTTCCCTTCATCTTTCCAAAGCGCTTAGGCGCTCCCGTAGCGTCTGCCGTTGCTAAGCAACCTAAGCTTTGGGTGATTTTGTACTGAGTACCCACTTGAAAAAAAGAAATTTGCAACTATATAAAAAACAGTCGAATAATATGACACCCATATTATTATTATTATTATTATGTGTGGACTGTTCCTTTAACTTAACTTTGTTTTAACCTCCTCGCTTCATAGTGGAAACGTGCAGATAGCTTCTGTGTTTTACACAGAAAAGTACAGTAGACATCTCTTGCCATCGTCTTTATTCGATTTCAATAGATTTTGTTTTAACCAATCATCTGCTTGCATCTTTCCCCTGCCATCCTTCATGCAACAGCTATGCTAAAGTCAGTGGTCGTATCTATTTGATCGTGGATAGGTGGGTGGCTGTTTTCTTTCTCTGGCATCCTTGGAAATCACATCCAATGTTCACCTTCTCCCTGATTTCAATCCACCCCTCTGTTTGTTCACCAAAAACAATTTCCCGTTTTCTCACTTCATGTTGTCATATTACACCAGACAAATCCGTGCATCATTTAATTAACTAGTTTCCCTGTTTAGAGAATTTTAACCTTTGCTTTTAAACATGACCTAAATTCACTTAATGTCAACATGAAACAACATTTGCAACCCCATTTAACTTCCATATTGTGATGAATAAAAATTATTTTTTGTCACAAACTTATTGGATGGCGAAAAGTGGGCGTAACATACCAGAATAGAAGTCATGAATCAGAATTGCATGATACAGATGGAAATTTTGTGACAGAATTCAGGCCAAACTTGTTTTAATAAAGTGCTTTTGATGCTTCGAGATGATGAAGCATCAAAAGCATCATCATTTATCACACCCTTAACTACATTGATGTTAATTTCATTATTGTTTTAAAACTGTACAATTACAGTAATGAGTTGGAGCAGCCCAGATAGCAATAGATTCCGGGGCAGATCCGTGCCGGAGCTGCCGGCTTACATTTTAAAAGATATAGCAGAGACTTTTATTTTTTGGAGGATAATCGTATACACAATAAGACCAAAAGTTTAGTTGATGGGGTAGATGTTGATTTCATGTTGTCTTTGCCTGGTCAACTGCATTTAGAAAGTCCCATTATACATTTATATCTCAAGTCTTGTATCCTAACAATAACATGACATTCTCGATCCTAAGCATGACGTCATCCCTTCTCCTCAGAGCATCAATCATATCTGTAGCATTCCAGCTCCAATTCCCTAAATATCTCCCATTCCCTGTTTCATCATCTTATGGAGTTGTTGAGTTGTGACTTATACATATAAATTTCATTTATTTCCATTGTGTAAATTACTTCAACAGCATCAAGCAAAAAATATCTTCTCCTCAGAACAAGTAAGTGAGGTATAAACGAGGTAACACTCGCTATGAAATGAAGCCACATCATGCAAGCGTTCAAAACCCTTAATAACAGCAAGAGGCATCTGGAAGAGGCCATGTGCTCTTATGACAACGTAGTGTTTATTTCACACTACGGTTCTGGATGAAGGTTGTTTTTTTGGGGTTTAAGCTTTTCTTTCATGTAATTCATTTTTGGCAAAGACACATGCATTGCTTTTTTGAAGAAGGCCCCTGACATTGTAATGCACACCGGCTTGTTCCTTATGGATCTAATGCACACAGCCTCCATGATATCCATCCAAACCCTGCTTGTGGAAACCAATAAATAAAAAATCCTGATTCAAGGTTTATGTCATACACTAACAACTAATAATCTGAATCAACTTGTAACCCAATCTGAGGTCACTTAATCTGCATGTCAACAAACAAGGTATGCATGATTCTTCAATTAGAGAAAAAGTTATTACAAAATATTATAGATTATAAACATTTCATTGCATCCATTAATTTACATTTTCAGATTTTTAATTAGAAGTGAACGATTCATTTGTCAGAATGCTTTTAGTTTTTGGCTTTTATCATTTTTAGCAGAAATGTTAAATAATATTAAGGGTTAAATAATATATTTTCTTATTAAAAATTTCATTGGCATCAGCCAATTTTTAACAAATTAATATTATAAGTTTATACAATCTTAAAGGTGCTTCATGATGCAATAAAATACCAATGGTTCTTGGAGAAACCAAAAATGGCATTGGTGTGAAGAAAGCACCTTTATTTTTTAACTGTAAAAGGTGAGACATTGGATCAACATAAAAAAATACTTAAATTGGTAAATAAAGTATAAATAAAGTAACATAAAGTAAAAATAATGTAACATTATAAGTTGAAGCAACTTTTCACTTTTTACGGAAAAGTTTTTCATTTCTGTTAAAAATATCTTTTCAGGGTAAATATTGCATTATATCTTAAAACTTTGCTTTGTTTTATCCCATTTTTGTTTGTTATGTAATCATAAACAGGTAACACTTTACAGTAAGGTTCATTAGTTAACTGCATTAGTTAACATTAACTAATAATGAACTGCACATATACAGCATTTATTAATCTTTGTTAATGTTAATTTCAAAAATTACTAATACTTTATTAAAATCTTGTTAACATTAGTTAATGCACTGTGAAACTGAACAAACAATTAAAAGCTTTATTTCTATTAATTAACTTTAAGATTAATTAATACTGTAACAAATGTATTGATCATGGTTTGTTTATGTTAGTTGATACATTAACTAATGTTAACTAATGAACCTTATTGTAAAGTGTTAACCAATCAAAGTTGTCAGATTCATGTTTAAAAAAAACTGATTCAAAAATGTTGTGGTAAAAAAATTCACACATTATACAAAAATGGACTTAAAGATTGTCCCAGACCATCATTATTCACTCCAGGACATGATACTTGTTTTATTCAAGTTATCAAAGGTGTCTCTAATTGAAGAATCATGATACATAGACAATCCCATGTAGTAGTTACTGATATAGGAAAAGACGCTGTGTCTCGGGTTTCCTAAGGAAATATTTTTGATTCACAGACTGGCTCATCCAGACGGCAGTTTGGCTGATCTCACGATGGTGAGCACATCTCCAGAACCTCTGCTGAAGGAAGCACAGGACAAAGAATCTGTGAACGAGATGCTGGTCGTGGACTGCATAGAGGAGGAGAAAAAGAAAGATTCATCCTCTATTCATTCTGCTCATCAGTCCAGCCAGGAGGACCTTCAGCAGTCCAGTGCTGCGACAGATCCAGAAGCCCCCTCAGAACAGAGCTCAGGTACTGAAGTCTACTCAAGACTTTTCTTCTGTTGGGTTTTATTCTGTATCATTAGGGCCCGAGCACGAGGAGCAGGCCAGATCTAGAATTTTCGTTAAAGGCCGTGTCCGTGGAGGCCTGGCAGTTTGATGCTTTACCATAACTTTACCATAACAGCTGCTGTAGCTCAGGCATACAATGTCCGACGTGTCTCAGACTTCATGCAATTGACAAGGGTCCTGGCCCGAAGACATCATAAAAGGCAATATTCACTTACAATTATAGCGCCACCAGCTGCCAAGATGAGGTCTGGCATATCAAAATTTCTTTGAATATGCACCTATATAGACCCCTTCAAGGTTTGTAAACATTGAATGACTATCGGGTGCGCGCGCAGCATGGGGTCAACCTGTTCATACCATCCAGGCTTTATAATTTAATCTAACAGGGCTGAAAAATGATGACTTACCTCAAATGAAGTGAGCACTACAAACACAAGCCTCTTTGATATTTGCATTGTTCCAAACTGCACGTTAATTGCTTGCAGCCGCAGATGTTGTCTTTTTTGTTTTTGAGATTCTGCATGAATCGCGAAAACTTAACGGAAGATTTTCACAGCCCACGAAGTAAGTAGGCATTTTTGACGATACCGAATAATACGCAACTCAATCTGCTGTAATGGCTTTTCTGACCCCAACATGCGCAGTGGGAACCGCCTGTGACGTGAACCGTGAAGGGGTCTATATATACTCAATTAAATTCATATCCCCACTGTGCACTTCTTTCCGAAAGGGCATTGGGTAGTGGTGCCCATGCGTGCCAGGGCCGTTCCATCGCTGCTTGCAGCTTTAAGGCAACATTAAAGCGTAACTAAACCCCTGGTCAGAGCCTGACTCCACCCACTGGCATTATTTGAAAAATGCAAGAAAAGTGTGCAGATCCCAACAGAGATAGAGGGGACGAACTAAGTATGTGGTGAGATCGTAACAAGGGCGTGGTAAGCTTGAACCTGCTTACGTCACGAGTCATTTTTTGGACCCAACATCCAATAGGAAAATTCAACTGCTGTAGCCACCGTTCAACCTGAAGAGGGCAGCACTCAGACGTTTTTACACCATTTATTGTAGTATTGAAACACTTTATATCCAAATGTCAAAAAACTTACTAAAATCAATGAACAGCACTAATAAAGCATCATTTTTACAAATCAGTAACTAAAAAAAGTTGGATTAGGGTTTAGTTACTCTTTAAAGAGTTTTTGCTCTTTGCTCCCCCTACAGGTTGGAAGCGGAATTGTCCATTACCACTGTAGTAAATAATTTAGCCTACTGCAGCAAAGCTGGCTCTGATTGGGTTGTAGGTCTGTCATAAAGCAAGTTTTTGTAGTTTTTACTCGAACAACTGCGACCCGATGGTTGGAAACTTCTTTTGTGCGTTTTTGGCCGATAGACGGCTGCAGAGCAAATGTGAAAGTGCTGTTCACCCTGTTTCGAGTGGATGAACGACTGAAACTTTTTTTGAAACGTTATTTTAAGGTAAAAAAAACTCTTTGGTGTTGCTTTAATTTTATTTTGTTCTCCCATAGAAAAGAATAGTACCCTATGCCAGGGGTTTTCAAACTTTATGATGCCAAAGACTTGTTGCGATGACACGCTTGTCCTCACTACGGCGCGCCCCTTACAGAATTGTTTCTGCGTCTCATTTATCATTACCTGATAACTGCTTCCGTCCAGTTTGCTGACATTTTTTTGTTGTGAATGTTGATCTGCATGTAAATCTCTCATTTTAAAGAGCTGAACCAAAACTTCATTGTTGCGATGACACATGCGTCCTCACTACGACACGCCCATTACAGTATTGTTCACACTGACGGCACATTCACACGGGGCGTCAGCGTTAACGCTTCCCATTCACATTTAATGGGTGACTTCATGCGTTGCCGAACTGAATTGTGGATCCTTTGGTGCCGCGCCAGGGCCGTTGCTCGCGGCAGAAGTTGAACATTTCTCAACTTTTCAAGCGGCAACGCGTGCGTCAGCCAATCAGATCGCCTTATGCAAATTTCCTAGACAGAGCCAGCCAATTACGTTTATGAAAGAACGGAGCATGTGTAGCGGCCACTGTGATTGGCTGTTGGCCACGCTTCAGACAAGCCTTCCGTTAAGCGTTAACGCTGACGCCCCGTGTGAATGCGCCGTGAGGGTTTTCCGGGGATCTAACGGCAAGTTACTAGGTCCTCTTTCCGGGAACGATCTTAGAAGATTTACAGGATGTGTTGGCGTTCACACAGAAGCTTGTCTGCCAATTTTACAGGGATTTCCTGGGGTTAAGTGCTGTGTGAATGAGGGTTAAGTAAGTGTAACATGAATGACAAAAATGATATCCTGCAAAGGTGGCTGTACAAGTAATATGGCCAAACACTTGCTCCAGCACGGCATAAATCTCAAATCAAATGTTTGAGAACTACGGCTCCTAACATGTCCACTTCACCAGGTAGGAAACCTGACGAGGACAACTTCAACAAGAATAAATTATATAGTTACTGAAAATATCAATTCACATTACATTTATTTTGACAGAGATTAATAAACACAAATGGAATGGTTTAAGTATTGTGCATTATTTTTCATATTTCTTCATTATAATGGAATCGGAACTGGAAAATTTGTAAGTATACCTAACCCTAATGCTGCGTTCAGACCAGCCGCGGTAGAGGCGTCAAGCACGAGTGTTTTTTAATGTTAAGTCAATGTACAGACGCGTTGATGTGTGTCTGGCGCAAATAAGGCGTTTAGTGCGGCGCGGTAGACGCGATTCCACCTCATTCACGCGTCTAATCTGTGTGAATGGCGTGAATTGAGCATTGCCGGGGCAAACGCGCGAGTTGAAAAATTTGAACTTTGGCAGAAAAACGTTCCGCGTTAACCAATGAGGAGCTTGCTCTAGTAGTGACGAAAATTTGAGTCATTCACGCGTCAATTTGCATTCAGGTCGCGCCGCGAGACCTCCAGACGCGCACAAACGCGTCTTTACATTGAAATCATTTGCGCCAGACGCTCTATTTGCGTTTGGTGTGAACGCAGCATAAGTGCACCGCATAAACACAATCAAACCTTCAAAAAAATCCAAATTATCACCCTTTTAAATAATTTATCTTTCTTTCTCTAGTAATTGGCTAGTACTTTACTGGACAGGTTTTGTTAAACGTACCTGACACTGTATAGCGTGTCTGAAGCAACCAGATGTCCATTATTTACTGGCTTTCTGTTTCAGACCTAAAAAACAAATGGCATCTGGTGGTGGACCGGCTCACAGTGCTATTCCTCAAGTTCCTAGAATACTTTCATAAGCTGAAGGTCTTCATCTGGTGGCTGTTGGAAATGCATATCATCAAGCTCGTAGCCGGCTACATCATTGTCCTTTCTGTCACAGAGGTAAAACCAGTCAACTTCCAGGTCATTATTATACCTGAGAAACATTTCAGGTATTTTATTTTAAAAAAAGGTATTTGATGGAATGACATACTTCATTTTAAAATAGTTGCGCAATATTTACAGAAATGATTATTGTGCACTGGCCCCATTCAGGTCCTTAAAGGAATAGTCTACTCATTTTCAATATTAAAATATGTTATTACCTTAACTAATAATTGTTGATACATCCCTCTATCATCTGTGTGCCTGCACGTAAGCGCTGGAGCGCGCTGCGACGCTTCGATAGCATTTAGCTTAGCCCCATTCATTCAATGGTACCATTTAGAGATAAAGTTAGAAGTGACCAAACACATCAACGTTTTTCCTATTTAAGACGAGTAGTTATACGAGCAAGTTTGGTGGTACAAAATAAAACGTAGCGCTTTTCTAAGCGGATTTAAAAGAGGAACTATATTTTATGGCGTAATAGCACTTTTGGGAGTACTTCGACTCACCTGAAAAGTCCGCTCCCCTTCTCACTCTCATAATGGGAGAGGGAGGGTGTTACTGCGCCGAGTCGAGGTACTCCCAAAAGTGCTATTACGCCATAAAATATAGTTCCTCTTTTAAATCCGCTTAGAAAAGCGCTACGTTTTATTTTGTACCACCAAACTTGCTCGTATAACTACTCGTCTTAAATAGGAAAAACGTTGATGTGTTTGGTCACTTCTAACTTTATCTCTAAATGGTACCATTGAATGAATGGGGCTAAATGCTATCGAAGCGTCGCAGCGCGCTCCAGCGCTTACGTGCACGCACACAGATGATACAGGGATGTATCAACAATTCTTAGTTAAGGTAATAACATATTTTAATATTGAAAATGAGTAGACTATTCCTTTAAGGAAATTAAACTTGTTTTTCTCTTTTATGTGTTGCAGGTTTCGCTGCTGAATTATGTATTTCTGATCTCATGGGCGTTTGCTCTGCCTTATAAGCAATTTCGGATTCTCGCTTCCAGCGCATGCACGATGTGGACATGTGTTATTATCATTTGCAAAATGTTTTACCAACTAGAATCCATCCAGCCAAACAACTACTCAAGCATTTGTATCATGGTAAGTCTTATTTCTTCTGTTTGGGTGATATGGATCTTCTGTGATTATCGTGTACTGAATTAAATGTCATTGGGAATAAAAAATGTCATTGCAGCCCCACAACTACACATTAGAAGAAAAGGTGAGGATGAATAAGTCCCTGCTGTACGAAAACCCAGTGGATCCTGCAAACTGGGTTGGCCTTGAGAAGTTTAAGAAACCTATTCTGCCAAACCTGAGGGTGAGGAGACCTACAGTACAGAAGCCAAACAAAATGTCTCATCATATGGTTACATTGATAACCTTTTGTATATAGCAAAAACATACTTTGTGAACTTTCTGTTGGAGGCATGCTTAATAAAGAAACAAACTAAAAGCTCAGTTTGGTTCCAACATGAGATAACTTGTTTTTGGATTATGCATTCCAAGTAATCAACAAACTGCAATTTTTCATAGCTAAGTAGCACAATAAAACATTTGTATTTATATATCATTTTTAAAGTATATATATAACACACACACACACACACACACACACACACGTATATAGATGTTGAATTTAAAAAGTTAATTTAAAAGACCAAAGTAAATTTAAAATATCTGCCATTTTACACAATTTTCATATATTTTATTTAATTAAAATCTTTAACCCGTGCTAGAGTACTTTTCTTACGGGTCTTTTATGTTTTTTTTTAACTAATAATAAAAATGATGACACAAAACAGGAATGCAAAATTGGCAATCTAGACAAAACAAATCCTCTCATGATGAACATCATTTTCTGATCCCATAATAAAATTACTTTGAAAAGTGATTTGAAAAAATCATTTGATTGCATTTGTGTGTCTTTGTTTGTGGAAAGTGAATGTAATCTATTTTTCTGACTCAAAATCGTGTTCCTCTCTTTCTTCACCAGAATAACTTGTTGATGTTAGCCATCTTGGCCTTTGAAGTCACCATTTATAGACACCAGGAGTTTTTCCGTCTGAGAAACAAACTTTCCCCTCCACCTTCTTGCACCATCTTTCATGACATCACTCGGCAACACCTCGACAATGGGATAATTGATTGTGCCAAATATTTCATTAACTATTTCTTCTACAAGTTTGGTCTAGAGGTACATTCTCGGTTTATTCCATGGTTTACATTTGTGAATAAAAGATTCATGAATTTCTAATCTCAATAAGTTTGCTTTATTTTGTACCTTCTCTCCTTCATGTGAAAAGATAACAGAATAATACTTTTCATGTCATATTTGCACCAATGCATTCGTGTATTTTCATCCAGTAATATTTTAATACGCTACACTTGAACAGGTGTCTCGTCTCGTCATGATTCATTTGTTTTGTCAGGTGTGTTTCCTGTTGGCAATAAATGTGATGGGACAGCGGATGGACTTTTACTCCATGCTGCATGGCTTCGCTCTGGCCGTAGTCATGTTCAGGCGCAGACGAAAAGCCATCGCTGAGATCTGGCCCAAATACTGCTGCTTTCTAGCCTGCATGATCACATTCCAGTATTTTGTGTGCATTGGGATCCCACCTGCTGCTTGTAAAGGTGCGTGTCTGTATGACTTTAAGAAGCAGAAAGAAAAAGTCAGATGTCCAGTTTATTTTAAATGTGCAGTTTGCTAAAGCATTCTGGGTGCCAATTCGTCAAAAGGTCTTTTTACACTGTGCTTAACCCCGGGTTATGAACAGTGTTAGTGATCACTTATCCGTTGAAGAGATAATCCATCCACCTTACAGTGCTGATGTATACATACTGTCGTATACGTCGATTGAAAACATCTTAAACATGCTCAATGGGTGACATGTTCGGGAAATGTGTTTGCCATGCAAGAACTGGGATGATTTCAGCTTCTAGGAATTGTGTACAGATCCTTGCAACATGGGATTGTGCATTTTCATCTTGCAACATGAGGTGGTGGTCATGGATGAATGACACAACAATGGGATCTCGTCACAGTATTGTTGTCCATAACATACACCTGCCCATACCATAACCCCACTGTCACCATGGGTCACTCGATCTACAACATTGACATTAGCAAACCTGCCATCTGCCCAGTACAGTGAAACTGGGATTCATGCGCAAGGAGAACATTCTCCAAAGTGCCAGATGCCATCAAATATAAGCATTTTCCCATTCAAGTCAGTTACGACAACTAACCGCAGTCAGGTCGAAACTTAGATGAGGGTGACGAGCATACAGATGAGCTTCCCTAAGAAGGTTTCTGACAGTTTGTGTAGACATTTTTTGGTTATGCAAACCGATTGTTGCAGCAGCTGTCCTGGTGGCTGGTCTCAGATAATCTTGAAGGTGAAGATGCTGGATGTGGAGGTCCTGGGCTGGTGTGGTTAAATGTGGTCTGTGGCCAAATTCTCAGAAACGCCTTTAGAGATGGCTTATGGTAGAGAAATGAACATTCAATTCACGGGGAACACGTCTGGTGGACATTTCTGCAGTCAGCATGCCAATTGCACGCTCCCTTAAAACTTGTGACATTTGTGGCATTGTGCTGTGTTATAAAAGCGCAAGAGTGGCCTTTTATTGTGGCCAGCCTAAGGCACACCTGTGCAATGATCACACTGTCAAATCAGCATCTTGAGGTGGATGGATTATCTCGGCAAAGGATAAGTGCTCACTAAAACAGATTTAAGACAGATTTTTGAACAATATTTGAGAGAAATAGGCCTTTTGTGTACATTGAAAAAGTCTTAGATCTTTGAGTTTGGCTCATGAAAAATGGGGGAAAAACAAAAGTGTTGCGTTATAATTTTGTTCTGTGTGTGTGTGTGTGTGTGTGTGTGTGTGTGTGTGTGTGTGTGTGTGCGTGCGTGCGTGCGTGCGTGCGTGCGTGCGTGCGTGCGTGCGTGCGTGTATATATAGTAGGCGAATTGAGACACAGGGAAACGGAAGAGTGCTGACCTCATATTACAAGCTTTCTGTAGTCACAAAATAAAAAAAGTAAATAAAATACAGTTAAAGGTGACAGAAAACAGCTAAAATACAGTAAAAAAAGAAATAATGAATCTAATGGAAAAGCGCGAAATAAGGAGTTATTGAAAGCGATAGCTCTTTTAAATTCCAAGTGTGAAATGTTCCTCTACCCAGGGTTAACAGCGCATTTAAAATTCAAAGATAACCTGGGGTTACATGCATTGTTTAAAGCTCTTTAAATCCTATTTAATTACCATATTTTTATAATTGTGTTTAAAATTTTGTGCACACCTATTTACACCTGGTATTAACATCTGTCTGCGATGATCTAATAGCAACTATACACTTAAGCTCCATACACACAAAATGGAAATTCAACAATTTATGTAGATTACATACAAAGTCATTGCAAAGCCACGATTGCCGCAATTACACAAACTGTTCGCTTCAAATGCATCTTCTGCGCAAGTTGAAAATATTAAACTCAAGCAAAAAAATTCCATAACATGAAGTTAAATCCCGCGAGTAATCTAGAGAGAGATACACGATGCTTCACGTTTGGTGTGTACGCAGCATAAGTTTCATAGGTGTAAATTCTTTTAACATTTTTTGATACTTTCCCACAGAGATCACATCAAATCATGTGTCTACATTGCATTTGTTGCATAAATGTGATGCATCCCAGTATGTTATGGATAATGTTAAATGATGTCTACTTGCCTAATTCGCCTGGTTTAAGTGCCTTCAGTCAGTAAAACGAGCATTCAGATACATGAGACTTTATGATGATTGAATCTTCTGAGGTAGATCTTAAAACCAGGTGTAAACAAGGCTTACTGCTAATTTGAGATCTTCTAGCTACATGCAATCTTTCAAATAATTTAGTTTTAGGATTTTTCGACACTATTTGTAGTATACACTATGTTTGTTGTCACCTTAGCTCACCAATCAACGTAACATCATATTTAAGATTTTGCACTGTGTGTTTGATGGATTTTTCTCATGTTATCTGTTGGATTCAATCAATCTGGTTTAGTGACAGAGATCTAGTACTAAAACTCTCTCGCTTCCAGATTATCCCTGGAGGTTTCCTGGCTCCATGACAGAATCTAATGTGATTAAATGGCTCTACCTTCCTGATTTCCGCACCCAGCCCAACTCCATGTTCCTCGTCTGTGAGTTATTACTAAAGCAGATTTTGCAGAAACATAGTCAACACTTAATTTACATTTATGCATTCTCAAAAGTAACTTACAGTGCATTCAAGGTATACATTTATCAGTATGTGTGCACCCTGGGAATCAACCTACAATCTTTGCACTGATAACTCAATGCTCTTTATGTATCATGTAGATGATTTTATGCTGTTGCTGTGCGCGTCGCTGCAGAGGCAGGTGTTCGATGATGAAAATAAAGCGGCCGTTCGTCTGATGGCGGGAGATAATGTTGAAATCTGCCGAGATTTGGATGCGGCAACGTTCAGCGTTCATAACCCTGTACCAGATTTCATACACTGCAGGTACTGTTCTGTACAGAAACGCAAGTTTTTTATTGCACTTCATTGTACTCTACCTAAAAACACACCTTTAATTTACCTTTACCTATACTTACCTATACTATACTATAATGCATATTTTTCATTACAGTGAATGAGAATTTTAAAATTGGAAATGTTGTTAATTGTTATAAAACTAATTTTGAAATGCAATTAATGGTACAAAAAATAATTTTGTAAAAAAAAGTGAAGAGCTCAGATGCAAAAGCTGCTGAATAATGAAATTGACCAAATGCTCTCGCCAATATGTGGGACTTTTAGAAGGATCTCCTGACAGAAATGCATTATAATATACATAACTATTTTATCAGTCAGGCCTGGATTAGATAATCGGGAGCACCGGGAGAATTCCTGGTGGGCTGGTCTTGCCACAGTGTGAAAGGTGGTTGTCCCTAGGCTGCCTGCACTTACAGCAGCCCTACTCACATAATTTGCGGGTGGGAAATGTCCCCACTCCTTTATGCCTAAGTTGATTGTGTCCTGACCACTTATTGGAAGAAATGTAAAAACATTATTGCGGTAGGTGTGTCCATTAACATCTACAATGCATGGAAACGCGGGATGCTGTGCTTTCTTCTGCTTTTCAAAGTGCTGTTTGCCTTTGCTTCCAGTCCCACTCACTTGTCGTCGTGTTGTCTCAGAGGAAATGTTTGTTCATGTAGCTTATCTCTGCGTTTTGAAATTGAGGCTGGTTGCAATTTGCAATCTCAGCACTAAATGCCGCTTAAACCCATTCTGGACCTTTAAATTCAGTTAAGTCCAATTCCATTTCTCCCCCTTACCCCTACACTTTCCCCTACCCCTCTGTTTAGCACGTTCACATGAAGGGCTATGACTGTCCCAATTCTCTTTTAGTTGGAGGGATAGGGGAAGGGGGAAGGGTCAAAATTTTCAGGACCTCCCTTCAAACAAAGGGGTAAGAAATTTCCCAACATGGCTGCTCATGCAAGTATAATTCACAAAGTATTTTTTCACATTAATATAGTTTTTAATGACAAATAATCATTTATTTTATGGTACATTCAATCTTGTGTTCATATTTACGGTCATGTAATTAAAAGAAATGTTGGCAAAAAAATCACTAAAGCATGTCTCCTGCGATACAATATTCCAGCAAAGTAGACAAATGTAACTTCGGGTGGGCGATCGTCTCCCTGGTTCCCCTGGTCCAGTCGTTTCCTGGTTCCCCCGGTCTGATCGTGTTTCTGTTCCCCTGGTCTGATCACATCCTGGTTCCCCCATTCTGATTGCGTTCCTGTTCCCCCGGTCTGATGGCGTCCTGGTTCCCCTGTTCTGATTGTGTTTCTGTTCCCCTGGTCTGATCATGTCCCTGTTCCCCCAGTCTGATCATTTCCCTGTTCCCCGGTCTGAGCACGTCCTGGTTCCCCCGTTCTGATTGGGTTCCTGTCCCCCCGGTCTGATCATTTCCCTGTTTCCCGGTCTGATCGCGTCCCTTTTCCCCCGGTCTGATCGTTTCCCTGTTCCCCGGTCTGATCGCGTCCTGGTTCCCCCGTTCTGATCGCGTCCTGGTTCCCTCGTTCTGATCGCGTCCTGGTTCCCCCGTTCTGATTGTGTTCCGGTTCCCCTGGTCTGATCATTTCCCTGTTCCCCGGTCTGATTGCGTCCTGGTTACCCGGTTCTGATTGAGTTCCGGTTCCCCTGGTCTGATCATGTCCCTGTTCCCCCAGTCTGGTCATGTCCCTGTTCCCCTAATCTGATAATTTCCCTGTTCCCCGGTCTGATTGTGTCCTGGTTCCCCTGTTCTGATTGTGTTCCGGTTCCCCTGGTCTGATCATGTCCCTGTTCCCCCAGTCTGATCATGTCCCTGTTCCCCTAATCTGATCATTTCCCTGTTCCCCGGTCTGATCGCGTCCTGGTTCCCCCATTCTGATTGCATTCCTGTTCCCCTGGTCTGATCGTGTCCATGTTCCATCGGTCTGATCATGTCCCTTTTCCCCCGCTCTGATCGTTTCCCTGTTCCCCGGTCTGATCGCATCCTGGTTTCCCCGTTCTGATTGCGTTCCTGTTCCCCTGGTCTGATCGTGTTTCTGTTCCCCCGGTCTGATCACATCCTGGTTCCCCCATTCTGATTGCGTTCCTGTTCCCCCGGTCTGATCATTTCCCTGTTCCCCGGTCTGATCGCGTCCTGGTTCCCCCGTTCTGATTTTGATCCTGTTCCCCCCTTCTGATTGCGTTCGTGTTCCCCCGGTCTGATCATTTCCCCGTTCCCCGGTCTGATCCCCTGGTCTGATCATTTCCCTGTTCTCCTGGTCTGATCACGTTCTTGTTCCCTCGGTCTGATTGCGTCCCTGTTCCCCCGGTCTGATCGTGTCCTGGTTCCCCCGTTCTGATTGCGTTCCTGTTCCCCTGGTCTGATTATTTCCCTGTTCCCTGGTCTGATCGTGTCCTGGTTCCCCCGTTCTGATTGTGTTCCTGTTCCCCTGGTCTGATCATGTCCCTGTTCCCCCGGTTTCAATTACCTGGAGACTTTTTTTTTGAAGTCAGTCTAATTAGCTAAATACCAGTGAAATCACTAAAGTGGCATTTGTGAAAATAAGGCATTTCAATTACTGACTAATAATCTTTTCATTGCCATAAAAATTGAAATTACTAACCCTTAACATGATAAGAGTCTGAAAAAATATGCTTATTTACAAGAAAACATGTGAGACATACTTTCGAGCTCTTCAATTATTCTTTTCTTTTTGGGACTGCAGTGTGACCCAGACATGGGCTGTCTTCGTGGTTGTGATGCACAGTACATGTTTTGTGATGGCTAAGGACTTTTTACTCATCATTCTACTGAACCCTTTTTTCTCCCTCACTTTCCAAGAATTTCCATGGCTCATATTGCAGAAAGAGGGAAAAATCCATAACACGCCATCGCGAGCTCTCTCTCTCCGTCTGAGCTCTAACCCAATAAGTAGCTTTTAAGTATGGACTGATCTTTTTTCTACAAGGGGATTGATTTTTGAGGAGGAAGCATCTACTTGTTGTGGTCCATCAATGCTAGAACATCTCAGCTTTTCATCATAGCTTTTAGTACAGGCCTGTGGCTAAGCATCACGGCTGTGTGGGCAAACAGAGAGGGTGGACTTTAACCTTTGGAGTGGCGGGTCTAAAGTGAATTCCAAGATCCACACAGGCTTTCACCGTCAAGCGTCATGTGAAGGAATTCAGTTCTGACTATCGATTCACTCTTTATGATTATGGCATCATTAGGTCGCATAACCCATTCAATCAATCTCATCAGTAAAAGCACGCCCGCATCCCTGTTTGCATACTTTGGATATCATTCCGATTTGGATGCGGCTGGTGTATTAAAATTCGGCTAAATGCATTTAAACTTGGTTTTTCTTTCTTCTCTCAGGTCGTATCTGGACATGCTAAAGGTGATTATGTTCAGCTACCTGTTCTGGTTTGTCCTGACCATCATCTTCATCACAGGAACGACTCGCATCAGCATCTTCTGCATGGGTTACCTGGTGGCCTGTTTTTACTTCCTGCTGTTCGGTGGGGATCTTTTACTTAAGCCAATCAAAGTGATTCTTAAATACTGGGACTTTCTCATCGCTTACAATGTCTTCGTCATCACCATGAAAAATGTCTTTGCTGTAAGTAAAATCTGATTTTAAATTAATTTAATTGTCAGCCATAAAAGATGAGTAGATAAAAGAACTGTGACATTAGATGATGTGGAATGTGGGTAGTTTTTAATATCTGATGCCATTGTGTTTTAATTTTCAGATTTTGGCTTGTGGTTACATCAAGTCTTTGATGGTGAAAAGCTGCTGGCTTATACAGTTGCTCAGTCTTGCCTGCACAATAAAAGAATATGATGATCTACCAGGTATGAAGCTCATGAACCTTTGTGGTCAAAGCTTTGCCACCACCTACTGTAACCTTGTGGTTTCTAATTCTTGCTAACATTATTTAATATTAATTAATAGATAGACTGCATCTCTCTCTACAGTAGTTAACGAATAAAACACTGCCATTGAAGATTTGCATGTATACTTCATGGAGAAGAAATTTGCAGAATGAATTTTGATGAGTGAAACAAATGAAAGAAGAAACAAACTAAGGCTACGTTCACACTGCAGGTCTTAATGCTTAATTCCGATTTTTTTGCAAGGCCGTTCACATTTCCAATTAAATGCGACCTTTTGTGATCTCCAGTGTGAACGTGAAATGACCCAGAAGTGACTCGCATGCGCAGAAGAGTACTCAATGGTCAACGACGTTACTCGTTGTTTGCGGAAGTAGCTAACGTTAAACATGGATGTCAACAACATTGTAGTCAACAGCGGAGCTCTTTTTGCAATATTAATGTTATTTTCCCAACGGAGCCAGCACAATTACAATCTTCTCGTTTTAGGAGAAAATTAAAAAGATGGAGGAGAGCAAGGTTTTTGGCCATGGCGTTTTGTGGAGCAGTGTTAGCAACGTCCGCCATGGTTGTTGTTAATCTTCTCGTTCCCGCCTACTTCAATGCAGAATTATGACGTTTGTAGCGTATCAATGACGTATGGGTCAGATACATGTGGCCTGGCCGTTCAAATGGAGGTCGCATTTCAAAAGAACGGATACGTATCGGATTCAGGACCACATACCCAAGTGTCCTGGGTCCCATTTGAAAAGATCGGATCTGTGTCGTTCAGAATGTCATGAAAAGATCAGATACAGGTCGCATAGGGGCAAAAAAATCGGAATTGAGTCGTTTCAGCCTGCAGTGTGAACGTAGCCAAGTAACATGAAATGCAACAAAACACTCCTAACGCTTCTAATGTCCTTCATGTCTGTTTTCTCTGTAGTTCCAGCAATAGGAAGTTCCAAGGTTTGCGATTTGCCCCGGGATGAAGCCGGGATTATATGGGATAGCATTTGTTTCACCTTCCTGCTTCTACAGAGACGTGTATTTATGAGCTACTACTTCCTACATGTGATCGCTGACATTCGAGCTGGACAGATACTTGCATCTCGGTACAATCTGGTTAACTGCACACACGCTAAATTTTCTTAATACACAACTCTCTAGAAAATGTTATTTTGATCAGTCAGTGGCAACATTTTTAAGGTCTTTTTAAACTGCTAACATATTACTTATCGGCAGGGGTTAAATTGGGATTTGTGATCTGGGGGGGCTCTGCGGGGAGGGTACTTTAAGGGGTAACATGTTTAATACTGATGACAGCAAAGCCACTGGTGTGTTATAATGACATTCTGGACCTCTGATAGGATTTGATAAGTTTCAACTTTAAATCTGTGCCAGAGATTGACCACAAATATTTTATAAAGAGTGTCTGAATTTTAAATTATGCAAATCTATGAGTTTGACACCCTATATCCATTTGTTGCACATGTCATTATGCACAATTGATTAAATGAAGTAAAATGAATCAACCTCCTTGAATAATTTTATATGCATAAGATAGGCTACCCAAAAAGATTAAATTAACAAGAAAAGGTACAACACACAGTACTGTATCATCAACATGTCTAATAAATTAGCAATAGAGATTCCCTATGCTGGTCAGCAACTAAAACATTCGTAAGGTTTGATTTGTGTAATCAAAATACATAAATGTATTAAACTATACAATGAGTTATATGAAGTGTTATCCAGTTAACATACTGTAATTAGATGAGTGAGAGTGACCAGAGGTGGAAAGTAACGAATTACATTTACTCACGTTACTGTAATTGAGTAGTTTTTTTGTGTATTTTTACTTTTTTGAGTAGTTTTTAAAATCTGTACTTTTACTTTTACTTAAGTATGTTTTATTTAAAGTATTGTACTTCGCTACATTTTAAATCATATCCGTTACTGAGTAAAAAAATATTTTAAAAAGCAAAGTGATAAAGACGCGAAACGGATGTAAATGGGCGTGGCCCGGGGAACGCGCAAAAAGAACCATGGAGACGGACGAGACAGACGCGCGCTAATGCAGACCCGCCTCAGTTCAAATCTTATGAAAGAAACCCCTGGTCATATTTAAGCGACCACTTTCCACTGACGCGAAGCGAGTGTTTCATTTCTATGAAAGGTAGGATTCATGCTCTTAAGTACGAAATTGCACGACGCGTTTTTAATACCATGCGCATTATCTTCCGAGGTCTAGCAGCTTCGCGTCAAGTCAAACAGAACTTCAAAATGTCCTCGAGAATGCGCAGGTCATTAGACATGCAGAGAGCGAGAGAGAGAGAGAGAGAGAGAGAGAGAGAGAGAGAGAGAGAGGGAGAGAGAGAGAGAGAGAGAGAGAGAGAGAGAGAGAGAGAGAGAGAGAGAGAAGAATAAATGTCATCAGGTACCCAGGTCAGGGAAGTAAGAAGATAATAAACGTGTCAAATGTATATAGACATGGCACTCTATATGCTCATTTAAACTATATATAGTTTAATAAAATAATGTATGTTACCAGCAATACATCAATTACAACCTTACTATAGTGATTGTATTTACTAGCTGCTGACCACCTTCAAAAGTGCATAACTCACATGTAAAAATCATTAAACAATTCCATAAATGTTTCTTACTTTAAAAAAGCTTTTTATTTTATTAACTTTTTGTTATTGCACTTTAATTGTAAAGATGTTCCTACAATTAAAAACAACTAGTTTGAGATTTATATTCCCTTGTCGTTTTTGAACTATACTAGAATCCTCCACCTCTCCCCGCTGTAAAAAAAGTAACTTTTACTCTGAGTAAAGTTAAAATGACTTACTTTTTACTTTTACTTGAGTAGATTTTTAGACAAGTAACTTTACTTTTACTTAAGTAAAATATTATTAAAGTAACTTTACTTTTACTTGAGTACAATATTTTAGTACTTTTTCCACCTCTGTGAGTGACATACATACATACTTAAGTCCTTAACACGTTTCTAGTCTTCTATTAAGTTTCCTCGACGTGGGCACCATTATTACCTCTCTCTCTCTCTCTCTCGCGCTCTCTCTCTCTCTTGTCTCTACAATGTCAAATGATCCTGTGTGAAAGCGCGTTCTTGAAGTTCCTGAGATTTTTCGCTCGAGTTGCATAACTTGCGCGAAGACGCGTTTAAAAGGAAAAGCGCGTGTTTCCGCGGCAATTGCGCCACCCAATTCGCGTCATTTGCATTGCCCCGTGCGACGACGCGTCTGATTGCGTTTTTGCATTGACTTTGTATGTAATCTACTCGCGCAAATCGTTGAACTTGCATTGGTGAGTATGCCCCATAATGAATGGAAATACATTATTCTCTTCGCGTCAGTGCACACTTACCAGCGCAGCGAGTACACACGCACAAGCGCAGCGGGTACACTGGCACGAGCAGAGCGAGACCTTCAGCCTATGTGCCGGAGCTTAGCCCCGGACGGCCCCCCGGCCCAATTTAAACCCTGCTTATCGGGGTAGTGCCAGCTAACACAGTGTACAGTATATGTTTAAAGTATCACTCTGCTGTTTCTTTTCATGCTAATGTTAGGGCTGAGGTAGAGATCATAATCACGATTATTTAACTCTTTTTCTGCCACTGACGAGTTATATTGTCAATTAAGAGAAAACGTCAATGACGCTTTCCTGATAAGTTTTTACGGTAATCTGTAATTCCGCTATTATCCACTAGATGACAATCTTACCCAATTAAGTCCTTCACAAAAATGCATTTATTTCAGCTTTTTTTTAACTTACCTATATTTGAGAGGTTATAAAAGAGAACAAATAAAATAGGATGAAATTTTTTCCCCCGCTTTGTTTGTTTGAAAAATATTATATTTGTATGTTTATATATTTATTGAAGAAAATATTCCTGGAAGGCATTTTGTGAAAATCACAAAAAATGCTGGCCGGCACCTTTTTTAAGAATGGCTGGGGGGGAATGAGTTATCACGATTACTCTGTGACTTTGACTTAAACATGAATTTATTTAACCTTTTTATAAAAAAAAGTGTTGCAATAGTATACACGTGTCAAAGCAGTGGTGCCTTTAAAAGTGCCTTACAAGCACAACAAATGAAGCGATTTATATTTCTCCTTCAATATTCAGTGTATGTCATCTATTTAAAAAATAATGTATTTTTTTAATAACAGAAATTATGGCACATGTATATTTTTGTCTACAAAAGTAAGTTTAAGCATTTAACCATACACCTTCAGATTAAATGATTTTTAAGATCACAGTTAACATTTCAGTCAAGTGTTGTAAAACTTTTGCCTTGTAGTGTACATCTATGAAGTGTATTTGGGTGTCAGTTATTGACTGCATGTTTCGATGTGTTATAGAGGAGCTGAGCTGTTTCAGGCAAGCATCGTGAAGGCGGTCAGAGCTCGCTTGGAAGAGGAGAAGAGATCCATGGAGCAGCTGAAGAGACAGTAAGACTTACTGATCACTTTACACTGTCACTTTACTGGAAAAAGTTACTTTTTAGCATTTGATTACATATAAAAAGTCAGCTATTCATTCTCTCAAAGCTATAAGCCTATGAGGGAATTAATGAACTACTTTAAGGAACACTCACACATTTTGGGAATTTAGCTTATTGATCATGTCCCCCAGAGTTAGATAAATTCATACATACCTTTTTCATCCCTGCACGTGTCGTAACTCTGTCTGACGCACCCCCGCTAGCCTAGCTTAGCACAAAGACTGGAAGTGAATGGGTCCAGCTAGCATACTGCTCCCAATAAGTGAAAAAATTATGTGAACATTTTCCAATTTATATGTTGTGATTTGTATAGTCACACCATGTACAAATAACAAGGTTATATGAGACACAGCCATCCTTTAACAGTATACATAAAGGGAAATATATTCTCAGAAGACGAAGCACTGCTACTTGGACGGAGTGATTTGCTCGCAGCACCCGAGAAACCCAGTGGTGAGGAGCAGAGAGTTCGCCCAGAGTCTTCTTTAGCGTCGTTGTCAGGGCAGCCAGAGCTTTTATTGACGCTCTCGCTGGTGGCGGTCTGAATGCACAGTTAGAGAACAGAGGTTACATTAGTAACCTAAAGACAATTTTTTTCTCTTTAAAAATGAACCAAAAATATTGATAACTCATCTTGCACCACACAGATTACAAATCTATGAGAACATCCCTTGCCCCCTGTTATCCTTATCGATTGTTATACATTGTTATCCCGTGAGTGATTTCTCTGGTGACTATGAACACGTTCATTTAGGATGGATCGCATTAAGACGCGGCAGCAGAAGTTTAAGAGGGGAAAGGAGAAGATGCTGAGCATGTCACAGGAGTCTGGAGACGGACAGAAACTTATTCCTCCTGAGGATAACGATGATGATGATGATGATGAGGGTATGACAATGTATATTATGATGGTGGGAGAGTATGAGTTTAATAGTTTCTTTTATGGGAACTTAACTTATTTGACACTTTTAAAGAAAAAAGCTTTTTAAGAGCTTTTTTAGCCACATTTATGATACAGTTGCACTATTGTTGAAAGGTTTGGAATCACTATGGTCAGGCTCTTATTATAGGATTTTTAAAACCGTGCCCGATTAGGATATCTAGTTGCAGCACACACATAAGGAGATTTTCTTCTCTTAAATCTTAAACATGCTCACACTCCAAGATTTATGAAAGTCAAAGTGCATCACACACTACAGGATATTATTAAGATTGTTGAGCCAGAGGATGGTTTAATTTCGTTGTTTACTGGCTAGTGCGCTAGAAACTTTCTTCATTCACCAGGTGTGTTTAAAACTGAGGTGATTTCTTCTCAACGGTTGTTTTTGAGGGATTCGATCGTGATATATTGTCACAGGCATTCTTGTTGTTTTCACACTTCTATGAGCTGTTTCTTCAACTCTGTCGTCTTCCGGACGTACAGCGTTTTTTGTCAAATTTGCTTTGTCGCATAATTTAAAGGTGCCGTAGAATGTAAAACTGTATTTACCATGCATAGATGAATAATAAGAGTTCTGTACATGGTAATGCATATCGAGAGCCTCAAACACGATTGTTTCCTCCTTTTTATGGAAACCTTGTGCATGAAAAAGACTGCTGGAAAACAGACCAATCTCAACATAAAACCAACTGTGATGTTACAGTCGCGATGTACGCCACAGCATTAAATTACACATTAATGTAAAAAACGAAGTTGTGACTGCTGAGTTAGCGCTATATGCTAGTTAATGCTATATGCTAGCGTTTAGCTTGAAGTTCTACTATTGACGTTAAAGTTACGTTTTGCAGGAAAAAACACAAACTTACCACTCAGAAAGTTCATTAACAATTGATTATTCCTCAAAATCTGTATTTATTTCTGATACAGACTCAAACATAAGGGGCCCTATTTTAACGATCTGAAACGCAAGTGCGAAGTGCGCCAGGCGCAAATCAATAAGGGGTTGGTTTGAAGTAGGTTCATTATTCATAGGTGTGGTTTGGGCGTAACGTCAAATAAACGTCAGAACGTCATCCAACATTCCCTTTAAACGCAAGTGCGCAAGTTCCATGGCGGGTTGCTATTATTATGACGGATTTACCAGGCGCACGCCAGAAGCGGTTCACAGCCGAGGAGACAGATGTTCTTGTAAGGGCAGTCAAAGACAGAGAAGTTGTTTTGTATGGGGATATGAGAAACCCGCCCAAATCAGCGTCGGTTAAACAGGCGTGAGAGGAAATAGCCACAATTGTCTCATCAGCTGGCATCCCCAGGAAGTTGCACCACAACTGTACAATGATGTCAGGAGATGGGGAAATCCCAAGCTTGCCAGCATAAATCGGGCACGTCGTGTAACGGGAGGTGAATCTGCCTCTAAACAGGACCTGACGCCAGCAGAGGACATCGCTGCGTCCACCCTCACCGCTGAAAGCCAAGAAACGCAACGTCCAACCCCAAAGTACACTTACAAATCAACTTCACATACATTAAGGTTTCTTATGAAAACATTTTAATAATTATTTACATAAAATAAACGTAATACAGCCACACAACAAACGTATGAAAATATTTTAATCGTTATTTGCATGATAATTTTTTAACGCAGCCACACAATAAATAAAAACTATCACCACAATGCTCACCACAATGATTTCCCTTATCTCATGTGTTAATATTTTTTATTGTAACAATTTATGATTTGCAAAAATAACTGTTGCATCTGTGTAGATTAGATAAGCAAAGTGTGTGCGCGTTGTGCACGCTATACATTATGGTCAAGCATGCGCCCTTAAAATAGCATGATGAACAACACGCCACTGACTTTAGACTAGTTTTTTCTGGTCAGTGGCGCAATTGTTTTTTAAAACTGCAAAACAGCATCAGGGATGGTTTGCGCCGGAACACGCCTCTTTTTTTGCGTTGAACCGCCCAGGGAGTGCAAGTTCATTCCCTAGTTTGCCGGCGTGCGAGGGAAAACCCCGCTGTGCGCCGGTGCAAAATACGAATGATACATGCGTCACTGACAAAGTCAATTGTGCTGGGTGCAAGATAGGGCCCAAGGTCTGTTTACACACACACAGAGCTACTGAAGGAGCTGCTCTGAGAAACAGCCAATTAGAACAGAGCTCAACATTATTATTCATGACCCTTTCAAATAAGATAATAATAGACCATTTCATTCTGGGTGCAAATTCTAGCCATCTAAATAACGTTGCATATCTTCTATGTAGATATCAGAGAACAATTTAATATATTATTTCAATGCATTCTTCGGCACCTTTAAAGGTTTGTCATTCACATTGGCTATTGTGGAAGTACTGATATTAATCATTCTGGTTTAAAATCCAAAACATCAGGAGATCGGGAGGTGTACTATTTGATCTGTAAACATCACACATCAGATGATAATCTGAGTTTAACATCGAAGTCCATGATTTTCTCTTGGATTCTTGGGAGGGGATAATGGGGGTAAATTTGGGCCAAAATCCTGTAGTGTGAGCCTGACTTTTTAATGAAAGCAGTTGGTTACCTTAACTGATGATATGCAATTCATAAACTAATTTCATAAACCAATTTAGAATATGAACAGTTTTTATTTCATAAATTTTCAAATCACATGATTAGCCTTATTTATGGTTATTAGATTACAGTTACATAAAGTTACATAATCCTTAATAAATTTTTGTACTTACGTGTACTCATGTTTTCTCTTTACAATACTGTAAATTACTGTAAATTAAAAAAACTGTTTTGTGGATGAATATAAGGCTAAGATGATCCTATAGATCCATTCGAAATGGTCAATCGCAGATATGGGAAGTGCAACAGAATGCAATATCATCATAAACTGATGGATGGCACTGCTGTCCTTAATGCAAATAAGAGTGTTAGTTGAAATAACGTTAGTCATTTGCATAAAGCATCTTTTGTGAATAAGATTTCATAGTGATTCTAAACGTTTTAACCGTAGCGTTTAAAGCTTTATTTGATAGCTTGAAGGTCTTTTGGTTTTCTTTGACCGTCAGATTTTTGGACAGATAGATGTGCTTTATTAATACTCTGACGTTTCATTTGCAGAGAGAAAGAGAAACAAGGTGAATAAAAAGCAGTGGTGGAGGCCATGGGTTGATCATGCGTCCAGTAGGTTCAACACAACATCATTATCTGCTCTCACTGTCCTTGTGTCCTTAAGCAGAAGTCTGAGGATTTCAATACTGCACCTGAACTCGGTCACACCTCCTCCAGCAGACTCCACCTCCAGACTTGAAACCTTTCTCATTTCTATTTAAGGCACCTGAGGCTGAACTTCATATTAGAGGCATTCCTGTAATGCAGGAACTTTTGAATTTTCAAATGACCAAAAATTATAAACTAGATGATAACATAATGACAAAATAAAAAACATGATTTACTCACCCTCAAGTCGTACGAGATACATATGTCCATCATCTTTCAGACGAACACAATCAAGGAGTCATTTTCATTTTGTCGCTAAACTATCACTTTAAGTTGTATTACTTTAAGTTGACAATTAATATGCATACTTCTCATCAGTATAGTACCGAGCCCCTACGGTGACATGGAGCAAAATTAAATAAAGTTTAGTTTCATGTGCTCACGTGAAACTATCGCGCGCTCACGTGAAACTATCGCGCGCGCACGTGAAATCGAAAGTTTCACGCGAGCACGCGATAGTTTCACGCAAGTACGTGAAACTAATCTTTAAAAAAATTTCTGCACATGAAGGTTTTGCGTGAGCACATGAAAGTTTCACGTGAGCACATGAAACTAAAATTTAGATTTTTTACTCCAATATCACCTTAGGGGCTCGGTAGTATAGTATGCAAAAACAACAATTTAATTATGTATTTAAATAACTGGCTTTAGTTAATAGGATAACAGTGAGGTTGAGTTATACTTTAAATATTTAATTTTGACCAAAATATTTAAAATATATTTTTATGCTAATTTGTCATACTGGACTTTATTGCACTTGGCCAATAAATTGATTTATAATTCTTGCCATATTAATTTAATATTATAATAAAATAAATATTAAAATAAATAAATAAAAGTGTATATATATGATTTAATTCCCCTAGTAATTTTTTGGTGATTTATTGTTTTCTACAATGGAAAAATTAAAAGTTGAATCAACTTAAAAAAATTACTTCAATTGGTAACGTCTAAAGTTTTTTAAATTTTCTCACTTTAAAGGGGACATATCATGAAAATCAGATTTTTTCTATGTTTAAGTGCTATAATTTGGTCCCCAGTTCTTCGATCAACCTAGAATATGTGAAAAAAGATCAACCATTGAAAATCTATTATTGAAATGTGGCTCCCCTTGTGATGTCAGAAGGGGATCTTATTAAAATAACCATGACCCTGCCATTTAGTGCAGAGAGAAAGAGAGAGAGAGAGAAAATAATTGACAACACAATAAAGTTTCAATTTCAACAAAACGCCATTATGGTGATCAGTATTTGCATTTCGTCAACTGCATTTAAAAAGTGCCAATTTTAACATGCTATAATAAATGATCTATATGGTATTTTGAGCTTTACCTACTAGATTTATTTTACATCTTTAAAAACTCTTGTGAAATGTTCCCTTTAAGTGAAATTTAAGTTGAAAATGTTAAAATATTTTGGGTGTTACCAAATTAAGTAAGTTTATTTTTTAAGTACAGCAGCTTTCACTTTTTAAATTTCTATATAAAATATACTGCATACTAGGAACTGATGTAAATGAACTGATTTCCACTGATGTAAAATCATTTTTATGCTTTAAAATAAATATTTATTAAGCCATATAAGCATGGGTATCTGTAATGAAGCCTTAAATAGATACTGAAGAGCAGCCGGAGGAAAGGTTTCATGTCTGGATGGTGCTGGTTTGTTGTTATATGGATGTAGGATGTGTTGAACAGAGTTCACAGTAGAGAATCACTCGGCTTTAATCAAATCCATTGAGAAATACTGATGTGTAAAAGAGAGATTTCCTGCATCGGCTGCTCGACAATCACTGCTCACCCAAAACCTAAAATTCTGTGCATTTGTCCGTCCGAAAAGAAATGGAACGTATAAATGTGAAAGAATCACGAATCTATATGTTTTTAGCATTTTAAACATTAACTGACAAACTACACCGGAAACACAGTGGTATACATACAAACAGTTAACAAAACAGTTAGGGTGGGGCACGGGTGTGCCTTATACATGCTGCTGACTCTTTGATCGCCCTCTGGTGGCTGGATGCAGTACAAGTCATAAACTCCGCCCTCTCCACGCAAACGAACGGGAAATAAATTACACTTCCAATAACATTTTCCGAAAGATGGTTTTGATCCTTTAAGATAGTTGTTATCACGCTTATATGTTCAATTGTTCATTTTTGTAATAAGTTTCATTTTAATAGTAATTTTCTAGTAATTTAATGCTATAGAAATAGTGTGTGTCATTATGATTGACATTTGTGATTGACAGCTTATCTGAGCGGACTCTCTGAGCTTCAAGGGAAGATTGAAGATACAACTAACTACTTTCGATTTCTGTGTTATTTCAACAAAATGAGTTGTGTTAAACGTACCTTATTTTAGCAATCCAGTCGATCAAGGGGTGTGGTTGAATTTGGCGCGCGTGCATTTGGGCGAAAGTGTGATATGGCGGCTCTACGAACAATTCCTTCTGCCAAGCCCTAGCTCCAAACTGTCGTTTTTGCGTAACATGTCAGCACCCATCGTCAGACACTTTACATTCAGTTAATTACAAAGGAAGGATGTGCCGTTGCTTCGTCCATCTTTTTTTACAGTCTATGGCGGGGCCACAGTGAAAGAACTACAAAAAACACAGAAAAAACTACAACAGGAAGTGATGACATAATACAAAATATAAGACATGACAACAAATCACAAAACACATTACACAATTATTTTTTTTTCTTTTATTGAGCACAAAATAAGGTATTAATCATTTCTTCGAATAACATGCCATTTAATAATTTAGGTTTATGCATTTGGCAGATGCTTTCATCCACACAGTCAGAGATTATACAGTAGCTATACTGTACATTTTACAGTTTTACTATACATGTGTTCCCTGGGAATCAAACTCACAACCTCAAAAGTGGTCAGATGTTCATTTTGTGCATGTTTCAAACACCATGAGGCAGAGAAATGACAGAATTTTTATTTTGGGGTGATTTTTTTCATCTTAAAACTAAATGGGCAGGATCTCTCTCTTCAAGAGCTGGAAACGGTTTTAGATATTGGGTTTGCTATATCAACAAAATTAAAAGCCATTAAAATCATCAAAAGTGAAAGAAATACCATCAGACTTACAGTTTTGGTGCTGTTTTATTGTCTAACAGAAGGGGTGGTGATGGTATTTCTTTTATTTTTTTGATGTGCTGATCTCAGTTATCAGCTTAATACTTAAACACACGTGATATGCGTTCATAACAAATCAAAGTAATTCAGTTTGATTTTATATAGTGACTGGAATGCTATTTGATATTAAAAATAAAGCATGACTTACAAAAAAGGTCTGTGGTGATACCATAGTACAGTGATGGTATCGGACTGTAACACTGTACTATGATATCCGATTGAATATGATATGAATATGATGGCTGTATTCATATATCATGGTATTTACATTACAGTACATGGTGTTTCAAGTACTGCCAATAATACCATTGTATTACACAATGGTATTACTGTGGTACCTTGTAAAAACCATGGTAATACCATGGTACTTTTTTTGTAAGGAGACATTCTAATCACTATATACTGTAAGATAACATTTAATATTTTTACCAGGACTTTATAGGGTCATTATTTGACTCCGTCCTTTTAAATAGTGTATATAAGTATTTTCCCAGCATCCTCCCCTGCCCTCCCTCTCCACCGTGGCTCTTCTGTTCAAGGACACAAGGCAGTTTCTGTATTCCAATTTCTGTTTTGCTATTTCACTGTGTAACTGCGAACACAGAATTTTGTAGGGAATTTCTTTTTTCAGATGACTAACTAACCCTCCACGAAAATGATCAGAGATATGCTTTCAGTTCATTTTAATGTTGATGTGGCTGTGACATTTTTAATTGTATCATTTATACCCATTTAATTGTTGTTGTGGTGCTTAAACTGAAAATACCGACTATATTTACTCACCCTCATGACTGACTTGTACACTATATTCATCTGAAGACATAAGCTCTATACTGATGTCCTGAAATGTCTGTGTTTCTAAGAAACAGCCATTGATGCAAATTGCCAAATTGGTGATTCTCACGAAATCCAGATTTAGAAGGTGTCCAGCATCAGAATTTTTAAAAAGCTCTTGAAACCAATTTTTTTGCACATATAAGATTAAGGTCTGAACTTACTATAACCATTATTTTTAGAGGATTTAAAAAATATTTCCTTTTGAATTATTTACATTTTTTAGATTATCATGATCAAAAATGATCATTACCGCAACATGATATTATGCACTTACAAACTCATGTTTCGGTAATGAGAACTAAAAAGTTACTATGACAAACAAAATTGTAACTTTTATCTGGAAAGAAAAAAATAACAACAACTTAACATTTTTTGGAAAATGTTAGTTAATTGAGGGCTTAAACAATGATTGAAAATTGTTGTGGAGGATGAGAAAATTGGTCTTGGACACATTTATATTCCTTATTGTCTCTACATTTACTAATGATCACCAAATACCACATGTTTCATTACTGTAAATGTTTATAGTATAACATGCACTGAAGCTTTTTATTTTTTTATTTTTTTTAATTATAAATTTTCCATGTTAAAGAACCCAAATCCAGTCATTGACACGTTGCGGTAATGAAAATGTTCCCCTTAAATGTGGAAAAAACAACAAAATTGGTTTGTATGATGTCATTTGAAATCATATGCAAAATATTACATGAAGAGAAAAGTAAGCATTTACTTTTTTATCAAAATGTTTCATGACACCTCATAAGTCTAATTTCGCGAGAATCACCACATGCTGTTAGTTGTGGCACATGAAGTAAGTTAATATAATGTGCCAGTTGAAAATGATCTGTCTTTCTCACAAAGGTGTTACTGCTTTTAAAGCTTTGTTATGTTGACTTTTATGGTGCTTTTATGTACTGCATTTGGAGTTTCATAGACAAAGTCTTGTTAAATAAAAATGAGCTCTTGTTTTGTTTCTTATAAGCACACATACAGTAAAGGTGGAATGACATAAGGATGAGTAAATAATGTCAGTATGCTCGTGTTTGTGTGAACTGTTTGTCATGTATGACCATACGGTTTTCAGATTCATTTATATATTAATGACATTTGTTTCAGGTCAAAGGATTGGTTGGTATTTCTCAATATAGAGATATGTGTCTACAAAGTTGATGATGAATGCAAACAAGCACTTTCGATCTTTATATCTGTACTTATTTAAATAACATTCTTCATGCTAAACATTCTCATCGTTCCTCTATCAGTGGTTAGAAGTGGTGATTATTACCTGTTTGAAACTGACAGCGAAGAGGAGGAGGAGGAAGAGAAAAAAGAAGAAGAATTGCCCAAGAAATCTGCCTTTCAGGTGAGTGTCATACTGCGTTGTCATTCAGAAGGGAAACTTTTATTTCTAAAGTTTTCATTTATAGAAGAGAAACATTCAACTTTTGTGTTTATGAATAAAAAAAAGTTGTCTTGCATAGTCCACTTGAAATTACACACTCTTAAAAATTCGGAGTAATTTATAATCCAGCGTTGGGTCAAAAAGGGACAAGCCCAGACCCTTGGGTTGTAATTTAATTAGTGCTAGGCAAAGATTAATCGCGATTAATCGCATGCAAAATAAAAGGTTTTTTTTGCATAATATATGAGTGTGTGTAATTATTATGTATATTTAAATAAATACACACACATTCATGTACAGTACAGGCCAAAAGTTTGGACACACTTGATTAAAATGTTAACTATGATTTTTTAAAAAAAAAATTAATCTGAAGGTTTATGGTTAAATGCATGAAATTACGTTTGTAGAAAAACTATACCTGTGCCAAACAGATTAATTTCTGTTATTAGAACACTAAAATGTTATTTTAAAATATAATTTTTTAAATAGATGACTTTCACTGAATATTAAAGAAAAATCTGTCAATAAGAGCCCAGATTAAATGTGAAGTCCTTCAATATTCTTTAAAATTCAGTCTAAAGTAAAACTCCAAAAAGCTTTTTGATAAAATGACACGAGTATGGTTTTGCAATTTCTAGGCAAAGGGTGACTGCACTTCAGATGATAAAATATAACAGAATTTTGGTTTATTTTGGATGCTTTCAGTCACCAACATAATTCCCACAGTTGCATTTGTGTTATGCCATAGTTTGGACGAGTTTATTATTATTATGTTATGTGGAAAAATATATAAATAAAGAAGGATTGTGTCCAAACTTTTGGCCTGTACTGTATGTATTTAAGCAACATTTACATGTGTGTGTATATTTATTTAGATTTTTATATACTCTCTATTATATATTAACGATAAACTTGATATATAAATAAAAATGTTCTGAAATGTATATATGTATGTGTTTAAATATACATAATAATTACACACAGTACACACACACATATATTAGGCAAAAATTCACATTTATTTTGTATGCGATTAATCGCGATTAATCTTTGACCAGCACTAAATTTAATCTATGCTTGGTTGTTTCAACTCAAAATACTGGATTGTTTTAACTGGGATAATTTAACCCAATGGCTGGGCTTGACCCTGGGTTAACAATAACCCAGCATTTTTAAAGTGTAATCACAACCCATCTGATGTCTGTAATGGCTCATGTTTTTGTAGTGCAAAAATGTATAATTCAGACTCCTTTTAATATAATTCCAGCATAACATAATTCATACAATATAATAAATGTATATCTATTGTATAATGTAGTGTTGTGTAGTAGGACTTGTGGATATTGATGCTGTGACTCTTTCAATCTCTCTCCCTGGTTTTTTTGTTCTCAGCGAGCAATCAGAAAGTTTGCTTCGGCCCTCGTGGCTTTACCCAAATCAGTCATTAAACTGCCCAAAACCATTCTTCAGTATATTATCAGGGCGGCAAAGGTATCACCACCGCGGTGCGGTGAACATGTGATCTGTTCTGCTTTAGTCTGTGTATTTGTTGGTGGTGTTCATGTTAATATGTTTAAGCTGCCTTTCCATTCCATGTTATTGCAATGATACATTTGAAGTTATTAAGAAAATATTCAAATGTCAAAATAATAACTCACATAAGCGGGCATGGAATGGAAATGCTTTAGATGTATTTCCCATTGTGACTTGTGTGGTGGTGTCCATGATAGGATTTGTTTGTTTTTGTTTTTGTTCTGCTAAATGATGTTGTCGCTCCACTTTATGCTAATGGTATTGAAAATTAAATTGATTTGGCACTACAAATGCCCATGTAGTGCCAAATCATGTTTTTAGTGGAGTGCACCATATTTACTATTTTGTCCCATCTTTTGTGTACTGAATTCAAACAACTTCATCAAAATATTCATATGCACTCAAGTTTCACTTGAAACTTAAAAAATAGTTGTTTGTATTCAGCGTATTGGATATGATTGTTTGTCGTGGGTTTGTGTTAAAATCCAGCCTTTTCAGGAGATGAGAAAAAAAATATGATACAGTAGCATTATTTTTCATCTAAAAAAGATAATTTACTTACTGTATGGCTTGTATTTGAATACATATACGTTTTGTGTTTAACAAGTTAACAGACAAAGATCATGGGCGGCCTCGCCATTACAGCCGAACGCTCACTGTTTACATTCATTGCTCATTTAAACAACACTTAGTCAACTAATGTGGTCAACCAATGCACCGTTTGAAAGATAAAAGAACACAAATTCATTTGCGTGTATGCATTCAACAATATAAATAACTTAGTAGGAGTTTTTGGTTATTCTGTATGAAGAGTAAAACAATGCAAAGCTATAACAAAGCGGACGAATCCTTACCTTTTTGTGTTCTAGCAACGAGATGTCTGGTCAAATAATGGTAACATGTATTGCTCTTCGAAGAAAAGTAGTCCAGTATCCAATATCCATAGTAAATATTTGCACAAAACACACTGACCGGTAAAAAAAAAGGTTTATATGTCCATTGTTTACACCCTCGTATCTGGTAAACATGTCGTCATACTTCCGTTCACTCGACGATTATGTCTTTCAAAACACATTTTTCGATAAATCCAAACGCGTCAATGCATCTAGTAGAGTGTTCTAAACAAAATGAGAGTAGTTCAAGTCATTTCTGATAAAAACTACCCCGGCAAACTTATAAAATAGTGAAAGGGGGCGTGTTCTGCAGGTAGCGTTTGCTTGTGCGTATGCAAAAGTTTTTTATAAAAAAAATGGACAAATGACCAATTGAAATCATGTAGCGTCTAGTGACGTGTAGCTAATGATATGACGGATACACCCATGTGCGGATTTGCATAATGCTTGTATATTATAGTGTTGTTATCTGTGCGTATACATTAGCACTCAGAAGAGTTACGCACTCGTGCTCGTGCACATACAGGGCTTTGAGACGTCACCTGCTTGTTAGCACTTCTTACAATGGACTAGCATCGAGGACAGAAGTTTTTTCTCTTTCTGCTGCCTTGGAAGAACTTATGCGAAGCAGTGATGAAGAAAATGTCGAGGATACCGAAGAAGAAAGTGTTTGCAGTGTCGATTTGGAACAAGAGGAAATGTTTTTACACGGTCTAGATCGGTAAGTTATAAGTATTTTAGCGATCTGTACTGTATTATTCTTACTTCGTATTACATTTGTTTAGTAAAAGGCGTTTTATGACTTTGACTATTATACCTTATTAGTGCATTGATGCATCGTGTAATCAAAGTATTATTCAATTGCTAATATTGCGATATAACGTATTTGAAGGAAGACTAGTAACTTGCATGCGCAAATAAGGGCAAAATGTAACAAGCTCTTTCTAACTTGTTATTACAGTAGAAAGTGAGTTTCTAATACAGTTTGTTGTAGCCATAATACAGTTTGTTGTAGCCATTAGCATCACTTAGAAACACTTATGTAAAGCATATGAAACATGTTTTACTGTATGTAGAAAGTAAAACGTTCTTATTGTGTCAATGGGAGGAAAATGCAGTGAATACGTGATAGTTCGACTGTGTAATATTATCTGTTGCATTAGAAGATGCATTTCTAAACCTATTTGTAAATGTCAATAGGGATGCTGACACTTCTGATGAAGAGTGGTTACCAGAGGCCTCTGGACCACAGACTAATCATTCCTGCCTTTCTAAACATCTTCACCTGCGTTCACCTGTGCCAAGGGAAGAGGAAAGAAAAGGACACAGATAGAATCTCCATCTGACTCACGCAGCACTGTATGGTTGGTGAAAATACAATGCTGAAAAGAAAACTGTACTTTGAGGCAGACTGTTGACAGATTATTGTAAGATAGTATTGTGAATGTGTGCAAATGGCATCACTAGAACAGGTCTGATGGTACATTACTCTGCTATTCATAATCCTAAAGTGTGAACTTTGTTTATGAATAGAGCAGGCATGATGGTACATTACTCTGATAGCCATAATCCTAAAGTGTGAATTTTGTGTATGAATAGAGCAGGCATGATGGTACATTACTCTGATAGCCATAATCCTAAAGTGTGAATTTTGTGTATGAATACAGCAGGCATAATGGGACATTACTTTGCTATTCATAATCCTAAAGTGTGAATTTTGTGTATGAATAGAGCAGGGATGATGGTACATTACTCTGATAGCCATAATCCTAAAGTGTGAATTTTATGTATGAGTACAGCAGGGATGATGGGACATTACACTGCTATTCATAATCCTAAAGTGTGAATTTTGTGTATGAATAGAGCAGGCATGATGGTACATTACACTAATAGTCATAATCCTAAAGTGTAAATGCAATACTTTGTAAATAGTTTGTATTTTTGACTCGTGTCACAGCACTGCCAAGCTATGTGCAATACTTTATCACAGTTTGTTGATAACTACTATATTGTAAACATATAAAAACCTATACATAAATTTGTTCTTTAATGTTGTACATTTTCCTAAACCATGCAAAATTATGTAAGTAAATAAAGACATTGTTTCATTTTATATGAGTAAGTAATTGGGTGTCCTTTTGGAGCCTTCAAATAGCACACCAAGAAAAATGCACATAAATACCTTTTAAAATATATCCAGAAAGTTAGTATTTTCCAGAAAAAACAGTGTATATTATTCTGTCACATACTAAATCAAAATAAAATGTGTGGAAATGGTCAGATAAACATGTTAGACCTCAATGTAGAAGGTGGTAACCAAGTGTCCCTTTGGAGTCTCCAAGTGGCTTTTTTTGGAAAGACACCCAGACATACACTAACAAAAAAGCTTGTAAAAACCTCATTTTTGCTTGTATCAACTTCAAATTTTACAAATAGACTGTCAAGACCTGTGAGTTTAGATCAATTATATTTTCAGGCTCATTTACCACTGGTTGGTTAGTTATTTTGCCATAGAAATGTAAGAATGAAAATATTTTAAAAGAGAAAAAATCTTGAGCGCTGTATTTCTGCTGCCATATCTATGAAATATTTATTGCTAGAACAGTTCTGCATTTCTAGTAGTGAAATTTGAAGTGTTAGCTTTCAAAAGACACCTTGGTTATGTTTGTAGACAGTAGGATGCATGAGCAACAGCCTTTTTATTTTGGGTATGCCATTTGCCAGAGTGGGGGGGGGGGCTGGCTCGACGTCTAAGAGGTTAAATTCAACTAATTTCCTGAAATGGTTGGATGTCCTTCATGTTTATGTATTGATATCATTGGGAAACTTTGTTCAAATGCATTAATACATGAATTTACATTGATGTTACTTCGTAGTTTGTGTATCGTGCCTGGATCACCGACTCAAAGACGGCGCTGAAAGAGAGAACCAAAGGGAGGCGACATTTCTGGAAGCGATATGGCCGCGGTCATCGACATAAAAAAGACAATAAAGAAGGTATGCTACGGTTGTCGCCTTATGTTTGGTTGAAGGAATTTTGTGGTTTTAGGATAAGCTCGATAACTATTGACTGAGTTTGTGCCACGCTGCTGATGACCTCGGAAAGCTCCTTCTTTTGTCTGTCATACTGTTTATAGTAATGCACTTACAGTTAAAGTCGATAGGGCGAGACATTTTATTTATGGGACATTTCACATATTTATGGGAAACAAGCTCCACCTCTAGGAATGATGTCGGTAATGCTAAAGATCGTTCATCTAGAACAGCTGAGTAACCCAGCATTTAACTAAATTAAAAAATGAAGTCCTAAAAACAGGAGAACAAGTAAGTTTACAGAAAATAAGTGGCAAATTTTTGCCTTAAACATTAAATATTTCTCCGTAGTTAATGCCAATACAATTGTTCATGTTAGTTCATTGTGCTTTAGCTAATGTTAACATTTACAATTTTTGATTTTAAAAATGTATTAGTAAATGCTGTGCATAACAAACTATGGTTAATGAATGCCTTAGAACAGGGGTTTCAAAACCATTTAGGCCACGTGTGTCAAACATAAGGCCTGCAGGCCAGATCAGGCCCGCGTAATGATATTTGTTAAGTTTTTAATTGGTCTGCTTTAATTCGGGCCATGTATTTGACACATGTGCCTTAGAAGTATTATTTATTGTTAGTTCATGTTGTCTAACGGTGGCGGCCGGTGACTTTTTTATTCGAGGGCGCTCGATGCGAAGTTCGTCACATCATGTATGTAGCCCGTCATGTGTGTGGTTCGTAATTTCAAAATATGTGTTCTGCGCATCGAATGATCCTGTGTGCATCACGTGTCTTGTCAAAATAAATGCCTGCTCAGACGCGTCTAAAGGGTTTATGATAAAATAGACGCTTGCGTTTGCCAGATACTCGCATAATCTCATGCGTAATCAGAGTTTATTGTTAAGAGAGTGTTTTCCGTGTTTTTTGCGAACGTCTCTTTTATCAAAAACAGGCACTTATTTTGACAAAACACATGATGCAGATGGTTCACATGATGCAACAAATACATATTTTGAAAACAAGAGCAACACACATGACACTCCGGACACATATTTTGAATTTGTGCCCCTCGGATGAGCAGTCACAAGCCGCCACTGTTGTCTAATGCATTAAGTAATGTAAAAGGGGTGAGACCAATTTGTCAATAGCAACATATTTAAAAACTAAGACTTAAACATGAACGGTAAAAAGCAACCTTATCTGTATGTTGTGTAGGTCATGTGGCAATAGAAATTGGTGAAGAGGATCGTCAGAGTTCAGAGGATGAAAAAAACGGACCAGGTACCTTCATAAAAATTTTTTTTATGATCTTCATGATAAAAACCTTTAAAAAAGTTTCCCCCTGTGGTGAAAATCAAGTTTTTATTTTGGTTTATATATCTATGATGTGTTTTAATATGTTTTAAAGGTGCAGTGTGTAAATATTAGAAGGATCTTTTGACAGCAGTGCAATATTATATAGACAACTATGCTTTCAGTGGTGTTTATAAAACGGTTAGTTCCAATCCTTGATTCTGATTGGTCAATAGGTGTGCTTTATTCATGATAAAACACTGCTATGACCGGTTCACCCAACGGTTCTATTTAATATCACTGCACCCTTAGCAACACCCTTAGCAACACATAAACATATAATGAGACAAAGTCTGAGAACAGTTTGTTGTTTTTATTTGAGCTTTCATGTTGTTGTTCGCAGTCAGGGACTATTTTTCTAGCGGAAGGAATGCTTTTATTGATTTAACTTCATGAAAGTTGCACTAATATTTTTTTTACTTTAATATTGTGTGGTAACCGTTTTATAAAAGCAATAAGGTACTCGAGGCAAGTGCTGTATCGTGAATAAGTAACGGCTGAAGGGGTTGCAGGCACTCCGCTTCGCGTCGTGCCTAACAACGCCCTTCAGCCGTTACTTATTCACGATACAGCACAGCCTCTCGTACCTTATTGCTTACTTAAAGATGTGACAAAACGAACTGTATTGTTTTTATTACTTTAGAATGAGCTGTTTTTATCTACATACATCGGGGGTCCCCTTACATGGAGGCAGCCATTTTGTGCCATCATGATTCTACAGTAGCCCTAAACGGACAAACTACGTTGTCTCAGACGATGACATGTTTGTCTTGTGATGGCTTCCATATAGCTTCTCTGTGCAATATGCAACCTTACCTAGATGCCGCTAAAATCTACACACTGCACCTTTAAGACAAACAAATTCATCATTCAAAAACATTTTCCAAAAACTCCAAACCGTAGTTTGAAATCGCCTTTTCTACGTCACAAACATGTAACCAATCACATCATCACAGTTAAACGAGTGGATCAGAGTTTGAGCCATAGATATTGTATATGGATTCAGCATAGACTCAGCGCTGAAACGATGGCTGCTCAGCTTAATTTTCAAAAAGTCACATATATCTTAGCAGAAAGTTGGAAAATGTTGCATTTACTTCACACAAGCGCAGCCATGTCCCCATGTTGCCATGGGAACGTTATGAAGTGACGTAATTATGCGACGTGGGGAATCACTTTTATTTCTTTTTCATCCAACCGCAGTTTTTGCAATTTCCCGCAATTTTTCGCAATTTTTGCAAGTTCCCGCATTTTCATTGCGTAAAATTGCATAAATATCCCACATATTCCATCGCATTTTTTTTATAAAAAAAACATGTCCCCATGTTGCCATGGGAACGTTATGAAGTGACGTAATTACCCGACATAAAAACAACAGGGTTTTGGGAATCACTTTTTTTTTTTTCATCCAACCGCAGTTTTTGCAATTTCCCACAATTTTTGCAAGTTCCCGCATTTTCATTGCATAAAATTGCATAAATATTCCGCTTATTCCATCGCATTTTTTTTTTACAAAAACGTGCCGCAAGATCAAGCATTTTTGCCAGCAACAATTACAAAGTTTTTCTGAAAGGACTGTTATGTGTCTGAAATTGCTGAATGTAGCATCTATTTGCATATATATCTATGGTCCGGGGTGGAGGCGAGGCCTAATTCGCATATTCATATATCTATGGTCCGACTCTGTGCGACTGAGTAGAGATGGGGCTAATTTGCATATTGATAGATCTGCATATACTAATAAGGCAATGGTGTAGAGTCACAAAGCTGTTTGAAAGCATGAAGAAACTACTGTCACAAGTAAAACTTTTTATTATTATGCTCAAAGACGAGTTTTAAGTGATAAAATTATCGAGTACAGGGGGACTTTAAATGGTTCTTTGTCAGGCTGTATGGTTCCATAAAGAACCTTTAACATCCGTAGAGCACAGGTTCTTGTAAAGGGAAAAGGTTTTGCAGAATATAAAAAGTTATGAAAGAAAGTGAAAGATTCTTTGGGGAACCCAAAATGGGTTCATTTTTAAGAGTGTGTGGTGTCATATGAAAATAAACTTTAGGTACAGCTTAAAGCTGTGAAGCTAAAACGGTTTGCCTCTCCGATTCCTGCAGACAACATCATCAAGAGGGTTTTCAACATCATCAAGTTCACCTGGGTGCTGTTTCTGACCACCATTGAGAGCATCACCAAGTGGCTGAACTCCGTCTGCAGAGAGTACATTGACATATCCACAGTTCTGCGCATCGAACGCTGCATGCTGACCAGAGAAGTCAAAAAGGTTCACAGTGAACAATGTAACATCTGATCTTAAATGCTTTTAAGCTAAATATGTCATTTTTATAATAACTAGTGTGATATCTAAAGAAAATGTGGTTGATGTTCGTCTGACAGGCAGTACCACAAAATAAACTACATTAGGTTATGATGTAGGGTCTTGTATCAGCCTACAGGATACTTGATTTATAAATGGTGAACAGGTGGTGAAATATTAAAGTTGCCATGAAACGGAAATAGTGATTGTCGCCATCTTGATGTATATCCAAGTGAAACGGCTTCTAAATGAGAGAAAGAGTAGGGTGGGACTTGAATTGATACATCATGGCACATGAATTGTAAAAAAAACATTAATTAAATAATATTTTAAATTGAAATGATCATGTGAGATGAACGAGAACGTAGGATGCAAGATGATACCTAAATCTAGCACATCTGCATTAAAGTACGTAGGATTTCTATTTTATTGAAAACATGTGGTTAGTTCGCCTGATGTGCCGCGTGACATAAAACATGGACCGTTCTGTCGGTCAATAATCCGCTAAAATTTCGTCCCTCAGGGAAACGTCCCATCACGGGAGAGTATCCACGTGTACTATCAGAAGCAGATGAAGCTGAATGTGTCTCGTGAGTCTGGGCTGGATCGGATCAGCGAGGAGGATTCGGGTTCGGGTTCACACAGAGAGCGTCGTCGACGGGCCGGACACAGTACGGACTCTTTTGCGTCTAGAGACAGCATCTCCAGGTCTTTATTACTTTGTCTTGTTGTTTTGCACCAAAGTTGTAAAAGTGGAAATGGGTCATACTTTTCTAATGAATGAATTGCACGAAAAAACACGTTGTGTCCATATCATAATCTCATGCTTCATCATATAGGTACAGTACATATAACAAAATGTCAATTTTTGTAGAATTAGCAATACACTGAGATGGATCTAATTTTTTTGGGAAATCATCATTCCTCATAAATTCATCTTTTGTCATTAAGTTCCACATCTGTTCATGTTTCCATCCATCAGTGGATATACAGAAGCCACCATGCTGTTTTCCCGTCAGTCCACCTTGGATGACCTGGACGATATACCCCAGAATATTCCCAAAACCAGCGAGCGCGCTCGTCCCAAACTGCGCAAAATGTACGGCCTGGAAATGTCCAACTCCTCCGCGGACAGCGGCAGCAGCATCATCTCCAGGTGTCCATGTTCACTTCTTCATCACACTCATCTTCACACCCATCACTATCAGTTTTGTGTTATTGTTTTGATGAAAGTCGTAGGAGAATGAAGATGTGATTCTAGTGTATTCTAGCACCTTATCATTGCAAATTTCTCATGTTGTTTTGTGTTTTTTTTCCCAGTGAAGCCACCCAGTGCATCACACTGTTTTCTCGGCAAGGCACCGACGACACCATAGATGAGGCTGAGAACGAGCAGGACCAGTTGGACGCAGACAAAATGAAGGAAAAAGACGAAGGAGCTGACTTGAGACAGCAGTCCATCGAGGATAAACCTGAGGAGGCAGGTCTTGAAGACGTGAAACTGGATATTACAGAGGATGAGATGCCGGAAATAACCGAGAAAGTAAGCGAAGACGTGATGCAGGACAAGACAGAGGAAGTGATGGTGGAAAGTCAGTGGGATCCGGTAGATTCAGATGAAGGACGTGAAGATGTTCAGGTCTCTCAGGGGGAGTTTAAGGTGCACATGGAAGAAGAACAATTTGTTACTGAAGAGGAAGATGGAGAAGAGCCTCTTCGAAGGGATGACGGCGAATCATCAGGAGCTGAGAATGGGCAAACAGACTTACACAGCGGGCAGCTTTTAACCCCAGATACAGAGATGCCCAACACCTCTGATGCAGATGTGCCACCTAGTTACAGCAAAGCCGTGAGTTTCGACCGGCTGTCTATGAGCTCAGACGAAAGTGACAGTGATAAACGTCTGATGCTAATGACGCCCGACAGCAAGTCTGATCTGGACGACTCTTTGTTGCCCTCTATGACCACTGAACTGACTGCCAGCGAGCTACTGCTCAACAAGTGAGTAAACTTATATAGCCAGATGTTTGACAAAGTCTTTCTGTAGTTCAGATTAGCAACAATAGCCATGTTTCCATCACCGCAATTTTATGCACAATTTGAAGTATCACATCAAAAACGAGTGATGGAAATGCCAAATTTCGATAAAACAAATATCTTAATTTGCAAAAAAGTTTTTACACTCGCTTGATGGGCTTTTTGACTTGTGCGGAAAAAGTAAATGTAAATAATTGGAGATAGAAACATTGTCTTTACCATATATGTTGTCGTCATAATGCCCTTGCTGCCAGTGCCTGCATCAAAAATTCTGCATTCCTTCTTTTGTGCTAAAAATTCAGTTTGGCAATTACAAGCTGCACTGCTAGTAAATTAATAACTTGCCCCATCGTGACCACATGCAGGGCTCGACATTAAGGCTTGTCCGCTTGTCCGGGACAAGTGGATTTTTTGAAGGACAAGTGTAAGAGAAAATTTGTTGTCCGACTGGACAAGTTCAATTTCAAACAATGTTACTTAACGTTATGTGCGGTTAACGACAGAGCAGAACACGCAGCGCAAACATCGAGCGGAATATTGAAGTATATAAATGACAGACACTTCAACTGCGTTTTCATCACTGTGTGTCAAAAAAGCCGATTTAAGTCCGCATTTTTTCTCTTCTAAAGTTCGGTAAAAACACATAATGGGCTTAAAATCTTGTTTAAGAATCGGTCGAATTCACGAAAACATAAGACAAAAAATAAGAAAGTTCTTAAGATAAATTATAAGAAGTGCGTAAGAATGTTCCTAAGTGCATTTCTCAAACATTTCTTAAGAAGTTCTCATTTTTTTCTTAAGAATATCTTAAATTTGTGTCTTAAGAGTAAAATGACAAGCTTTTAAATGAATTAAGATACCCTGTTAATGAGGTAACAATACGCTTATCCATTAATCTTTTGACTACCTTGCGATCATTTACGCGATACAAACCAGCGACCCGCGCTCACATGAAGCGGAGGATGAAGCGTGCATGCGGTTTCGGAGCCCTCGACTCACATGACGGAGCAATTACCGGTTCGCCTCCTGCTTACCCCCCATTCAGACAGCCAGCAACCAGCAGTAGCAGAGCGACGCAATCTCATTCATTTCAATGGAAACCAGGCGACTTCCGGCGACACGAGCGAAAGTGACCGTTGGCGACCGTATGGGCGTGTCCAGCGACGCGAGAAAGTTAAGAAAAGATTAACTTTATGCAAATGTCGAACGAATTTCGGGAGCGACTACCAATGAGAACGAAGCAGTGGAGTTCACGTCATCCTTCTCTCGTCAGTTACTGGCGTAGATGGTACTCATTTGTTTATGACAAGCAGATTTAGAAACGCCTCATTGAAAGAGACGGGCGACACACAGCGATGACATCGCTGGCTGTCTGAATGCGGCGTTAGAGCGACTTTTAGCTGTTAAGTAATTTCACAATGAATGCAGGCTATTACGGAGGAAGTTAAATGTTTGCTTATATTATCACTAATACTTATTTGTGTTTCATGACATAAGTAAGCCATTAAACTTAATTATTTGACGATGAAATTCCTCTTTAAAGTAATCTATGTGATGTAAACTGATTAAATTGCCATTTCAGACTACAAAATTCAACATGTCACATTTAAAACAGTCACATTAACGTATAAAACATCCTACATTTTTAGATTTAAGACTACTGTAAGGTTATCCTAACTTTAAGATGTTATGTAAGACAGTTTATTTTTCGAGAATTGGAATACTGCTTAAGTTTTTTCTTAAGAAAAAAAAAAAAGAACTTTCTTAAGAAGCTTTTTTTTTGAGAATACAAAATATTCTTAAATTTTTTCTTAAGCTTGAATTTAAGATAAAATGGCAGTTAAGAAGATTTTTCTTCTTAAGAATGTTTTGTGAATCCAGCCCCTGTTTTATAATGAGAATCTCTCTTTCAGCGCGCCTATGTGTGTGTGTGCGCCGCGCGGCAAACGATTTGAATCTGACAAAGTTCGTCACTGTACATTAAAAAATCCCACACAAACATTACAGCATAAATGCTAGAATTAAGGTTGATTTTATATATAACAGATAATCTAGATACATGTTTTTTAAAACATGTTAATGTTTTAATGTTTTGCTTTAGTGTTTTAATGTCAGACAATCATTGAAATGTGGGAAAAATGAAGAGAAAGGCAGCAGATATAGCATCATTCTTTAGAAAGAGTAACAAGAAGTAGCCAAATGAATCTTAGTAAAATACATTTCAGTGGCCTAAAAAATTCACGTGATTTTCTGGTCTCTATCGTTTTTTCAGCAATGGGAGATATAAATTCTGGTTTCAAAGTAAATTTCAAAAGTTTTATTTTATTAAATAGTTTAAAAAACATGATGTTGAATTATGACTATAAATTGTATGTTAATCTCAATTCAATTTAATTAAAATTAAAGTATTGTAGCAATTGTATGTTATACATTATTCTGATTAACACACCTATAATACTTAAAAGTATTTTAAGGTTGGATGATAGAGATTTTATATGCCACCCCAGAGTAACTGCTGGCCCCTGCCTGGCCACCCCTATGAGAAATCCCTTGCTCCGCCACTCATTAGCAAAACACAAACAATACATTATATTATAAATCTTTACCCGGACAAGTGACTTTTGTGCATGGACAAGTGAAACATAAATTTACTTGTCCGAAGGACAAGTTCCTCAAAAAGTTAATGTCACGCCCTGACATGCATCTTGTCTCCATTATCCAAGCGTGATTCGCTTCGAAACCCAGCTAGTAAGTCTGGGGGCGTCTCACAAATACTGGACATTTCCGAAACCAGGATTGTTTTTTCAGACTTTTCAAGTGGTAGATTTCCTCAGAATCTTTTTTACTAAAGTCTTGAAAGCCATGCAGCATTACTTTTTGTCGTTCTTGTTTTCTTGTGATCGAGACAAAAAACAGTTCATGAGATGATGTAAAAGAAAACAATACTACAGTACATGGCGATGGAATGGTTCAAAAACACTTTTGCAGACTTATGCCGAGTTCAGACTGTATGATTTTCAAATTAGTCGGGTCACCTGTGGTTTCACACTGCGTGATTATCAGGGGAAGCGTTCAGTCGCTGCTGTTTCACACTGCATGATGGATTGGCGACAGGGGTCTTCATACTGCATGACTTTACCGTAAGAAGAATCGCCGATAACTTTTTCCCGGTCCGCAAACTACGTCTCACAACCAAACGCACACGAGAAGTGACGCGAAGGAAACGGCGCGAGGTCACGCGTGCAAGACCGGAGTTCTCACGTGAGACTGGGATTATTATTAAAAATAGTCACCCGCAAGAAGTTTACCATGTGCGCTCATTTGCAGCAGAAAGAAGAAGAAATAAAAATTACGAATGAGGAAATGTTTGGAGAGGCTCCTCCCCGAACTTCCAGCTGTCCTGCATGTTGCTCTCTCATTGGCTGTAGGTCATCGCCGATGTTATTGTCAGTCAAAACACATTTCACACGGAATGATTTTGAATCGCCGACCGGTCCAGATATTTAGCATGCCAAATATCTCACGGGTGTTGGCGACTCGTAGGCGATCCTCTCAGAACGCGTCTTTTATAATTCACACTGTGTGATTGTCACTCGCGTGCACGAGCATCGATTTGCCTGTGATTTCGGCCATTTGTCGGCGATTTCTCAAAACCTGTCGGCGAGTCAAAATCAGGGCTAAAATCGTGCAGTCTGAACTCGGCATTAGTAACAATGCCAAGATCATAGCTTTGATCCAAAATTAAAATTGTTTGAGTGCAAGAAGAAATAATATTTATAATTACATAATTTTTAGGGCTGTCAAAAGATTAATCGCATACAAAATAAAAGATAATTTTTTTATATTATACATAGATAAAAAAATACATAAATAAAATTTTTCTTAAATGCATATGTGTATGTGTGTATTTATATATACAAAATAATTACACACAATTCATGCACATATAAGCTATTATGGAAAAACAAACTTTTATTTTGTATGCAATTAATCGCGATACATTTTTTTACATCCCTAATAATTATATAGTTATTCATATTTATATTACGATCAAGTGGTTGCATTTAATTTATGAATGTTATATAGTTTTTATTAATAATTTTTTTATTTTTTTATTTTGTATGTAACTTCTGATATCTGTACTCTTGTTCTTCCTCCAGAATGTTCTATGACGAGGAACTGGATAATTCAGAGCGTTTTTATACTTCCCAGCCGCTGGGTCTGCAGCTATGTTATGCTCTTTATAACCTGCTAGTGGCGCATTCAGAGATGGTGTGTTACCTGGTGATCATCCTCAACCACATGATATCAGCGTCCATGGCAACGCTAGTACTGCCCATCTCCATCTTTCTATGGGCAATGCTTTCTGTTCCACGACCTAGCAAACGCTTTTGGATGACTGCTATTGTATACACAGAGGTAAGGTTTTGAGGTATATTTGGTATCTTTAATTAATTGTCTTCTTGAATTACGTCTTTAAATTTTCCCTAACATAAGCAGAAAACTATAGAAATTAAGGGAGAAGGTAGAAAAAGGTTATATAGTTTAACCTTCTTAATGGTTTTTATGTACCCAACTTTCATCATCAATGAGGTTGTATTTGTTAACTTTAGTTAATGCAATAGCTAATGAAAAATGAAGTAACATGAACAATTGTACTGGCATTAACTAAAGCCCACTCGATCGTCTTCGTTGTTGAACCGATTATATTATTCGATTTTCCTGTTGTGCATGGTGTGTTTGTGAAAACTATATTGCCTATTTATTGTTAGTTTATGTTAGTAAAAATGTACTAAAATGTACAACTTTATTGTAAAGTGTTACTCATTAAAAAACTCTAAATAGTTTCTTTTTCTGTCTTTCAGGTTACCATTGTCATCAAATACTTCTTCCAGTTCAGCTTTTTCCCATTCAACCAGGACCTGGAGATGCACAAGAAGAAGCCGTACCATCCGCCCAACATCATCGGGGTGGAGAAGAAAGATGGTTATGTACTTTATGACCTCGTCCAGCTGCTTGCACTGTTTTTTCACCGATCCATACTGAAGGTTCCTATTTTAAATCTTCTGCATGCTGTCAGCTGTAGTGTTCATGAAAATCCCATTCAAACTGTGAGCAAGAACTTTCACCATATAAATTAGCAGCCATGTTGCCTGAATATAGGTTGCGTCTCATTCAGCTCCCTTTTTCAGTAGTCCAGGGAGTCGACCATTTCAAGGAGTGTCTTAGGTGCAATCCTTCCAGTGCACTGGAACGTTCGTTCCCTAAAAATTCCCACGGTGCAATGCTAAAACCAGTGAGCATCGATTTGATTGGTCCCTATATTTCCTTAATCACGTGACCCTTTCTCAAGCTCTCCAACCGAAACTACGTGAGCCAACTCAATAAACTTTTTGAAACGCGACCGAACGTTTAAAAAGACAACCGTTTGTTTTAATTGTAATATCATATTACAAAATATTTAAAATAATATTTAAAATGCAATATTCCTCCAAATTTATGCACGGATATGTAAGAGACTAATGAAAGTGATGAAGTCATGAGATATTGATTTTGCCGGTTGTTGATGAATAACAGCTGTGAATTATCATAATGGGCCTGATTTTAACGATCTAAGCGCATTGTCTAAAGCGCACGGCACATGGTCTAAATGGGCATATTACTAACGCACTCTCTAAATAACAAAAATAATATTTCACCATTGATTTTAGACTTTAGAGCAGGTTTTTGTTGGTCAATGGCGTAGTCTATTTTAGTTGCCTCAAAATAGCAACGCCGCGTATGCGGTCGACAAATACGACTTTGGGATAACACACCCGAAATCTTGGCCAGGACATGTCCTGGAAAAATAGCATGTATGGTCACCCTCAGCTTAATACTTACAAATAAAAGGTAATTAATGTATCAATCAATGTAATATAAATATGCATAATTAATAACATATAAGATTTTATTTACACATGATAAAACAAAATTCATATTCGTCTTGTTTAGACTTGAGCGCATTTTGGCTGCTAGGAGACATGTATTCAATGAATTCAATTTGCATTATTTACAAAATGAGTTAATAAAATATATCAAATCAATATTTGTTTGTATATATTTAGTTTTGTGGCAAGTAGCCGTATAATAAGCAGGATAATTTACAGGCAGATGGGTTGTTTTCGCAAATAAATCCTCCGCTTAGCATCGTAATCCTGATCACCCTGTCGGGATTTATCCTGCAATTATTCTGAACTGTCTGGCTGTGCATTATCCCTCACATAATGATAAATGGCATTAGTCTAATGTAGTTATATAACTTTTCTGGCTGCATTGTAGAAACGGTGCAGAGTTTAAGGTGCTGAAGAATGTAAAACTGTATTTATGTAGGCATTGATGAGTTTTGTACATGGTAATGACATTGTGAGCCTTAAACACTATTGTTTCCTCCTTTTATTTAAACCTCATACATGCAAAAGACATCAGGCCAATCTCAACATAACACCAACTGTGACATCACAGTCGAGATGTACACCCCAACATTAAATTAAAATTTTTGCACTTAACTCATACCCTGCCAGCCATTTTAAAGTTGCCCGCCAGCATTTTTTTGTGATTTGCATAAAAGTTTTAAAAATTCCCAGGAAAATTTTTTTTCTAAAAAAATATAAACATACAAATCAAATGAAAGAACAGACCCTCATCTTTCAAACAAACAATAAACAAACAAACATATGCTAACTATATTTTTTCTCTGCTTATAAACTCTTAAATATGGGTATTTTTCTTTAAAAAAAAAAATATATATATATATATATTAAATGTGTTATTTAGAGATCAGATTCATAACAATTATCAAAACATACGCAGAGTTTAAAATGAGTAAATAACGTTTTGGCTTCAGTTTTTTCATAAATTGGGTAAGTGGATAATCGCGGTATTACAGATTAACATAAAAATTCATCAGGAACATGTTTTTGTATGCAAATGTTTTCTCTTTTTTGACGAGATAACTCGTCAATGGCGGGGAAAGAGTTAATAAAGACACAAACCTTATATAGACATTTGTTCATATCAATAACCTATAGGAGGAAATATTAATCATGAGTTTTGAATTACAGAATCAATCATAGGTCTTAAGATCTTTAAAACAATTCACACTGATCTATTGCAGGTGTTGTAAAGTCTTGTTCTTGTTCAGTAGCCTAATCATTTTCTGTTTTAGGTTTGAGATATTTTCCAGCCTCCAGTAAAGGACGCCAAGATAGAAACATAATTTATCAGACATTATGAGATGTAAACAAAGCCACTGGACTGTTGAAAGCTTAAAAACCATAAAATGGATTTAAAATCAATTTCGTAATGCTCGTGAAATAATGCTAGCGTAAGGTTGCTCTTCTTTAAAGGTTCCAGTGTGGTTTTGATTTTGCTCTTTTTGTGAGGGCGCTAGTAAAAAGTGCATTGTCAATTTTTTTGTTGGTTTTGACTGTGGGTTGATAAAGAGCGCTTGTAAAAACACAGTAAATGTGTGATTTACAGCACACCCATAAAAGGCACAAAACATCCAGAAAAATGCTGCTATTGGCACTATATATGCTGAGGTTTATTTCAAAATGTCCAAATAGTTTATTGTGATCAAGAATTTGATTTGTGCTAAAAATATATCTTTTGTCTCTCTTTGTGCCTTTTATCTCCATGTAGTTTAGAGCTTTGAATGAACAGGCAATGTTTTGTTTTTGAGTCTCGCAGTACTTTAAAAGCTTGGTTTTCATCTGTTTTGATTATCCGCATCGTCTCTCTTCGATTCAGTGTCACGGCCTCTGGGATGAAGACGACCCTAAAATGTCACGGAGCGGTGGTTGTACCAGTGAAGACGAATCTGAGGACGAGGGGAAAATGACGGTGGCAATGACGTGTGATGAGGAGAAGAGGAGTTCTCCAGCGTTCTCGCTCAAGTCTGTAAACCTTGGGACATCCGTGGACTCGCAGCAGGTGAACGTGCAGATCCGTTATCCCGAGCAGCGGGCATATCTGCGACGTCAGAGCACCAGCGGCGGGTCTCACATTTCTAGACGCTCCTCTGCCAGATCCAAACGAGGTGAGGAGTCTCATACAGCTTTACTTTTTATAATTTAGTTTTTCTAATGCCAAAAATGAGTGTTGTAATATATACGTTTTAAAATATATTTAATTAAATTCTACCTCCATGTTAAGAAATAGTTATAGATGGTAAAATGCCTACTGTATGTGTACACTAGAGGTCTTCACGGGTCCACTTAGATCCAAAAACCCAAGGTCCGACTCGAGACCCGAGCTGGTTTGGGTCTAAAAGTTTCACGTGTGTCTCGGACACGGATCAGGTATAGTGGCATCGGCACTTGGGGAAGACCCGAACTCAGAGCCGGCGCCAGACCATAACTAACAGGGGGGCACTCGGCTTCCAACGGGGGGCACGCAATAGCAACAATAACTTGCAAAAACAAGACATTGAAACAACAAATACAGCAAGCACACACTCATACAACTAGTACAGACTGTCAGCTCATTTCCCGTATAAAGTGCAAAAGACCACAAACTATGCGCAAAACTATTGAACTTCGACCGCAGCGTGAGCGCAAGCTGAGCTTCCCTGCGCTCGCGCTTGGCTCGACGCAACAACAAACCGCCCTCGCGCGGCGCAAGCCATTGAAATGAATGGGTTTCATAGCGCAGCGCACACCGTGTCCTAGCTTTAAAAAAGCCGCTTTACCATAATCACGTTGTAATGCTGTTAACGATCTATAGCCACACTTCACATTTAAGCTTACGTAATTTAAAACAACGCTAACTTACCTTTAAAATAGCTGAAGACGGCGTGTAAGAACATTAAACGTCCTTAAAACAGTGTCCTGTAGATTTGTAAATTCCACCTCGACCTCTAATCTCTGAGTTTGAGCCAGTCTGTGTTTGCATGAAGATGAAGCAGGCGGTGCTGGTTCGTTCTAAATGTTCTAATATCCATATTTTACACGATCCATAAAATGCCGCGAAAAAATAGGTTGCTAGTATCAAGTCACAAATATGCTAAAGACGTAAGACGGGTGAGACGCAGCAATACATCCAATCAGGGAAACTGGTCTATTTTAATTAAAGAAAACATATATCAACTATATTTTCCTCATTTGATTACATTACAAGTCATGAAACATTCAATGTTTAATTTATTTTAATTATTCTTGATATATATTAAAGTAATAAAAAACTTTGTAGGGGGGGCACAACAACCTGTTCGGGGGGGCACTGCCCGCGAATGCCCCCCTTGACGCCGGCCCTGCCCGAACTATCTTGCGTGTGTGCATCAAGTCCATTTCCAATGCCTTCTCTGTTTGCCAATAGCGCTTGCGACATTATGTGGCTGTCTGTCTGGTGCGTGCAGGGCTGCAGACTTCACACACGTCGCTGGCGTTTAAATTCGGGTTCAGTCGGGTAAAAAAATTGGGGTCGGATTCAGGTCTAGTTTTTCTCAGGTTTTTCTTGGGTCGGGTCTCTTAAAAATATATATTTATACACCTCGGGTTCGGGTAAAAAGTGATTTGGGTCATTTCTGGTTCTTTGGACCCGGGAAGACCTTTATGGTACACACAATCTACACGTGGCCATAGTAAACAAAACCAGTGAAAATACACCATTTACTTACAAGTAACTTAAATGTAACTCTCTACAATAAGTGACAGTGTAACGTAATATTAAATGTATTATTTGTAAATGACACTATCAGTAACACCACATTTACGGATGATTCGATTTGTTTGGGTTTGGTTTGCGGTGACGATTGTTGGTGGTTTGTTTCGCAGGCAGCACGAGTACGCGTAACAGCAGCCGGAGAGCAGACGATGAGCCAGAAATACCACAGAAGAGCCGTAAGGAGATGATCACGGAGAAGATCCGAGAACAGCTCATTAGAGCCAAGGTTTACCTGATCAAGAAGTAAGTGTTAGTGTGTGGGTGCCTATTTAACCATATTTTGGGGACAAATTGGTACCCGAAAGTAAGCAACACTTCACAGTGTCCTTTTTGTATGCAAAAAATATAGCAAAGAAATTATTTTATTGTTTAGGTCAGTGGTTCCCAAACTTTTTCAGCGTTCGGCCCCCCTTGTGTAAGGTACATTCCTTCGCGGCCCCCCAAAGAAAATTTGTGACAAAAAACTGTTCTAAAACTCAAAATTTTAATTAAAAAAACATTAAATTATACAAAAAAGTAGTGCTTTTGGTTAGTAGCCTTATTTTTTTAGATTTAATTACACATAATTCATGATACATTAATGTATTTCATAAAATGTCATAAAACTGGGGCCCCCCTGGCACCATCTCGCAGCCCCCAGTTTGAAAACCACTGGTTTAGGTAACAAGACAGTGATTAAAATAATATAAGGTTGGATTTGGTGACTTACACACCCAACTCAGAAAATGAAAAAAAAAAACGTAAGATGAAGAAATGTACTTCCATGCCTCCATAACACCCTTTGTTCAATAACAAAAACACATAAAAACTTTTCTTCTGACAATAAGAGAAAAAGACCAAAAGCACAGATTGCTCGGCCTTGTATAAATATGTAAAGTAGCCAGGTTACATTTAACCCCGCGTTAGTTTATGCCCCGCTCACTCCTATGTGTGTTCATGGGATCAAACCCACGACCTTTTACGCTGCTAATGCAATGCTCTACTATTGAGCTACAGGAACACATTTCTACTAGGGCTGCACGATAAATCGCATGTGTTTGTCATGCGCATCACGTCAATAATGCCGGTTCCTTGATTAGTATTAAATCGCCAACAGCTGTTTTCAGATGGCGCGACATTAACTGCACATTGCCGTAGTTCCCTGACAATCGGGGCAATTTCGCATTAATTATCGCGATATGTATGCGATATGGCCCAAATTGTCAGGGAACTACGGCTCTGTGCAGTTAATGTCGCGCCATCTGAAAACAGCTGATGGCGATTTAATACTAATCAAGGAACCGGCATTACTGACGTGATGCGCGTGGTATCGCATGCGATTTATCGTGCAGCCCTAATTTCTACATAGGGACATTCCATACGATAGTTGATTATAAAGTAAATGTGATTGTGAACATTATTTACTTTCTAAGAAATGTTCATGACATTGTATGCATGTTGTTTTATTTGCTATTTTTAATCAACATATGCAACTTTCTTCACTTCTGTGTAGACTTTTATTTTCTAATGTAATAATCCAGTCAAATCCTCATCTATAAATTCTAGTCAGGGCTTTGAACCAGATTTTTTCCCAATTGGTTCGTTCCAAACAGAAACAGTATTTTAACGTTTCCGGTTTTCGGATCAACCCTAAAATGGACGTTCCTGAACCGGTTAGAACAAAAAAATAAGTTCCCGAAACGGTTTATAACGTTCCATGTCAGCTGTGGGACATACAAATAAGTAGGCTGATCATTAGGACATTAAACTTTAATTATTATTAGTCTACATAATTTTCCTTAAATCTTTATCGTGTCATCAAACATTAAAAAAGGCTACATTATGTAAGCGGCATAACTGTAATTCTGACATATGCACCGGCGCAACGTCATAGAATGTCTCTGAACAGGTTCACGCCCACTTTTGGGGGAAAACAGACTTGACCTTCCATTGACTTCCTTTCAAAATAGCGGAACAAAGCAACGTTCGTACACAGCCGGCAGGCGTAAATAACTTATGAAATCACTCAGATTAAACATGTTGAGTAATTATCTGTCCACCCTGCCTGCCATAGAGCGCAAAAGATACATTAACATATTTAATTTGGTCAATATAAAAACATGTCTCTTTCATTCTCACAGCGTCAAATTTGTGTAACAACGCTCCCTATTGGCCAGAGGTGTCTTACCCGGACATTTACTCGTACCTCATCGAGTCAACAGGGAAGCCAGTGAATAATTTTACTTCGTATTTAAAAGTTACTTCGTATTTATATATTATGTCTTTATATTTAGAGTACTGAGTGCACTTTTCCGTCCAGCCATACAACATACTAGCTTAGCTATATTTCCAGCAATCACTGGATGGCGTTGTTACACAAATTTGACGCTGGGAGAATGAAAGGGACATGTTTTTATATTGACCAAATTAAATGTGTTAATGTCTCTTTCGCGCTCTATGGCAGGCAGAGTGGACAGATAAATACTCAACATGTTTAATCTGAGTGATTTCATAAGTTATTTACGCCTGCCGGGCCGGCTGTATACGAACATTGCTTTGTTCTGCTATTTTGAATGGAAGTCAATGGAAGGTCTGGTTTTTATTCCCCAAAAAGGGGAGATGGAGGACGAATTCCAGCATAAACAGTTGCTCCACATAAAGTGAAAATTATGTTGTTTATTCGCCAAATGTATTTTAATGGACTACAGTATGAGACACAGCAGCACAACTCTCTCTCTCAAGTTTATACATGAAGAGTTCTGATCTTTGAAGGGCATAGGGATAATCACGTTTGATTGGAGTTGGACCGGACACATTCAACCGCATGTGCGTACAGAAAATTGTTCACTTTAGCGCCTTTTTGCAGTTAAATTGTTTAAAATCACTTAAGTGTTAACATTTGCAAGCCTTTGAAACACGTGTAAATGATCAACTTTCACCCTATTTAAATTTGCGTATTAATCCGTAAATCGCATGCAAGGCGAACCGTGGGTCGTGATCTGTACTCTTTCACCACTAATTAGTATTAAAAAAACAAACATCTTGAGATACTTGGTAGCCTACAATATTTACCTCTTATGATTAAGCATTAGAGAGTTGGGCTTGAGTAGGCTACTTGCTGGTGGCTTTTCATTTCTCAGACGAGTCAACGACGACCGGAATTGAACTTTACTGAGTATTGCACAGAAATCTTGTTGAGGAATTAAAAAAATAACGGTATTAACCATTTACCATTATTTTAAATAAATATTGGATTCTGTTCCGGAACATATTTTTGGAAAGGTTTCTGGTGTTCGTTTTCGTTCCGTGAACCGGTTCAAAGCCATGATTCTAGTACACAAAGATTATGGCAATAATGCAAAACATTACTATTGATTTTATTGTTAGCTTCTCTGATAAAATATTAAATGCTCTCTCAGTTGTAATTTGCTTTTGATAAAAGCGTCTGCTAAATGAATAAACATAAAGAAAAAAGCATTCGATTCACATTCATCAAGATGCTCTGAATGTGTTTCCCACAATCCACAATCATTTTTAATCTTATAAAACATCATGTTTCATTCAGAACTGCATTATGCACATCAGGTTGTAAATGCTCCAAAATTCATTTTTATTATTTATTTTAGATAAATTCTTCCTCTCTGTCTGTTTTGTGACTGTTTGTCTTTTCAGATTGGTGGAGATCTATCAGCCCATTCGTCAGTTCTTCTACAATCTGATTCACCCCGAGTACAACGCCGTCACGGACGTTTACGTCTTGATGTTTCTTGCCGACACTGTTGACTTTATCATTATTGTCTTTGGCTTTTGGGCATTTGGAGTAAGTCTGATATTCTTTTATAAGCGAAGTATGTAATTTTGGATGTTAAAGTCCCCATGAACAGGAAGTCACGGTTGACTTCCGTGTTGTGACCAGGGGTGAAAATGGGGGAAACGTGATGAGATGAGTTCTGGGAAGTGAATTTCAAGGGGAGCGGAGTTTCACGAAACAAAAAAAAAGTTATATTATTTTAAACCGAAGTCATCTAAAATCCCCCCAGTAAATTTGTGTCATTTTTGTTGTGATGTATTTCAGAGTAAAACTAAATATCACATGAGGGAAAGAGCAAGCATATTCAGAAATAGAAACTGTAGTAGACTGACAATTGGAGGGGGCGGGGTTAACAGATGCTCCGTTCAAGCCGTCAAACTTTTTTAGATTAATACAAAAATAATAATGACCCACACAGATAAATTGCTTACAATGAACACTGCAATATTCCATTAATAAATAAAAATTCAGAAGTTCAGATGCAAAAGCCTCTAAACATCAAAAACACAAAATGCCCTCAGCACGTTAGAAGTCTGATAAAAAATGCTCATTGACAAGAAAACATGTCAGACGCACTTAAAGGGTTTTGCATCTGTGCTCTTCAATTGTCAGTTTTGACCCCATGGGGACTTTAAAAAAGTTACTACTAATCAGTCCTTCTAGAAAAACGCGGAGTTTTTTTGTGATTGTTGCGGGCAAAAATCCTCGATTTTGCGGCACGTTTTCTTAAAAAATGCGATGGAATATGCGGGATATTTATGCAATTTACTGTATGCGATGGAATTGCGGGAATTTGCGAAAATTGCGGAACTTGCAAAAACTGCGGAAACTTGCAAAAGCTGCAATGATGTTCACGTCACATAATCACGTCACTTCATAATGTTCCCATGACAATAGAGGACACGGCTGCGCTTTTGGGAAGTAAATGCAACATTTTTCAACTTTCTGCTAATATATATTTGACTTTTTGCTACAAAAATGCTGAGATTATGAAATCATGCAAGCCCCGCATATTTTGTGCGCGGAAATATGTAATTAATGCGGCGAAAGTGCGTCGTATTTGGAAAAAAAGGCAGCCCCGCATAAATATCGCACAATCGCGTTTTTCTGGAGGGACTGACTAATGCTGCGTTCAGACCAGCCGTGGTAGAGGCGTCAAGTGTGAGTGATTTCAATGTTAAGTCAATGTGAAGACGTGTTGACGCGCGTCTGGAGGTCTCGCGGCACGAATAAGGCGTTTAGTGCTGCACGGTAGATGCGGTAGACGCGATTCCGCCTCATTCGTACGTCTAGTTCGCACGAATTGAGCGTTGCCGCAGCAAATGCGTGAGTTGAGAAATTTGAACTTTGCCAATAATGATGTGATTACAGAAAACAAGCAGAGTCGCAGAAGCCCCTCCCTTGACGCGAATTTCTGCGTGAGAGTCTCGATGACTAGAATTTCACGCACGACTTTCACGCGCGAATGAAGCGTGTAAACTCCAAATGTTTAAGCGGCAAACTAGACGCGGTAGACGCGATTTTGACGCCTCAAACGCGGCTGGTGTGAACCCACGATAAGACTTCATGCTACCTTACAAAACATCAAGTGCTCTTAAAAACAGCCACACTTTGGTTCGATTAGGCAATGTGTTGTTTTATGGGTCTTTTTGTTGATGCTTGTTATCTTTGGCTCACAGAAACATCAGGGAGGTGCCGATATCACATCCTCACTATCTGAGGATCAAGTGCCCGGCCCGTTCCTCGTCATGGTTCTTATCCAGTTTGGCACTATGGTGGTGGATCGTGCCCTTTACCTGCGTAAGACAGTGATGGGGAAAGTGGTATTCCAAGTTATCCTGGTGTTTGGCATACATTTCTGGATGTTTTTCATCCTACCGGGAATCACGGAGAGGTAAAGGAATACTGTGAATTTGGCGTCAAAGTAAATTTCTATTAAAGGGGCATTGTGTAACTTTTAGAAGGATCTCTTGACAGAAATGCAAGGTAATATACGTAACTATATTATAAGTGATGTACAAAGACCGTACATAATGAACTGTCTTGTATATTATCTTAGAATGAGACGTTTTTATCTACATACAACGCGGGTTTCCTTACATGGAAGTCGCCGTCATGTTTCTACGGTAGCCCTAAATTGACAAACTGCTCTACTGTCTCAGACGATGACATGTTTGTCCTGTGGTGGCTACAGTAGCTTCTCTATGCGTTTTCTCTATGCGGTTGCAATTCACAGTCTCACCACTAAATGTCGCTAAAAATCTACACACTGATCCTTTAAACTGCTGGACTTTAATACGTGTCTTGCAGATCTGGCTTCCGTCACTGCTAAATAAACATTCAATGATGGAAAATATTCAGTTAAAGGCACACAAGGCAAGTCTGAGTATTATTTCTCTACTAGCTCCCCCTAGTGTCTGGGAGTAAATGCTTTCTATATCTGAGACTTTACGAGACTGAAGGACACCGGGTCGGATACAGCAAACTTGCAAGTGGGGTATTCTTCCTACAGATGGTAGGGGCGGGCGAGGGGTCTTCATTCGTCATGTAATGAGTCATTTAACCATATACCGACTTACGAAGATGATTTATTAACATAAAAATGCTGCCTTGTGTCCCTTTAACGCATCATCTGTTTTTTAGCGTTCCAGATGGTTCTTAAGCAGAATTGTGATTCTTGTATTTCTAGTTAAGTAAAATGGTTGTAAATTAGTCATGTCTTTTGTAACAGAAATGCTACAAATAATCTGATCATGTTTTTCATCTCTCTTCTCTGCAGGCGCTTCAGTCAGAACAAAATAGCTCAGTTGTGGTACTTTGTGAAATGTATTTATTTCGGCCTCTCTGCGTATCAGATTCGCTGTGGCTATCCAACTCGTATACTTGGGAACTTCCTCACCAAGAGCTACAACTACGTCAACCTCTTTCTCTTCCAGGGGTGAGCGGGAATATTGCATGACATACTTTTTAAGTGATAAGTCAGAAAATATGGCCTATACGCTTACTCTCAGAGATGAAGAAGTGGTTTGGTTGGATAGAAACATTTATAGCATGGTAAAATGTAAAAAAAAAAATCAATGGACAACAATTACCAGGAAATGATAGGGAACGTAATATTGAAAAATCATGACCCCAATTTTCTCAACCAAACATAATGAGAGCAAAGTCCTGTGTCAACATCTTTATAGCCACTTAAAGGGTTTTATGGCACTCTTGACAAAAAAGCACTTTCTTAAATCAAATTGTTTGTAATGGAATAATCAAGAGCGATAAAACAAAATAGTTTTTTAATCTTCCTCCACCATGAGATTGTGTTCAGGATTGTAACTATTTAAAGTGTTGTTTTAATTATATAACTTTTAAATAATGGAACCTAATATTCAGTCTATTAATTTGTGTGTTCCTTGGCAGAAAGAAAGTCATACAGGTACATTTATACCATTTTAAACTTGGCTTGATTCTGATTGGCCAGTTGTGACATTTGCAGGTTTGTTATTCCCAGATAACAGCTCTCTCAAAATTAATAACACACGGTAACCCAAATGCTGCAAATCATTTTGACAGGTATGGTTTAATATTACACAAAAATTACATATAAATATGTCTTTAAATAACATATTTGACATTATATTTACAAATTATTAAACCAAATAGTGTGTTTGTGACATTTGAACGTCTTATCTCACCTTAAAGGGATAGCTCACCCAAAAATTCTGTCATCATTTACTCACACTCATGTTGTTACAAATCTGTATGAAGTTCTTTGTTTTGATGAACACAAAGGAAGATATTTTGAGGAATATTTGTAAACGCTGTTGATCTAATCAATTAACTCTTTCACCGCCAGCATTTTTCATGATTTTCACAAAAGTTTAATGCCTTCCAGAAAATGCTCCTTTTTAAATATATAAACATACAATATATGAAATAAAAGAACAGACCCTCTGCTTTCAAACAAAAAATCAGTTTCATCCTACCTTCATGTGTTCTGTTTTTATCACCTCTCAAATATGTGTATGTTTCATCAAAAACACCAAATTTTGAGCAAAAAGCTGAGATAATTTCATTTTTGTGAAGGACTTTTGATAGAGATCAGATGCAGAGCGATCTTTAAAACATACACGGACATACAGCTGTTTGCCCTAGGGCAATACTTCCGGTTTTTATAAGTTGCGGAATATGCGCCAACTGGTGGATAATAGCGGTATTGCAGATTGACGAGATATCTCGTCAATGGCGGGGAAAGAGTTAAGAGAAACGCTTCCCTGTTAATGATGAGTTTTTACAGCAATCCATATTTCCGCTATTATCTACTAGGTGGCGTTCTTACCCAACTTATAAAACACTGAAGAATCTGCTGATCCAAAAACATTAAAAACGAACAAAAGTCCTTTACCAAAATGCAATTATCTCAGCTTTTTGTTCAAAATGTTGTATTTTTGAAGAAATCTACCCATATTTGAGAGGTGATGAAAATATAACAAATGAAGATAAGATAAAAAAAACTTTTTGTGTGTTGGAAAGCAGAGGGTCTGTTCTTTTATTTGATATTGATATACAATTTGATATTGTATGTTTATAAATTTAAAGAAGAACATTTTCTGCAATGCATTTTTAGTAACTTTTGTAAAAATCATGGCAGGAAAAGAATTAAGGTGCAAAGGTGTACTTTTTGACACTTTTTCTGATGGTGCATATACAGTAAACCTACTTTACCACGCTTATTGTCAAAAACTCAAATGATTTTGAAATCATCTTGTATTGTTTGCAGGAAATTTCATAGTGATTTATTATAATTTTACAGTAACTCTCCTGTTATATAAAGTTTAGTAAGGGAAAAGAACAGAAAACGAGCCCCACAGTTTTATAAACCAATGGTTCTCAAACTGGGGGCCGCAACATTATGCAGCATTTTATAAAATACATTAATTTATCATGAATTTTGTGTAATCACCCCCCCCCCCAAAAAAAAAAATTAACAGTTTTTTGTCATACATTTTCTTTGGGGGGGGGCGTGAAGGAATGCATCGTACACAAGGGGGCCGCACGCTGAAAAATTTTAAGAACCACTGTTTTAAACAATCAGTCTGATATTTAAAGTGTGTGTTGTGTGTTCAAGGTTCCGTCTCATCCCGTTCCTAACGGAGTTGCGAGCGGTGATGGACTGGGTCTGGACAGACACGACCCTCAGCTTGTCCAGCTGGATCTGTGTGGAGGACATCTACGCACACATCTTCATCCTGAAATGCTGGAGGGAATCTGAGAAGGTCAGAGGCAGTGGGTGAAGCAGAAGTGAACCTACAATCATAAAAATCAAGGGTTTTCACACCTGAACGTTGGTTTCGGAACCTGCTGCATTTTCTCCCTCGGTTCGGTTTGTTTGCTTAATGATTAGAAAGCAATCTGACCAAGTGGACCAATAAACAAGGCTGAATATGATGCATAATGACATACAAGCAGCGGTGTGTGCAAAAACATATTTCAGATTCAGACCAACTGTCCAAAACACTTTAAAGTACAAAAATATGCAAGATGTGCGAGCGCCTTAAAGAGATTGGCTTTAATCACTCAGAGGAACAGTGCTGCGATCAAAATGATTTAATAATATAAGGAAAGCTATAAAGACACCCATAATAATCCTGCAGCTGTTGTCTGACAGATGACAGCTATGAGTGAAATCCCAGAACATACACCAGTGCATTCTCTTTAAGGACGCACTAGTTTTATTAACAATTTTTTTTAAACTTTGCCATGTAAAAGCGAACCGAACTAAGAAAAAAAATCAATATTGTAACCATTTTAATCCCTGTTTTAAAACAAAGCAAATGGTATACAGGTCTGAAAACCTGAAAATTGGTCTTTGTCAGGCTGTATGGTTCTTAATGGTGCGTTCACACCAAACGCGAATGAAGTGTTAAGAGATTTAAACGTTAAAGCAACACTATGTAGTTTTTTACCTTTAAATAATGTCTCTAAAATTATTTCAGTGATAGAACAACTTTTAACTGGACAAATTGTACTGTTGCTGCAACCTGAGCAGCCTCCTAGCTGCTACAAGCACACTCTGAAAGTGGCGGTGGAGGGTAGAAACACAGCCCCACCCCTCCCCCTGCCTGCAGAAGAGTGCCTGATACCAGGCACTGTTGCGCTTTTCAACCACATGGGGGAGCTGTAAGTCATTTTTACATGGAAACTACATAGTGTTGCTTTAAGTCAATGCAAAGACGTGATAGAAATACTACGGTGCGAATAATGCGATTTGACGCGCATAACGTGACTCGTTGGAAAATCTGAACTTTGGCGGATATTTGAAGAAACAGTCTAACAATCAGGGGTGTGTTTCCCGAACAACGATGTAACTCGCTGCTGACCCAACATAGTATGATGCATAGTTGGAGAAACTATCAACCTTGTCACGACTGTTTCCCGAAAGCATAGTAACTTTGTCGCACATTAGTCGTTTGAACCATGTTGGTTTAACAACATAGTTGATGATTTCACGTGGGAGGTGAAGTACTAATTAATCTGTGCAAATCGATTTAATGTCAGATTATTGCTGTAAATAACATAACATTGCATCGGAAGACTGATTTTGTTATCGTGATTTAGTTATCTGTTGTTTATTTTCAAGATATTCATGCACAGTTTTCAAATGCAGCGCTTTCATTCTGTTTACATTTAAAGACGTAAAATAAAATTTTAATATATTTAGAATGATGGATATAGAATGTACTATGTGTTTTTTGCTTATTTTGTTCAAAAGCATGATCAACGTAAGTCTACATATTATAATAACAAGGAACTATGCTTCTAAAGACAGGTAAAGAGCTGTCAAACTACACAAGTTTGCAATGCAGCTTGCGAATGTTCGTTTGAACTATGGTTTCGGGAAACACCAAATCCTTGAACTTTGTCAGTTACGACAATATTTACGAAAGTAGTTGGCTAACGATGCTTTCGAGAAACGCACCCCTGGTAAGTTGTAAAAAACGCTCTTTACTCAATTTGAGCTATATATATAGATATTAGACTACAAGATGGTTAAAGCCGGCAAATTGGCATATTCGCATCTAAATTTCACACGCTAATGATGCTAAATGAGTTAAAGGGGACATTTCACAAGACTTTTTTAAGATGTCAAATAAATCTTTGAGTATCTCCAGAGTACATATGTGAAGATTTAGCTCAAAATACCATCTAGATAATTTATTATAGCATGTTAAAAATGCCACTTTTAGGTGTGTGCAAAAATGACATTTTAACATGCAAATGAGCTGATCTCTGTACTAAATGGCAGTGGCGTGGTTGGATAGTGCAGATTAAGGGGCAGTATTATCCCTTGTGACATCACAAGGGGAGCCAAATTTCAATTACCTATTTTTTAAATGCTTGCAGAGAATGGTTTACCAAAACTAAGTTACTGGGTTGATCTTATTCACATTTTCTAGCTTGATAAAAGCACTGGGGACCCAATTATAGCACTTAAATATGGAAAAAGTCACATTTTCATGGTATGTTCCCTTTAACTCAAAATGTTTAAGCTTCCAACTACGCCTAAATAGCGAGATTTATTTGCTTCATTTGCATCTGGTGTGAACGCACAAAAAAGTCGCCATGAAACTGAAGTAGCAATTGTCTTATTTTCCCCGTGGTGACGTATATGTGAGTGAAACGGCTTTTGATAAGATACAAGGTAGGACTGGACTTAAATCAGTCCATCGATAATTGATTGAATTGTTTGAAGTTGGGTCCTGTTGATATTTGCTAATCACTGCACCACCCTGCCCACCTGCCATATCATTAAACCGGAAGTAAAGAGAGATTGTTTTGTGAAGTGCACATTTGCATTTTTGATTAAAGATAAAAAAAGACCACAGTATTCTAAAACAAATGACAGTTTTTCATTTCAATTTCATTGCGACTTTAAAAAAACTTTAACTTTTTTGGATTCTTTGGAGAACCAAAATATGGTTCTTGCTGCGAATGGCATTGAATCTGCCAAATGATTAAATGAAGTACAGGGTCACTTCACAGAGCCCTGAGATGAAGTCCTGTGTGTTATGTTACAGCGTTACCCTCAGCCACGTGGGCAGAAGAAGAAGAAGGTGGTGAAGTATGGAATGGGAGGAATGATCGTCATGCTCCTCATCTGTATCGTATGGTTTCCACTGCTCTTCATGTCGCTGGTCAAATCTGTGGCAGGGGTCGTCAACACTCCTCTGGACGTCTCTGTAACACTAACACTGGGCGGACTGCAGGTTAGCCTGACATCAAAGACGCATTTGCATGAACACATTCAGTAATCCCACAGTAACAGGTTGCTCTTTCATAGCACAGAGGATTTAATGGAGTTCTCTAAAAGTTTGATTTTAATCACTGATTCAGTCTTTGACATAACCGTACTCACTCAATATTAAATATATTAAGGTTATGTTTTATTTACATTATGTAGGATGATTTTATGTAGAAAACAGTAAATCTGGATTTTCACAGGCAGGGTCACATATTGGGGTTGAGCTCTGCTCTAAAACACTAGTGGAGATCTACTCAAAAGTCTCCAGTACTGTAGCTCCGCATGTTCATTGCTGTGTAGAAGAAATAATTGTAAATATTTTTAAGTTTCAAACGGTCTGCATATTGAAAATGATTTCACATGTTGTATTTTTTGAATGTTCTCTTGTTCTTTCCAGCCGATCTTTACGATGAGCGCTCAGCAGACAAATCTGAAGAACATCACTTTCTCTGAATTTGAAAAGTTCAAACGTGACTATGGCAATGATGCAGTAAGGAAATGATTAATGTTGTCCTTTTGTACAAAATTAAACAAAACAAGCATTGTATGTTCTCATAGTGTGAACTATGATATGAGGACCATATCTATAAGCCAAATAAGCTTGGGGCTTGGCTCTTTCAACTAAGCCTGATGGTGGACTCTTATCTATTCTTGTTTTACTCGACTTGAGTGCAGCTTTCGACACAATTTCACATAGTATTCTTTTAAACCGTTTATCTGACATTGGTATCACTGGTGTTCCTTATGCCTGGTTTTTATCATACCTTTCTAATCGCACACAGTCGTACAACTGACAAAAATGTAACTCCCAACCTTCTCCTGTTAGCTGTGGTGTTCCCCAAGGTTCTGTCCTAGGACCCCTATTGTTCCTAATTTACCTTCTCCCACTCGGCAATATCTTTTCAAAATTCTGGATTAAATTTCACTGTTACGCTGATGATAGACAGCTTTACATATCCACTAACCAGCTTTACATATCCACTTCGCTCCTCTTCATTGGGTCTCCTTCATACACCTTCTGCTCGCCCAACCACCATGGGCCATAGGGCCTTTAGCCGTGTTTCTCCTCATCTTTGGAATTCTCTCCCAGCTAACATCCGTATATCAGATTCATTATATCAATTCAAAGTCAAACTTAAAACTCATTTATTTAGAACCACTTATCTTTCTTGATTACTTTGTACACTCAAGTCTAGTAGTTTTTTATTTGTGTTTTTATTGATACTTTTGTTTGTTGTTACTTCTGATATTATTGTTACTGTTGCTTCTTGTTGTACGGTGACCTTGAGTGGTTTGAAAGGCGCCTTAAATAAAATGCATTATTATAATTATTATTAAGCCCGTAATCAACCAACCACCACGCCAAAATATTTCTAATGCTTGGTATCAACATCCCAGCAACCAATCACACCTAGCAACACTTAACTCTTTCACCGCCAGCGTTTAAAAAAAAAAGTTGCCAGCCAGCGCCAGCGTTTTTCATGATTTTCACCAAAGTTTAATGCCTTCCAGAAAATGTTCTTCTTTAAATATATAAACTTTCAATACAATTGAAAGAACAGACCCTCTGCTTTCAAACAAAAAAAACCCTTTTCATCCTACCTTCAGTGGTTCTTTTGTAATCAGCTTTTGAATATGGGTAGGTTTCTGCAAAAACACCACATTTTGAGCAAAAAGCAGAGATAATTCCATTTTTGTGACGGACTTTTCATAGAGATCCCATTCAGAGCGATCTTTAAAACAAACACGGACATGCAGCCGCTTGCCATAGGGCAATACTTCCGGGTTTAAAAAGTTGCGGATAATAGCGGTATTGCGGAAAGACGGAAAATCTCGTCATTGAATCAAAATAAAAAAAAACATTTTAACTTTTTCCCTGCCAGCATTTTTTCAAAGTTGCCAGCAAGCGCCAGCATTTTTTTTCTGATTTTTACAAAAGTTTAATGCCTGTAATGTAGGTTGCTTACACGAAGCGAGAGAGAGACAAATCCATATGCAAGGAGGTTTATTCGTAAAATCCCAAAAGGGCAGGCAAACAAATCCAAAACAGGGCAATCCAAAAACGTAATCCAAAAAACAGCCAACATGATGCCAATGAACCAGATATATAGATTTCAAAATAGAAGACCGGAAACAGAACATGATGTCAAACTAAAAGACCTAATAACAAAACAAACAGAACACAAGACAAAACCCTTACAATGCCTTTCAGACATTTTTTAAATATATTAACATAGAATATATCAAATGAAAGAACAGACGGTCTGCTTACAAAACAAAAACCTGTTTCATCCTATCTTCATTTGTTCTCTTTTTTATCACCTCTCAAATATGGGAAGGTTTCTTTAAAATACAAAATTTTTAACAAATAATTGCATTTTTGTAAAGGACTTTTGTTAAAGGTCAGATTCAGAGCGATGATCACAACATACACAGAGTTTTTATTGTTTTTGAATCATGCGATGCTTCAGTGTTTTAGTGTAAGAGCGCCACCTATTGGATAATAGCAGAAATATGGATTTCCGTAAAAATTCGTCATTATCAAGGAAGCATTTTCTCTTAATTGAAGAAATAATTTAATGGCGGGGAAAGAGTTAATGTAGAAAATGAATTATCAGCTCCTATAACATTTTAAACATTAATTTCCATATTACCGTGTGATGCGTGTGACGTAGTATTGTTCTTTTGTGCATGCGATGGAGTTTAGGACCACGAACAGTTCACACAGCTGTCTGATTTTAGCCACATAATGTGAACAGTCAAAAAAATCAGATCCAAGCAAAAAAATCTGAATTGAGCATTAATGTTTGCAGTGTGAACGAAGTCTAGGCTGTGAGCCTAAGTGTGGTTGTTTTGTCCTGTAGACTGCCATGCAATTTCTGGAGGCTTATATCCATGAAGACTTGACAATAGCGGATCTAGAAGGAAGTTCCAACTCGCTTTGGACCATCAGCCCTCCAAGTAGAAAAAACCTTATTGAAAAACTCAATAGGACAGATGAACACTTCCCTCTCACCCTCACCTGGTCCATACAGAGGTAGGGGATTAACACATAACTACAGCTTAACTATTACAACTTGATCTCAAAATCGTTTTCTTGGTGAATCTCACTAAACGTGTCTATTCAACAGAATGCAACTATATTATTGTGTGTTTAATCTATTTGGTATTTGTCCTTTAGGAATCTCACTTTAGGTGCTAAAGCTGAAATGGCGATAGGGAAATACACCACCGACCTGGACCCAACCACCAGACAGGCGTTAGGAAAATTATTAGAGCACAGTGGAGAGAGCACTCAAGATCAGCATGTGTGAGTTCAAGATATGAAACACTTTTTGTGTATAGTGTAACTGCTGTGCCAGTGTAAATGGTTAATTCATTTGCTTTTTTTAGGCTCATCCAAAATATTTTTCCAAGATACCTCAGAGCACCGAGTGACTCAAATGCCAAGCCTATTGACCAGCTTTACAAGGGTAATACACACGCCATCGCTGTCATAAATACACCTTCAACATTCCTATTTTTACTGCACCATCATGAGTTGATCAAAATGCCTCTCTCTTTCGCCCTCTCCTTTCTATTGGCACCCTAAGATGAAAAATTCATGAATATCACACTGTCTCTACGCAAGTCAAGTGCGAACAGTTCCTCAGGCATCCAGGAGTGGTGGATAGTGAATCAGACCGAACGTGGGCCGATACTTTCCGGGTTGAAGTTTCAGAACGAATCCGGTCTTGAGATCTATGTGTTCAGTGATCAAGTCAGTCCACCCAGCCTCGGCTTTCTGGCTGGATATGGGTATGTCAACGTCTACAGTTTAAGTTAATTTTAAACATTTAAAGTTTCAGAGTTGTGGTCCTGTAACTCAATTGGTAAAGCCTTGCGGTCATACTGATCAAATGTATTGCTTGAATGCGTAAATGTTAGTTATTTGATTGTTCTCACATATGCACATTACGAAAAAACAAACATATTACGCCAACTAAATAAAAAGTTGATTAAAGGGTCAAGTTCAGCACATTTTTTTACGCATATGTGAGGCTCCGTGTACAGTGTGTAACACAATTTTCTTAAGTTATTTTCCTGTTCTTACATATGACACATTATGAGATGAAGGAGGATTAGGGCCAAGCTAAAATAAACAAATAAAACCATCTCGAGTTATGTCATTAAAATGTGAGAATAAAGTCATTATTTAACGAGAAAAAAGTCAGAATAAATATAATTTCGAGAATAAAGTCGTTATTTAACGAGAATAAAGTCGTTATTTAACAAGAATAAAGTCATTATTTAACATGAACAAGAATAAAGTATTTATTTAACGAGAATAAAGTCGTTATTTAACGAGAATAAAGTCGTTATTTAACGAGAATAAAGTCGTAATATTTTAATAGTATTGTCATATTTTTACATTAATGTGTTTGGAGTGATGTGAACAAGCAGATCTGCAAAGCAGATACCAAATTATATTGATGCACCGATGTATCGGCCACCGATATTTATCGGCCGATTTTTGATGAATTTGAAACCATCGGCATATCGGCAATAGCACGAGAAAGGCCGATACCAATTGTTTATTAATTAACTGCATAAAGAAATCCATTATATGTAAAAAATGAGTTGATGTTGTTAATAAAATAAATGCTGAATAGCAAAAACCACCTTTGAAGGTTGTCATGCTGTCTTATTATATTTGTTTTAGCTTAATTTGTGCCTCTCTTATTATGTTGGTCAGTTGAATGTTAATTAGATCCAATCCATGTTCAGTAAAAATAATTTGATGCAGAAATAAACTAGCTAATAGACCAACTGTATAGTATTGTATACAAGTGTTTAATATCGGCATCGGTATCGGCCAGAAGTTGTCTGTTTAAATCGGAATCGGTATCGGCCCAAAAAAATCCTATCGGTGCATCCCTACCAAATTACATACCTGTCTTATTAATAAAACAATATAAGGGAGATTCGCTCAGAAAGGCAATTTAAGGAACCTCCCTCATATAAAAGGCAATATGGAAGGAGATAATGTGAACAAACAAAATTCGGTGCACACCTTAATAAAACTGGCATGCAATGAACAGAATATCATGATGAATAAAGGGTTTTGTTAATTGGGTAGGGTAAAGTATACGCACATGGAGGCGCACCTAAATGAAAGCGCATAGGTGATGGGGGATATTAATCGTATGGCCGAGAGAGGAATGGAAAGACTCTGCGGCTTTGTGAACTAACAATTGAGATAAATGCAACGAGTAGGTTACGTTTCACTTTAGGCGTGTTCTTATGAAAGCAACAATATAAAAGCTTTACGTTAAGTGCAGACCCTTATAAAACCCTAAGACAACATTGAATGTGGCTTAATGAATCTACACAGTAATATTAAAACACCAAATTCAGCAAACATTTTATTAATAAAAACATTCTTTGTACAGGCAAGCAGAAGATCCTAGAACACAAACCGCTAAAGGGCACGTTAATTTCCTTCAATGAAAACGAGCACATTCTGGTCTTTTCTGCTCGACCGTAGATGCTTATTAATTATATTGTGTGTAGTGAATTAAGTGTATTTATAAAACTGTCTTAATGCAGTGAACAACGTAAAAAATAAGCCTAAACTGAATATATTGAAATTTCAGGACTTTATTCTCGTTAAATAACGACTTTATTCTCGTTAAATAACGACTTTATTCTTGTTAAATAACAGCTTTATTCTCGTTAAATAACGGCTTTATTCTTGTTAAAAACGACTTTATTCTCGTTAAAAACGACTTTATTCTCATTAAATAACGACTTTATCCTCGAATTTATATTTATTCTGACTTTTTTCTCGGTAAATAATGACTTTATTCTCGAGATGGTTTTATTTTTTATTTTAGCTTGGCCCTAATCGTCCTTCATATTACGAAAAGAGACAGTTACAAACCTCTACGTTCCTTGCGGATAACAAAATTTTCATAATATTTTTTTTGTTCTCACATATGACACAATACGTAAAGAAACAGTTATAAACCTCACAAATATAAACAAAAAAGTTTATTAAAGGCCGAAGTATATTCCATTTTTAAACGTACGCGATGGTTCACGTATAGTTCGTGTTGCACAATTTGCGCAAGTTATTTTCCTGTTCTCACATATGACACATTACGAAACGAAACAGTAATAACCCTAAAAAAAAAAAACACAAAAAAGCTTATTAAAGGCCTAAAGTATCGTCCATTTTTACACATACACAAGGGTCCGCGTACAGTGCGCATTACACAATTTTTATTTAGTAGTTTATTAAAGTTATTTTCAGTTCTCACATATGACACATTACGAAAAGAAACAATATTAACCCTAACTAAAAAGAAAAGTTAAAGTTTATTCAATTTTTACATGATGCTGTTTTCGTAATCATTCGCGCATATGCGCGTACAGGAGTATGTAGGCCAAAAAAGGTATTGCAAAATGCTATGCACGTGTATGAGTCAAATGAACTATGCAAGGCTGGGCATTCGACTGCGCGTACGCTCACGTATGCATAAAAAACAGACCCAGGGCTTTTCAGTCCGGTGTTTTCAAACTTTTTGGTCAGCCAAACCGCCTTGACCTAAAATATTTACTTGAAGTACCCCCCAAAATTTTAAGTGAATATTTAAATAATTTAATAACACATTTGCGAGTTTAACTTCAAAAACTTTGGATTTTTATTGCTACATAAACATATTTGTCAATTTTGCATATATTGTAGTATTGTGTGATGGTCACATGTTAAGTGAATTAAATGTATATTTTTGTTAGTATTTGCTAACGTGGGTATTTTTAGTATTTGTTAGTATTTTTTAAACGTGAGTTTAAACCAGTGATTTGAAAATGTCTTACTTGTGCACAGGATCATGGGTCTGTACATGTCGGTGGTTCTGGTTATTGGAAAGTTCGTGCGAGAGTTCTTCAGCGGGATCTCTCACACCATCATGTTTGAAGAGCTGCCCAACGTGGACCGCATCCTCAAACTCTGCACCGACATCTTCTTGGTACGAGAGACGGGCGAACTGGACCTGGAGGAAGACCTATACTCCAAGCTGATCTTCCTCTACCGCTCTCCAGAAACCATGATCAAATGGACCAGAGAGAAAAACGAGTGAAGACGGATAAGGATTCCCATCCGGAGTAATTCAGAGCTTCATGCTGGACCTACTTGGTTTTGTGAGCACACAGTTGGATTAGACTGAAGAAAAGCCCTTCTTGCTCATGAAACATTGGTACTCGGACCATAACACTTTGGATTGGATAAAGACGAGTAGTGGGCGTGGTCTCTGGTTTGCCATATTTACCATTTTTTAAGGGCTTCCTGTTTATAAGTGATGAATTTTAGGGCTTCCAGGCATGCGTCACTTTGAATACGACCTTTCATCTTTGGGAGTGCATGCGACATTGGGAGGTCCGTCATGATGGATTCAAATCTTGCCACGTTTAAGACAAGAAATACCGAACCTACTTCAGACTCTTCTGCTTAATTTTTAAAGGACGGTTTTGCAGAAAGTGAAACCAAAGCCCGTGGGGGTGCTGTGATTCACAAGACAATCTATATTTGCCTTATTTCCTTCGTACAATCGACTAAATGCATTATTATTCACTACCTTTCTCAGGAATACATATGGATCATTTTATCACGGAGAAACTTTGATGTTTTTTCTCGAACAACAACAATGAAAAGGAATGTACCCAACAGTAATAACTTTTCTCCTGTGAAACTTTAAAGCCATCATCCGTAATTTATGAAAACAGATTTGAGACAAAAAAGGACTTTTAGTAAAAGGACTTTTAGTGTTTTATAAGGCTTGAAGTATATTGACTTTTTCGTAATTTAGGGAAGATTGACGTTGCACCGCAATTAATAATGAATCAGTTTCAGCAAATCTTAGATTTTTTTAAACAATGCTCAACATTTACGAGTTGTGAGGAGGATAGATGTGTGTTGTAGTTCTTCGTAAATCAAATACGACTTAAATTGTTACACTGCGACAATTTACGTAAAAAGTTGTTTCCCAAGCAGTTTACAGGAATATGTTCCTCTCGCGTGTCACGAATTAGCAGAACGATTTTTTGTTGTAGTTCATCGTAAATCCATTGCGACATGAATTGTTACATTGTGACTAATTACGCAAAAATGCTTTAATGGGCAGTTTACAGGAATTTGTTCCTCTCGCGTTACGAATTAGCAGAACGAATTTCTGTTGCAGTTTTTAGTAAATCAAATGCGACATAAATTGTTACACTGCGACAATTTACGTAAAAATGGTTTCACGAGCAGTTTACAGAAATTCCTCTTGTGTTTTACAAATGAGTAGAACGTATTTCTGTTGTAGTTCATCAAAACTCCATTGCGACATGAATTGTTACATAGCGACAATTTACGTAAAAATTATTTTACGGACAAATGAACAGAAATTTGTTCCTCTCATGTTTCACGAATGACACTTTAGATAAAACATTTGACCTGTGGTGAGAGTTAACCAGGCGTATATAGTGAATAATGAATATTAGTAACTGGTAGACTACATTGTTGAAGGCATGAAGGAGATTTGTAGATAGCTAGTGTTATTAAACATGTCCTGCAAGGCCTGGAGAAGTGGTTTGTACATGAGGAGTAATCTGACTTACATTTGTACAATGTACTTGTTTGTATTTATTTGAGCAATACGATAGACAGGCGACAGTAAAGGATATGAAATGCATTCATATCGTACAACTTCAGCAGCCATACTCAGGAAAGAGCATTTCTATGGATCAGGGTATAGCAGATGTACAGGCGGAGTCTTCAATAGGCTGTATGTAGATTTACAGCGGGAAAACGTACGATATACTATCAATGTGAGCTTCACGCAGATGGATTGTGGTTGCTGTTATGATGCTTGAGAAGAATATCTCCATCTCCGAACTATGCATTACAGACTATAAGCATGAATGACAAAATAATGTTTGACATGAAACACTTTCATTACGTTACGTGTGCATCGTTTTTTTCAGCAATGAGAAAGTCGGGGAAAACATAACTGTGTGTACTGGATGAAATGGGTTGAGGGAGTTTACTGACTTCAAATAAAGCACACAATTAAAGGATAGAGGCTTGTTTTACTCTACTTTCATGCACTTATGTTGAATGTATAAGAGATTGATATGGGATGCATACCACGCCCACTCATGGAAAAGCTGTCGTCTTAACTTTCAAATACCGCTACAACCTGAAAAGATGCTTGTGGTTTTGTTAGGGGCGGGGCCAGTGCATCATCAAGCCAACGCTTTATAATAATCCTGAACCGAGGGGCAACCTTCCGATCTCTGTGATGAAGCCAATACGAAAGTGACCTAAACTGCAATTCATCGACTGGCCACTAGAGGCAGGCTCCAAAAGGGAGTCAATTCCCATAAACTCACATGTTAAAATGCCCAACTTTACAGCAGAAAACAATATGTTTACAGCTTGGTACAAAAAGTGTTTTTGGTCTATATAGCTAATTTTGCCCTTCATGACAACTGTGAGGGGGGTGCATTTTTTTGTAACTCATTGTTTAAATTATATTAAGCTTTAAAGTTCTGCATAATTAAGGGCGTGGCCACTTGAGTGACGGGTGAACTGCCCCTGCTGTCACTACCGTTGAGCTAAGGGGGCGTGGTTTAAGCAAACCAGCCACTTCAGTTTCACCAATATCCTGCCTCTTTACCCATTTTCGGTTATCTGCGAGTGATGCGCGGCCAAGACGGCGACGGCAGACCCTGCCTACTATTGGCTTCAAAAAAGCTCTTCACAAACCTATGGATGACGTCACAACACTACATCCATATTTTTTTACAGCGTATCCTGAACACAGAAATGAGGAAAAACTGTAAAACTGTCTTTGTAATGTTTTTCAGCAATACATTTATACCATTTATAATGTGTTTAGAAACAATTCTCTAAAATGACTTTACACGACTTTAACCCTTGTGGGTTGTTCCCATTCAATACCCTTTCGGGTTGTTCGTGTACAAAAAAGGCCACTGAATTAAATGGCTGTAAAAATGTATCGAATAATTTTTTTTCTATTTTTTTTCATAAATCTGTTAATCAACCTCAGTATTGATCAAACCTACAGATTCAAGTCAGAAATTAAGCTCTGTTTTTTTGCACAGGTCTACTAAAGGGTTAATGGTGCCACATGGTGATCAACAGTAAAAATGACAAATTTTACCTCTTAGCAAAAGGAAAAACCACCAACAATCAAGAATGCGTGATAATAAGGTGTCATGGCTTTGCAATCAAAAAAACGTTGTTATAATGGAAGTCAATGGGGCAAAAAATGGCCACAAACCATAAATGAGGGGGGGAAATAAAATGTAATGCTGCACAAAAACTAAAAATGCATCAAAGCCAATGTTTTTACCAATCTTTGACAAGCCCATAACTGTGAAAAAGCTTTTAAAAAATCCAGTCCACAATCACTTTTTATATTGAAAATCTGTAATTTTGTGTGTGCTTTTTCATCAAATTAGTGACACCACTTATGAACTTGGCAATTAAAGAGTTAAAATCATAGAAATTTTTAAGCATTTTGTAGTTTTGATCGGTATTGAGGGCAATTAACAAATTTATGAAAAAAAATTGAAAAAATATTCATCTGATACATTTTTACAGCCATTTAATTTAGTGGCTTTTTTTGTACACAAACAACCCGAAAGGGTATAAATTTGCCCACAGTATATTGTTGAGTTTTTGAAAAATTTCAAAGCATTTTCTCAAAATATGTATAAATATAAAATTTGTCACCAAAAATCATCCCATTTGCTGAAACACAGAGAAAGATGTGGCCAAATTAAGAAATAAAAAAACAAAAATGGCCTCAACAACCCACAAGGGTTAAGGTAATAAATATGAATGTATAAATGTATGAGGCTGGATTTGTTAAAATTAGTACACACATTAGTTAACAAAAATTAGAAATCAACAAAAAAAGCATTTATTAATTCATATGAATTTAAAAATATATTAGTGAATGCACAATGAACTAACATAAACAACTTTATTATTAGCTTTAACAAAGATTAAAGGCGGGGTGCACGATCTCTGAAAGCCAATGTTGACATTTTAATTCACCTAAACAAACACGCCCCTACCCCAATAGAATCTGGACCCGCCACACACATATGCAACCCAGCAACAATGTCGGTTGGTAGACACGCCCCTTACTGCTGATTGGCTACAAGTGTGTTTTGGACTCCTTTTTCAAAGCGTTTCTCAAAAATGGTGATAAGCCATATTGCTCGTTGTTAGTTCATGTTATGCATTTACTAATGTTCATGTTTCAAATTTTTGCCTTCACTGGTTCATTTTAATTGTTTTCCAGTGTGACGGTAAATTAAAAAAGTCCAAATATTTCCTTTTAATAATGTGATTGTCCAGTAATGTAGCCCATACTCGAAATGTGACACCTGTGGGCAGCTATAACTGCAGCGCCGGGGAGCAATGAGAGACAGGTGCACATCGGTTGTAACCTGCCTGACTCTCTAACCATTTGGACACAACTGCCCAATTATTATTCAACAATGACTTTTAGATGGACTTCAGCTCATCATTAGACTACATCATTTTGACTGGGCTTATGTTGCTATTTTTAGCATTTTGTCCTTTAAACACTGGTGACCTCACCATCACTAATGTAGCTATACATCAAAGCAGATCATAAAAAGCAGTGTTGGTGATTTTTCAGTGATGAGCTGATAAAGGCATTTGTGCTCATCAAATATACATCGAGAACTGAACGTCCACCCCAGACTCCTTGCACAAATGTGTCCTCAAAAATCAATTAAACCTGATATAAAGGAAGAGCAGGGGCCTCATTTATAAAGCGTGCGTACGCACAGATTTGATCGTAAAGTGTGCGTAGGCAAAAATCCACGGCAAAGTCCATATTTATAAAAACCGTCTTTGACGTGGAAAAGTGCTTAGCGCCACGTCAGGGTCTGAGTAGACGTACGCACTTTTGCTTGTTTGATTGCTGCAGGTTTTTGGAAATATAAGCCATTCTTGCTGTTTGAAATTGGGTTTAAACCTTGACAAGCGCTTTTTTATATGTTTGACATTAATTACGCATCGTTTAAAGGCGGAGATCTGAAACTGCTCGGCTGCGCGCACAAGTTCAAGTTCATTTGCGATTTATAGATTTGAAAGGGGTACGCGCGTTTTCTGCGTGTACGTTCGGTTTATGAATCACACGTACGCATTTTTGTTAAATGATCGTAAGATCAAATGTAGGATGGATTTACGCAGCATTTTATAAATGAGGCCCCAGAATTATGCTATAGATTCACAGTTGATCATGGATGCATCGTTGGCCTTTTGAACGCTTTTTGAAAACCTAAATGTGTGAAACTTATTTAAACACGTTTTTGGCATTTGAATACTTTCTTGTATGCAGAGACAACTCTTCAGTGGGTGATTCTCACGAAAACTTGGTTTTAAAAATGTCAAGCATGAAAATGTAAAAATTGCTTAAATTTACTTTTTTACCCACCAGACATTGAAAAACAAAGTCTGGAGTAAATGGGAACATTAATTTAAAAACTTTTACTTATCATTTAACACTTTTTGTAACATAATTTAAAAAATTAGTCCTAAAAAATCTCATTACCGCAACAGTCAGAAAACATCAACACTGACATATTTTCAAAATGACATGACAAACCTGAAAGAACATAATTTGGAGATTCTGCACATGCATTTAAAATCAAAGTATTATGCTTCTATTAATTAAATTAACATTTAATAAGCATCTTTTGCGGTAATGATAATCAAAATGTCGTGTAAGCATTCTGACAAGACAATATTTCAAATTAACTGTAAAAAAAATGATCTTACCTGGTAGCCATCTTGAAGTAACTGGTACATGTGCTTGGTCACTCAAAATCAAACTTTATTAAAATTCTGTATGTGTGCTTAAACTGTTCTCAAAAAGTGTTGCGGAGGATGAGAACATCAGGCATAGACACATCATTTTCCTAATTTTTCTTCATTATTATTATACATGAATATTCAGTAAATATTTTTTCTGTCATCTAAAGTAGTCTAGCAAAACATCCATTTATTTTTTTTCTTAATATTTTTGTGTTCATTTGATTAAATTACAACATAACGCATGTTCAAACACAGCCGGACACATTGCGGTAATGAGAATTTCAGCAGAAAATTAGATAAAATTTACAATTATAAATTCTTATGTTGAAATCACACATTGTGCAAGGTAGAACACAGTATTGTGTTAATTCTGATGCTTTTTAATGTTACTATATTACACATTTTAAAGCTAAAATCATTAGTGCCGTGGTGTTTCAATGGTTTCGTGAGAATCACCCGAGTAAGCTTTTGGTAGGTTATGGTGGTTTGACTTCCTTGATCACCCTGACACAGCAACATGGGTCAATCGATAATGTATGTTGGAGACAGGGGTGTATGTTTCGCCAAACAATGGGAGACAGAGTCACTCGGTAAACCTGATTATTTGGTAATGTGTTGCAGACTCAGTCAACCCGGCTTTCTACTAAAACTTGTAATAGGTTTTCATCAGTGGTGCCTCGTGACTGCTCATCCGAGGAGTGCATATTTAAAATATGTGTTCGGGGTATCATGTGTGTTGCTTGCATTTTCATAATATGTGTTTGTTGCGTCATGTGAACCATGTGCATCACGTGTTTGTCAAAGTAAGTGCCTGCTGCACACACGTCAAAACCATTTATGATAAAAGAGACGCTCACATTCACAAAATACACGCAAGACACTCACTTAACAATAAACTCTGATTACACATGAGATTATGCGAGTATCTGGCAAACATAATATACCCTTTAGACGCATCTGCAGCCAGCATTTATTTTGATAAGACACGTGATGCACACAGGATCACTGATGGCGCAAAACACATATTTTGAAATTACGAACCACACACATGACGGCTACATACATGTTGTGACGAACTTCGCATCGAGCGCCCCTGAAAAAGAAGTCACCGACCGCCACTGGTTTTCATAATAGCATTTTTCTTCAGTATTCTTTGTTAAGTTCAGCATAAATTGCATGCAGTCTCACATAGCGACTTACTAGGATTTTGAAATTCACAATCTGACTGTGTGCCATTTATTTCAGAAAGAATGTTCACTACAAACCTTAAGTTGCTCATAAATCGAAAGCACTGCCCTAAAAGCCCATTAGAAAGTCCAGTGGGAACCCATGGCTTAAAAAGGCTTATACTATTCCAGGTTTTAAGTTTACAAACTGAACAGCTTTATACAGTCTTTGAACAATGTTTATATGAAGAGTTTCGTTGCAAAACGAGATAACCACCGTTTTTTTAATTGTTCAGAAATCTCGTTTTTTGGTTGTGCATTCCAATTAATTTCAATGCAACTGCAGTTGGTTTGTTTTGATTTACACCTTCATAACTTAAAAAATACAGCTAAGTAGCACCATAAAACAAAATAATAACATGATAACATAATAATAAACATGTTTTGTCAAAAATGTTAAAAAATGGATTTATCTTGTTTTGCAACGAAACTCTTCATATGGAGATAAAATGTCAAATTGTTGGGTGTATCGTAAAACATAATGCATAAAAATGCCATTAAAAACAAAGAACACAACAGGTTCATCCGCTCATGGGTTTATTTTTAAATCCTGTCCTAAATTGGATTCTTTATGTAATATAGATCAGAAATGCTGCTTTCCTATTCGAAATTTGATTAAAAACAAAGACGTATGGCACTGAACAAAAGGCAAACACCTTTAATAGCTGACAGTGACAAAATGATTTCATTATTTATAACACTTAAATTATTATACTCTATATCTGTTTGTACATTTGAAAACATTTGAGCATTGTACTTCACTACATAGAAGTTAACACTTAGAATAAATTATCATACATAATGAACAATAACATATACAAACTGATCCGACAACACTTGACATTACAGATACAGACTGTTCACAAATAAAAATAAATCATAAAGTGAGCCTGTACACCGTTCTTATTATACGAAAATATGATCCAATACCTCTCATAAATCCTTTCGCACAGCTGCTTTGAACAGCTGGGTTTCCATCACCCCAATTTTATGCGCGTTCTGAAGTAGCCTATCGCATAAGAAACAATCCCTTCATTCGCAAAAAGGTTTTTTACACTTGCTTGAGGTGGTTTTTGATTTAAAGGTGTAGCGGATGATTTTCTCGAATGTTAGAAAAGAACAACCTTCTCCACTTTTAAAAAAAATGCAATTGCGCAACACTCCTGATTGACAACTAGGAGGACCAATAGTCTTGATGATCCACCCAGAAAAAGAAAATCCTCCGCAATACCTTTAAGCGAAAAAGAGTTAAAGCTAATAATGGAATAAATTCTGACATAGCGAACATTAAACCCACATGAATGAATCTCTAGCTTTTTCTGCTGTTGTTGTTTTTATAATATAAGGGGCAATGCCTTTGCTGCTAGTGCCTGCATCTAAACTTCTGCATTCCTTTTTCTGTGCACAGCATTCAGATTAGCAATTACAAGCTGTACTGCTAGTAACTTTATAACTTGCCCAATCATGACTAAATGCAGTACTGTCTCCATTTTCTAAGCGTGTCTTGTTTTATTTACTGTTGGTTACTTGGTTTCCAATACCACCATATTTTTTTTTGCGAATTTTGAAAAGATTTGCTTCATGTTTGGATGGAAACCCCATTGTACAAAGCGCTATACAAATGTGAATTAAAATATATTGAACATCACACATGTGCATCTGAAACATCGAGTGGTTGGAATTTATTGTCTATATTTGGCCTTCAATTTCTACACAACCAGCGGCACCAAACAGTAAGTTTATATCCAATAAGTGGTCAGTGTTGGATAAATCAAGAGTTTTGGTGAAATACTAAATGAATTTTGTTGTATTATGTGTTTCTGTAGCTCAATTGCATCAGCAACGCAAAGGTAAAGGGTTCCATCTTAAGGGCTCGTTATAATTGTGCGTAGGTCCTACAGCGTAGCCGCGACGGCGTAGATTGCGGTCCGTGGAGAACTGACGCGCTGTTAAAAAATTTGCGTGTCAGGCTACGCAGAGCTACGCACAGGCTACGGATAACCTACGGCGTAGAGCTTATGCACAACTATAAATCAGGCTTTAGCAAACAATTGAAGAGCTCAAAAACAAAACTCTTTAAAGGCGGGGTGCATGATCTCTGAAAGCCAATGTTGACATTTGAAATCACCTAAATAAACACCCCCCAACCCCAATAGAATCTGGACCTTCTTTTGATAGACCCACTCCACACATACACAACCCAGGCAAAGATGTTGGTTAGTAGACACGCCCCTTACTGCTGATTGGCTACAAGTGTGTTTTGGTACTTGGCCGGACTCCCTTTTCCAAAGTGTTTTTCAAAAATCACGCACCCCGCCTTTAAGTGCGTTTTTTATAAAAAAAAAAAATGTATGGATTCTGCCAACAAAGTGGTATTTCTGAATGACTTTAAGCCGGGATTAAGCCGAACATATACGTGCCGAGCGCATTCGGTTAATATCATTATCTTATTTTTGATGTTTAGCGGCTTTTGAACTATAGATTGGTAGTTATGTGCTGCTGGTAGTTCAGAAATGACACACTTTACCTTTTAAATATGTTAAAAGTTCAAATTTTTTACATTACACAATAGTGCAGTTGTCTTATTATGTGATCGTAACATGGCGGCCACCATATGGCGACCCGCTGCATGTTAAATATTTTTCTACTGATAAAACAGATTTTTATAAGCCTTAACTATTACGAGGATACAACCTTTCCAATGAAAAAAATGTCTTGAGTGTACCTTTTAAATAGAAGTCCATTACCCTTCTGTCCCTTATTAAATTAACCATGTTTTTTTGGGGTAAACGTGTAGAAACCATGTTTTTTTTGGTGTATTGATTACTATTAGCAAAACCATGGGTTTACTACAGTAACCATGGTGTAACTTTTTTGATTTTAACTGTAGTAAATATTCATAAGGGGTGTTAAAGCTTTTCCGTGCATTTCATACTTAAACACAGAAAATTTGACAATGCTGGGACACACAGAAACAAAAACCCCACAACCAGGAATGAATCCACTTTGGACAAACACATGTGGGGGATTCGAGCTTAACACAAACCTCCTTCATAATCATCATCTTCCTCAGCTGCTGGCGGCGCTGTGCTGCCCCCTTGAGGAGCAGATTTCTTCTTTTTCCCTCCTCCTCCTCCTGGGACTCTCAGAGAGATGGCCAACTTGGCATACTGTACAAACAGAGGGACTTTTATCAATGACTCCAGCACAAATGGCTATCAATGATAAGGTACTTTTTTTAGTATAGTAAATGTCAGTATATTTACATGCATGCACTCCATCAAGTTAACTTAACACAGACCATATCACATATTGACACACACCTGTCTGTTTCACAGGAACCATCACATACAGTATAAAACTGTCAAGATATATTTTTAAATTTAATAAAAAAAACATTGAGATCTGTGACCCTATCTGTGCAATCCAGGCAAAAGTCTCAATCTAATGATGGCATCAATGTTTGATTTCACATTGATTTCAATCTTTGACATGACCTATACTCAGTCATTATTAAAGACATTAAGGTTATATCTTTACAGATTGTTTATTACATTAAAGAGAAAGTTCACCCAAAAATGAAAATAATGTCATTAATGACTCACCCTCATGTCATTCAAACTCGTAAGACCTCCTTCATCTTTGGAAACACATCCAAAAGCATCCAAAATACATTTTGGTCTAAAAATAAAAAAATATGACTTTATTCAGCATTGTCTTCTCTTCCGCGTCTGTTGTGAAGCACAGGCACGAGACTAAAGTCATGCGACTGCAGTGATGTGGCTGATGTGTTATCCTCAGACATGTTTGCAAAGTTTTTTTTCAAACTTACAGCGTGCGTCTCCCTCAGACTGTAAACGAAGCCCGGGCACACAAAACAAAACAGCTGGGGGCACCATAACACGTCAGCCGCGTCACTGCAGTCACGTGACTTTAGTCTCGCTCAGTCACGTCACTACTGAGGTGGAAGAGAAGACAATGCTGAATAAAGTCGTAATTTTTTTTATTTTTGGACCAAAATGTATTTTCGATGCTTCAACACATTCTAACTGACCCACTGATGTCACATGGACTACTTTGATGATGTCTTTATTACCTCTCTGGACATGGACAGTATACCGTACATAGATTTTCAATAAAGGGTCTACAAGCTCTCAGACTAAATATAAAACATCTTAAACTGTGTTTCCAAAGATGAACAGAGGTCTTATGAGTTTGAAACAACATGAGGGTGAGTCATTAATAACATTATTTTCATTTTTTGGTGAACTATCCCTTTAAGTAGGACGATTTTATGTAAAACCCAAAAATCACACAAAAAAAGACTTATGCTGGGTTTCACATACAAGGTCACATATATTTAGTTCTCTTTAGAGTGAATATTGTTGTGTAACACTTACATCATTATCCATGTATTTCATTAAAGGTAAGTTACACATGCGGGACACCTCATCTTCATCCTGCTCATCATAGGCTGCCAATAGCGTCTCCAGGACAACGCAATCCTCACTTCCACTGAAGCCTGGGAGACTGAAGACAGGTAATACACCTTGATCATAAATATCATACAACACTATGCAAATATTTATTTACTACACTAAAATGAGGGTGGATGAATGATGACGATTATAATTGGCAATACACAGAAGTTTTATGATACTTCGTACCTGTAGCTTTCTCTGACACACTTATCCGCTGCAACAAAATCTACTCGGTGTAGATGCACCAGAACCTGGGCGATTGTTTTCTGTATGTAACAATAACCACACATATTATACCAGCAATGATCAGTTTGATATCTTTTTTTGTTCACATTTATGGACTTGGCAGATGTTTTTATCCAATCATTAGTTCATTAAAAACAAAGTCGATCCAAACAAAAAGAATCACAATTAATTCCAAGTGCTATATGAATAAATCTGAATATATTTTAATATATATTCAATATATACTTATATCTGAATGTGCACCTTGAAGCAGGTGGGATAGTTTTCGATTTCCTTGTACATGTTTTTTTCCTTCTGAATGGACACAGCAGCTTCGTCCAACCTGTGAACAGTAAAACACAAGGTTAACATTACAGTAACTATTACACCTCTTCCATTGTTCTCCTAAAACATAGATGAATGGTTTCTGGGACAAGTATTACATAGGGCTGTTCACATTATAACGATAACTATAAAAATGTATTTTTAAAAATCGTTTTATTGTAAAAAGAATAGCGGAATTCACACCAGAACTATAACGATAAAGATACAAGGAATGATATCGTTGGTCATTTGCCGAGTGATTTTTTCCAAGTGATGAACGATAAAGTAATGACAGCCAATCAAATCTTAATGCACGCGCATGGCACTGTTATTGCTGAGGTCCATTACATAAAATTACGTCAGGTGGATGCTAATATAGTTAGCGTTATATTTAACGTTATAGCTATCGTTATAATGTGAACGCCCCTTAAAAAATTTAATGCTGTGTATTTAGGACACACAAACATCAAGAATCAGAGTATGAATCTCCACAGTGGTGACAATTAAATTAAAAACTTTATGCTGCAATGCATGCTAGGTATCAACAAATTACAAATCTCATCCAGGACTCCAAGCATGCACTGCGGCATAGATAATGAACTTTTTAGCAATTTTCTTTTTTTACCATTGTTGAGATTTATTCTTTGATTCATATTCTGTTTGTGCGTCCCAAATACACAGCGGTTCATCCCTGCTGAAAAAAACAATAAAACCATTACAGGAAATTCTAATGGTTTTATTTGAAGAGTTTCGTTGCAAAACGAGATAAATCCGTTTTTTTATTGTTCAGAAATCTCATTTTTTGGTTGTGCATTCCCATTAATATCAATTCAACTGCAGTTGGTTTGTTTTGATTTAAACCTTCATAACTTAAAAAATACAGCCAAGTAGCACCATAAAACAAAATAATAACATGATAACATAATAATAAACATGTTTTGACAAAAATGTAAAAACAATGGGTTTTGCAACGAAACTCTTCATTTGTTTTATTGGTTCGAATGGAATATGGCCCAAAACACACTACAGTGTAGGGGTTTTAATGGTAAAAGCTAATGGTTCCTATTGGTATTTTAATGGAAACCATTAGAATTTTCTGTAATGGTTTTATTGTGTGTTTTTTTCAGCAGGGATTTTTGTCCATAGTTTTTCAAAATCCTTAATGACAAACTGGTATGAGAGTCTCATTTTGACAGAAAAGTAACTTTTGATGAGTGAGTACATCAATTAAAGGTGCTCTAAGCGAATTCACACGTTTTAGGCCATAAAACAGTTTTTTGTTTCATACAGTAAACATCTCCTCACTATCTGTTAGCTGCCTGTCCTCTGAATACACTGTAAAAAAACATGGTCTCTGTAGACAGCCCAGGCTTTGCAAACTGCAACAAAAACAAAGTGGTCAAACCTACAACCTCGAAACATAACTAAGTGTTTCAGCCAATAAACGACAAGAAGGATTTGGGAGTGGGGGTTGGGCGCGTTCATGACTCGTTCAGAAAGCACGGAAGGGAGGGGGAGAGGAGGAGTTAGCTACGCTCCGTTTTGTTTGACAACACTTCGAACGTCAACAAGAAGGGACGTTACATAGTTTTGCTTAGAGTGCCTTTAATTAGATGATTATCTTTACCATTATGTACCAACCATCACAAAATTGCACTATTGACTTTACATTACCATAACAAATGTGCTTTATACACACAAAGTTAATGCAACCAGGGAAGAACTAGCAAGCATAATGTCAAGGGGCAAGATTCCAACTAAAACCAACACTGATCACCATAATGGGGGTTTTAAATGAAACAAAACCATACATCTAAACCTAATAAGTGAATTGTGTTTTCCACAACAATGTTTTACTGAACATTCAAAAATAATGTTTTAGAACAGTTTGAAAAAGTAAATATAGATAACAGTTGTTTTAAAAATTGTGTGAACATTAAAACATGACATTGTAATAACGTTTGAAAATTATAAAATGTAACATTTCACTAACATTCAGACAACCAAGAAATCTTCTTAAAACATAAAAAACTGGACAATTTTTATTTTGGCAGAACGTTTTGGGAACGTTGGGTACTTTTAAGGAACGTTCTTAGAACTTTTCTCTGTTAGCTGGGTTACAGGAAATATGTAAGGGATAATCCACGACTAGCCATGCATTAGCGGACGGAGTGTGAGCCTTAACTTAAGAAAATGACTGTCATTTTACCTGCCTCTTAAAAAATTACACTGTAAACATTAATTACAGCTTTAACTTGGCAAATAACCAAGGTATAAGCGGGATAATCCATGACTAGCCATGCATTAAAGGGTTTTAATGCACGACGTAGAGGCGAAGAACCACCCGACGCGTAGACGGGTAAAATGACGGTCATTTTCTTAAATTAAGGCTCGCACTCGCTACGCTTTAAATAAAGTAGTGCCATTGTATTGCTTTTATTTAAATGAATTATCACATTTATTTAAATTCATTATTAAAAGAAAGAGACAAAGAACTGAAAGAGAAGGACCCGGGGGAGAGAGAGAGAGAGAGAGAGAGAGAGAGAGAGAGAGAGACGCACTTTAAAGAGAGACGCACTCACGTCTCTCTCGCTCGCTCGCTCGCTCTCTCTGCAAGTGTAACTGTGTTACTATGGTTACCAATGTTTATTGTAGTGGATTAATTTCTAACTGTAATCAAACTGACTGGAACTACCTGTGCATTAAAACCGTTTAATGCACAGGTAGTTCCAGTCAGTTTGATTAATGCACACCTTCCAGCCAATCAGAATCGAGTATTTAAACAGACCATGGTATAACTAATATTAGTTAATGCCATTGAAGGTAAGTGATTTGCACGAGTGAGGGAATTAACAAAGTTATCATTATTGTTCGGTGATATAGACGCTAATATAGTTATCATCATTGTTAAGGTTATAGTTATTGTTAAAGTGTGAATGTCTAGGTCTTAGTTATATTAGGACATGTAAGTAGTTTTTACAAACATAACCCTGCCTTACAAAAAACGTTACTGGTGTACATCTTAAGACAAAAGATATGTTTTAAGATATGCAAGAACAAGCTGTTTAATAGGTATGACGGCTCAAACATGCATTTTAGTCTGGGACAAGGTTTAATCCCTGTCTGGGAAAGTTATACAAGTTTGAATCAAAAAGCGAGTTACTAAATGATTTATTATATATGCCGCTCATGACCATACATTACAATGACTTTAGCAAAGTCAAAGGGCTTTGCTGGACATCACCTAAAAATAAGCATTTATTGTTTTTGTACGCACCTGCGCAGTCTAACCAGAAGTCTAGAGGCTTTACCCAGAAGTTCTGCGGCCTCTCTGAGACGATCTTCATTCTGCACACACACACAACCACAGTGTTTCACATGAGTTAAGCTTAAATGTGGAATTGCTGAAGTCCTCGCTAATCTATGAATTATGTTATACCTCAAACACAGAAGCAGCTTTCTGGTACAAATCCACTGCTTTCTCAAGATCGACCGACTCGATTAGTCTGTGGAAGTGCAGAGAACTAGTTAACACCGGTAATGGTAAGAGATGTTTACAGTACACATATGCACTGAATTACACACACTTTAAAGTGCATTTCCCTCTTTTAATAAAAACATGTTAATTGTTTCTGATATGAAGTGACATAGTCTTACATAAATGAAACAGTTTAATTAAATCAACTTAACACAGATGCAACTTTTGGTTTAGATTATGACTAAAACATTCCAGTACCAAATAACATAAGGAAGTGTTTCACTCTGTCAGTAGTGTGTACACTTACTTTCCTGCCCTGTCTAATGCAATTCCTGCAGTTCCCGAGGTCCCGTTCTCAATGTACATCACGCTGGCCTTCTCTATAAGCTGAATGGCTTCCGGCATCCTCTTCATGTCCTTTAAGTGCATGAGAGTCACTCGCTCGCTGTCTTAAACTCTGTAGCATTCGTTATCATAACCTTATGTACAAACTTACCTTTAACATCATGCCTGCTTGTTCATACGCCCTGAGACAGAAAACGCATAGTTTATGATGGGTGAGAAGACAATACAGTATCCAAGTCCAAGAAAATTTGAGTTTTCTCACAAAACTGATTTAAAAGATAATAGTAATAGATGGATTATTATTTCTATAACAGTAGATGGATGGATCTTAACACAACCATAGATAGACAGACAGACAGACAGACAGACAGACATACACAATGGATAGATGGATGGTCAGACAGACAGACAGACAGACAGACTATGAAGATGGATGATGAATAGGTAGATAAGGTAGGTAGATAAGGTAGACATACAGACAGAGAGGGTAGAAGGACAGACCGACAGACACAGAAGATAGACAGACAGACAGACATGGAAGATAGACAGACAGACACGGAAGATAAGAGACAGACAGACAGACACACATGGAATATATACACAGACAGACACAGAAGATAGACAGACAGACAAACAGACAGAGAGACAGACACAGAAGATAGATATACAGACAGACAGACAGACACAGAAGACTGACACGGAAGATAACAGACAGACAGACACAGAATATAGATAGACAGACAGACACGGAAAATAGACAGACAGACACAGAAGATAAGAGACAGACAGACAGACACGGAAGATAAGAGACAGACAGACAGACAGACAGACAGACAGACAGACAGACACGGAAGATAACAGACAGAGAGACAGACACAGAATACAGACAGACAGACAGACATGGAATATAAACAGACAGACACGGAAGATGGACAGACAGACAGACACTGAAGATAGATAGACAGACAGGCAGACAGACAGACAGACACAGAATATAGATAGACAGACAGACAGACACAGAATATAGACAGACAGACAGACAGACAGACAGACATGGAAGATAGATAGACAGACTAACAGACAGACAAACAGACAGACAGACAGACAGACAGACAGACAGACAGGGAATATAGACAGAGAGACACGGCATATAGACAGACAGACATGGAAGATAGACAGACAGACAGGCATGGAAGATAGACAGACAGATACAGAAGATAGACAGACAGACACACAGACAGACAGACATGGAAGATAGACAGACAGACATACAGACATGGAAGATAGATAGACAGACAGACAGACAGACAGACACAGAAGACAGACAGACAGACAGACAGACAGACAGACATATAGATAAATATGATATATGATAGATACAGTATACGATAGATAGATAGATAGATAGATAGATAGATAGATAGATAGATAGATAGATAGATAGATAGATAGATAGATAGATAGATAGATAGATAGATAGATAGATAGATAGATAGATAGATAGATAGATAGATAGATAGATAGATAGATAGATAGATAGATAGATAGATAGATAGATAGATAGATAGATAGATAGACACAGAAGACAGACAGACAGTAAGACAGACACGGAATATAGACAGAGACACGGAATATAGACAGAGACACGGAATATAGACAGACAGACATGGAAGATAGACAGACAGACATGGAAGATAGACAGACAGGGAGACAGACAGACACGGAAGATAGACAGACAGACAGACAAGGAAGATAGACAGACAGACAGACAGACAGACAGGCATGAAAGATAGACAGACAGACACAGAAGATAGACAGACAGACATGGAAGACAGATAGACAGACAGACACGGAAGATAGACAGACAGACAGACACGGAAGACAGACAGAGAGATAGACAGATAGACTGACAGACAGACAGACACACACTGAAGATAGATAGACAGACAGACACGGAAGATAGACAGATAGACACAGAAGATAGACAGACAGACATGGAAGACAGATAGACAGACAGACACGGAAGATAGACAGACAGACAGACACGGAAGACAGACAGAGAGATAGACAGATAGACAGACACACACTGAAGATAGACAGACAGACACGGAAGATAGACAGACAGACAGACAGACAGACAGACACAGAAGATAGACAGACAGACACGGAAGATAGATAGACAGACAGACACGACAGATAGACAGACAGACACGGAAGATAGACAGACAGACAGATCATCACTTACTTAGCAGCATGGAAGAGTCTGTGAAGTTTAGTTAAGTGAATATACTGCAAGTATCCAATGCATACAACAAAACCACATTTTAACCAAATACCATAGAAATCCTATATTTGTGTATATCTGTGTATTTAAATTCAAGTTTATATAACTTATACAACACCTTTTCATCACAAACATTAATAGATAACAGATAAAGTACTCTGTATAATGTCTACATTCTTGTTTAATGGAGTAACTTTATTATTCTGAGTCTTGTGGTTTAACAGAAGTTTGTTCATGCTGTTGTGATGTCATGCAGATGAAGGATACGTTTTGTTTTCTATGTGGTATTCGGCCTCTTTAAGATACGCATCCTTTGCCTGCTCGAACTGTTTTGCGTTTTTGAAAGCCACAGCTAAAATAAGAAAAACAGACAGACATTAATCATTATCACAGATAAATCAAATATCATAAAATCAGTTCAAGACGGTTTACAAAGTAAAAATTAACATTATCACCTGCTTTTGCCATCTCTGATGCAGCTCCATCATAGTCTGGTTTCCACTTGGTCATGCTGGTCTTTAGACTGTGTTAGATAAATAAAATCACATCAGACCTATACTGTCTTGTACAGAAGACAATAACAGAAATAAACATAAAGCTATTGTACAACTTCTTGAAGTGTAGTGGTATGGATGGACTTTATTTTTGTCTACTTTGGAGGTTGACCGTCAGGGTCATTATGCGCATTATACCTTTATAAGAAAGAAAGAGTTGCATTAAGATGTTTTAAACTGTCACAGTAGTGTGTGATCACAAAACAAATAACAGCATACAGGTTAAGAATACATGTAAATAAGCCTTCATTTTTAGGTGAAATGTTCAAGATATGCCACTTTAATGTAAATATCAAAATTTTAGAAAAATGAACTCATGAACACAAATTGATCTATATGAATTATGTTATTTGAATTGTAACAAAACAATATAAATAAATCATGAAATCAAAACTTTTTATTTGCAGAAATGTTTTCAATGTTATCAACCAACTCTTGAGGTCTCATCCTAAGCCTTTTTTATTATAGTTCCCATCTGTGCTCTTATTGGCTGCTGCTGCTTCATTATTCTGTATAAGTCGTTCATCTAACATTTTTATTTAATCAAATTTCACTTTTGCAATTAAGTTTAGCATACACACCATAAGATCAAACGGTTTGACAGGTCAAGAGAATCAATTCACTCAGTTGGCCCTAAACTTTAAAACAAATTAAATCCATTTGAAGGAATGACCCCATAATAATCATATATTTCACATCGCTTTCAATCAGCATCAGCACCACTGCAGCAGTCGCCAAGGTAACCTCCAGCTCGATTACGCAATCAGTGTATCGCTGCATTAAATTGTAAAGATGAAGTAACCAAATGACTCCGCATTATTTCGTTTCATTCAATCGTCTAGAAATGTACCTAGCATCCCTTTACCTTGCAGTGTTATTGACAGCTTCAAAGCTAGCAGGCCATTCCTACCGGTGTGTATGAGCCTACATCTATATGAGACTAGACTGTTTAATGTCAATGCTTCTGTCTCACCATTTCTCCGCTTTGGCGATGTGATCGTGCGCCTCGTTGATCTTTTCTGCGGACATGGCTCACGGTTCAGCGGATGAGGACGACACAGTGCGATGCGCTCTTTGGGAGGATGATCGTGATGATGGACCGTGGATTATCCTGATTCTTCGTAAGACCTCCTCCACGTCACGGTGTTTTTCTACGGAAGCCTGAATGGGATGCTGCAATGCACCTATATGCATACATTTGAGATTCACATTTCTCTTTATTATTGATTTATGAAAGTTAAGTATAAAAATGAATATAAAATAAATAAATGTATATAAAAAACAAGAGTATCCAAAGAAAAAAGTGAACTAATATTTAAAATAAATATGTAAATATTAAATGTATAAATCAGGGTAAGAAAAAACCGTTTGGGGTCACTTGAGTGAAATGTTTATCTTGACCTTACAAACTTTAGATATAAAGTGTTTGAAATTATGTAGACGAAAAATATCATTGTCAATAATGGGCTATTCGTTTCTTTCCTTAGGCCTATAAAATACAGAAATTAAATATATATTTTTAAATAAATGACTTGGACTAAATAATGTAGAAAAACAACAAATAAGTGCCAATAATAGATAGGAACTACTTTAATACAATTAACAAAGCAATTTACAAACAAGAATTTAAAATATAATTCAATAATACAATATAGTATTCAATAATACAGTAATTACACACAATACACACCCAAATATTTTATGCAAACACAAACTTTTATTTTGCATGCGATTAATATTTTGACAGCCCTAATTTATATATAATAATTCAATAATTTCATTGTGAAAAAAATATTCAAGTAGACTAAACGATTAAGTGAACGAGTATTTCTTTGTTAAACGCTAAGAGGACACGTGTAATTTAAAAGATCCTAACTGCTTATTTGCAAATGATCCTAAAGGGAATTTTGCGTTTTCCTTTGGAACGCGTCGGAACCGGAAGTTGCGGTGATGTCACGCTTGCTCTCACGTTCCCAGTGTAGGACGACAACAGCTACAGGATACTAAAAAACTTTGACAAACTCTGACGAAAAGCCGCTTTAAAGTTCATTAAAGTTTCCCACCGCGATGCACGGAGGTATTTAAAGCGGCCGGGGTGTGTGACAGATGCGGGCCGGTTGTTGTTAGCGAATGGATTCCGGCTTTGGTGTCCAGCGGAGGGCCGGCGGCGGCTCTCCCGCTGTGGGAGCGTCGCAGCGCCGCAGGAAGATTCCGCCCAGAGCCGCTGATTTTAAACTGCAGGTGATCATCATCGGTTCCCGTGGCGTGGGGAAGACCAGCCTGATGGAGAGATTTACAGATGATACATTCTGCGAGGCGTGCAAGTCAACTGTGGGTAAGAAATAGTGAGAGATAAACTTCACTCTGGACAGCTGTTTACCAGTAACGTTAGCTGTTTTCATTATGTTTATTTATCTATTAACAATTCCTACAGTTTATGTACCCTTAAAACAACACCAGTTAGACTAAACCAGCGATAATTAACTATAAACACAATTGACGATAGTTAACTACTGCCTCTTATTAAACAGACCATCATTGCAGTTTATGTAAGTTAATTACATATAGATCATTATAGTAGGTTGTGTAGTTACAAAAAGATAATCATTCTATTATTTGTAGTTAAATACAGATAATTGTCGTGATTTATGTAGTTGTTTATGTAGTTAAATATAGAGCATCATTGTCGTTTGTGTAGTTAAAAATAGATTTTTTACCACGTGGCAATTGCATGCTTTATTCTGATTGGTTGAGATATGTTCCATGAGTATACATTATTTTTCAATAAACTCACACCTGTCAAATGTTATTAAAATAATCACCAGATGTCTTAGCAGTATCCAGACTGTTCACAGGAATCAGATCTTAGCAGGAATAATTGACTCGGGTCCTTTGAATTAGTTAAAATAATGTGCACCCGTTGTGTAACGGCATGAAGTGCATTACTACCCTGGGTGTGCATTATTTTCCAATAAATCAACGGCTGTCGTTAATTATTGCTTACCTAAAGGGACACTCCTTTTTTGAAAATATGCTCATTTTCCAGCTCCCCTAGAGTTAAACATTAGATTTTTACTGTTTTGGAATCCATTCAGCCGATCTCCGGGTGTTACCACTTTTAGCATAGCTTAGCATAATCCAGTGAATCTGATTAGACCATTAGCATCGCCCTCAAAAATGACCAAAGAGATATTTTTCTGTGTACTAAGAAAAATACGAAAAAAAAGTTGCAATTTTCTAGAAACATATTTCTAGGAACTATACTCTCATTCTGGCGTAATAATCAAGGACTTTGCTGCCGTAACATAGCTGTAGCAGGCGCAAAGATATTACGCACTGCCCGAAAATAGTCCCATTGGTAACTTTCAATAGCTGGGGACTATTTTCGGATGCTGCATAATATCGTTCAAAAAAGTGTAGTGTTACTTTTAATGTGGTTTATACAGTTGACTATATGTCATCTTGGTAGTTTATGTAGTTAAATATAGATTTTTTATTATTATTGTAGTTTGTAATTAAATATAGATCATTATTGTAGTCTATGTAGTCAGTGTTCGAATTATGTCAACAATTATGGAGGTCCCTATAAGGTCGCCATGATTTCACAAAGTAAGATGTGATCCTGGATCAACATTTTTTGTTGGTCCTGGATCAATGTTTTAATCAAAGAAACCCCAAATTACCCTTAAAGGAACAGTATGTAGGATTGTGGCCAAAACTGGTATTGCAAACACAAAACTTGTGGCTAAAGCTGGTACTGCAATCACACAACTGGTGGCCAATACACAAAATGACAACATAAACATCAGTTGAGGGCTGCAACTCAACTTTTTAAATGACTATATCCTGGCCAGACCACTGTTGTCAGTAATATAAGTATTTGAAATGAAAATGATTTCTTAATATCTAGTGACATATCAGGGCCATTTTATGATTCATTGATATAAATTTCTTACATACTGTTCCTTTAACTCAAAGCCTACCCATTTTTACTCCTCAAATTAGTGTGAAGAATTTTTTTAAACCCTGAAGATTACTAAAGATAATATCTAAATATAATGTGAATATTTGGTTAGCATGTTGATTTACGGTGTGTGCCCCTAAATTTTCAGGTTGTGCCCCTAAAATTTTCAGTTGGGGGCGACTGTGCTCCTAGTGAAAAAAGTTAGTCTGGAGCCCTGAATAACTAAAGATTCTTACCATCAACGAGGTTTAATCCACACACATTGACTCGTCTATCAATTACTCCAGAAAACAGCGTGAGGCGTACTTGAGAGTTTACATTTACTTTAAACAGAAATCGTTTGGAATAGTTTATTGCGACATTGAAACAAATAATGGACAGTATCGCTTTGTTGCGATGCAGCAAAATAATTTTAAATTTATGTTGTATTTTAATTTTTAATAATCCCCAATTTATATTTTTGTGCTTTATAGGGGGTTCCTCAATTCTTATAGGAGGCATGGGACCACCCCAGACCCCCCAATTTGAACACTATGTAGTTAAATATAGGTAATTATCGAACCATCGATTATTATTATTTATTGTAATTAATTATAGATGATTCTAAAATCTTGTCTTGAGGACCACAGTGGAAATAAACCAATGGCTTTTTGTGTATATCCTCCTCGACAGTCAGGGTTTGTATTATATTTTGAAACTTTGTCAAATAAACAACAAACAAACCTTAAAGGTCACACATTATGCAAAATCCACTTGTACAATGTGTTTGGAAATAAATGTGTGTTGGCAGTGTGTTAAAGGGGGGGTTTAATGGTATTTCAAGCATTCTGACTTATTAACACAGTTATAGAGTTGTTTCCTCATGCTAAACGTAGGCAAAGTGTCAAAACCGCAGTTGGGCGTGTTTCAGAGTATTTCTGTGCCGAATGCACTTCGCCAGGGTTCGTACAAGTTTCGGCTAGTTTTTTTCGATTACGGTTCTAACTGACGTTTCAGGGGTTTTCGATACGTATCACTTCTTTATATGGGCTTCCGCCGGAAAACTTCCCCCGGAAAACCCCGCCCAGCCGTCAGTCAGCGGGAGACGCTAGAGCTTGCTAACAGCTTATCACGCCACTCAGCTTTGTTTAATTTCAAAACTCAACAATGGCACAACAAGAAGTGTGTTTTTGGATGTAAGGAGAAGACATCCAGCCTTATGGAAACAATGGATATAGTTTATTATCCGGATTAGCAGCGGAGTTTTGCGTGTGTGTTTGATGCTGTGGATTTTTAGAACCGGGTCATGACGAGTTACACGTGGTAAGTAAGACTTCTGTCTTATGTTGGAAATAGGCGCGTGTATATTATATAAATGACACGACCATGTAGTGAATCATAAGTTAAAACAGTGTTGGATAGTGTTGCATGACTCGTACTCGCTCCTCCTGCGGTAGTAACTCCTCCTTCTTCATTTTTTCGTACGTTATCGGAAAGATTCGGTAAAGCTAATCTTTCTTTTATAAATCTGATTAAACTAAAGACTCTTCAGAGATATAAAGGATGTCATACTACTCTATAGGTACTCCAGATTAACATCAGAAATGCAGAAACAGCGTGTGTTACGTGAGCTTTAACACAACAACCCAGGCCATATCGCATTCGTAATCGCAGGCGATACGTCAGTGATAATTCATGCAAAATTGCCTGATTGGCAGTGAACTATGGGTTTGTGTAGTAAATGCTGCTCCATCTGAAAGCAGGTGATAGCAATTTACTACTAAACAAGGAACCGGCTTTACTGACGAGATGCGCATGACTATCGCATGCGATTTATCCTGCAGCCCTAATTTAAAGGTACACACATTAAAAAGGCACCTTTTGCTCCCTTTCAAATAGGTGCATTTTTGGCATGCTATATCAAATGATCTGTGGGGTATTTTGAGCTAAAACTTCACGGATACATTCTTAGGCACAACTGAGACTTATCTTACATATATTGCTTAGTTATATTATACTTTATAAGTTATACTTATACTTTAATCTAATGCCGTTATCATTGTATGCATCAGTTTCCTAATGCAATTATGAACCTCTTATGTCTAGTGGTTGTCTTGTGCCTTGTAAACAAAAACCAAATGTATTTCATGTCTGCTTTGAACAGTTGTAGCTGTGTGAGCTAATGTAACATGAGAAATCAACAACACTAGTATGGTGGGTTAGTTATGTCCAGTCCTGACTCCTGACAATGTCATAATAGAAGTTTCAGCAAGTTGATTTTTGTTGTTGTCATTTTTACATCATATAAGCCATTTTATCTTCTTTAATAATAATGACAGTTTAATGTCTTTCATTGACACAAATAGCAGTGAAAATGATTATAGTGTGATACTGGAGTGATATTTTCAATAATGAGAGCCATGTGTTAGAGATACAGTGCATAATTGGCCCATCTTATGCCATGAAATGATAGATATTGTTTAGTCATATGAACAGTGACAGGTTTACAAGACATTACAAGGTTGAATAACAAAGTCTTATCATCAAATTAACATCGGTTAAGTAAGCTTTGTTTTAAACAATCAGTTTAGCCATGTGCAAACTAATATATCAAGATCATCAACCATAACCAGCTTTAAGGCCAGATTAGTTGTATGCTACCTCAATATCCCAGAATAGCCAGACACAGTCACACGCAGCTGCTGCGACATGCTTCATTTTCTGCTTTGTCACGCTTGTGAAAGTTATGCACTCACAGAGATGTCATAAACAGAGATACCCAACAACATTCGTAGTACCAATGCAAGTGTGTAAACGGATTTAGCTATGCCTTTATAATACGGCCTCCAATGCATTTTACAAATTGCATGGAGCCGCTATGACAGGAGCAGTCAGTGATGTTTATGACACGCAGATTCTTTCTTGCTTAAACATTTATTTGCTTTTGTTACTTTACAGATCTTTTCACGGTCAAAAAACTGTGTCCCTTTCCCACTCCTGCCAGCTCTAATCTAAAACACCTGTGTGATCACATGATATACTTTAGACAAAAGGAGGTGGGGCTACATAGACACTAATGTGAATCTGTGCCCATTATTGCCCGAACACCCTGTGACAAAGAATGACTAAATATATAATTCATTAATTATATAATATCATAGAAAACTTAAACTTATTATTCTAATCATAACAACAAAGGAAACACAAAAAATAGCAAAAATGGCTCCAACACTTTATTTTTATTGCATGTGAACGAACGTGTGAGATTATTTTATAACGCAAATTGCATTGCATTCTTAAAGTTGTTGAACAGGACACAGTAGTGAACTCTTTCTTTTTTTTAGTCATTGGGTTGTGCCGATAGATGATACTATCGACAGTAGTCAGACATATGGCCAATAGCGAGGGTTTTTGAGCTTCACTTTGCGTTAGAGAGCTTGTAACGTGCACAATCTCCTTCTCGCACGTGAACGTGTAATGCGCATGACTCTTGACTCTTCCCCGCAAAGAGCTTTTAAAACCAGCGTGTGTTGTTCCCTGGCACGCCGGAAATTTCACACAGGATTACTGACATCAGTTTTAAGAACAGGGATCCCACGGGTCCTTGAAATCCGTCTTTGGCAATATTTCAGATAGCGATATACTTCCTGGCTCCCGCATCACCCTGTCATTGTCATAAAGCCTCTAAACTTAATATACACATTCAGACACACTTACCTCTGGAGGTGTCCCCAAAGTGTCACCCCAGTGACGCAGAGCGAGTTCCCTTGAAAGGGAACTGTAAACATGTGTCTTTAAGGTAGCACAATGTAATCTTGCTCTCACTTGAAATGTGTCCCCACATTTAGTCCTTGAATTTGAGGGTATTGGACCTGGATGGGGTCATATTTAGTGAAGTCCAGTTTGTGAACGAATTGTTCTTTTGAACTGGTTCTTTTCAGTAAACAACTTAAATCAGTACACCTAATCGGACTGAATCGTTTTAAAAGTTTGTGTCTCAATACAGCAATGATCCACAAGTTACTCACTTTCAGATGTGCTTGACAGTCATTCCGATTCTAAGTAAGAGAGAGTAATCCGTATCTTAACTCGTACAAGCTCTCCCCAACAGTATCACTGACTGAACCGAGACATGGTGAATTTTGTTGATACTGAGCATGCGCAACAAACATACTGGTATTCCAGAGTCACCAATAAAATGAATACCTGAATCAAGAACGGTTTCTATTGTACGTGTCCGACTTGATGAGCCGTTAATTCTGCGCATTTGTTACTGAAAAGCACGATACAGCGACTCTCGAGTCAGGAACAGGTTGCTGCATTTATGGAGTCACCAGTTCACTGATTTGAGAACAGTTTCTATCGGACGCGCCCAAAGAACTAATCAAAGAACTGTGGATACTGAGCTAGCGTGAGCCAAACAGTACGGACATCAGTGAGTTGCTGTGCTAATACTGAAGCCTACATGAACTAAGATGATTGACAGACATTAATTTTACCATAAAACTTACGCGAAATATGCATGGAACAGCTAATTATATTAAAGCGTAACTAAACCCCTGGTCAGAGCCTGACTCCACCCACTGGCAATATTTGAAAAATGCAAGAAAAGGGGGCAGATCCCAACGGAGATAGAGGGGACGAACTTAAGTGTGTGGTGAGATCTAGAGGTCTACACGGAAGACCCGGGACCCGTACGGGTTCGGGTCTATATTTTAAATGATCAGCCGGGTCCGGGTCGGGTCTCAATCTATTACTTCGGGTCCGGGTCTGTTTAACATTGTGGGTAATACCCGAGGTCGATCGGACTCGGAGAACACACACTCACATTTAAATAAAATATTTCTCCAGCAACAAAAACTTAGATGAACTGTCGCATACATTTTTTCTATGACGTTAAAGTTGCGTTAAAAAGTTTATATTTGGTTGCTCCAACCAGGCAGCTAACGCGCATGCGCTCTTGTAATGTTTCTCTGGCTACCAGTCAGGAGCTTCTGCAGTGAGACGCAATGATTTTACCTTTGACAATTGGCTATTTTATTTAGAAGGCGGGACATATTCCGCCGTACTGCGCATTTTGCACTGACGTGACTTAACAAGGGCGTGGTGAGCTTGAATCTGCTTACGTCACGAGTTACTTTTTGGACCCAACAACCAATAGGAAAATTCAACTGCAGTAGTCACCGTTCAACCTGAAGAGGGCAGCACTCAGACGTTTTTACACCATATATTGTAGTATTGAAACACTTTATATCCAAATGTCACAAAACTTACTAAAATCAATGAACAGCACTAATAAAGCATCATTCTTACAGATCTTTAACTAAAAAAAAGTTGGTTAAGGGTTTAGTTACTTTTTAAACACCGTTTTGACTAAAATGTATTTGTTAGGTGTGTGTGTGCAGATTATATTTTAAGTTTTTATGAGCTTGATCATGAATTCTGTTAAAAGGTTTTGAATGTGCTTTGGTTGGAATTTTTGAATTTTTTAATGTATTTTACCCTGCTGGATAATAGAATTAGATGCAAATGACGTCATTACGTAAAGTACGTTATAGAACTGGTGAATCGTTTTTTTGAACCAGTTCTTTGAAACGAACTGTCCGAAAGAACTGATTCACAAAAACGAAACGGACTTCCCATCACTAGTCATATTATGAGATATTTTTAAGTTGTAAAATAAATCTTCTTCTTTTCTCCCTCTTTTTCTCTGTACTAAATGGCAGTGCTGTGGTTGGATAGTGCAGATAATGGGGGCAGTATTATTTTAATTCCCCTTGCTACCTACCTCACAAAACAGGCAAAATCTGAACGACCAAATTTTTTTACATGCTTGTAGAAAATGGCTTACCCAAATAAAGTTACTGGGTTGATCTTTATCACATTTTCTAGGTTGATAGAAGCACTGGGGACTCAATTATAACACTTAAACATGGAAAAAGTCTGATTTTCACGCTATGACCCCTTTAAAGGTCCTTGAATTTGAAGTTAACTAAGGTGTGGGAACCCTGTAAGAAGGTCGCTGTTGTAACAGTGTTGCCCTACTTTTTTTCCACCAATCAAGTGGCTTGTCATAAATGAATATGAAATGAACAAATAAATAAGTAAACTATTGCCCCGCCCCCTGATACTTTCGTTTATTGGCGATCTCACAGGCTGATGATAAGATGATCTCACAATGGGGCATATCGACCAACACTAGTAACAGTACATTATTTTAAATCAAAAGAGCTGTATGTTAGTGTTAGTTCCTAATAGTGTTATCCAAACATTATTGGGAAGAAAAGCCTCTTATACTTGGGAGCAGACATGTGTGATGTGTTTCTGGGAGGTTAGTACATACCGCATCATTTTCAAATAATGTTGCACATCACGTTTCCTTGCCTACTTTCTAAACCAATGTTGTTGCATCATCACTTTCTCTGTCGCCACCAGGATTTTCCACAATGATTCTCGTTTATCCTCTCTTTTTTGTGAAAATTGCCGCTCCAAATACACCAAGTAAACAACTGTGTTTAGGTCTGCCGCCTTGTTATACGTCACGCGAGTGGCAGCGGAACGCCGCAAATGAGATGAGAGAGGAGAGAAACGATCGGGTCTGATTGGTGAATGAATAGGGTTTGGTTTTACCCTGTATGAGTGTGTGTTAGCTACTTTGACTGATATTCACCTTATTTTTCACAACAACAAGGGCGGCGCCATTTCGCTCATTTTGTCAACGTTCTTCCGGCCGCATAGACGATGAGCAGCTGAGGCAGTGACTGAAGGCGCCGCGTTAAAGCTTAAAAAGCTCACCCGAGCGCCTTTATGTTTCTTTCTTACCAATTTTAAGCCAACTGAGGAATACCCTTATCCCAAGGTTCGACTACGATGTTCCGGTAACTTTAAACCGCGCCGGGTGTTGAAAAGGTGGCCAGTTTCAGGTAAGCTATCTTAGCTAACTTTGTGCTCGTTCGCCTAAAGTTAGATTTGTGAAGTCCGTTCTACAAATACACTTAAGATCAGTAACGTTAGTTTATAAAATCCAACTATTTGAATGGTTTTAATTGTCCACCTATATTTTTATATTTACGATAGTACAACGAGATATTATAGTACATTGCGTTCTTACAGTAGCCCACGTGATTCCTACAAGTTACTGAGATTTCAGATGCTAGAATGTCAGTTCATTTCTCATTCAGATATTGATAATGACCTATTAAACAACGTATTATTTAACACTGAAGTTAAAGGTTGTGTGTATAATGTTACTGTCTCTTTTTAATGCATCTCTCTCTTACACACTGTTCTGTTTAAGTATGGGTGCCATTTATATATTAATTCTCATGATGCAAGTTTATTTTAAATACTAACATAAAAATGTTTATGGTTATATTGTTTTCACAGATGCATTGATGTGTAGTGATGCAGTGGACAACTGTGAGATGATACAATCAACATGTTCCTAAACTGTGATGCAGAAACACAATGGGAGGATCCATCAGTCTCTGACCACAACTACACCTGAAGCAACCTACATCTGATATGGGAAAGCTAGTGCTGGTGCGGTTTCCCTGACAGGGCTTATCCTGGTCCCAAGCTAAAATGCATATTTGAGCTACAATAATTTAAAAACACCTTTTACTGACATACCTCAACATATATGAGTGCCATTGTTTTGTCACAAGATGCGCACCAGTCTTGTTTTTTTTGTAGGGTTTGTTTGTAAAAACTAAAATGTCCTAATAATATAATTAAATCCTTATCCTGTAAACCCTGTCCGAGAAACTGCTTCAATGTGTTGAGCTGGCACAAATGTACAAATCTCTGCTGAGAAACAACCATCTTTGTGTCAGCTTTACACAGGGTTGATATTGCATCCATTACACAGTCGCCAAGCACTTTACCAGTACATACACCAACAGCTTCCAGAAAAACACTTGGGATCAGCTCCTGATGACTCCGATAAAGCTGTGTCTTAATTTATTACAGGGTGGTCTTGCTTTACCTGTTGTAAAGTTACATTAAACCTTCATATGTGATCAGATGTCATGCAGTGATATTAAACATTTACAGTGTGATCAGATGTTGTGCATTTATATTAAACCTTTACAATGTGATCAGATGTTGTGCATTTATATTAAACCTTTACAGTGTGATCAGATGTTGTGCATTTATATTAAACCTTTACAATGTGATCAGATGTTGTTCAATTATATTAAACCTTTACAATGTGATCAGATGTTGTGCATTTATATTAAACCTTTACAATGTGATCAGCTGTTACATGTCATGCAGTTATATTAAACATTTACTATGTGATCAGCTGTTACATGTCATGCAGTTATATTAAACATTTACTATGTGATCAGATGTTACATGTCATGCAGTTATATTAAACATTTACTATGTGATCAGATGTAACCTCCCATGCAGTTATATAAACCTTTACAGTGTGATCAGATATTATCTGTAAGAAATTTCTTAAACCATATGTGAGCTTTGTAGATTCCACTTAAAAGGATTTAAGTCTCCTGATTTGAAGGAATAAGTGTTGGCAAGTTTGCAAATGAATTCTATCATGGTACCACATAAAAACGAAATAGTTATTGGACTGGCTAAGGTGCACATTTGCTATAAAAAAAAGACGAAATCACTGTGTAAATATTGGTAGACATACTTTTAATAATTTTCAATGTTGCTCCATCAACTCCTGACAGGACGAGGTAATATGTGCCATAGGTTACTTGCCGCGGCCGCTTCATATCGTCTAACCACGAGACGATTGATGGGACAATATAAGACTATCCGAGCGTCGTATGAAGTTTTAACCGTGCTCCTAATTTAAAACATTTACAGCAGTAGCGATATTTGTCATTTCGCTAAAGTTATAGTGAACTACAAACAATCTTCTAACCACCAAACTAACCACCGAATGCACTGTGCCATATGAGCAGCGGAAGTCGGTTGACAAAATGCGGAAGAGCGAAGAATTAAAAAGGGGCGTGGCGGAATAAGGTGAATAACAGCATCTTGGATTGTAATGGAAATACTGAACACGTGAACGCAGCATCTGCATACAGGGAAATACTGTATAATGAAGATCGCATTTATGTATGAATCGAGGTCTTGATTCTTTTTCTATTAATCGTGCAGCCCTACTCTTAATATACTGTGAGAGAGTCACGTTAGCAAGCTGTTAACGTAACGCATGCTCACTTAGGGTTTTGCTATGACCCGGTTAGTTTACATAAATGCTTAAATGAGTGTAAAATTGTTGGTTTCTATTGTCGTTTTTATTGCTTGGATTAATGATGAATGATGTCGTTGTTTAAACTCTATATCCTGTCAGAGAGTCACGTTAGCAAGCGTCTAACGCATGCTCACTTACGGTTTTGCTATGACCCGTTTAGCTTACATAAATGCTTAAATGAGTGTAAAATGTTAGTTTCTATCGTCGTTTTTATTGGTAAAATTAATGATGAATGATATGATACAGGGCTCTAGAGTGCGACCAATTTGGTCGCACATGCGACCTAATTTCTCAATGGTGCGACTTAAAAAAATATCAGGTCGCACTAGTGCAACCCAGGAGTTCGAGGGAAAAAGCCATGGTCCAGATCTACGTGTGTGTACGTTTAAAAATGCGTGTGCGCTCCAGTCAGAGAGAGAGAGAGAGAGAGACGCTGATGATAAGAGAAGAGGAAAAGAACGATTGACAACTTTTTCGTTAAGAATGTTAAGTTGCCTGATCCGTCCGAAGATCACAACCAATGCTCTGACATCAACCTCCCGTCACATCAGGTCCGAACCCGAAGACGGAATTAGGTAATGAGCCTCTTACAATCGAGTCAGAGCCAAAGCATAAATCTTTTGAAGAAAATTATTTGAACGTAACCCAACAGCAATGTCGCGTTCCGTGCGCCAAATGTATAGAAAAAAGCCAGGAGTCAGGACCGCTGTTTTCTTCATAATCTTATTTCCAAATCTAATCCTATAAACTTTTCGGTGTTTGCTGTATCGCTATCACCGCCCTGCCAGACTGTCTTAAATAGAGAAATAAGTTCATTCCTTGATTTGCGTTGTTGATTCATTTATAAATAATTCCCCCAAGGGTTTAGTTTATGCGCAAAAGGCATTAAAATGAATAGAACGTGATGATTACATCTTTCTTTTGTGAAAAAATAATAAAATAAATAAGCCTACATGAAATGTGTTTAACTTAAATATTAGCAAATTAACAAAACGAATTCAAAAGTAGCCTAGCCTATATGAGTTTATTTATTGTTTGACCCGCTCCAAATCCGATGCAGCACAAAAAACTTTTTTATGCAATCTCATCACGCATTTCATGCCATCACCGGCGCGGGTTTACGCAGGGCAGCGAGAAAAATACATTAAACTTTAAACATTTAACATTCTACTTGAGTTTTTTTGGACATCCCTTTGGAATCACTGCAATCATATCATCAATTTAAAAGGTATAAATATAAGCGCAGCGCTTATGAGTGTTCAAACACTGTGACCGCTCAGCTGTCAATCTGCCGACCCTCACAAAGTTTCACATTAAATGTTAATATATTTGTCCAGTCATTGTCCTGTGCTTATTTCTGTCAATGTTCTGCATGAAGATCTTTAAAGGTTTCTACTTACTTCACGATTTGCGGTGCGGCCGGTCGCAGTCTTTATGTAAAACGGGCGGGTATGAAATAAATAGATGCTGATGTCGGATAATGGGTCAAGTGTTATTTTAATCGCGCGGATGCCGGTTATCAAACAGGACTGTGCATGACTCGTATAAGGAAAATTATAAAATAGCCTACATGTTTATATTCTGTATTAAACCACCATAACTTGCGGTGTTAAAGGGACAGGTCACCCAAAAATGACAATTCTGTCAGCATTAACTCTCCCTCATTTTGTTACAAACCTGTATAAATGTATTTGTTCTGATAAACACGAAGCAAGATATTTTGAGGAATGTTAATAACCAAACCAAGCATGAGCCCCATTCACTTCTAGGAAAAAAAAATACTATGGAAGTGAATGGGGCTCATGAATGGTTTGGTTACAAACATTCCTCAAAATATTTTCATTCATGTTTACCAGAACAAAGACATTTATACAGGTTTGTAACAACATCAGAGTGAGTAAATTATGACAGAATTTTCATTTTTGGGTGAACTATAAATCCGATGCAGTCAAAAATTAGGGTGCACCTAACTTTTGTGCTGGTGCACCTAAGAAAAAATGTTAGGCGCACCAGTGCAACCAGTGCAAAAAGTTAGTCTAGAGCCCTGATATGTACTGATGTCGATAATTTCTTCTCAGTAAATCATGTTAGCACTAGGTCAATACATGTTGCACTATTGTTGGTCTGTGCCACTGATCTGTGGTCTGTGCAGGACTCGTATAAGGAAAATTATAAAATAGCCTACATGTTTATATTCTGTATTAAACCACCATAACTTGCGGTGTTAAAGGGACAGGTCACCCAAAAATGACAATTCTGTCAGCATTAACTCTCCCTCATTTTGTTACAAACCTGTATAAATGTATTTGTTCTGATAAACACGAAGCAAGATATTTTGAGGAATGTTAATAACCAAACCAAGCATGAGCCCCATTCACTTCTAGGAAAAAAAAATACTATGGAAGTGAATGGGGCTCATGAATGGTTTGGTTACAAACATTCCTCAAAATATTTTCATTCATGTTTACCAGAACAAAGACATTTATACAGGTTTGTAACAACATCAGAGTGAGTAAATTATGACAGAATTTTCATTTTTGGGTGAACTATAAATCCGATGCAGTCAAAAATTAGGGTGCACCTAACTTTTGTGCTGGTGCACCTAAGAAAAAATGTTAGGCGCACCAGTGCAACCAGTGCAAAAAGTTAGTCTAGAGCCCTGATATGTACTGATGTCGATAATTTCTTCTCAGTAAATCATGTTAGCACTAGGTCAATACATGTTGCACTATTGTTGGTCTGTGCCACTGATCTGTGGTCTGTGCAGGACTGTCAGTTGACCAATCAGAGCAGTTTAGGCTATTGTAAGGTGGGGTTTAGGCAGACATTGAACGGCTTCACACGAATCGTTTAGGGATCTCTGAGAAATGGGGTAATTTTACATTTATATTTTGAGATAATTACAGTGTTTTTTGACCTTGCATGCATTTAACCTGTTGTCCGGGACTTATAAAGAGTAATAGGATGCTTAAAATTAGCTTCTTACTGGCTCTTTAATGGAAACGCAGCTTTTGTTGCGTCATAAGAATTTGCATTCAAGACAACTAAAGAAGTAAACCACAAGTGGGTGTGCATTACAGTGATTTTATCACAGTTCAGAATGTGGTGTTCAACATTATGACAGCCTGGAAAAGTATTTTTTATAAATAGATAAAAAAAGGAACATTTTCATTTTCCTTTTATTTAGGAATATATAATCAGCTTTTATTACCTTTGTAGGGCTTTTGCTTAAATAAAACCGTAGCAATTGTAAGCAAGCATTGTGTAATTTTCTTAAGTATTCTGTGCTTTTGTGTTAAAGGTGTGGATTTTAAAATCAAAACTGTAGAGCTGAGAGGAAAGAAGATCAGGTTACAGATCTGGTAAGTAAAGAGGAAATCTTCTATCCTTATGATTGACATCACTTCCTGTGTCTCAGAGGCGCATGAGATGTGATGGTCCAGCACGAGTCAGAGATTCCAGGACTATTGTTCAGATTCACATTCAGGCGACTTCCATCTTTAGCTGCTGAGATTCATTGTGTTTGTTTAAAGCTAACCAGCCGTAACACAATCTTGGCACTAAAGCTGGTGTAGAGTATTCTCACTGCAAGATGTAATTTCACAACATTAAGGCATTTTACAGTCATCACATTTATTTTGTGTGACTCTATCTGTGATAACACACTCATTTCATCCCAGAATTCACAACTCAGACTATAAATATGTGCAGTGTGTCACTAATTTCTTTTTACTAATGTTGTATGTCCATTTACATCCTTGCATGTCTTTTTCCCATCCCTTCCCTTTTCCTGTGACCCTAAAACACACTGGTTTGTCTCACAACGCATGCCTGCAGATGTCTGCTTTTAAACGTTTTATCTGTAACACATGTCCACTCACATCCAGCTGCCCAACGTGCACGGCTCCGTCACTGTCCGTCTTAACTGCTCGTTGACATGTGATGCCTCAACGACCCTCTTTGTGACATCACATCCTGTTATGGAAAAAAGCAGCCAGACTAGGGTGGATAAGGTACAGTAAAAAGTAAAGAGATTAATATTTGTCACATACAGTGGTATTCTGAAATAATCTGTTACTTTCATTTTCTTAAAGTTATTCATTTGATTTTGGGCTCTAATCATTTTAGAACCTGTTCTCCAGTACACTCCTAAATTATAGGTGCTTCACGGTGCCATAGAAGAACCTCTTTAGGCTGTATGGTTCCAAAAATAACCTTTAATATCTGAAGTCTGAACGTTTCTATTTCAAAATAAGTTCTTTATGGTTCTCTTATGGCATTGCTGTGAAGAAACTCTAAATTATTTTTTATTTTTAAAGATTCTGATAATTTACTTACCCAAATGTCATCCAAGATGTTTATGTCTTTCTTTGTTCAGTTGAGAACAAGTTAAGTTTTTTTTTTTTTAGGAATTTTTCTCTATGTAGTGGACTTTAGTTTACAGTTTCAATGCAGCTCTAAAGGACTCTAAACGATCCCAACCAAGGCATTAGGGTCTTATCTAGCAAAACAATCATCATTTTCGCAAAAAAAAGTACTTGTAGATAACATCATCTCATCTTGCACTTGCCGTGTGACACACCAACGTGACCTTACGTATTAAATAAGCACATCGAAAAGTCACGCATGACGTATGCGAAACTACCACTCCAGTGTTTACGAGTATAGAGAGAGAGGACCGCTCCGACTTTGGCTGCATTTACAATAGTCCCTTTCACACATACAGTCTTTACTGGTAATTTACTGGTAAATTGCAGTTAACATGTCATGTGTGAACAGAACCTTTCCGGTAAATCAGTGCTCCCAATTTACCAGTAAGACAGGTTGTAAGATTAACGGTAATTTGCCGGTAAGCGCTGTGTGTGAACGAAAAATAAAGCATTACCGGCATTTAGATGACGTCAGATCGGGCGGGCCAATCAGAAAGTTTTTTATACAGGTGACGCGGTTTCCCCCAGACTGTTTACGGACGTTTCCACACACATGTTGCTTAAAAGTCGAGCACACCTGAAGTTAAAGGAATAGTCTACTCATTTTCAATATTAAAATATGTTATTACCTTAACTAAGAACTGTTGAATCATCCCTCTGTCATCTGTGTGTGTGCACGTAAGCACTGGAGCGCGCTGCTACGCTACGATAGCATTTAGCTTAGCCCCATTCATTCAATGGTACCATTCAGAGATAAAGTTAGAAGTGACCAAACACATCAACGTTTTTCCTATTTAAGACGAGTAGTTATACGAGCAAGTTTGGTGGTACAAAATAAAACATAGCGCTTTTCTAAGCGGATTTAAAAGAGTAACTATATTGTATGGCGTAATAGCACTTTTGGGAGTACTTCGACTCGGCGCAGTAACACCCTCCCTCTCCCATTATGAGAGTGAGAAGGGGAACGGACTTTTCAGGCGAGTCGAAGTACTCCCAAAAGTGCTATTACGCCATAAAATATAGTTACTCTTTTAAATCCGCTTAGAAAAGCGTTGTGTTTTATTTTGTACCACCAAACTTGCTCGTATAACTACTCGTCTTAAATAGGAAAAACGTTGATGTGTTTGGTCACTTCTAACTTTATCTCTAAATGGTACCATTGAATGAATGGGGCTAAGCTAAATGCTATCGTAGCGTAGCAGCGCGCTCCAGTGCTTACGTGCACACACACAGATGACAGAGGGATGATTCAACAGTTCTTAGTTAAGGTAATAACATATTTTAATACTGAAAATGAGTAGACTATTCCTTTAACATCCACATTTCTTCACCAAAGTTGTTTAAAACAGCTTACCATCTATTTGCCAAATTGCCGACGTCCTTAGCACACCATCTGTGAAGCCTAATGTGCAAACGCGCAGGTTCCGTTTGACGCCGCCTAACGCAATGTTGTTTGGTCACGAGCAACTTCGCGACCATTTGCCACAGATGTGAAAACAACAAAATACGGACCGTGGATATTAAGTCATAA